>NC_137290.1:1272500-1872500 GCF_054371585.1 Giraffa tippelskirchi
ATACATATTTATATAAATATATACACTTATGTTTATGTATATTTATAATTATATTCTTTTCAGCAAGCTCCAGGAGTGGTGATGGACAGGGAAGCCTGGCGTGCTGCAGTCTACGGGGTTGCAAAGAGTCGGACACGACTGAGCAACTGAACTGAACGCATAATTATATTTTATATACTTATATTGTGAAATGAAAATATCTCCTGTCATAGCAATAAACAAGAAATGTCCCAGCCATCAGTAATTGCTGGCCTCCAAAGGTGAATGAACGTGCATTAGTGGCTCATTCCTATTGTTTGCAACTGCATTGACTCTAGCCCACCAGGCTTCCCCGTCCATGGGATTCTCCAGGCAAGAATACTGGAGTGGGTTGCCATGCCCTCCTCCAGGGGATCTTCCCGACCCAAGGATCGAACCCACGTCTCTTAAGTCTCCTGCGTTGGCAGGCGGGTTCTTTACCACTAGCACCACCTGGAAGCGTCACCAGACGGGAGGCAGGAGACGCCTCCCACCCACGTGGGTCCACAGGATCGCAGCCACCAGAGCTCAGAAGGTGGCCAAGGGCCCCCCACCACAGCCAAGTCCCAGCCACGCGTCTGTGGGATGTCGTCTGGGAGGCACAGAAGGGCTTGTGTGTCCTGGAAGAGCTGCAAAGCCCGTCCTGGGGCCCAAAACAGCTGCAGAACATCCAGCATCGTGTCTGAATTCTATATAATTTATAGGATAGGGGCCCACGGGGCTGCACATTCCCACAGAGAAGAATTCTAGTTAAGCTTCAGGGTTGGTCCGCCCTGCACTGGGAACCCAGGAACATGAGCTGTCAGAGCAACGGCTGTAGTGGTTTCAGAAGCTTGTAGATGCCCCAGCTTTTCAGAGGTTCAGGTCCTGCTCACGGGGCAGCCAAGACCGAGACCACCTGTTTCCAAATCCGCCCAGCACCGCCCCCTTCCCGAGTGGAGGTCAGAGCGGAACTCCCAAAGAAGCCTGAGTTAGGGAAGTCCCAACATCGTTTGGAATTCAGATAAAGAATTAAGGAAGAAGTAACTCCTGAAATGGGCTTTGCTGATGGCTCAGTGGTAAGGAATCTGTCTGCCGGTGCAGGAAACGTGGGTTTGATCCCTGGGTTGGGAAGATCCCCTGGAGAAGGCAACGGCTACCCACTCCAGTATTCTGGTCTGGAGAATCCCATGGACCGAGAGGCCTGGCGGACTATAATCCATGGGGTCACAGAGAGTCGGACACAACTGAGTGACTCACACACAGATGCTAAAACTCCCATCGGAAAGGAAGAAGTTGCCTATTTGATGATCACGAGCCCCCAGACCTATGGGTGCCCAAGGGCAGGTAACGTCGACCCCTGTGACCCCACCCTGTCACCTCACCGTCAGTCAGAGGCCCCGTGCACAAGCTGACCGCAGACCCCAGGACGTCCCTCCACCACTGGGCCTTTAAAGATGCTTTCCTGGGGCTTCCCTGGTGGCTCAGTGCTAAAGAGTCCACCTGCCAGAAAAATGCAAGAGACAAGGGGTTCGGTCCCTGACCCGGGAGGATCCCTTTGGAGCAACTCAAGCCTGTGGGTCACAACCGCTGAACCCACGGGCTGCAACTACTGAGGCTCACGGATCCTAGAGCCCGTGGTCCACAAAAGATGGGAGGGTAACAGGAAGGACGGCCAGGGGTCTCCAAACGGAGGAAATAGGATCCAAGTGTCAGGCGTTTTTTCTCTCTCTCTTAAGCAGCAGGAGGAAACAAACTACAAGTGTCAGATATTTTTTTCCCTTCTCTGTACGAAATTAAAGGGAGGTTTCTTTTAAAATTCTGTGTTGCCATGATGACACCTGGTTCTGCCTGAACTTGTCTCAAACCTTGAGCTCACCCATGCGTTTTCTTAGGGAAATGTTTGTCCTAAGCTATGTGAATGAACTGTGTATTTACACTACACTCTGTCTGTCTCCAAGTCGGTTCTGCCTAAGACTCAGGACCGGTAAGGGCTCAGCAAACCAGGATGTTTTACTCACACACTGTTCTCCTAATGTATGTTAGTGAAACTGTGTATTTGCTTGGAAATATGCCTTTCAAGATTCGTGTCAACCGTTTTATGGCCTGGGATGACTCACCGGGTGCCAATGTTGTCCCCAAATGCATGCTGTGGGTGAGGGGCCTGGTGCCACTCTCTGAGCTTTGAGACATCTCCTTTCTCTAAATAACAGCTTGCTGACAGGTATATAGCATCCAGCTAAAGACTAGCAGGGGGCCATTCTCTCTGCCCCCTTCTGATGTCTGTGTCAGAAGCCTTCTCTATCTCTTTTACACTTTAATAAAACTTTATCTACACAGAAGCTCTGAGCGATCAAGCCTCGTCACTAGTCCCAGACTGAATTCGTCTCCTCCGGAGGCCAAGAATCCCGGCGTCTTTCACGGCTCAGCAGCAACCTTTCAAAGAGAAGCCACGTTGACGAGAAGCCTGCAAACCCCAGGTAGAGCAGACCCCGCTCGCCGCCACCAGAAGCAGCCTGTGTGCAGCAAAGGAGACCCGGTGCAGCCAAACATTAATAAATAAATTTAAATTAAAAAAAATTCAAAACGCTTTGCCAAAACCCAGCGGCGAGTTCATGGTCTTTTGAGCATACGCTGACCATCCTGCTTGCCTGAGGCCTCCAATAGACACTATACTTTCTTCACGACGACCTGCGGTCTGCAGACTCGCTTTACCGTGTGTTGTGGGAAAAGACTCAGGTTTGCTTCAGTAACAGTTTCAGCCTTGCTGCCCAAAGCAACTGGAAAGGAAAGCTCTCCTCTCGCTTGGAGAGACTGTCGACAGAGAACGCATAACCCGGTGAGCTGGGCTCAACTTGGGGGAAGGGACGTCAGAGGAACCCGAATCAGACCTCAACTGACTTGGGCTCAGCCCAGTGGCTTTTTGATTGAGCTGTGCTTAGAACCCACGAGACCTTCCTGGTGGCTCCAATGGTTAAAAGAATCTGCTTACAATACAGGAGGCCTGGGTTTGGTCCCTGGGTCGGGAAGATTCCCCTCGGAGAAGGGGATGGCAACCCATTCCAGTGTTCTTGCCTGCAGAATGCCATGGACAGAGGAGCCTGGCGGGCTACAGTCCATGGGGTCACAAAGAGTTGGACACAAGTGAGCAACTAATACTATTACTACTACTAGGAGCCATAGACGGTCCCCGGCCGGATGGTTAAACATGGGTGTTTCAGACAGAATGACAGTGATAAGGAGCAGGCTACACGGACCCAGAAACAAGATGTGTCTGGGGACAGATGCGGGCTGTTTCTCCAACCAGATGAACTGCACAGACTCAGATTTTTGTCCCAGAAAGAAGGCAAATGGCAGAAAAACCTCCTGCTGCAGGAGGCCCAGGCAGCTCCAGCCCTTGGGGCTTCGCACACTTCTTGGTCAGATGGTGTGTATGCTGATCAATGCGTTTTACGTTTCTCGACAACAGAGACACAATCAAAAGAACAGGGAAACCCTCTCACACTAGTTCATGGGAATATAAATGAACGCAGCCACCACAGTGAACAGTACTCGAGTTCCTCTAAAAAATACTAAAAATAGACCTACTGTATCGCTCTGCAATCCCACTCCTGGGCGTATGTATCTAGAGAAAACTGTAATTCTAAAAGATACGTGAGTCCCAATGTTGACTGCAGCACTATGCACAATAGCCAAGACATGGAAGCAACCTAAATGTCCATCAGTCGAGGCGTGGATAAAAAAAGATGCGGTGCATGTATGTACGATAGAATATTACTCAGCCGTGAGAAGGAATGAAATAATACCATTTGTAGCGAGATGGACGCACCTAGAGATGATCACATTGAGTGCAACAGATCAGAAAGAGAAAGGCAATTACCATGCGGTATCATTTACATGTGAAATCTAAAAAAAAATGATACACATGAACTTATTTACAAGACAGAAGCACACTCACAGAGCTTAGCAAACCAAGTTTTGCTAAGGTTCCCCAAGGGGAAAGGGGAGCAGGGTCAGATGAGGCATTTGAAATTAAAATGAGAAACAAGGGGCTACCATGCTGCTGCTGCTGCTGCTAAGTCGCGTCAGTCGTGTCCGACTCGGTGCGACCCCACAGACGGCAGCCCACTAGGCTCCCCCGTCCCTGGGATCCTCCAGGCAAGAACACTGGAGTGGGTTGCCATTTCCTTCTCCAGTGCACGAACGTGAAAAGTGAAAGTGAAGTTGCTCAGTCGTGTCTGACTCTTCGCAACCCCATGGACTGCAGCCTGCCAGGCTCCTCCGTCCATGGGATTTTCCAGGCAAGAGCACGGGGGACTAAACTCAGTACCTTGCAATAACCTATAGTGGGAAGGAATATGAAAAAGGAATATGGACACATGGATAGATAGATAGGTAGGTAGATGTTAAGCTGAATCAGAAAGCATCACAGAATGATGTAGCATTTCACCGTATTTGAAGAATTACACAGAAATAACTTGAATACACACACACACACTCACACACACAGTGGAATATTACTCAGCCCTAAAAAAGAACAATTTTTTTGCCACCTACGATGACATCGTCAGACTCGGAGGGTATTACATCTAGTGAAATAAATCACAGAGAAATAGCATGTTACTACCTATACTCAGAATCTAAACTATTTAATGAATAAATATATCAAAAAGAAACAGACTCTCAGATCGAGAGAACCAACTAGTGATTACCACTGGCGGAAGGGTACAGGGGACGGACAGGATGCGGGGAGGAGATTAAGAGATATAAACGACTACATTAAGACATACAAACCACTACGTACAAAATAAATAAGCTACAAGGATATACTGCACAAGGCAGAGAGGACCGCCAATGTTTTGTAACAACTTTAAACAGAACATAACCTATAAAAATTGTGAATCACTGTGCAAAACTCGCTCAGTCATGTCTGACTCTTTGCAACCCAATGCACTAGACAGTCCATGGGATTCTCCAGGCCAGAATCCTGGAGTGGGTAGCCTTTCTGTTCTCCAGGGGAACTTCCCAAACTGAGGGATCGAACTCAGGTCTCCTGCATCGCGGGCGGATTCTTTAGCAGCTGAGCCACCAGGGAAGCCCATCCGAAAAGCAGTACAAAGATGTGAAAACCGACCGTGTTCTCGGCACGCTTGGCTGTCTGCTTCCCCGGGCCTCGGTGAGAAGAAGCCGGGCCACTCAGACCCAAGCTGACATTGACGGGGATCAACGGAGCATGGAGACTTGATCAAGACTCAAATCGTGAACACCTGCCGCCCACCCCTTCCTGGCCCCCCGCAAGTCACACCCGCTGGGGGAAGGACGGGAAGAGAAAGCGGACGTTCATGAGCTGACACTGTCCTCCGGGGAAGCCAGACGGACAGCCCCCGTTCTCCGTCCAGAGGCTGGCCACGGTGAGATGCTATTACGGGACTCTGCTGATCCCGGGCCGGGGGACCACTCAGGGAAGACCTCCTCCTCTCCTCGCCCCCAGATCCCAACTGTTGTGACCGCCTCGCTTTACAAGGGCTTCAAGACACAGCAGCCCGCAAAGCCAGCCTCGCTCACGGGGCTCCCCGGCCACCTCCAACCAGGTCATCCACCCGCAAATCAGCCCAAGGTCCGACGACCAGGGGCCGGGGAACACGTCCTCCGCCTCTTCGCTCAAAACCAACATTTACAACCGTGATCTATGGTTTCTTTCAGCCCAGTCCTGGCATCCTCCTAGGGGCTGCCAGGAATAAACAAAACAGTACCCTTCCACACACAAGGAAAAAAAAAAAGAACATCAGACAACCGTGACTTCACTGTGACTTTACTGAGCATGGAACAAACACCACTTAGAGGAAGCAGAGAATCAGGACTCTTACGGCAAGACCTGAGTGCAAAACACACTCCGTCTCCTGGAAGCAGAGTCCCGGGCAGACCCAGATGAGGCACATCGATGACGCTTAGGGGCCGTGTCTTTACGAGAAGTTCTGGATGCTGGCAACGACGTTTTATGAGACGCTGACGGACACGCTCCGCTTTTGCGTTCCATGGAGAAAGCTCTGAAAGTGGCAGGTTATCGTGACTGAAACCTGGCCTATTTAAGCTCAAAATGTTTGTGCAGAAAAAATCCGACGTCTGATGTGGTGTCCGTGTGCCACCCTGGAATAGAGGCCAGCCATAAAACACAGAAAAGGGAAAACAGGACGGATGCTAACCTCCGAGGCTGTTTCTGGGGTAGCTTGTTTTCTTAGAAGAAAGGAGAGAGAGGGAGGGAGCAGGGAGACACAGGAGATGGAAAAAAATGCCTAGATGCCCTGGTGGTACACATGGTCCGTCGTCACTGTGTAAAGGCTCAGGATGGACTTGGACACACTGCTGTGTTTAACATGGAGAACCAGCAAGGACCTGCTGGACAGCACAGGGAACTCTGCTCAATACTCTGTAATAACCTTATGGTTCCCAGGGGGAAGGATGGGGAAGGGATGGTCAGGGAGTCTGGGATGGACATGGACACACTGCTGTATTGAACATGGAGAACCAGCAAGGACCTGCTGGACAGCACAGGGAACTCTGCTCAATACTCTGTAATGACCTGATGGTTCCCAGGGGGAAGGATGGGGGAAGGGATAGTCAGGGAGTTTGGGATGGACATGGACACACTGCTGTGTTTAACATGGAGAACCAGCAAGGACCTGCTGGACAGCACAGGGAACTCTGCTCGATGTCAGGAGGCAGCCTGGATGGGAGGAGAGTTTGGGGGAGGATGGATACGTGTACATGTATGGCTGAGTCCCTTTCCTGTCTGCCTGAAACCATCACAATGTTGTTAATCGGCTATTGTTCTTGTGTAGTCCCTCAGTCGCGTCTCTTTGTGACCCCATGGACTGTAGCCCGCCAGGCTCCTCTGTCCATGGGATTCTCCAGGCAAGAATACTGGAGTGGGTTGCCATTTCCTCCTCCAGCAGATCTTCCCAACCCAGGGATCGAACCCAGGTCTCCTGCATTGGCAGGCAGGTTCTTTATCATGGAGCCCCCTGGGAAGCGTCTTTAAAGCATGGGACACAGGAAAACCACCTCCAGAACATAACAGCTAGGGAACCTGGCAAGGACCATGAATTCGGGCAAGGGCTGGGGGGAAAAAAAAAAAACGGGTGGCAGTAAACAAACCACACCCAGTATCTCTTTTTCGGCTTTTTTATAAGCGATGGCACTGCGGGCTCAAGGGTAACATGTTCCATCACGCCTTGAAAACAGGGCGGGTGACTAAAGCGTGTCTCCAGGTTCCCTGGTAATTGACAAGGTAGGCGTGTTCCTCTACGGACCGACGGGGCGAACAGCCGCGGATGGTGCCCGGGGCGCGGGTGGGGCGTGCAAATGGTGCTCAGGGGGAGGTGGGCTCTGGGGCACACCGAAGGGGTTTTCGTCCTCAGCGGCCCACTGATTCCCATTTGTCTCTGACTCACCCCCAGCCCTCCTGGCGGAGAACATGGGACGCTGCGGGTACGGAATTAACAGAGGGAGGCAAAACACCCCCGCCGGCCATGCGTACGTCGGGGGGCATTGAGGATTTGTAATCCGATGGGCGGACGCCTCCGGTTTTTACAAGTCATTTCTTTCCCTGTTCCTGGGATACAAGGGGGTCCCCCACCACCACTACCACCGTCCCTTCCGCAGAGGAAACACTTGTTTTCACCAGGTATGGACCACTCAAGAGCCTCATCTCTGTCCTCTGGGCCATCCAGAGTCCGTGTCTCTCCTCTGGGACACCCAGAGTCCATCTCGCTTGTGTGGACCACCCAGAGTCCATCTCCCTTGTTTGAACCACCCAGAGTCCATCTCTCTCCTCTGTGGACCACCCAGAGTCCGTCTCCCTTCTCTGGACCACCCAGAGTCCGCCCCTCCTCTGGGGCGCACACACCACCCCACCTCAAAGGTCTGTGTCTCTCTTGCGCTCGATTCCTGCATCCCGGGCAGCGGTGCGCCCACCCGCGCTGGGGAGGCGGGGATCAGTCCCCACAGCCAATCACGCAGAGGGGTGCCGCCCCCAGGCGCGCAGCTGCGCACCTGCACGCCGGCGTCCGCCAGCCCCGGCCGGGCTACACGAAGCTGCCGTCCCTGACGCCGAAGAAGCCGGCGGCGGCCGCCTCGCCGGGCGCGAGGCCCTGCTCCTGCTCCAGGCCCCACTCGCCTTCATCTTCGTCGTCCAGCTCGGCGTCGGCGCCGCCGCCGCGCGCGTTCTCGTACAGGAAGACCTGCTCGTCCACGTGCGCGGGGGCCAGGCGGTTGCGCTTGGCGCTCACCACGGTGGCGCACGAGCCGAAGAGGCGCTCGGGGCCGACGCGCGTGGCCACCACCGCCCAGTACTTCTGGAGCACCTTGGGCAGCACCGGGAAGAGCGCCAGGCGGTCCGACCACCACTTGAGGGGGTCCTCGTGGAGCCCCAGAGGCTTCTGCGACTTGAAGTTGCTGAGCTCCTCCACCACCTGGGCGTGCCACTCCTCCTGGTCCTCCACGCCCCCGGTGGGGCAGAAGATCTCAGCCAGCATGTCGTTGATGACGCTGGCCGGCGGCGGGGTGGGCGAGGGCGCCGGCTTCTTGGCCGGCGGCGGCTCCTCGGGCGGCGCGGCCGCCTTGTCCTCGGGCGCGCAGTACGCACCCTCTTTGACCTTCTCCAGGAGGCCCTTGGCCTCCTCCAGCACGCGGTTCTCCACCTGCTGCCGCTCGAAGGTGGAGAGGAACGGCAGCCTCTTGTAGCGTGGGTCCAGGAAGGTGGCCACGTTGAGGAACAGGTCGATCTCGGGGCTCTCCTGGTAGGTCTTGGCGAGCTCCTTGGCGATCACCTCCTTGGCCATGCTGATCTCCTTGGGGTCCGTCTCCTTGGGGTTGAGCGTCGTGTTCAGGAGCATGTGCAGCAGCGGCTTCACCATGCTGATGGTGGGGTACTTGGAGGCCGACAGCATCTCGGCCACCTGCCGGAAGGGCTGCAGGAGCTCCACCAGGCCCTCGATGGTGGCCCACTCGGCGGCCTCCAGCATGAGGTGGTGGTTGTTGGTGTCCTCCAGCAGCACCCCTGCGATAGCAAACTGCTGCTCCTTGAGCCGCTGCAGCATGGCCAGCGTGCTGCCCCACCAGGCCACGCGGTTGCTCACCAGCATGCAGGGGGCCGCGTTGTGCTGCCTCTGCTTCTCGTGGAGCATGACCATGGCCACGGACGACTGCTGGAAGTACGCCACCAGCCTGGCGCAGCGGCCCAGCAGCGCGCCCAGCTTGGGCAGCCGGAAGGCTTGGCGGATGGCCGCGTCGAAGGTGTGGCCCAGGCACGGCATGTGCACCGGGATGTCGAGCAGCGAGCAGGCCTGGGCCAGGTCCTTGCCGCGGTCAGTGGTGGCGCCGAAGACCTTGGCGTGGACGCCCCACTCGATGAACGCTTCGTACAGGACGCGCGTGATGGTCTCGGCCGCGTTCTCCTCGGGCACCTCGAAGGTCTTGAGGCAGCGGGAGCCCACCACCAGCCCATGGGGGGCGGCGCGGCCCAGGAAGTGCGCCGACAGCGTCACGTAGGTGCGGTTCTGGGTCGGGCTGCGCCACAGGTCGGTGGAGACGCCGCACCACGCGGCGTCCGCCAGCTCCTTGAGCACCGCCTCGCGCACGGCGCCGTAGCGCTCGGGGATGGCCTTGCCGCAGAAGAACTTGCGGCTCGGCAGCTCGTAGCGCGGCTCCGCCGCCTTCAGCAGCGCCCTGAACGTGGGCTCGTCCACGATGGAGGCCGGGTAGAGGCCCTCGCAGATGAGGCCCATGACGGCGGCAGTCAGCTCCTGCTGCTTGCGGCTCTCGTGGCCGTGCGTGCCGGCCTTGGCGGCCAGGGGCTCCGGCGCGCCGCCGGGCTGCGCGGGGTCCGGCTTCAGCTTGGAGAAGGCGCTGGCGAAGGCCTCGCGCATCTGCTCCGTGTTGCTCTTGACGAACTCGCAGAACTCGTCGGGGTGATTCTTCTCCAGGTGGTAGGACAGGTTGGAGGTGTTGCCCGAGTAGGCGATCTGGGCCATGCAGATGCGGCAGTAGATCTTCTTCCACTGCAGGATGCAGCCCTCCGCGTTCGTGTCGAAGCCGAAGTAGCGCCACACTTTGCTCTTGGCGCGCGGGTGCGCCACCAGCTTGAGGTCGCTCTGCGCGCCCTCCAGGCTCTTGCACTCCATCGCGCCGCCCCCGGCTGGGCCTCCGCTCATTCGGGACGACCTGCCGAGAAGCAGCACAACAAAGAGCGTGAGAAGACGCCCCGGTTCCGCCCGGCTGGCCAGCGCGGGGGGAGCAGGGTGGCTCCGGAAACGAGAGCGCGCGGGCGCGCGCGCGCACACGGAAGTGGGGACCACCCCGAGGCCGCCGCTCCAGCTGGTGGCAAAGCGGCGAGGGCTCAATCTGAAAAGCGAGCAGCTGTTCCATCCAGGTGCGTCTATTGATTGATTGATTTTTTTATTGATGCATTTATTGATTTTTTTTTTTTTTTTTTTTTTTTTTTTAGTGTTTCCATCCTCTTTGCACTCGTCCTGACAGCTCTTTCCTCACCTGAGCTGGTGTATCACGTCCTGTTCTGGGAAATAAACCAGCCCGGCAAACAAGCAGGTGGGCCTGTTCCCCAGGCAGACCCCACGGTTCCCAAACAGCTCCTTGCCAGGCCAAGAGGACCCATGTCCCCAACTCCTAAAGACTTCTGGTCAGGATGCAGGCGTGTCAAAGGCCACCAAGAAAAGTGGCTCAGATAAGAGCCGGACATTTGGGGGTTCTCAAGCAGGCAGTGGCCTTCCCTGGTAGCTCAGTGGGTAAAGAACCTGCCTGCAATGCAGCAGACCCCTGGGTCGGGAAGATCCCCCGGAGAAGCGTTAGGCTACCCACTCCAGTATTCTTGGGCTTCCCCGGTGGCTCAGACGGTAAGGAATCCGCCTGCAATGTGGGCAGCCTGGGTTCGATCCCTGGGTTGGGAAGATCCCCTGGAGCGGGGCATGGCACCCCACTCCAGTATTCTGGCCTGGACAATGCCCATGGACAGAGGAGTCTGGCGGGCTGAGGTCCACGGGGTCACAGAGAGTCAGATGTGACTGAGAGACGAACCACAGCACAAGCAGACATAAGGCCAGCAGATCAGCATTCAAGTGCTTTTTCAAGTTTTATGTTTTTAAAGGATGCCTTTTTGACCACAATGAGGTATCACCTCACCCCTGTCAGAATGGCTTTCATTAAAAAAAAACACAGGGAACAAATGTTGGCAAGGATGTGGAGAAAAGGGACTCCTTCCTACACTGTTGACGGGAATGCAAGCGAGCGCAGCCACCACGGAGAACAGTACGGACGTTCTTTTAAAAACGAAAAACAGACCTACCGTACGATCCTGCCGTCCCATTCCTGGGCATAATATCCAGACAGAACCACAATTCGAAAACACACACGCACTTCAATGCTCATTCCAACACTATTCAAAATAGGCAAGACACGGAAGCAACCTAAGTGTCCATCAACAGAGGAATGGATAAAGATGTGGTACAGGTTTACAATGTCGTATACAATGGAATACTACTCAGTCATGAAAAAGAATTAACTAATGCCATTTGCAGCAACACGGATGGACGTAGAGATCATCATACTGAGTGAAGTGAAGAAACTGGAAGACAAATAACTCTATGATTCTTAGTTATACACGCAATCCAATAAAAAATATATATTTTTTTAAACTAGTGAATATGGGGACTTTGCTGGTGATCCAGTGGCTAAGACTCTGAGCTTCCAATGCAAGGGGCCTGGGTTCCATCCTTGGTCAGGGAATTGGATCCCCATATGTCACAACTGAAGATTCTGCATATTGCAACAGAGACACAAGGCAGCCAAATATATATATATATATGAAATGAGTGCAGGTGAAAAAGAAGCAGACCCACAGATCTAGAGAACAAACTACTGGTGACCAGTGGGGAGAAGGAAAAGGGGAGAGGAGACGTAAGAATAGGAGATTGAGAGGTACAAACTATTATGTGTAAAATAAGATACAAGAATGTAGAGAAGACAGGAAATATAGCCATCATTACATAATAAAACGAAGATCTTTGCATCCGGTCCCATCACTTCATGGCAAACAGATGGGGAAACAATGGAAACAGTGACAGACTTTATTTTCTTGGGCTCCAAAATCACCACAGATGGTGACTGCAGCCATGAAATTAAAAGATGCTTGCTCCTTGGAAGAAAAGCTATGACCAACCTAGACAGCATATTAAAAAGCAGAGACATTAACTTCCTGACAAAGGTCCGTCTAGTCAAAGCTATAGTTTTTCCAGTGGTCATGTATGAATGTGAGAGTTGGACCATAAAGAAAGCTGAGCACCGAAGAATGGATGCTTTTGAACTGTGGTGCTGGAGCAGACTCTTGAGAGTCCCTTGGACTGCAAGGAGATCCAACCAGTCCATCCTAAAGGAGATCAGTCCTGGGTGTTTATTGGAAGGACTCATGCTGAAGCTGAAACTCCAACACTTTGGCCACCTGATGCGAAGAGCTGACTCATTGGAAAAGATCCTGATGCTGGGAAAGATTGAGGGCAGGAGGAGAAGGGGACAACAGAGGATGAGATGGTTAGATGGCATCACCGACTCAATGGACATGAGTTTAAGCAAGCTCCAGGAGATGGTGAAGGACGGGGAAGCCCGGCATGCTGCAGTCTACGAGGTCACAGAGAGTCAGACATTACTGAACAATAACGACATCAACAATAACTCAATGAAACAATTAGAAAGAGGACTTTGGCACTTCGCAGGCTCTATTTTTCTCCCCAGGGGCATCTGGGAATGGACGCCAGACTGGGGCAGGAAGGGAATTCTCCATCCCTGGAATGTCTCAGAATGCTCCCCCCCCCCCGGCCCACCATGGCCACAAACACCTGGACACTGAGAAGCCTACAAACCGTGGTGCAGTGTCCCTGGGTTCTCAGAGGTCAGGTGCCCAGGCTCCCACTGCTGGCGATGCCCACACGTTCGGCTCCGTGGAGCTGCCAGTCAGAGGGCCAGGACACCCGGAAGGCGGGCTGAGTTTTCTCGGCAGGTATCAGGGGGCCTCCCTGGCGGTCCAGTGGTTAAGGCTCTGCGGTCCCAGGGGGGAGCATGTTACTCATCTATTTTATAGATGGCAGCTCCACATCTATTTTATGCATGGCAGGGGGCACAGGTTCGATCCCTGGGCGCGGAACCAGGATCCTGCATGCGGTCCAAAAACAAACAAACAAACAAGACTATATCAAGAAAAGAATTAAAGGTGTCTGTTACTCACAGACATAGAAAACTTACGGTTACCAAACCAGAAGGACGAGAGATATATTAGGAGTTTGGGATTAACAGATACACATGACTATACATAAAACAGGTAACTAACAAGGACCTATGTTCCATATATAACAGGAAACTATATTCATTATGGGCTTCCCTGGTGGCTCAGCTGGTAAAGAATCTGCCTGCAATGCGGGAGACCTGGGTTCGATCCCTGGGTTGGGAAGAGCCCCTGGAGAAGGGAAGGGCCACCCACTCCAGTATTCTGGCCTGGAGAACTCCATGGCCTGTATAGTCCATGGGGTCACAAAGAGTCAGACAGGACTAGGCGACTCTCACTTTCCGACTATATATAAAAGAGATGACCAACAGGGACCTAGTTACCGTATATAACAGGAAACCATGTTCATTATACTATTATATATTCAGATAACTATATAATGTACTACTATCATCTTGCTAAAATGGAAAAGAATAGGAATACATATGTGTGTGCCCAACTGAATCACTTTGCTGTACACCTGGAACTAATACAGTCCTGTAAATCAAATATACATCAATTTGTTAAAAAAATTCTTTAATTAAAAAAAAAAAAGATGTCTGTTAAATCTGCAAGCTTTCAATCGCCTGTTGTTGTTTGGTAGCTCATTTGTGTCCGACTCTTTGCCACCCCGTGGACTGCAGCACACCAGGCTTCCCTGTCCTTCACCATCTCCTGGAGCCCGTTCAATCTACTGCACAGGACTCACAGTTACATCACAAACTCCAGCAACCAGGTATTTTCTGAGTGTTGGGGCAAATGTTCAAAACTCAGTAACAACAGTGGGCTGAAAAGCACCCTCCACCCAAAATTCATGTCCTCCCAGGACGTCAGAAGATGACGTTATATGGAAGCAAGGTCTCCGCAGAGGTGATGGAGTGAAGGATCTGAGATGAGGTCTTTCCTGGATGGGGGCAGCCTTAAACCCCAGGACAGGGTCCTCATAAGACCCGGAAGAGGAGAGACACGGACACAGAGGAGAAGCCACGTGGAGACGGAGGCGGAGACGGAGGGAGGCGGCCACCAGCCCAGGGATGGACGCCTGGAGCCTCCAGAATCTGGAAGAGGTGGGGAGGATCCTCCCCTGGAGCCTCTGCAGGGAGCTCAGCCCTGGGACACCCTGACCTCAGACATCTGGTATCCAGGAAGAGAGAAGATGCCTTCCTGTGATTTCAAGCGCTTTGCTCCAGCCGGAGGGCTCAGAGGTGGGGCCCTGGGGGTGGTGATCCAACAGAGCCAAGACTTATAGAGAAAGATGTAACCCCGGGATCACAGCTCCTGCAACTCTGCTAGGAGTGGGGGGCGCCTGGGCGTGGGAAAGGTGGTCCCCTAAAGCAAGGGGAACTGCGCAGCGGGCACCACAGCTGGGCTCTGGAATTGAGCTCTTCCATCCTACATGGGCAATGCAATTCACTCTCATCAGATTTTCCTACTATGGTGATGCCGACCATTATGAAGGATCGTTGCTGTTTGGCTGAAGGCGGTCTGAGGTCCGTGGTCCTACAGAAAGCATCATGACAAAGAAACCACCTAAGGAGGCACCGCTCATGGGGGTCTCCCCTTGCAGTTTCACAACCACTGGGCAAATGATGCCAGGATTCCCCGAGGACCCCTAGGAAGACGGTGACACAGGAAGACAGTTTGTTTTTTTCCCACTGGCTTTTAATTGGCCTTTCTCTGAGGTCAACAATGCTGAGCATCTTTTCAAGTATCTGTTGGCCACCTGTCTGTCTTCTTGGGAGAAATGTCAACTCAAAACGTCTACTGGCTATTTTTAATTGGGTTGCATGCTAAGTCGCTTGTCGTGTCCGACTCTCTGTGACCCCATGGACTGTAGCCCACCAGGCCCCTCTGCCCATGGGATCTCCCAGGCTAGAATACTGGACTGGATTGCCATTTCCTCCTCCAGGGGGTCTTCCCAACCCAGGGATCAAACTTGCATCTCTTACATCTCCTGCACTGCCAGGAGAGTTCTTTATCACCGAGCCACCTGGGAAGCCCGTTATCAGGCACATTAATTGTAAATACTCTCTCCCTTTCCATTGGCTGTTCTTTTTGTTTTGTCCACGGTTCCCTTTACGGTGCAGAAAGCTTTTACGTTTAATTAGGTCCCATTTGGCTATTTCTGCTTTTACTTCCCTTCCCGCAAGAGACAGAACCAAAAAGGTACTGCTAGGAATTAAGTTAAATTGACCTCTGCCCATGTTTTCTCCTACAAGTCTTATGGTTTCCAGAGTCTTACATTTAGGTCTTCAATCCGTTTTGAGTTTTGGGGATTTTGTTTTGTTTTTGGCTGCCGTGGGTCTTCACTGCTGCATGAAAAGCTTTTTCTACTCGTGGTGAGTGGGAGCTGCTGTCCAGCTGTGGCATGCGGGCTTACATGCTACACGGCATGATTCCCAGACCAGGGATCGAACTGGTGTCCCCCACGTGGCAAGGCAGATCCTTAAGCACCGGACCATCGGCAAAGCCCCTAGAGCTTCTTTCTGCATGCGGCGTTAGCGAAAATTCTGCTCCCGTTATTTTCTGTGCAGCTGTCCAGTTGAGTGTGATGGGTTGGAGCGTGTCCACTGACCGCGGCGGGGCAGAGCCAGACTCGCACGGTCCACGGCTGCCATCAGGGTCAGGAATGAGGGTTCTGTCCGAGCAGCCTCCGCGCTGAGTGCCTCTCACAGGGCAACCCTAGCATCTCTGGGGGCGGGCGGGAAGCACTGCCAAGATGCTACCCGGCCTGGGGAGGTCTTGCCTTCTCTCACAGCAGTGGCACCGGCCAGATCGTCCCCAAACACAACGACCGTGTCCCAAGACAAAGGATGAAGCGACTGACTGTAGGGCCAGCGTCACTCCGCTCCACGAGGACTTCCAGAAACCGGCACGACCCAAAGACAGCCACTGTGCTCCCTGATTTGCTGTTTGTCTGGGGAGAATACAGTTGTTTTTTGTTGGGTGCAAAAAAAAAAAAAAACATTACTGGGAATAACATATAAGCGGCTTGTTATTTTTTGTTGGGTAAAAAAGATTGTTACTGGGAATAACATCTAAGCGGCTTGTTCTTTTTCGATGGGTAAAAGGAGTAAAAATTAAAATGTTGGGCTTCCCAGGTGGCTCAGTGGTAATGAACCCGCCTGGTTATGAACCCGCCTGCTAATGCAGGAGCCTCGGGTTCGATCCCTGGGTCAGGAAGATCCCCTGGAGGAGGGCATGGCAACCCGCTCCAGTATGGAGAATCCCCATGGACAGACGAGCCTGGCGGGCTGCAATCCACGGGGTCACAAAGAGTTGGATATGACTCAGCAACTGAACAACAAAAACAAAGAAATGTTACTGTGAATAACATGCAAAAGTCTTGCTAATGTGATCGGAAATGCACGCTGTCGATTTCCGTGTTAACCATTTAAAGTTTGTTTCATTTACTGCATGTGGATGTCGGCTCCTCATTCCTTTGCAAGATGGAATCTATAACATGCTAGACTAATAAAGGAGCTCTCAGGGCTGGCAGCGTTACAGTAGCCGTTAAGCAGTACTATGTGTCTCCTACATTTCAAAAAAAAAAAAACACAACTGTAGCCCCTCCCTGGGAGAAAACTGTATTTCCCGCTAAAAGATAAAAAACATAACCACAATACCGTGATCACAGCTTAGCAACTGTGATAAGAATTTCTCAACGTCACCAAAAAAAAATTTTTAATATGTTTTAATTTTATTAACATGTAACTGAATGGCATCCATACAGACAAGCAAAAGCCACATAAACAAAAGCTCTTGGGGGAAGGGGAGTCCTCGTTTCTTTTCAAGAGTAAAAAAGAGGCAAAGATCAACCAAATTATGGTTTTGCCTCCCTGGAGCCACAGCTCCCAACTATTCATATGTACGCAAAACCAACCAGATGTTACTTCCTCTTGACAGACTTTTAAAAAAATCCTACAGTTTGAAAACTAGAATCTGCCCTAAAATGGCTTCGTAAATGGGCCAGCTGACCTCTGTTCTTGAGATGGGCAGTCAGTCCATCAGCAGAAGTCCATTTTCCAGACCAAAGTCCATTTTCCAGACCAGAGGGCCCGACTCCTATTTGCAACAGAATTTTTTTTTTTTTTAATTTTTTGTGGTTGTTGTTCATCATGGATTTTTTTTTTGCATGAAGTTTTTTTTTAAAAAAAATTTTTTGGCGACGCCTGAGGCATGGAAGAGCTTAGTTCCCCAACCACAGATGGAACCTGGGCCCCCTGCAGTGGAAGCAAGGAGCCTTAACCATGGGACCTGCAACAGAATTCTTACAGGAAAATCTGCGTGGTACCTTTATTTTCTTGGGACCTAAAATCACCACAAACAGTGACTGCAGCCACGAAATTAAGAGACTCTTGCTCCTCGGAAGAAAAGCTATGACAAACCTAGACTATGTATTAAAAAGCAGAGACATTTTTTTGCTGACAAAGATCTGTCTAGTCAAAGCTATGGTTTTTCCAGTGGTCACGTACAGATGTGAGAGTTAGACCATAAAGAAGGCTGAGTGCCGAAGAATTGATGCTCGTGAACTGTGGTGTTGGAGAAGACTCTTAAGAGTCCCTTGGACTGCAAGGAGATCCAACCAGTCCCTCCTAAAGGAAATCAGTCCTGAGTGTTCATTGGAAGGACTGATGCTGAAGCTGAAGCTCCAATGCTTTGGCCACGTGATACGGAGAACTGACTCACTGGAAAAGACCCTGATGCTGGGAAAGATTGAAGGCAGGAGGAGAAGGGGACGACAGAGGATGAGATGGTTGGGTGGCATCACCGACTCGATGGACATGAGTTTGAGTAAACTCCGGGAGTTGGTGATGGACAGGGAGGCCTGGTGTGCTGCGGTCCATGGGACTGCAGACTCGGACATGACTGAGCAACTGAACAAGTTATAACAGACAATCACCATAGAGAATATGGAAGTCAGACTGTATTACAGGAATTCTTCATTTGCCCACGTACGTCTCTAGACACGCATAAACCTCCAGCCGCAATGCGTTTATCACTCTCTTGTCTGTAGTTAACACATTTTAAGGAAAGGTCCCCTTCAGGAGTCAGACCCTTTTTCAAGCATCTTCTTCCACCCTTTCACAGAATCCACGGGCACCCACACAGCACGCCTGCCCCAGCAGATAAAACGTGCAGGACCACGCACTATTCCGAAGGAACGGTAATAAATGCGGGATAGAAACCTCCGTTTTATTGCAGTCACGCCGGCAGAAGTTATTCAAGTGAAATGAATATGCGCTGCCAGTATTCCCCCACGAAAAAGACGAGAAACAGCTCCCCTCCAGAAAACTCCACGTTTGCACAAACAAGCCATCAGCGAAGGGCTGACATGTTGCACAGACAGATAATACCTGACGTGCACGTATTAGCAACCAGCATCAGCAAGAACGTTTTAAATCGGATGTGTGAGCTGACTTCTCCGGGTGAGTGATCAGAGACGGGAGCAGAAACAGAGACACGGGCGCAGGGAACGGACTTGTGAACACACAGCAGGGGAAGGAGGCGGTGGGAGACGGGTTGACAGAGAAGCACTGACATACATACACACACGCCCACGTGTAAACCCGGCAGCTGGTGGGAAGCTGCTCCACAGCACAAGGAGCTCAGCTCGCGGCTCTGTGATGACCTAGAGGGGTGGACGGAGGGGCTGGGAGGCTCAAGAGGGAGGAGACATATGTAAACCTACAGCTGATTGAAGCTGGCTTCAAACTCAACACTCAAACTAAGATCATGGCATCACTTCACAGCAAATAGATGGGGAAACAGTGGAAACAGTGTCTGCCTTTATTTTCTTGGGCTCCAACATCACTGCAGATGGTGACCGCAGCCATGAAATGAAAGGATGCTTGCTCCTTGGAAGAAAAGCTATGATCAACCTAAAGTGTATTAAAAAGCAGAGACATTTTTTTGCTGACAAAGGTCCGTCTAGTCAAAGCTGTGGTTTTTCCAGTAGTCATGTACAGATGTGAGAGTTGGACCGTGATGAAGGCTAAGCGCCGAAGAATTGGATGCTTTTGAACTGTGGTGTTGGAGAAGATTCTTGAGAGTCCCTTGGACTGCAAGGAGATCCAACCACTCCATCCAAAAGGAAATCAGTCCTGCATATTCATTGGAAGGACTGATGCTGAAGCTGAAACTCCAATCGTTTGGCCACCTGATGCAAAGAGCTGACTTATTTGAAAAGATCCTGATTCTGGCAAAGATTGAGGGCAGGAGGAGAAGGGGACGACAAAGGATGAGATGGTTGGATGGCATCACCGACTCGACGGACATGGGTTTGAGCAAGCTCTGGGAGTTGGTGAAGGACAGGGAGGCCTGGCGTGCTGCAGTCCATGGGGTCGCAAAGAGTCGGACACGACTGAGTGACTGAACTGATAGCTGATTTACAGTATTTTACAGCAGAAAGCAACACAACACCGTAAAGCAATTATCATTCAATTAACAATATTTTTTTTAAAAAAAGACCTTTCACAGGATCAAATGCACTTCAGCAATCATGGCAATGGTTTGTCATTATCACTATAAAATATATAAATAAGAAAGTATTTCTGTCACTGAACCCACGCTCCAAAATCACCACCGCACGACAGGCCGTTGGATCCGAGAGACAAACTGTCGAGGCAGGAAAGAGACTTTAATCGGGGAGCCTGCAGGCGGAGAAGATGGCAGGCTAGCGCCTCAAAATAAGCATCTTATTGGGGTCCGGATGCCAGGTTCTTTTATAGATCTGAGAGAAAGCAGCAATGTGGAACTGAAGTCAAAAGGCAGAATGGAGAGGGGAAGACAGTGTGGAAGTCAAGCGAAATGGTCTTCAGTCTGGCAAAACGTCTCCCAGGGAATGTGCAGCCTTCCTAAGCGGTGTGTTAATCTCATCCATCCACAGGTGCGCAGGGACAAACTGTCTCCCCAGAACTAAATAAAGTCTCCTTCAGGGAAAGTCATTCAGTCCTGTCTGACTCTCTGCGACCCCAGTGGAGTTCTCCAGGCCAGAATCCTGGAGTGGGTAGCCTTTCCCTTCTCCAGGGGAATCTTCCCAACCCAAGGATCAAACCCAGGTCTCCCGCATTGCAGGTGGATCCTTTACCAGCTGAACCACCAGGGAAGCCCCCCAAAAGGCACTTTACTTGACAGCCAAACAGAGAGGCAGGGTCTTCCAGGCAAGCCACTGAGTACGATTATAATAATAAAGGGGCCTCCCTGGTGGCCCAAATGGTAAAGAATCTGCCTGCAATGCAGGAGACCTGGGTTTGATCCCTGGGTCAAGAAGATCCCCTGGAGAAGGGAATGGCAACCCACTCCAGTATTCCTGCCTGGAGAATCCCATGGACAGAGGGGCCTGGTGGGCTATACAGTCCATGGGGTCGCAAAGAGTCGGACACGACTGGGCGACTTTCTTTTTTTTTTCTTTATAATAATAAAAAGCAAGTCAAAGATACAACTTCCAACATGGAGTGAGAATTGGTGGCTATTAATTATTTTATACCTTGTACACATTTATAGACTATACATACTATTAAAAAAGAAAACATCTAATGTTTAAAGGCAAAAAATCAGGACTTCCCTGGTGGTCCAATGGTTAAGACTTGGCCTTTCAATACCGGGTTCAACCCGGGGTGGGGTTGCTAAGATCCCTTATGACTGAGTGACCAAAAGACCCAGAAACATAAAAACAGAAGCAACTCTGCAACCAATTCAATAAAGAAGCAAAACAAAACAAAAAACCCCAGCTATTCTGCATCTGAACTGGGCCTCTGCGTTACAGTTTATTTAGCTGCATACTTGGGCAAAGGTCAATGTCTGACCCGCCGGGATCCTCTGTCCATGAGATTCTCCAGGCAAGAATGCCAGAGTGGGTGGCCCTGCCCTCCTCCAGGGGGTCTTCTCCACAAAGGGATCGAACCCGGGTCTCCCGCACTGCAGGCAGATTGTTTACTGTCTGAGCCACCAGGGAAGCCCACAACCTGCGTGGGTGCTCTGCAATTTGGGGCCAATCTGGGGGCAAACGTGGGCCAGCTCTTCACAGTCCTTGAGCGTTTACCAGTCAGCCCAGATATCAAGGCTGTTCTCTGCCTTCCACCCTGCCTTCCTCTGCAGTCTCATCCTCAACGTGCTTTTGTAAAAAGCACCGAAATGCAGTTTATCAGAAAACGAAACGCTGAGCTCACATGAACCTGGAAGATGCCTCTCCCCGGGTGAAGACCTAGGGAGGGTAGAAAAATAAGTCCTTGTGCTCAGAGGGGCAGGCGTGCGAGGTCTGGGCCCTGCTGCGCCCTCCTGGCGGTGATGGAGGAACTGGAAGGCATTTTCACAGGCACAGTAAGGGCCTCTTTGACTGTTTTTCCACCGCAATCTCCCGGGGGTGGTCAGGGGCATTGCCCACAGGCTGCCCTGGGGATGCTATGCCAACACCCTGAAAACATAGTTGGACTTGAGAATCTCTCTCTCCTCTTACGCCAGAAGATAAAGAGATTCCTCACAAGGTAACAGGGCAACACGCTTCCCAGAGAACATTTTCTTTCCGAAAGCAGCTCTAGTTCACCTAAAAAAATTGACATGTCATTGACGGCTCACAGACCCTCGAGCTATTCTGATATCTTGCAAGTCAAGAGCAGACAGAAATGACACCGGTTTCCTGGACCGAAGTTTCCTGAGAACGCCGAGGTGACCAGACACAGCCGGAGACGCCCAGATTGGTGGGGGTTGGGGGGCGGGTGGGGGGGTCCCTAATATGCCTGAAGACGCGAACGGGTCCCCGCACCGCCAAGTTTGGGCCCCGAGGCTCCGCGCCGGTGGTGCAGGCCAGAAAAACCGGCGGCCGCTAAACCGAAGCTCCCCTCTCTAGAGCTTCGAGAAGCCGCCCCCGGCCCCTGAGCGCGCCCCCTGCCCCCCAGCCCCCCAAACCGTGCAAACGCGGGCAGGCCCCGTCCTCCTGCAGCCTGCGAGGGGCCGGGCTCTCGGGCGCCCCCCTTGTCCCCCCGGGATGCGGGTCTGCAGAGCGCAGGGACCCCGGGGGGGCTCCCGCCGTGGTTTGGGCGCGCGAGGGATCCCCTGGAGAGACCCCGGCCCCCGGGGCGTTGGGGAGCGCGCGCCTTCCCCCAAACCAACCCCGCAGGCCGCCCGGCCCGGCTTCCGGGAGCGCCCGACGCGGCGCGCACGAACCTGCGACCCCCAAGCCAGGGCGCGCGGGACCCCCTGGCTCCCCGGTCCCCGGGGCGCGCGGAGCGGGCGGAGCGCTGGGGAGGGCGCGCCTCCTCCCCACTCCGCAGGCCGCCCGGCCCGGCTTCCGGGAGCGCCCGACGCGCCCGCCTGCCCGCACCCCTTCCCAGCCCCGCCCCAGACCTGGGGGTCCCCTCCCCGGGCGGAGGGCGCACCCCGGGCCCGGCGGCGCGGCCCCCAGGCCCCCCCAGGCCCCCGGCCCCCGGCCCGCCCGGCCCGCGCGGCCCCGGCCCCTCGCCGCCGCCCCGGGCCCCTCCCCGGCCGCTGACCTGGCTCCACGAAGCCCCGGACGCAGCGGCGTAGCAGCTGCGCCACGATCAGCGCCGCGCCCACCGCGTACACCCGCAGGGCCGCCCGCGCCGCGGACAAAGGCGACATGGCTGCCCCCGCCGCCGCCGCCGCCGCTGCTTCCGCGCCGCCCGCGGGACTCGGAGACCCGGGCCGGACGGCGGAAGCGCGACCGCGCCGGCCCGCCCCGCGCCCCGCCCCGCGCCCCGCCGCGCGCGCCTCCCGACTCCCGGCCCGCGCGCGCGCCCCCAGCCCGTCCCGGACCCCGTCCGACCGAGGGGTGCGAGCACCCCCGCCCCGAGCGGGGACCCCGGGACCCCCCCCGCATGTCATAGACCCCAGGGACCCCTGACCGGACCCCCAGGACACGCCCCCTCGGATCTTGCACCCTAGAGACCCCCGCCCGGACTCGAGGACCCCCCCATCATAGACCCAGGGACCCCCACCCAGACTCCAGGACCACCACAGCCCCCAGGATCATGGACCCCAGGGACCCCCTCCCAGACCCGGGGACGCCCCCCTAGAATCATGCACCCCAAGGACCACAGTCCCCAGGGCCACACACACACACACACACACACACACACTCCCCAGGGACACACATACACACACACTCCCCAGGGACACACACACACACACACACACACACACACACACACACACACACACACACACACACACACACTCTCCCCAGGGACACACATACACACACACACACACACACACTCCCCAGGGACACACACACACACACACACACTCCCCAGGGACCCCCACCCAGACTCCAGGACCACCACAGCCCCCAGGATCATGGACCCTAGGGGCCCCCTCCCAGACCCGGGGACGCCCCCCTAGAATCAAGTACCCCAAGGACCCCAGTCGCCAGGGCCACGCACACACACACACACACACACACACACACACACACACACCCTGTCTGGACCACAGTCCCCAGGGCCACGCACGCGCGCACACACACACACACACACACACACCCTGTCTGGACCACAGTCCCCAGGGACACACACACACCCTGTCTGGACCACAGTCCCCAGGGACACACACTCACACACACACACACACACACACACACACACACACTCCCCAGGGACACACACACACACACACACACACACACACACACACCCTGTCTGGACCACAGTCCCCAGGGACACACACTCACACACACACACACACACTCCCCAGGGACACACACACACACACACACACACACCCTGTCTGGACCACAGTCCTCAGGGACACACACTCACACACACACACACACACACCCTGTCTGGACCACAGTCCCCAGGGACACACACACACACAAACACACACACTGTCTGGGCCACAGTCCCTAGGGACACACACACACACACACACACACACACACACACACCCTGTCTGGACCACAGTCCCCAGGGACACACACACACACACACACACACACACACACACACACACACGTCCCCTATCTGGACCAGTCCCATACACACACACGTCTGGACCACAGTCCCCAGGGACACACACACACACACACACACACACACACACACACCCTGTCTGGACCACAGTCCTCAGGGACACACACTCACACACACACACACACACCCTGTCTGGACCACAGTCCCCAGAGACACACACACACACAAACACACACACTGTCTAGGCCACAGTCCCTAGGGACACACACACACACACACACACACACACACACACACACACACACCCTGTCTGGACCACAGTCCCCAGGGACACACACACACACACACACACACACACACACACACACACACACACGTCCCCTATCTGGACCAGTCCCATACACACACACGTCTGGACCACAGTCCCCAGGGACACACACACACACACACACACACACACACACACACACACACACACACACACACCCTGTCTGGACCACAGTCCCCAGGGACACACACTCACACACACACACACACACACTCCCAGGGACACACACTCACACACACACACACACACACACTCCCCAGGGACACACACACACACACACACACACACACACACCCTGTCTGGACCACAGTCCCCAGGGACACACACTCACACACACACACACACACACACACACACTCCCCAGGGACACACACACACACACACACACACACACACACACCCTGTCTGGACCACAGTCCCCAGGGACACACACACACCCTGTCTGGACCACAGTCCCCAGGGACACACACACACACACACACACACACACACACACACACACACACACACCCTGTCTGGACCACAGTCCCCAGGGAGACACACACACACACACACACACACACACACACACACGCACACACACACGTGCCCTGTCTGGACCAGTCTCACACACACACACATCTGGACCACAGTCCCCAGGGACACACACACACACACACACACACACACACACACACACACACACACACGCACACGCACACGCACACGCACACGCACACGTCCCCTGTCTGGACCAGTCCCCAGGGACACAGACCCTGAGGTCCCAAACCCCTTTCGCCCCTGGGACCACACTCAGACCCCCAGGATTCCGTCTGGCTGCACAACCCCCCACCCAGACGTGGACCCAACCCGGACCTTGGACTCCTGCCCCAGGGCTCCTCTCCCGGCCCGCCGGCCCTGAGAGCCTAACCTGGACCCCAAACCATCCATTCTGACCACGGCCTCCTGATACACTAACCGCCCTCCTGCCCCGCCCTCCAGCCTAGAACACAGAACCTCCCACAGACTGGAGAACCCTGCGCAGATGGCGGGACCCCCTCCCAGTCCAGCCAGACAGGTCGTGGACTCCCAGCTGGGACTCTACAGGAGCCAGGGCACCCCACCTAGACTTTCACCGGACCCCCACCCAGATCACAGCTGGGATCCCCCCTACAACTCCCCGTAACCCAGACCCTCAAGGAGCCCGCACACAGACCCCTACCCAGCAAACCTGGCAGCCCCAGAGGATGAGATGGTTGGATGGCATCACCGACTTGATGGACATGAGTTTGAGCAAACTCTGGAAGTTGGCGATGGACAGGGAAGCCTGGCCTGCTGTGGTCCATGGGGTCGCAAAGAGTTGGACACGACTGAGGGACTGAACAAGAACAATAAACGACCCCACATGTACCAAGTCCAACAACACCAATATCTGATCCGTCTCGCTGCCCTGTGGGTGAGAAGTCTCGCCTGTGATCCCGGGCTCAAGTCTAGCACGGTCAAAGCGGAGCCGTCTACCCACTGGGCTCCCCTGGCAGTGACGTGGAGGAGCCTGTTTCTGAGCTTGTTCGGGTCGCCGGACGGCAGGAGCTCCTTCCTTGTGGCTGTAAGGCTGAATTCCCCGCTTCTGAACGGGTGGTCAGCGGTGCGGAGGGAAGGGGGCCCTGTCTCCGGTCCGAGCATCCCACCCTCAGCATCTCCAGCTTGCCTCCTGCCTTCCCTTCTCCCGCGCTCCAGCCCAACAACGTCCTCTGCGTTTGAAGGCTTGTGGGATTAGAGTGGACCCACCAGGCTAATCCAGGATCATCTCCCTATTTTAAGGTCCATAACCTGGAGAAGAGATCGGCTACCCACTCCAGGATTCTTGGGCTTCCCTGGTGGCTCAGTGGGTAAAGAATCCGCCTGCCATGCGGGAGACCTGGGTTCGATCCCTGGATTGGGAAGATGCCCTGGAGAAGGGAAAGGCTACCCACTCCAGTATTCTGGCCTGGAGAATTCCATGGACTGGAGAGTCCCTGGGTGGGTTGCAAAGAGTCGGACACAGCCAAGTGACTTTCACTTTCACTTTTCAACCTTAATTATATGTGTAAGGTCCCTTGGGCTTCCCTGGTGGCTCAGTGGTAAAAAATCCGTCGGTTCATGCAGGAGACGCGGGTTCGATCCCTGGGTCAGGAAGATCCCCTTGAGAAGGGAATGGCAACCCACTTCAGTAGTCTTGCCTGGAGGATCCCACAGACAGAGGAGCCTGGTGGGCTACAGTCCCTGGGATCGCAGAGAGTCAGACACGACTGAGTGATTGAACAGCAACAGGATAATCAGTAACCCAGGACAAAGAAAGTCACACCTGGTTGTCTTTCTTGGGACCTGCTACCTTAAGAGGCAAGAGGGTCCGAGGGAAACACTCTTCTCCTAGTGAAAGGGATAGTTGTCATTTTTGGGGTCTCCAAAGAGCTCTGGAACCACAGTCCTTAATGTCAGCACGGAGAAGAATTCAGTGAGAGCAAAGTGATGGATACGAAATGATTTATTAGAACAGGGCGCTTGTGAGTCTAACAAGCAGGTGGGTTTTATGGGGTGCCGGACCCTGAGAACTTACTGAGCTGTAGTCGCTCAGTCGTGTCCAACTCTACGACCCCATGGGCTGTAGCTCCGCCAGCCTCCTCTGTCCATGGGATTCTCCAGGCAGGAATACCGGAGTGGAGTGCCATTTCCTTCTCCAGGGGATCTTCCCCACCCAGGGATCGAACCTGCGTCTCTTGCGTCCCTTGCATTGGCAGGCGGACTCTTTACCGCTGGGCCACCTGGGAAGCCCCTTACTGGGCTACAGTTTTAGAATCGAAGGAAAAGTATGAAAAGAAAAGAAGATCTTCTCTGTCTTTCTCGAATGGACATCACGCTTCCATCATCAGCTCCTCCTGCAGGTTGAGCGGGGGAGTTTTCTTGTGCCTACATGGTCCAGCTAGTCCACAAGGGTTTGTTTTTCGTGTGTGCAGAGGGCACGTCCCAGAGGTCATTAACTCACCGAGCTCACTGGATAGGGTATGGGGCTCACGCCATCATTGTTTTATCGTTTACGGGCGGGTCTTGTCTTGTCTGCTCGGTTTTCTGGTTAAGCAACCATGCTGGCTTGAGTGATCGTTCACTCACAGACGAGACGTTTGCGCTCAGTCGTGTCCGACGCTCTGCGACCCCAAGGACTCTAGCCCTCCAGGCTCCTCTGTCCGGGGGATTCTCCAGGCAAGAATACTGGAGTGGGTTGCCATGCCCCTTTCCAATTAACTCACAGAGGTCTCACATATTTTTTCTGCTTACAATCCCCTCGTGGGATTAACTATTTAATCACCCACTTTGTCCCTTTTTCCTTGTTGTTCAGCCGCTCAGTCGTGTCTGACTCTTTGCAGTCCCCTGGACTGCAGCATGCCAGGCCTCCCTGTCCATCACCAACTCCCGGAGCTCGCTCAAACCCATCTCCATCGAGTCGGTGATGCCATCCAGCCATCTCATCCTCTGTCGTCCCCTTCTCCTCCCGCCTTCAATCTTTCCCAGCGTCAGAGGCTTTTCCAGTGAGCCCGCTCTTTGCCATCAGGTGGCCAAATCTGTCCCTAGCTGGCGTTAGAAGGAATCTGTCAGTTGTCCGGAGGAGCATCAAGGTTCTCTTCCCAACACAGAGAGTATCCTGGCGTTTCCCACCGGGACACTGTGTTGATTGCATTCCCAAGGAACTCCTTAGAAAACTGCTTAGAACACTTCAGACTAGGGGCGTCGTCAAGCTGTTTGGGTTTTTGGTGTTTTTTTTTTGGCATTTTGCGGTACCTCTTTCTAGAAGCAGCTGTGAGGATTGTCAATGCCCTTTGTGGGCGTGCAACTTGGGATTGTATGTCTCTGGGGGGAAGGCAGGAGAGAGGGCGTCTTTAAAATCTGCTTCTAAATTCGCCACCCTGCTTTATCTCCTGCTATTGTGTCCTGCAGGGCAAAGAAGGCAGGTGCAGCTAGCTGGCTGGGATCCTTCCCGAGAGGGCTGTTCCCCGAGATTCCTTGTCTGGGTAGCCTCGGTTGCCCCCAAACACCAGGTCAGGGGTCTCTCCCACGTGTTCATCAGCCAGCTTTGTCCTCGCTGTGTTTTCCAAAGTTCAAATGTGTGGCTTCTCTCTCTCTTTTTTTTTTAATGGAAGTCATATGATTCATAACCAACCCCTTTCCACTGCAGCTGGGTTTATGTTAATAGACTGACTTTTTTTTTTTTCTGTCTGCACTTAAAGGCTTGTCAGGTCTTAGTTCCCTGGACAGGGATTGAACCAGGTCCACCACACTGATGGGGCAGAGTCCCAACCAGCGGACTGCCAGGGAAGACCCCAGAGTTGAGGATTTTTATTATAATCTTGCTGTTCCTCTTAAAAGCCATTAAAAAAAAAAAAGTTCAGAAAAGTAAAACGCAGGGAAGATATTCCTTTACATACTTACATGTTCCGTATATAGACTGTGTTTCAGTAGCTCAGTCGTGTCCGATTCTCTGCGACCCCGTGGACTCCTGCAGGCTCCTCTGTCCGTGGGATCCTCCCGGCAAGAACACTGGAGTGGGTTGCCATGCCCTCCTCCAGGGGATCTTCCCCACCCAGGGATCGAACCCTTATCTCCTACGTCTCCTGCATTGCAGGCAGATTCTTTACCACTGAGTCACGAGAGGAGCCCACACAAGTGTAGGAAGGCTTAACAAATCTCCTCGTTAGTGGACATTGTTGTTGGTTTTTTTTTAAAATAATCTAAGCCATGTTCTTTGCTAAAAAAAAAAAAAAAAAAAAATGTAAGGATGGTTATGCAGTTGAGAAAATATGTGGGCAGCCACCGAGTCTATGCTGAGATGCGCAGGAGAGGAAGGGGTAAGTGAACCATTTCTGGGTAGCATTGCATGTCCCTGGGGAGTATTACTGGACACATCCTTTGTCTGTGCCTCAGGACACACAGGGGTCACAGCTATTTAAAGGCAATAATAAAATGCATCGTGCGGATTTATTGAATGCATTTTTGAGGAATCTGATGGTTCAAATCTCAGGAGCCGTGATCTTGATCGTTACTGAACTTTCACATGTTCCTTCCTTCCTTCATCAAGGATGACTTAGTGCCAAATGGACCCAGAGTTTCTGCTGGACCCCAGAGCAATTATGAGCAGAACAAAGCACAGTGAAGTTCAGTTCAGGCTCTCGGTCTTGTCCGACTCTTTGCGACCTCATGGACTGCAGCCCGCCAGGCCTCCCTGCCCATCACCAACTCCCGGAGCTTGCTCAAACTCATGTCCATGGAGTGGGTGATGCCATCCAACCATCTCATCCTCTGTCGCCCCCTTCTCCTCCCGCCTTCAATCCTTCCCAGCATCAGGCTCTTTTCCAGTGAGTCAGCTCTTAGCATCCAGTGGCCAAAGCACTGGAGCTTCAGCTTCAGCATCTAAGCTCATCTGTTCCCAAATGCCACGGACTTCAGTTGACTCCAACGATTTCATCGTTTTTAGAAAGATACATTGGCATCTGTTCTCAACGCCTTTGTCCAAACACATTTTTAGAAAGTAAGCATTTTTCCTCTTTGGATTCCTACACTAAAAACAAAACAAAAAAAATACTTGGAAACAGAGAGCAGCGGTGGTTGTACAATAGTATAAAAGTACTTCCTGCCGCTGCATGTTGCACTTAAAAATGGTTGAAACGGGGATGTCCCTGGTGCTCTGGTGGTTGAGACTTCACCTTCCAATGCAGGGGGTGGCGGGTTCGATATCTGGTCAAGGAGTTAAGATCCCACACACCTCGTGGCCAAAAAACCAAAACATTAAACAGAAGCAATATTGTAACAAGTTCAATAAAGACTTTAAAAATGGTGCACGGAAAAAAAAAATCTTTAAAAAGTGGTTAAAATGACAAAATTATATTATTTTTCTCGATTACATATATAAATTAAAAATTATTATGATAATATGCATAATGTTATAAATATATATAATATATATAATGTAAATATAATGTAAATTGATTTATAATATACATATATAATAAATACAATGACAATATATTCATAATATACATATATAATAAATACAATGACAATATATTCATAATATACATATATAATAAATACAATGAAATATTTATAATACATTTAATGTAAATATAATATAAATATATAATATATATTTATAACATCATGTATATTATCGCAATAAAAACTTTTTTGCTATTGTTTCTGAATAGGTGGTGTTATACTATTTACAAGGGTTGTTTTTATTCAGGTATGGTTGATTTACAATATTGCAATTTTATTTAATAAAAGTTGATCTATAATATTATATTGGTTTCAGGTATACACATAGTAAAACTTTTAAAAATATATATTGTTGTTTAGTCACTAAGTCCTGTCTGACTCTCTACGACCCCATGGACTGCAGCCCGCCAGGCTCCTCTGTCCATGGGGGTCTCCAGGCAGGAACACTGGAGTGGGGTGCCGTTTCCTTTTCTAGGGGGTTTTCCCGACCCAGGAATCAAAGCTGTGTCTTCTGCATTGTCAGGTGGATTCTTAACCACCGTGCCAAATGGGAAGCTCCATTGGATTTTTTTTTACAGTTGTTGTTTTTATTGAGGTATGGGTAATTTAAAATATTGCATTAGTTTCAGGTGTATGCATATGAAAGCTTTTAAAAATATGGGCTTCCCTGGTAGCTCACGTGGTAAAGAATCTGTCAGCAGTGCGGGAGACCTGGGTTTGATCCCTGGGTCGGGAAGATCCCCTGGAGAAGGAAACGGCAACCCACTCCAGTGTTCTTGCCTGGAGAATCCCATGGACAGAGGAGGCTGGTGGGCTACAGTCCATGGGGTTGCAAAGGGTCAGACACAACTGAGCAATTTCACTTTAAAAATATATATTACATTTTAGCATTTCCTATCTCACACAACAGAGTGAGCACACGCACACACACACACACACACACACACACTCAAAGGTCCAGTGATTCTGTATGTTTTTTTGGCTCTGAGTTTGCTGTTGCTCAGAGCAGGGTATTCGTCTTCACGGAAATTAAACGTTCTCTCACCTTTTTCAGAAGCTTCTCACTGTCAGAGAGCTGCATTCTCAACGTGAGCATAAAAAGAAAATTGCACCCCACCATCTCTAAGCTGATGCCAGATACCCAGCTAGGAGCCGAGGTGTTTTTCCTGCGGCAGTTAAAGTCACAAAAGGATTTTTATTTGTTGACATGTTTATATATAGCTCCTGTCCTACTTTCAACTGAAACGGCCAAGGCACTGATAGCTGAAAATAACATCTGGACTATCTTTTTTTTAATGTCCTTTCCGAGTGTTCAGCGCCTCTGTAGCCTGAGGATCTGAAGGCTCTGTGGACAGGGTTGGTGCACGTGGCCCCAGACGATGTCTTTTCTTCTGTCTCAACTCACACCCACGACTGGTCCACTTTGCAGGGCTTTCTTTTCAAGAGAGTGGCTAGCATTTTTTCAAATTTTCTTCTACAAGGCACTATTGACTGTAGTCAGGATATCAAAGCAACCTAAGTGTCCACGGACAGAGAAATGGATAAAGAAAAAATGGTACGTAGATATGATGGAATATTACTTGGCCATGAAAAATGATGAAATAACATGATTTGGAGCAACATGGATGCCCAGGTGACATCAGTGGTAAATAACCTGCCAGCCAATGTCTTGGAGACATAAGAGATCCAGGTGTGATCCCTGGGTTGGAAAGATCCCCTGGAGAGGGCAACAGCTACCCACTCCAGTATTCTGGTCTGGAGAATTCCATGGGCTGTATAGTCCATGGGGTCACAAAGAGTCAGACACAGCTGGTCAACTTTCACTTTATATATAAAATGGATAACCCACAAGGATCTACTATACAACACAGGGAGCTACATTCAATATCTTGTAATAATCTGGAAAAGCAAGTGTGTGTGTGTGTGTGTGTGTGTGTGTGTGTGTGTGTGTAACTGAGTCACTCCTTAAAAACTAGTGAATATGACAAAACAGAAGCAGACTCACAGATATAGACAAGAAATTAGTGGTGAGCAGTGGCATGGGAGAAGCAAGATAGGGGTGGGGTTATTCAGAGGGACAAACTACTATGCATAAGAAAAGAAAAAGAATCACAAGGATACAGTATACAGCCAAGACAACAGAACCAACACTTTGTAATAACTGCAAACCTTTAAACACTGGAGCATCGTTTTGAATATTTGAAAGTTTGCATATTTTGAAGAAAGTTACGTGCACGTCGGATTGTAGTGGGTTAAACATACAATAGCATTGGGTCTTATCAAAACGATGCACCTACCTTAATTTAAAACAAAAAAACACATTGTGGCTCAAAAACGCTGATCGTTATGCGAGAACGCAGGGTTGCCACAAAGCTGTTGTAAAAAAGCGCAGTGTGTGCAAAGCACAATAAAGCAAGCTGACACAAAAGCTTGTGGTTCCTAGGGTCTGTGGAGCATCAGGGGTCCACGAAAACGCTTTCATTTCTTTCGTTTCTTTACTTTTAATTTTTGGCCGCGTGGCATGTGGGACCTTGCAGTTTCGCGACCAGGGACTGAAGCCCTGTTCCATACATTCGTAATGCAGAGTCTTAACCACTGGACCGCCAGGGACGTCCCGTTTTCATTTCTTTTAAAATGAAAAGGAAAAGATGTGACTAGAATCCGCAGTTTCGCGACCAGGGACTGAAGCCCTGTTCCATACATTCGTAATGCAGAGTCTTAACCACTGGACCGCCAGGGACGTCCCGTTTTCATTTCTTTTAAAATGAAAAGGAAAAGATGTGACTAGAATCCAGCCCAGATGATATTCACATTTACAGCAACCCAGTTATAAAACACAATGCTTAATATATTTCAAAGTTTTTTTATTATGATTTTTTAATTTTTTATTTTATATTGGCACATATAGTTGATTAACAAGGTTATGTTAGTTTCAGGTATGCGGCAAAGTGATTCCCTCATATGTATATATGTATCCATCTTTTTCAAATTCTTTTCCTGGTTAGGTTGTTACATTATATTGAGCAGAGCCCCTTGAACTACTATATATATGTAGTATATCTATATACTATAAAATAATATGTATTATATATATATATGTATATGTTGTTGTTGTTCAGTTGCTGAGTCATGTCTGACTCTTTGTGACCTCAGGGACTGCAGCACCCCAGGCCTCCCTGTCCATCACCATCTCCCTAAGTTTGCTCGAACTCATTTCCATGGAGTCGGTGATGCCATCCAACCATCTCATCCTCTGTCGTCCCCTTCTCCTCTCACCTTCAATCCTTCCCAGCATCAGGGTCTTTTCCAGTGAGTCAGCTCTTCGCATCAGGTGGCCAAAGTATTGAGCTTCAGCTTCAGCACTAGTCCTCCCAGTGAATATTCAGGGTTGATTTCCTTTAGATCCTCTTTCATGAGGAAAATGCAGAATTTGAAAGCAAGGTGCATGGAAATTAAAAATCCAGGAGTCATTGGGAGGCATGGTTCTCATTCAACCTTGAAGTGTGGACCAATATCACTGTTAAGAAGCGGGAAGCTTATTGACTGAGAATCTAAAATTCCATCACTGGAGTCTGTGTGTATGTAACCCCCTCTATTTTTTTTTCTTTTTTCTTCACATGATATCTGACTTCTCATTGCCGTGTTAATGATTTGAGCTTGGTCTCCAGGGCATGTGAGTGAAGGGGCCAATTTTTTTAATTGAACAAATAAATTATTCATCTGAGCCGATTTCCTGTTTTTATGGAGACAGATGAAAGCTGATTTATGTAACGCCTCTGACTGCCAAATCAGTAGTCTTTCCACGTCCCCGGCTCCCGCTGAAAGCTTCGAGTCCAAACTCGATCTTTCGCCCTCGGTTTTGTGCATTGAAATCTCCTGTCTTGAAAAGGTGTATTTAAAAAATAAAAATAAAAAAGGGTTAAACAGCTGCAAGCAGACTTCAGTGTAACTGCGGTAGCCTCAGTCCTGGCTCACACGCCGTCTCAAATTGCTGAAACATTTTCAGGCTCTCAAAATGAGAAAGAGACAGCAACGAAGAAATCGCGGAACTGTACTAGCCAAGGTGGCAGAACCCCAGCTAAAGATTTTTCAAAAAAGGTTTCCTTGCTCCTAGGAAAGCTACAAAAAATATTTTGACATCCTGAAAGCTGCTTGCCGTTGGTGTAGCTCCTTCTGTGAAAGAAAAGAGAGGGAGGGAAGAAAAAAAAAAGGCAAGCCTGTCTTCAAAGCCACCCTTGATTTTCAAGCAGAACATCTCCTGGTCCAATTGCTCACCTCCTGGCTCTCCCAGGGAGGACGGTGCTGAGTCACCACGTCGGATCCGGCTGCCTGTTGTGCTTCAGAGGCCTTGTGGAAGCCTCACCTTTGCAGGTGCTGCGTCCTGGGTGGGCATTTCGGAAAGATGCTACTGGCAGAAGAACTGAAGACTGTGGGCTTGGGTGGGGTGGGGGGTCCCAGGCGAGGACCAAGGGTGGAGAGAAGAGGGCATCGCTTCACCGGCCAAGGCTGGACCTAGAGACTGGGGTGGTCGTCTTCCGGGGATGTTGGCACCTCCACACAAGGGGCCAGCACCTCCTGGGTCCCTGGCTCCCAACACAGTGGCGGGCATCCAGATGCAGATGAGACCACGTTCCCCTCCCACCCTAGGTGTTTAAGATACGGCAGCTCAGGATGGACGGGAGAGGGTTTGAAGAGAATGATGACACTCTCCGGCTTCCTGGGCTCTGATGGATAACAGGGTATCTGGGCCCCAGGTCATCCGACCTCCAGGTCCGCCCCGACCCCCGCAGCCCAGGACTCCTCTGGTCTGGACAAGGCCCCGTGGGAGCCCCCTCTCGTCTGCCCCACATGCCGAGAGACCCTCCAGGCCCCACCGAGGGGCCATCTGGCACATGCTCACCTCGAGGCTGGGCCTGCCCTGCCCAGCGGGCTGGCTGAGCCCAGCCCTCCACTCCGCTGATTTTCCGTCTTGCCTCTCTTGAGGGGTGTGTCTAGTCCCACATCTATGCCGATATCTGGGCACCCTACCTGTCCATGCAACTATGCACCCTACCTGTCCACCTGCAACTATGCATCCTACCTGTCCACCAGCAACTATGCACCCTACCTGTCCACCTGCAACTATGCACCCTACCTGTCCACCTGCAACTATGCACCCTACCTGTACACCTGCACCCCTACCTGTCCATCTGCAACTATGCACCCTACCTGTCCACCTGCAACTCTGCACCCTACCTGTCCATGCAACTATGCACCCTACCTGTCCACCTGCACCCCTACCTGTCCACCTGCAACTCTGCACCCTACCTGTCCATCTGCAACTATGCACCCTACCTGTCCACCTGCAACTATGCACCCTACCTGTCCATGCAACTATGCACCCTACCTGTCCACCTGCACCCCTACCTGTCCATCTGCAACTATGCACCCTACCTGTCCACCTGCACCCCTACCTGTCCATCTGCAACTATGCACCCTACCTGTCCACCTGCAACTATGCACCCTACCTGTCCACCTGCACCCCTACCTGTCCATCTGCAACTATGCACCCTACCTGTCCACCTGCAACTATGCACCCTACCTGTCCACCTGCACCCCTACCTGTCCATGCAACTATGCACCCTACCTGTCCACCTGCACCCCTACCTGTCCATCTGCAACTATGCACCCTACCTGTCCACCTGCAACTATGCACCCTACCTGTCCATGCAACTATGCACCCTACCTGTCCACCTGCACCCCTACCTGTCCACCTGCAACTATGCACCCTACCTGTCCACCTGCACCCCTACCTGTCCACCTGCAACTATGCACCCTACCTGTCCATGCAACTATGCACCCTACCTGTCCACCTGCACCCCTACCTGTCCACCTGCAACTATGCACCCTACCTGTCCACCTGCACCCTACCTGTCCACCTGCAACTATGCACCCTACCTGTCCACCTGCACCCCTACCTGTCCACCTGCAACTCTGCACCCTACCTGTCCATCTGCAACTATGCACCCTACCTGTCCACCTGCAACTATGAACCCTACCTGTCCACCCGCACGTATACCAACTATAATGAGGGACGCTGAGCATCTTTTCATGGGCCTCTTGGCTATCTCTGTATCTTCCTTGGAGAAATGTCTGTTTAGGTCTTCTGGCCACTTTTATGATTTACAAGAAGCGAGAGATTTTAGATGCTCTGACTTAGCTCTTTAAGAAAGAAATCAAGTGTGCTTCATTACAACGAGATAATATTTGAAAAGCTAATTATAACGCATTTTACTAACTAAATCAGGTCCCTGTAGGTCTACTACCCATTAGTGCTTTAATAGTGTATTACCTTTATTTAAAAAAATTTTTTTTCCACTCTTTGAAGGTGTAATTTTTAAAGCATAAATTAACTTAAAAATAAAGGAAGCAGCCACTGACACACACGCAGAAGAAACTCAAAAGCATCAAGTTAAGTGAAAGGAACCAGCCTCAGAAGGTCACACAGCGCGTCACCTTTATTTTTTTTTAATATTTATGCTTATTTGGCTTCACCAGCTGCTAGTTACGACACGTAGCACTAGTTCCCCAACCAGGGGTCTAACCTGGGCCCCCTACCTTGGAATCACAGTGCTTAGCCGCTGGACCACTAGGGAGGTCCCTCGTGTTCCCTTTCGACGGCAGTAACAATTCAACTTTTAAAACCTTCATAACATACAGCTTGGCATAAAATAAACTGCAATTGAAAAAACAGGAAACTCTCTGCTGCGAGACGTCAGGTCTTTCCCTGAACGAGGAGGAATTTTTGTATGTAATTGCCTTCTTCTCTTTAAAAAAAAAAAAAAAAGAATTATAAAGAGTAATTCCTGCAGTGGCCATGTATGATTGAAAATCTCTTGATCTCCCCCTGTAGTGGCAGCTTTGGCACCTCAGGCTTTGTTTTTGCTTTTCGTCTTGTCCAGTTTTCTCCTATTTAATTTGCCTCACAGTCTGGATGTGTGTGTGTTAGTTGCTCCGTCATGTCCGACTCTTGGCGACCCCTTGGGCTCTAGCCCACCAGGCTCCTCTGTCCATGGGGTTCTCCAGGCAGGAATACTGGCGTGGGTTGCCATTCCCTTCTCCAGGGCATCTTTGTGACCCAGGGATCGAACCCACGTCTCCTGCATTTGCTGGTGGATTCTTTACCACTGAGCCACCTGGGAAGCATGTATAAGCGTTAGTCACTCAGTCGTGTCTGACTCTTTTCGACCCGTTGGACTGCAGCCCAGCAGGCTCCTGTGTCCATGGGATTCTCCAGGCAAGAACACTGGAGTGGGTTGCCACGCCCTCCTGCAGGGGATCTCCCCACCCCAGGGATCAAACCTGGGTCTCCCACATTGCAGGCACATTCTTTACCGTCTGAGCCGCCTGGGAAGCCCTACGGACTTTTGTTTCATGAACCTCCGTCCCTTTGAAGCCCCACTTTCCCCGACCTCCCCCAGTGCTGAATCTGTCCTTGCAACCTCATACACACCCAGCTGTGTCCGCAGACGTTGGCCAGGGACTCTTGACTATAGGTTCCCAGGGGAGGGTTCCGCCTTCCAGTCTGTCGTGTCTGCCTCTGACGGCATCTAAGATCTGTTCTTCTGCCTCACTTGCAATTTTCCACACTGCCTCTTTTTTCTTGTTTTCAGCTATGACACCTTCGAGTCAGCCCTTTCTTAAAAAAACAATTTTTAAATAGAAAAGAGTGCTGTGCATGTGGAGTTGGAAATTCAGCTTGCCTCTGTGTAAATATTCGACCTGAATCTACACAAGGTACAGGTTTGCGGTCTTTCTCGTTTACTTTTACACTCGGGCAATTCTTTTTATTTTTCCCTACTGATGGCGTTTGTGAGACAGACGAGGCAGACCTGACAATGGGCTGCTGTCTTTTTTTCTTCTCAACTGCGCCTGCCCAGGTGGTAAAGAACCTGCCTCCCAAGGTGGGAGATGTAAGAGACCTGGGTTTGACCCATGGGTCGGGAAGGTGCCCTGGAGGAGGGCATGGCAACCCACTCCAGTGTTCTTGCCTGGAGCATCCCATGGACAGAGGAGCCTGGCGGACTACGGTCCACAGGGTCGCAAAGAGTCGGACACGCCTGAAATGACTTAGCACGCACCTCCCCTGCAGTGTTTGACAAACGTGCCCTACCCGTTCATGAATATGGATAGAATCAATGATAGTCATCCTGGATTGGGTCTTCAGAGACAGCTGTTGATTCCTGAAAGATAAAGCAAGTTTATTTCTTTCATTTGTTTGTTTGTTTGCAGGCTGCACTGGGTCTTTCTTGGGGGCCTCCATCATAGCTTAGCTGGTGAAGAATCCGCCTGCAATGCGGGAGACCTGGGTTCGATCCCCGGGGTCGGGAAGATCCGCTGGAGAAGGGAAAGGCTCCCCACTCTGGTGTTCCGGCCTGGGTCTTTCTTGCTGTCTACCGGCTTTCTCTCGTTGCATGAGGGGGGGCTGCTGTGTAGTTTCGGGGTACAGTCTTCAAGCTGCAATGGCCTCTCTTGTTTCGGGGACCCCGGGCTCAGTTGCCACACAGCACGTGGAATCTCCCTGGACTGAACCACGTCTCCATGGACTGAACCCATGTCTCCTGCACCAGCAGGCGGATTCTTAACCACTGGACCACTAGGGAAGTCCTGCACTGGTCTTGTAATATTTTTTATTATTTCACTTTATTTGTTTGATTTATCATTGATTTATTTACGTGGTTCTGTTATTATTGTTATTATCTGGCTGTGCCATGCGGCACGGAAGTCCGTCTCTTTTTAGAAACGACTCTCAGGACATTACCATATGCAAAATAGATGACCAGGGTGAGTCTGATGAAGCGAGGCACCGGCCGTCCATGCTCTGTCACAGCTTAGAGGGAGCAGGCGGGGAGGCGTTTGGGATGCATGGCTCACATGGACACCTGGGGGCGATTCATACCGATGTCGGCAAAAACCATCAGAGCATTGTAATTCTCCTCCAATCAATATCAATAAATAAATTTAAATTTCAAACAAAGAAGACAAGTCAGACATACAAATAATGTTAAGAAATTAAATGATGTCTGTTGCATTAGTCGCTCAGGCGTGTCCGACTCTTTGCGACCCTATGGACTGTCGCCCCAACAGGCTCCTCTGTCCATGGGATTCTCCAGGCAAGAACACTGGAGTGGGTTGCCATTTCCTTCTCCATGGGATCTTCCCGACCCAGGGATCAAACCCAGGTCTCCTGCATTACAGGTAGATTCTTTACCAGCTGAGCCCCCAGGGAAGCCCAAGAATACTGGATTGGGTAGCCTACCCCTTCTCCAGGGGATCTTCCCAAACCAGGTATTGAACCTGGGTCTCTCATGTTGCAGGCAGATTTTTTTTACCGTCTGAGCCATTACGGAAGTTTAGTATCTGAATAACTGAAAAAAAAAAGCATAAAAACAGCTGTCATGAAACTGGCCCTCTCTCTGAGTTTTGGCGTTCTGTTTGCCAATAGACAGACATCCCTCAAGATGTGGGTGTCATGGGGTGTCCTGACCCGGCCTTAATAATTGAGTGTCCTGCCTGGGGCACTGAGTCCGTGCCAACTCCTCTTCCCTCTGTGCCCAGGAAGACACAGATTTCTCTGGAGCAGGAAAATTGAACTTGGCATCCCATTAACATTTCACGGCTAGGAATTTTTTTTTCCTGTCGTTAGCTTAAAAAGATTATGCAGCAGAGATGGTCTGTTTTGCAAGTGGAAAAATACTGTGCAGGCACACACACACACACACACACACTCACACACACACACACACACACACACACGCACGCACTCACACACAGAGTTTGGTGCTCTGTCCCTGGGTGTTAAGGGATTCGATAAAGTGACAGCTCAGCTCACCTCTTTTTCTTGGGCTCCAAAGTCGCTGCGGACTGTGACTGCAGCCACGAAATTAAAAGACGCTTGCTCTTTGGAAGAAAAGTTATGACCAACCTAGACAGTACTCTTGCCTGGAAAATCCCATGGACGGAGGAGCTGGTAGGCTGCAGAACATGAGGTCTCGAAGAGTCGGACACAACTGAGCGACTTCACTTTCACATTTCACTTTCATGCACTGGAAAAGGAAATGGCAACCCGCTCCAGTGTTCTTGCCTGGGGAATCCCAGGGACGGCAGAGCCTGGTGGGCTGCCGTTTATGGGGTCGCACAGAGTCGGACATGACTGAAGCGACTTAGCAGCAGCAGTAGCAGCCGCAGACAGCATATTAAAAAGCAGAGACATTGCTTTGCCAACAAAGAGCCATCTAGTCAAAGCTATGGTTTTTCCAGTGGTCACGTATGGATGTGAGAGTTGGACCATAAAGAAACCTGAGAGCCGAAGAATTGATGCTTTTGAACTGTGGTGTTGGAGAAGACTCTTGAGAGTCCCTTGGACTGCAAGGAGATCCAACCAGTCCATCCTAAAGGAGATCAGTCCTGGGTGTTCATTGGAAGGACTGACGTTGAAGCTGAAACTCCAATCCTTTGGCCACCTGATGCGAAGAGTTGACTCATTGGAAAAGACCTTGATACTGGGAAAGATTGAGGGCAGGAGACGAAGGGGACGACAGAGGATGAGATGGTTGGATGGCATCACCGACTGGATGGACATGAGTTTGAGCAAGCTCCGGGAGTTGGTGATGGACAGGGAGGCCTGGCGTGCTGCAGTCCATGGGGTCACAAGGAGTTGGACACGGATGAGCGACTGAGCAACAGCAACACACACACACACAAAGACTGCAATGCTGTGTCTGCAGGTGTTAAGGGATCCAGTAAAGTGACAGCTCATCTCATCTGAGCCCCAGATCGAGGGCTCCTTCCCCAGGTCCGGAGTCAGCAGAGCTGTGTGGACACCAGCTGCAGCTTCAGACTGGATACTGCTACTGCATTCGGGGTTGTCTGCAGTCCGGGTGCAAAGCACCCCTCACTGCAGAGGCTGGACACATTCCTTCCTTGATGGCCTTCGAGTCCCCTGAGCTCTGGGTTGCTGGGAGCTTCGTGCAGAGCAGGGCAGGAGGGACAGCCCAGCAAAAAAAAAAGAAAAACAAACCATGATTTGTGCAGCGTGATCCCGCGGGCGTTTCAGAGCCTGGTTTGCACCCCCGAGCTGCTCTTTTTCACAAGGGGTCATTCACAGCCTGCTGGCTGCCCCAGGGCAGGGACGCGCGGGGTGACCTCTCGGGCCAGGCAGCTCCCATGGAATGGAGCGCATTGCAAGGACGGAAAGGTATCTTTTTTTCTATTTCTTTCCTCCGAAGAGTTTGAATCATCTGTATGAAAGGAGGAATTTTCACTGAACGTCTTTTCTCATGATGTAAGTCACATCGCTATGCCATACCCCTTCAGCCCTGAAGTGCTACATGTCTGTTCCATCTTCCAGTAAAAGGAATACACAATGTAAAATGGAAGAAGGAATAAAAAATGTAAAACGTTTTTTGAAAGAGAAAATGGAGTTGTTTAGGAACATGAAAGGTGTTCTTAGCTTAGCAGCTGTTTGGGAGCCATAAATACCCTTTTTATTTTTATTATTTTTATTGGAGCATTCATTGGAGTAGCTCATTCCCTGGTAGCTCAGCTGGTAAAGAATCTGTCTGCAATGCAGGATTCAATTCTTGGGTCAGGAAGATCCCCTGGAGAAGGGATAGGCTACCCACTCCAGTATTCTTGGGCTCCCCTGGTGGCTCAGCTGGTAAAGAATCTGCCTGCAATGCGGGAGACCTGGGTTTGATCCCTGGGTCGGGAAGATCCCATGGAGAAGGAAATGGCGACCCACTCCAGTGTTCTTGCCTGGAGAATCCCATGAACAGAGGAGCCTGGCGGGCTACAGTCCACGGGGTCGCCAAGAGTCGGACACAACTGAGCGAGTGAGACGCACACATACATAATTGCTTCACACTGTTGTGTCAGTTCCTGCTGTACAATGAAGTGAATCACGTCTATTTACATATATATCCCCCCTCCTTCTTGAGCCTCCCTCTCACCCCCTACAACCCACCCCTCTCGGTCAGTCAGTTCAGTCGCTCAGTCGTGTCCGACTCTTTGCGACCCCATGAATCGCAGCACGCCAGGCCTCCCTGTCCATCACCACCTCCTGGAGTTTACCCAAACCCATACCCATCGAGTCGGTGATGCCATCCAGCCATCTCATCCTCTGTCGTCCCCTTCTCCTCCTGCCCCCAATCTTTCCCAGCATTAGGGTCTTTGCAAATGAGTCAACCCTTCACATGAGGTGGCCAAAGTGTTGGAGTTTCAGCTTCAGCATCAGTTCTTCCAATGAACACCCAGGACTGATCTCCTTTAGGATGGACTGGTTGGATCTCCTTGCAGCCCAAGGGACTCTCAAGAGTCTTCTCCAACACCACAGTTCAAAAGCATCAATTCTTCGGCGCTCAGCTTTCTTTATAGTCCAACTCTCACATCCATACATGACCACTGGAAAAACCATAGCCTTGACTAGACGGACCTTTGTTGACAAAGTAATGTCTCTGCTTTTTAATATGCTGTCTAGGTTGGTCATAACTTTCCTTCCAAGGAGCAAGCGTCTTTTAATTTCATGGCTGCAGTCACCTTCTGCAGTGATTTTGGAGCCCAGAAAAGTAAAGTCAGCCACTATTTCCACTGTTTCCCCATCTATTTGCCATGAAGTGATGGGACCGGATGCCATGATCTTTGTTTTCTGAATGTTGAGCTTTAAGCCAGCTTTTTCACTCTCCTCTCTCACTTTCATCCTCTTTAGTTCTTCTTCGCTTTCTGCCGTAAGGCTGGTGTCATCTTCTTTACCCACCTCTCTAGGTCCTAACAGAACTGAGCCGAGCTTCCTAGGCTGTATAAGGATGTTCTCACAGGGAACGGTGGGACAAAGTGGGAGATTAGGGTTGACACACGCATATGCCATGTGTGAAAAAGGATCCTTTTTAAATTTCGCCTCCTGCCAGAATACTTAGAAATAAACCCTTCCCGATTCAATCTCATTTACCCTTAATGACTTCAGTGTTGAGGATGTAGCTTATGCGACACTGATTTTTCTTTTTCTTCATACTGAGCAATTTTGTGTCAAGTCAATCGAGTGTCATGCAAAACAAGCTGTATGATGCTGGCTCTCCACCTCTTGCACAGAATATTCAGAAAGGTTGGTTTCCCTGTCTTGTGTATTTTCTAGATATAAACCCTAAGGAGGTGGATGAGGAGGGTAAAAATTGCAAAGTGTGAACGCAGCTCTAAATACCCAACCTGTTATGTACGCTTATTTAATTTGCATGCCCTCATCCCCTCACCTGTCAGGTCGTCTGGTTCAGACAATTAGTCATGGAATTCAAACTCCGATAACAGCTCCTAAAATGTAATTTGTGTTGTAGGTCCGAGATGGAGGATCCTACGCGTCCCTTCTAAAAGGCAGGCACATTTTTATTAGTCACCGTTTTGAATTAGTTACTCCTCCCTTTAATTAGAATTGAGGAATGAGGCTTTAGATCAGCATGGACATTTGTGGCTTAAAATAAATTAAAATGGGAGCTGAAACAAGTGTGTATCTTTCTGGTCCCCAGAGCCTGTTATGATCTGTTTTCCTTACGCCCTCGGACCACACTGAAGTGCTCTTAAAATATAGTCTTCCAGATACGTCTGGAAAATAATTTATCCATTTGAATCATGTATTGCTAATAAACTCCTTGGGAAAAAGATATGCACATTTTCCGGGACTCTCTCTTCTTGGTTGTGGAGCTGTTTTCCTTGCAGTTTGTTGAAAGTGAAGCTGCAGTGATAAAGGACTTTTCCATCATATTTTTTCCATCTAAAATCCTCCCTTCTTGTTCTTCTTTCAGTTTTACTAAGATAGACTTGACAGGCAGCACTGTACAAGCTTAAAGGATCAGCAAAAGGATATGGCTGCACTTACATACATCACGAAACGATGACCAAGATACATTGGGTGACCATCCATCGCTTCCGATACATACCAAAGAAAAGAAATAGGAAAAAAAATTTCTGAAATTTTCTTGTGATGAAAACTCTTAGGATTTACTCTCTTAACAAGTTTTGTATATAATGCAGGGCAGTGTTAATTATCTTTATCACGTTGTACATAATATTCCCTCAGTTCAGCTCAGTTTGGTTGCTCAGTCTTGTCTGACTCTTTGCGACCCCATGGACTGCAGCATACCAGGCCTCCCTGTCCATCACCTATTCCCAGAGTTTACTCAAACTCTTGCCTGGAAAATCCCATGGACAGAGGAGCCTGGCGGGCTGCAGTCCATGGGGTCGCTAAGAGTTGGACATGACTAAGCGACTTTACTTTCACTTTTCACTTTCATGCATTGGCGAAGGAAATGGCAACCCACTCCAGTGTTCTTGCCTGGAGAATCCCAGGGACGGCAGAGCCTGGTGGGCTGCCGTCTATGGGGTCGCACAGAGTCGGACACGACTGAAGCGACTTAGCAGCAGCAGCAGCAGCATGTCCATCAAGTTGGTGATGCCATCCAACCATCTCATCCTCTGTCATCCCCTTCTCCTCCTGCCTTCAATCTTTCTCAGCATCAAGGTCTTTTCCAATGAGTCAGTTCTTCACATCAGGTGGCCAAAGGATTGGAGTACCCCTAGCACTTACTTACCTTATAACTGGATGTTTGCATCTTTGGATGACCATCCTGCAATGACCCCTTCCCCTTCATCCCTCACCTCTGAACCCACCAATCTGATCTTTTCTTTTTTTCCCTAAGTTATTGTTTGCTTTTGAAGTATAACTTGACCAACAGCACTGTGAGTTCTTGGTGTACAGCGCAGTGATCCGATAATTCTGTACACTGGCCTGCTTCCATTTTTAAAACTTTATTTATTTGGCTGTTGCCAGATCTTAACTGAGGCACACGGAATTTTCAGTTGTGGATGCGAACTCTTAGCTGCAGCAGGTGGGATCTAACTCCCTCACCAGGGATCGAACCCAAGTCCCCTGCACCGGGAGTACAGCGTCTTAGCCACTGGACCACCTGGGAAGCTCGTGGTCCACTTTCTAAGCTACCCAGTTATAACATTTTCCCATGTTTCTGGGTTTATTGGAGCGACAATTTCATTGGGGAATGATCATTCCCCAAACTGGTTTATTTTATTACATCTGCCCATTTACCAATTGGTGGTTAATCACCGCCAATTAATTATACAACCTCCTCATGTTCCTTCAGATAGAGGATCGATAAAAATCAACCCATGGGAGCCATACTTCAGCGTATGAACATTTATAGTCAGCATACTTGCCTGTTTCCAACATTTAAAAATATCCTCCCAGGCACGTTTCTAATTCACGGCTTTTCCCCATCCCCTAAGCTACGTTTTGAAATAAATGCATAACCCTCAGTGCCACATTTTGTCAAACTTAAACCCACCGCAGTATCCTTTCCTGGAGAATCCCATGCACAGAGGAGCCCGGTGGGCTACAGTCCATGGGGTTGCAAAGACTTGGGCACGACTGAGCGACTTTCACTTGCGCTAAATACACTCTCTGTGAAACGTCCACGCCTCCAGCCTCCCCCACCTCCTCCAAATATTTTGGAATCCAAATCGTGCATTTACTCTGCATGTTTTAACCGAATGCATTCATTTTTAGTGGAAAGACTTCTCGGTGGCCAAAAATAAAAAAATTTTTTTTTTCTTTTGGAAATAGACCAACCCACGCACTGCCAAAGCTGTGTTCAAGCTTGATAAGGCATTCAGGTGTTTGCAAAACACTTCTCTAGCCTTTCGAAGATGGGGATATTTGGCGTCCGCACCAGCGTGACATTTTTGAGCATGGAAACGCTCTCCATTGAAAGATGCCTGGATGTAGCATGCACCTTGAAATCCTAGAGTGTCTGCTGACAGCACTGGGCTGGCCTCCCTGAAAATCCCCTAGATGTGGTGATGCCTTGGAAAGTCTGCAAGTGGACCCTACCTGGCTCCACAAGCTGCTGAATTCTTCACCCCCTGAGCCAGCTTCAGTGAAACTGATGCTTTCGAACTGTGGTGTTGGAAAAGGCTCTTGAGATCAAACCAGTCCATCCTGAAGGAAATCAACTCTGAATATTCATTGGAAGGATGGATGCTGAAGCTGAAGCTCCAATACTCTGGCCACCTGATGCGAAGACCTCACTCTTTGGAAAAGACCCTGGTGCTGGGAAAGATTGAAGGCAGGAGGAGAAGGCGACGACAGAGGATGAGATGGTTGGACAGCATCACCGACTCAGTGGACATGAGTTTGAGTAAGCTTCGGGAGTTGGTGATGGACAGGGAGGCCTGGCGTGCTGCAGCCCAGGGGGTCACAAAGAGTTGGACGTGACTGAGCGACTGAGCGATGACAACAGTGAAATTAAAGCAATGGGGTCTGAGGATCCTGGTTGGTCTCGCGCTGGGTCCATCTTCATCCAAAACTCACCAACAAGCTTCATCATTAACCACTGCTGTGCACTGGGTGCCTGGACCCCATACAAGTTAGCAGCAGCTCCCTTGGAAAGCTCTTCTCCTGGTAGAAAATATGTCATTAAAAAAAAAAAGTCTATAATGTGCATATCTGGTCAACCAGATGAATAAGCTAATTACGTGAGAAGATCCTGTCAAAACAGAAATTGCTTTTTGTTGTAGAGACATGGGGAATGTTTGGGCAAGAATTAAAAAAAAAAAACAACACAGCACTTATTTTGATTGGGAGATTCAGAGACTGCCAGATTGCAGGAAAAAAAAATAAATGCAGAAAATAAATCGCTTTTGCACGGTTCTGAGAAAAGCAGGTCGTGGGCTTGGGAAGGAGAGACAGGCTGAAACGCAGGCTAAGGGTGATTTTTTTTTTTAAGGGCTGTTGATCGATTCAATGTTTTAACATATGTTTCTCTGGCAGCGGTGGCAGACAACTTCAGGAAGTGGGACCGCAAACATGTACAGAATGCAGGTGGGGGGGTCTTCTCACCGTGCAGAGGTCGGGGTGAGGCGGGGGGTCCGTGAGACCCACGCACAGTCAGAGGCAGAAAGCTGGCTTCACTGTTCACACGAACCGAACGTCAGATTCTTCTCTCTGCATTCCTGTGTGTCATCTCGACTACGCCAAGCAACTCCTTCCAAGAGAAATTCAAGTCAGGACACTCACTGCAGCGTCAACGGGCAGGAACAGGGTCTCTGGGGATCCAAACACTTAGGAGACTCTGGTCTGCAAAGAACGGGCGTTTTGCAAAGAGCACAGTCTGTTTGTCTTCCCAGGGAGCTCAAGTGCCGGGAGCTCTGGGACAAGCTAGAGGGGTTGGAGGGAGGTTCAAGAAGGAGGGGACGTGTATCTGAGTATTCAGGCTTGATTTCCTTTAGGATTGACTGGTTTGATCTCCTTACTGTCCAGGGGGCTCTCAAGAGTCTCCTCCAGCACCACCAGTTCAAAAGCATCAATTTTTCGGTGCTCAGGTTTCTTTAAGGTTCCCTGACCAGGGATCAAACCCGAGTCCCCCTGCACTGGGAGGGCAGAGTCTTAGCCTCTGGACCAGCAGGGAAGTCCCCAGCCGGTTTTAAAGAGTCATTTGTTGTGTACAGAGCAAATGAAGATTGAAAGGGATTGAAAAAAAAAAATTTTTTTTTTTCATTAAGTTTTAAAAATGAGCCTTGCTACGTGGATGCTTTTAGAATTCACTGTTGAAAGAGGCCCAAGTCTGTACAGGGGAAGCTCCCTGTGGACTCCCTTAAAAAAAAAAAAAAAGAATTCAGAGCTTTAACCTACCTTGAGCAAAGTGCATTTTCCTGGGGGCGGGGCGGTGCCCAGGGCTGTGCTTTACAAAGGGGAGTGCGGAGGTGTGCGCTTGCCCAACACTACTCGGGGAAGATGGAATTCTCTAGGGTCTAGATGCTAAAAGGCCACCTTTCATTGTCTTTCTGCTTCGGTGGTGTGGAACGATTCATTTAATCCCGGATAATTGGCTATTTAAACTTATCTAGCTGGCCCTGCTCAAAGATATACATGAAGGCTGAGAAGGCAAAAACAAACACGCTGTGCTGGAGAGGTGCCTTGGATTAAAAAAATAAAAGAGGGAGGAAAAGACGTGGACCTTCGGGGCGTGAGGAAATGAGCAACGGGTGGACCTTCAAGCATTCCACTTGTCAACACGGAGGGGGAATACACATTATTCCTGTATTTTCCAGCTTCTAGAGTAGACGAGTGTTGGAGAAGACTCTTGAGAGTCCCTTGGGCTGCAAGGAGATCCAACCAGTCCATCCTAAAGGAAATCAGTGCTGAATATTCATTGGAAGGACTGATGGTGAAGCTTAAACTCCAAGACTTTGGCCACCTGATGTGAAAAACTGACTCATAAAAGCCCCCGATGCTGGGAAAGATTGGAGGCGGGAGGAGAAGGGGACGACAGAGGATGAGATGGTTGGATGGCATCACCGACTCGATGGACGTGGCATCATCTCAGACTGCTGCTGACCTGGCGGACACTTTTCCTACCCTGCGTGAACCCCAGTGGGGAAGATAAATAGTCCCGTTTCAAACTCGAGAAGAACCATGAGCTGTCCCCGCTGAGATGGATGAAGAGGGAACCAAGAAGCAAGTGAGAGTGTCTGGGGATTAATGCATGGGCCCAGCGTTCGGACACGTGGAGCTTGAGCGGGGCTGGCTCCTTGCTTGTGCTAACGGGGCCAAATAGCTCACATCTATCAGCTCCCCAATCTATAAAAGATCAATGGCATCTCTTGCCGGCTGGCAGGGCTGAGCGGGACTAAATGAGGTTATGTCCACCCTGGCAGCCGGAGCTGGCATCGGGGTGTGGGTGATACATTTTCTCTTTGTGTAACAACAGAAGCTGTGATGAGAGCAAACGCGGGGGCCAGATTCATGCCCTGTTTTCCTCTCTTACAATCGATCCCAGAAAGCGGCTCCGTCTCCTTCTTCCCAACGTGTTCATACTTTTTTTTAATTGATGTCTAGTTGGGACTTCCCTGGTGGTCCAGTGGCTAAGACTCTGAGCTCCCAATGCAGGGGCCCAGGGTTCCATCCCTGGTCGGGAAACTAGATCCTATGCGCAGCAGCTGAAGGTCACACGCGCAACTACTAAGACCCCGGAGGCAGCCAAATACATAAATAAACACCAGTTTCTAGAGTAGATGGCTGCTGGAGAAGGCTCTTGAGAGTCCCTTGGATGGCAAGGAGATCCAACCAGTCTATCCTAAAGGAGATCAGTCCCGAGTGTTCATTGGAAGGACTGATGCTGAAGCTGAAACTCCAATCCTTTGGCCACCTGATGCAAAGAGTCAACTCATTGGAAAAGACCCTGATGCTGGGAAAGATTGAAGGTGGGAGGAGAAGGGGGTGACAGAGGATGAGATGGTTGGATGGCATCACCGACTCAATGGACACGAGTTTGGGTAAATTCCGGGAGTTGGTGATGAACAGGGAGGCCTGGCGTGCTGCGGTCCACGGGGTCGCAAAGAGTCAGACACCACTGAACGACTGAACAGAACTGAACCACGATGGGCATTAAACACTTAATGATAATCATCTTAATGATGTTATTTTTTTTGTCTGGACTGAGACTTTTAGCAAGAATAGTGAGGATGCCGTATTCAAGGGAATGTGGGTGACCCCAAAATACAGAGTTTCTCACTGGGGCTGTTTGTGGATGAGGACGCAGTTTCTGCCAGTCTCCTGATAACCTGTGCAGGACTGGGTCGGGTATGAGAGCAAGTGTTTCTCATTCACGTCCAGACTTTTCACGTGACTGTGAAAGATGACCGTCTTGCAGCCTTATCAGAGCCACCCCAGGATACACAACTCTGACCTCGAACTGACTCTTTTCAGTCACCGTGCTGAGTTCCAGACAAGGGGCAGGATCTTTTTTTTCCCCCCCAACATAATAAGGTTTGAAAGAACAGTGTAAATTCTTATCTTCTTCGCTAGCCTTCCAGGATAAACGGACAGGCTACGGCTTAATTAGACAAATCTGCCCCCCTTTCTTTCAAAAAGGCTCATTCTCAAGGTTATGTGGCAGCCTGGTGGCTCTGAGAGTAGACTCTGCCTGCAACGCAGGAGACGTGGGTTCAATCCCTGGGTTGGGAAGATCCCCTGGAGGAGGGCATGGCAACCCACTCCAGTGTTCTTGCCTGGAGAATCCCATGGACACAGGAGCCTGGAGGGCTACAGTTCACAGGGTCGCAAAGAGTCAGACAAGACTGAGCGACTTTGACTGGATGGGAGGGGGGTTTGAGGGGGAATGGCTGAGTCGCTTTGCTATTCACCTGAAACCATCACAACATTGTTAATTGGCTATACCCTACTAATATTCCTTGGGAGGGCTGATGCTGAAGCTCCAATCCTTTGACCACCTGATGCGAAGAACTGACTCAGTGGAAAAGACCGTGATGCTGGGAAAGATTGAAGGCGAGAGGAGAAGGGGACGACAGAGGATGAGATGGTTGGATGGCATCACCGACTCGATGGGCATGAACTTGAGCAAGCTCCGGGAGTTGGTGACAGATAGGAAAGCCTGGCGTGCTGCAGTCCATGGGGTCACAAAGAATCAGACACGACTGAGCGACTGAACAGCAACCCTAATACAAAATTAAAATTTTAAAGTTTGGGGAGAAAAAAAAAGAAACACCTTCCCTTGATCGTCTACAGGATAAATGAATTCTCCATGCTTCTTCCAAGGGTTAGCAGCCCACTAGCCCACCAGGAGACAAAAGAGCCGGAGCCGTGCTGTGCGGTTTCAAAAAATATTTTATTTTCTGGAATAGCCATAATGTCTGGAATAGCTTTTCTCTTTATCGCCCGTCTCCACGCGGGGGGAGGCAGAAGCCACGAGACGAGACGAGACGGAGGCGCCACAGACCACACCCGCGGGGACAGAAAGACGGAGCGCTTGGGGGGCGGGGGGAGGATGTAGAAAACGCTCATCAGCGGCTTGGGGACGGGTCAGCGGGGGCTGGGGGTCGGCATCGCCGGGGACATTCACGGACATACGCACGCACCCCGCCGGGCGGGGAGGCCCACCTCCACCGTCATCTGGATCCCTCTCGGTTTAAACAGAGCAGACAGAAAAAATAATAATTAACAACATGTGCTCCAGAGTCCTCCGTGGCTGCCTGGAAGGGCTCCCACAAGTCTTATCCGTGATGCAACGTGGAAAGATCGTTGAGGCATCCTTGTGAGTCCCAGAGAGAACCGTGATGCTACCGGGTGCGTTTTGGGGAGTCCCAGAACCCTCTTGTCTCACGTGCAAAGTACCAAGCATTTTGTATTTTCCAGGGTCACTCTCTTTCCTTCCCCGTCAGGGTGTCTTCTCGCAGCAGACGGATTAAAAACCCCTCTGAGGGGGGAGCGTCGGCAAGGAGAGCAGCTGGGATCCCTTGGGCGTCTTCCTCCCGCACACACGGCAGGAAGCTGCAGAGCTCCGGGCACGCGGTCGCCTATGTCGGACAAACGGGGCTGCATCTGAGGCGTGAAGAGGGCCGGACCGCAGCGGCGCCTGCCTTCACGATGATGGTGCGATCTGAAGCTGCTTGTCCCCCGGACGCGTCAAGCCGGGAACGAGAGCAGAGCCTTCCCGCGGGCGGCCCCGCTGAGCAACAGGGTCCCCCCACCCTGCACCCCGTGAGTTATCACTGTGCACGAGGGCAAGGCGGATGGAAACTCACGAGGGACGGGGCCAGGGGGGCGGGGCTGAGATAGGAACCCCCCCACCCCCGGGGGGCTGTGGATGGAGGTGGTAGATGCCAGCATGGGCCCCCGCCCCCGGGGAGGGTGACGCCAGCCAGGGGGTCCTGACCGCCTCGTGATGGCTTCGCAAGACAGGTGATGGGGAGGTGGGCTGGATCCTCACAGGTGGTGCCCCCGCCCTGCACCCCCCACCGTGAGCTGGGATGGCATGCCGGTTTTGCAGAGGAGGGCCCACGGAGGGACCCGCAGGCATTGGATCTTGCTTCCGGCCACATCGGAGTCGCGGCCCACCGCCCGTGGTCCACACTGGGAATCTGCTCACGGCATCTTGCTTTGTACTTGGAGGACAGGAGGAACGGAAGAGTCCAGGGTGACCAGGGCTACTCCATCCCCTCTGGGTCCCTAAAGGGGTTGTGAAGAGAAAAGAAAGAAAAGAAAGTGAAGTTGCTCAGTCGTGTCTGACTCTTTGCCACCCCATGGACTGTAGCCTACCAGGCTCCTCCTCCGTCCATGAGATTTTCCAGGCAAGAGTACCGGAGTGGGTTGTCAGTTCCTTCTCCGGGGATCTTCCCAACAAATGTGAGGTGAGGGCTTCCCTGGTGGCTCCAGAGTAAAGAGGCCGCCTGCCAATGCAGGAGATGCGGGTTCAATCCCCGGGTGATCAAACAAACTAACATCTAACACACGCCCCAACTAACATCTGACATAGCCAGATACATCTTTTTTAATTATAAAAAGGAAGAAAGAAAACAGGATGCTCAGCTTCTGACTGATGGTTAGGCAGAGAATTCTAAGTGCATGTATATAAGTATGGAGTTTCAAAATATAACTCTACTAAATGACATATGTCTGGATATTACTTGTATATGTATGGGTATTACATACATGATGGTTAGACAATTCCAATTGCATGTACATAACTACAGAATTTTAAAATATGGCTTTAGTAAATTACATATCTATGTCCATTACATGGAAGGTACATATATGCCTATAAAATTGATACTTCATAGAGTCCATGTGTGTGTCCAACTCTGTGCGACTCCATGGACTGTAGCCTGCCAGCCTCCTCCGTCTGTGGGATTCTCCAGGCAAGGATACTGGAGTGGGTTGCCATCTCCTTCTCCAGGGGATCTTCCCGACCCAGGATCGAACCCACGTCTCCTCTGTCTCCTGCATTGGCAGGTGAGTTCTTTACCACTGCGCCACCTGGGAAACCCAAAGAATATATATGCTTTCATAAATTTCTATAAATGTTGTGCATTGAAAAATAGAAACACATACCTCTATTACTATGAAAATTGACATGTTCATTTCTGTATACCTACATACACATGCATATATATGTATGTATATATATATATGTCTGTTGAAATGATACTATTTCAATATAGAGATCAGGCCAAATACATTATTTCAATTGACTTCGTCTTTACCATTTTAGTTTCCTTTTCATGCAGGTACCAGACAAACATTTCTCTTAGGACACAAAAGTTTCTCTTCCGCATTTATTGATACAGTTGGCATGGGGGCCTGTGTAAGTGTGAGATGTGCAGAATAAAGATCTGATTTACATCCATCGTGAAACAATGACCACACATTCGGTCAACATCCATCATCCCGTTACAGACACAAAATTAAAGAAACACATGTCTTTCTTGGGAAGAGAACTCTCAGGATTTCCTCTCAACGGCCTTCGTATATGTCATATTATAATCTTTGTCATGTTTGCATAAAATCCTTAGTACTTATTTATTTTTCAGCTTATTTATTTTCAACTGATTTATTTTTCCGCCGGAAGTTTGCACCTCGAAGGCTGCCGGAAAATTGCAAACGACTTAGGTGGCTCGTATTTATGTTTCCTTTGGACAGCCCTGTTGTAGATCCTGTAAATATGGGGTTTCCAAGGAGAAAAAAAAATGCCGAAACGGGGTGCCAGGCACTCCAGCAACTCTGTGCGTGTGTGTGTGTGTGTACTGTCTCCCCAGCCATCTCCGGAGAACCCCTCTTTGTCCTTGAGACCTTGGGCAAGGGTCCCCGAGAAGGCGCCCCAGCCCCACACGGAAGTCCCACTTGTGTCCCTGTCTGTGTGTCCATATGTCCTTAGCACAGAGCGGGTGGAACCTGTCCACCATGTGTTCCCTGGCTCCGTGCCCAGACGTCTGAGCCAGCACAGACCAGACTGTCCCTTCATCCAATCACCTTGCCATCTCCCCAGCCAAGGGTTTTACACTGGGAGCCAGTACCGGCCCCGGCCGGCAAAGACCGCAGCCCCCGGGGGCCATGACGGAGCTCGGGGAAGTTGTCTCAGCTGAGCACTACGGGCTAAACTGCCAGATGTGCTCACATTTGACTCTTTGCAACCCCGTGGGCTGGAGCCCGCCAGGTTCCTCTCTGTCCATGGGATTCTCCAGGCAAGGAGACTGGAGTGGGTTGCCATTTCTTTCTCCAGGGGATCTTCCTGGCCCAGGGATCAAACCTGCATCTCCTACATTGCAGGCAGATGCTTTACTGTCTGCTTCCACCTGGAAAGCTTGGGCTGAATTATGTCTTCCCCAAAATTCAGACGTTGAAACCCTCACCCAAGGACCTCAGGATGGGGCTGTGTTTGGAGATGGTCCTTAAAGAGAGAACGAAGGTGAAATGAGGTCACTGGGGGGGTCCTGATCCCATAGGACTGGGGTCTTCATAAGAAGAGACTGGGACAGAGACGCACACAGAGGGATGAGCACGTGAGGACTCGGGGAGGAGACGGCCGTCTACACGCCCAGGAGAGAGGCCTCAGGAGGAACCAGCCCTACCCACACCTGGATCTCAGCCTCCAGCCTTCAGAACGTCACGGTTCAGTCACTCAGTCGTGTCCAACTCTGCGACTCCATGGACCGCAGCACACCAGTCCTCCCTGTCCACCACCAACTCCTGGAGTTTGCTGAAACTCATGTCCATCGAGTCAGTGATGCCATCCAACCATCTCATCCTCTGTCGTCCCCTTCTCCTCCTGCCTTCAATCTTTCGCAGCATCAGGCCCTTTTCCAATGAGTCAGCTCTTTGCATCAGGTGGCCAAAGGATTGGAGCTTCAGCTTCAGCATCAGTCCTTCCAACGAACGTTCAGACTGATTTCCTTTAGGATGGACTGGTTCAGAATCTGACACGTTGCCAGAACCGCAGTCATGGAGGAAGCTGGTGAAAATGCATTGATGCTACAGGCCTGATGGAAGGGAGCGGATGAAGTGAGAGAGAGAGACAGACAGACAGTGAAGGACAGACACGGGGGGAGAGACAGACAGGGAGAGAGAGAGGGTCCATGGGGAAAGAGAGACACAGAGAGAAAGAGGAAGACAGAGACACAGAGGGAGAGAACGAGAGAAAGGAAGAGAGGATAGGAGAGAGAGACAGACCAACAAAGAGAGATGGAGAGACAGACAGACAGAAAGACAGAGAGAGACGGCAAGGAGAGACGGAGCGAGAGACAGGCAGGGAGAGAGAGACAGACAGAGATGGACAGAGACAGGGCCAAGGAGACAGACAGAGGAGGAGAGATGGAGAGACAGACAGAGAGAGAGACACACAGACAGGAAGAGAGAGACAGACAGAGATGGACAGACACAGGGCCAAGGAGACAGACAGAGGAGGAGAGATGGAGAGACAGACAGAGAAACACACAGGAAGAGAGAGACAGACAGATGAGGAGAGATGGAGAGACAGACAGACAGAGAGAGAGACACACAGACAGGGAGAGAGAGACAGACAGACGAGGAGAGATGGAGAGACAGACAGAGAGACACACAGGAAGAGAGAGACAGACGAGGAGAGATGGAGAGACAGACAGACACACACACACACAGGAAGAGAGACAGACAGACAGAGATGGACAGAGAGAGGGCCCGGGAGACAGACAGACGAGGAGAGACTGCAAGACAGACGGACAGACAGAAAGACAGACAGCGAGTGCGTCCCAGGCCCGGGGTCGGGGGCTCGTCTCAGCTCCGTGGCGCCCACCTGCCGTCCAGCGTGAACACGAGCCTCGAGGGCCGGCTGAGTCCCAGCCCCACGAGGTGTCAGGTCGCGACTCCTCCGACGCTGCCTCCAGAAGGGACCCCAGAGACGGGAGGCAGTGAAGGGTCTGCAGCCCAGAAGAGGACGCAGGAGCATCGGGTCACCTCGGAGGCACCGCAAAGCTCCGCCCACGAAGGAGGCGGGGGTGCAGGCAAGTGGAGGCAGCGACCATGCCGCTGTGCACCCCGAGCTCAGAGCACCGAGCGGGCACCCGTTGAGGAGGCCGGGAAGGAGCCGTCATCAGCGCTGCCATCAACACCTTCACGTCATTGCCAGAAGACGCCTTGGGGATGGCCGGCCCCCAGGACCCTAAGAGGGATACATTTCTGAGGTTTTCAGCTCCCCTGCCCCCACAGACGCAGCACTACTTAATTCAGCTTTTGCAAAGAGGCTCACCCATCAGTCCCAACCAGACACTCCCGCATTCACAACTCTGTAAGTCCAGCTTCCCTGGTGGCTCCGACGGTAAAGAATCTGCCTGCAGGGCGAGAGACGTGGGTTCGCTCCCTGAGTCGGGAAGATCCCCTGGAGGAGGAGATGGCAACCCACTCCCGTATGGCTGCCTGCAGAATCCCATGGACAGAGGAGCCTGGTGGGCTACAGTGCACGGGGTCACAAAGAGTGAGACACAACTAAGCAACTAAGCAACCACACACATTCACTGGAAGGACTGAAGCTGAAACTCTAATCCTTTGGCCACTTGATGCAAAGAACTGCCTCACTGGAAAAGACCCTGATGCTGGGAAGGATTGAAGGCGGGAGGAGAAGGGGACGACAGAGGATGCGATGGTTGGATGGCATCACCGACTCCATGGACCTGAGTTTGAGCAAGCTCCAGGAGTTGGTGAAGGGCAGGGAAGCCTGGCGTGCTGCAGTCCATGGGGTCGCAAAGAGTTGGACACGACTGAGCGATTGAACAACAGCAATTCAGAAGCCATCGTTCTGGGACTTCGCGCTAGTGATGGAAGCTGACATCCCGGTTTCCAGGCCGTTGCCGGGCCTCCGCTGGTTTCACCTCGTTTCCTTACAGGGAGGAGGATGGCTCCAAACAGGACAGGCAAATATAGGCCCTGAAACAGGTCACGCAGCTCTGGCAGCGAGTGGCCTCTCTTTATAGCTCAGCGGACTAAATAAAGCCCTGAGCGCTGAACGAGAGACAGAGGGGAGGTTTTCATTCCAGGAGAGGAATAATTATTTCCTAAATAGACTTCCTTTGGTTGTTTTTCTTTAAAGAAAGAAAGAAAGAAACAGGTCTTCCCTGGTGACTCAGACAGTAAAGAATCTGCCTGCCAATGCAGGAAAGCTGGGTTCGATCCCTGGGTTGGGAAGATTCCCTGGAGAAGGAAATGACAACCCACTCCAGTATCCTTGCCTGAAGAATCCCATGGACAGAGGAGCCTGGCGGGCTGCGGTCCGTGGGGTTGCAAAGAGTGGGACACGACTCAGAGACTTTTACTCTAGAAACAGCTAAGGAAAAAGAAGAGAAAGATGACCAAGAACAAAATGAACTTCAGACAGAGTAACACTTTAGGCCGCTTGTTCCTTTTTTTTTTTGAAACAGTGAAATTTTACTTTTCACGAGCAGACGGATCCCAGACTCTTTCCAACCTGCCTGAAGAAGTCGCAGGAAATTTCCAAGTAAGTCGATAAAGGGATTTCCCTGCTGGTGCAGTGGTTAAGACCTTGTCTTCCAATGCAGGGTATGTGGGTTTGATCCCTGGTTGGCGAAGAAAGATCTCACATGCCTTGCAACGTGGCCACAGTTTTGTTTTGTTTTTTTTAAGTCAATAAAAACAAAAAAACAAGGAAGGCTTAAGGACAGCCAGTTCTTCGATGAGGTGACAGACGTCTCTCAAAATCGAGGCGCTGGGCAAATCACAGTGCTGATAAAAATCAAAGCATTTCAGGGGATCGTGGTAATACTCGAGGGCTTTGTCATGCACACATCAAAAACCAAGGACGACAAAAGAGAGAGAGAGACAGAAGAATGGAATTCTCGCCTGGGCAACCCCATGGGTGGAGAAGCCTGGCGGGCTGCAGTCGACGGGGTCGCAAAGAGTCAGAGACGGCTGCAGTCACTTAGCACGCACGCACGTATTTATAACTGAATCATTCTGCCGTATGCCTGAAACTACTAGAACATTGTGAACGAACTGTATTTCAGTAAACATTGTAAGAAGGCATAAGGTGGCACGGCAAGCTGGTCAGACCTTCCTGAACGGGGCAGAGTCAGGGGTGCGTTTGACCTTTTATAAACGTTATCACCCCAAACCGGCCATGGACACCCTGGGCGACTGGTCAACCTTTGACTTCAACCATCATCACATTCACGCAAACGCCAGCACCTCTTGGCGGGCTCAGACGTCTAAGGAACCACCGGGAGGCGGATGTGGGGTGGGAAGGGGTTTCATCTCGTCCCATGGAGACTGAGACCCAGGCGACCTTCCTCAGCCACTGCTGGCCCTGGCAGGCTGCCCTTCAGAGTCCCGTGGACCACGTACCTGGACTCTCTCGGAGGAAAACCCAACAGCATGTCCCAGGGATTTGTAAGGAGCACGTGAACCAAGCTTAAACCTACAAGAGATGCTTAATGAATTGTGGTCCCTGCTCCCAGCCCCTAAAAAGCCAGCTGGTGGTGGGGAGGTAATTCCCAGGTGGTCTTAAGTGCTTAAGAATATGACTGTGAAGGCAGATGCCATGGGTTCGATCCCTGGTCCGGGGAGATCCCACATCAGCTCAGTTCAGTCGCTCAGTCGGGTCCGACTCTCTGCGACCCCGTGCGCTGCAGCACGCTGCGCTTCCCTGTCCATCACCAACTCCTGGAGCTTGTTCACACTCACATCCATTGAGTTGGTGATGCCATCCAACCATCTCATCCTCTGTCGCCCCCAAGATCCCATAGACCCTGGACCACCCGACGCTGTCCTCCACAACCACTGGGCCTGCGTTCCGGAATCCGTGAGCCCCAACCAGAGAAGCCACCGCAATGAAAACTCCGAACGTTCCGACTGAGAGAGTAAACCCACCCCCACCCCACTCGCCGCAATTAGACAAATCCCGGGCTCAGCAACCAAGACCCAGTACAGCCCAAAATAAGCAAATACATTAAATTAAAAAGAAAAAAAATTCCAAGCGGGCAGGGGAGGTGTGAATGCAGGGTTGAGAACTACCAGTGTAGCGGATTTCCCCCCGCACACACGTCTGACCCCTCGCCCCACCAACGGAGAAGCGTGCTTCTGCTTTGTGCTATTTGGGGCATCTTGACGGAACTGCCTCTCCCCACGGGGCCCATCTAGCGCTCACCTTCTGCTCTCGCTGTTTTGAGCTAAAAGCCGCATCTGCGAAATCGGCTTCCAGAGTCATTTCCCTGGCTTGGCTCCGGAGGAAAGCTGAGATTTTCTCCAAAAGTCCCGGCCGTGGGGGGAGTCTGGCAAGAACAGTGGCAGGTCCACGTCTGTTGCATCACGGTGGGGACGCGGGTTTCAGGGAAAAGACACCGCTCCCAGCGAGAAACGGGGTCGGGGCGTAGACCCCGAGTGGCCGGAAGGTCAAGTTTTATATTCCATTTGGGGTGCACAGACTCAGCCTGTGTTGGCATTGGGGGTAGGGGGTATGACTTATGGCAAGAAGGCCTGTTAGAGACAAATTGACTCCAAAGGCACAGGAGGGGTCTAGAACATTCCATGCGTGCTAAGTTGGTTCAGTTGTGTCTGACTCTTTGTGACCCCGTGGACTTGTAGCCCCATCAGTCTCCTCCGTCCATGGCATTCTCCAGGCAAGAATACTGGAGTGGGTTGCCATGCCCTCCTCCAGGGGATCTTCCCGACCCAGGGATGGAACCCAGGTCTCCCGCATTGCAGGCGTATTGTTTACCATCTGAGCCACCAGGGGAGTCCCGGGACATTCCACAGGGCTGTCGACCTCTTCGAATGAACTGTCTTATCCCTGTGTGCACAGCCCAGCATCCGTGCCTGGACTGTGGGCTTCAGACACTGACGCAGGTCTCCAGCAGCCACACGGCCCACCGCCCCTGACGAGAACTTAGGACTCTCCCCTGCCCCTTCCAGGTTTGGATGCATTTCACTCTGCAATCGCGATGGAGCCTGACACGCAGAGAAGATGGCGTCTTGAAACTAACGGGTGAGACGCTTGATCTTCATTTGCTATCATTCAGTCACTCAGTCGTGTCTGACTCTTTGCGACCCCATGGACTGCAGCACGTCAGGCCTCCCTGTCCATCACCAACTCCCGGAGCTTGCTCAAGCTCACATCCATTGAGTCAGTGATGCCATCCAACCACCTTATCCTCTGTCATCCCCTTCTGCTCCTGCCCTCAATCTTTCCCCGCATCAGGGTCTTTTCCAATGAGTCAGTTCTTCGCATCAGGTGGCCAAAGGATTGGAGCTTCAGCTTCAGCATCCGTGCTTCCCATGAATATTCAGGACTGATTTCCTTTAGGACTGAGTATCTTCACTACCTGCCAAATATTACATCTTCATGCCCACATCTTTTGGAAGCATCTGCAACTCAGACCACTTTAAGGGTGAACATCTGTGAAGCGAAGCGAAAATGGGAACCACAGCTACGGTACGAGGCATCGTGATGGTTTGACAAACGTTCTCTGCCTCCTTTGTTTTTTTTTTTTTTTAAAAAAAAGGCTGAAAATAGCTTGAGGAGCAAGAATCGGATTCCGTACCCGATTCTTTCCTGCCCCAAAGTCACTTATCTGGAATTGTGACATGTTTACTTCTCCCACACGCTCTAGCTTTTCAGGGATACGGAATGGCGTGGGAGGGAGGCTGGTGTGTAGACCAGCCTGGGGTATGAAACCCCTGGACCCAAATTTTTTACCTGAGCCGCCCCACCCCCACCCCAACCCTGGGTCACACATCCTGAGCAAAGATAACTGCCCAGAGGAAAAAAAAAAATATACCGAAAAAGTTGAGCACAGCTTACCGGCTGAACGTCAACAATAAGACAGGCTCGTGGAGCCACTTCTGGGCCTGTCTGCCCGTGTGCTGCTTGAGCTGAAGTGTGAGGAAGCTCTTTCTTTTTCTTAAAGAAAACTTCTTTATTTTCATATTTGGCAGCGTGAGAGCCCCGTGGCCTATGGGATCTTAGTTGACCCTGACCAGACCCGGGGTTGAACGCATGTCCCCTGCATTGGCCGGCCGGTTCTTAACCTCTGGACCCCCAGGAAGTCCCAGGAATGTGTTAGTCGCTCAGTCCTGTCCGACCTTTTGCGACCCCATGGACGATAGCCCACCTGGCTCCTGTCCATGGGATTCTGCAGGCAAGAAGACTGGAGCGCCTTGCCATGCCGTCCTCCAGGGGATCCTCCCCACCCAGGGATCGAAGAGCGGTCTCCTGCCTTTTAAGGCAGATTCTTTACCATCTGAGGCTGCGGGGAAGTCCCAGAAAGTTCTTTCTGGCCTGACTGACAAACAGCCTCCTTATTCGTGTCATCGACGTTCCCTGCTTCTAGTCCTGCAGGCTCTGTCTCTCAGTTTTCTGTGACGCTTGTCTGCAGACTCAAGGAGCTCGCTTCCATCAACCAACTGATCTTTGAAAGGAGCTGGGATTTCTCTTTGCCTCTGTGGAGACCCTGCAGTTTGAGGAACGGGTGGAGAAGCTGAAGGTGGGAAGTCTGGAGGTGTCTTTACACAAGCTCTGGTGGAGCAAAACAGTTAAGAATCTCGTCTGCAGTGAGGGAAAGCTGGGCTCGATCCCTGGGTCGGGAAGATCCCCTGGAGGAGGAAATGGCAACCCACTCCGGTATTCTTGCCTGGAGAATCCCACGGACAGAGGAGCCTGGCGGGCTGCAGTCCATGGGGTCGCAGAGCGTCAGACACGACTGAAGAGACTAAACAACAGCATGTGGAAATATACACTAAGCAGTTAATTTGTAGTGTATCCGAAAAACCTTAACAGAACAATATTAATCTGAAACCGTAAGGAAGAGGTTAAGATAGGAACACAATTCAAAACTCTTTTGAATGGGAATGCAGCCAATACGGGTTTTGGCCTTTTGTAAACAACAAAAACATTTTGTATTGGGGTGTAGCTGATTAACAATGTTATGATAGTTTCAGGCGGACAGTGAAGGGGCTCAGCCATACGTATACATGTATCCATTCTCCCCCAAACTCCCCTCCCATCCAGGCGGCCACGTGACATTGAGCAGAGTTCCCTGTGCTGTCCAGCAGGTCCTTGCTGGTTCTCCATGTGAAACACAGCAGTGTGGCCATGTCCATCCCAGACTCCCTGACTCTTCCTCCCATAAGTTCGGTCTCTAAACCCGAGGGTCTCTTTCTGTTTTGCAAATAAGTTCGTGTGCATCATTTCTTTTTAGATTCCACATTTAAGGGATGTCACAGGATATTTCTCCTTCTCTGTCTGACTCCTTCACTCAGGATATAGCTTTTGTTTACAAACACAGGTGAGCATGCACGCAGGTCTGGGGGTATAAGAGCTTGGAGACTCGGCGATGGATCTTGTTTTCCTTGTGATCTTAGGAAAGTTACGTAACCATTTTCTTTTTAGCCTGTTTTTTTTTTTTTTCTTTCTTCTGTATAATTGAGATAATCATTGGACTCCTGTTGCTGTCAGGAGCATAAAACGCGATGTAAATAATAATCCTTTTTCACTGTCTGGAACTTTGTAACACACTCTCGGGGACTATTACATACGAGTGTTATTTATAGGAATCCACATTCTTTTTTCTTTCTTTCTGGCAAGCACTCTGTATTCCTTGCTGGCCCTGTAGAAAATTCAGAAGGTGACAGGACACCTTGTTCCCGTCTTACCCCAGCCCTTGCGGACCAGCGACCCTGGTGGGTTTGCGATTTGTCTTCCTAGACCCACCCACCCCCGGCCCCGGAGAATGATCCTTGGAGGAAGCTGTGTTTTCTTTAGACGGATTACAACCACGGGGTCCCCGCGGCTCCAGGCTCCACCTCCAGGTCTCAGGGCTCCCGTGGAGAAGGGACGGAGGGGTGGACAGATATACTGATGGACGTAGCAGGGGACGGGTCTCCCGAGGGGGTCCCTCTCCAGCCAGGGTGACTCTGTCCTTCTCCAGAGACTCCTCAGAACTTCCCGGCCCTGTGACCTTGGGCAGCAAACCACTTTGCTTTCTGCACCTGAAATGGGGCTCTTGGCAGCCATCCCGAAGACCATCTGGGAAGGTCTTTTGTGGATCACGAGGCACTGAACACAAGGGCCAAGGTTTCCTTTTGTCTAAAGTGCTGTGCTTCTACCCCGGTCTATTATTTTTTTTTTTTTTAGGAAGGCAGAGGTGTCTATATACTGTGACAATTGCTATCTGACAGCAAGAACATTTATTTTATCGGGGGTAGTGTGGCTTTATCATAGGGTGTTAGTTTCTGCTGCACCACAAATGGAATGAGCTCTATACCTTTGCACATATCCCCTCCCTCTCCGACCTCCCTCTCACCCGCCAAGCCAAGCCACCACCGGGCAGCCGCCTTTAGACCCGCCAGCCCGTCTGAATCCTATGCTTCTGCCCTGATTTTTGCCGTGACCCGCTCTGCAGACACGCAGACGGCGATGCGGGAGACACGTCTCCCGGGTCGTGGAGATGACAGGCAGGTGGACGGGGAGGCTTCTCTGGGAAACGGAAGCGACGGCCATCGGCTGGGATCGAAATGGCCCGAGAGGAAAAGTACCACCGGGAGGCCGACAGTGTACCGACCAGATGGGAACCGGGCCCCGGGGCCCCCGGGCGTGTGCGTGAGGCCGTGGGGACCGACCCTCCACCGGCAGGAGAACTCCCCCCGGATGTTCGCAGTTATGTAATTTGGGCTCTTTTTCCCCCATCGACTGTGTTTTCCTCCCAGAAAGGGGGTCCCATGAGTGACGCCCCTGGATCCCAGCATCTTTCCCCAGGCTCATCTCAGATTCAAGCATCTACACCTTTTGTTTTTCTCTTTAGATTTAGAGTTTAGAATTTAGGCGTCTGAACGACGTTTAGGTGCTGTAGTGTCTGCTTGTCCCCAGTGAGCCCTCCCGCAGAGCGTGTGTTTGTTGGCATTTGAGCCTCGTGCTGCGTGTGAGACACGGACCTGTGAGGTCCTTTCTCTGATGATGGGGGGGGGGTCAGCGGGGAGATAGTTTTTCAAGCTATCTGGACCCCTTTTCATCCTGTTTCTGCCTGGCGCATGTCACCTGACACCTAGAACACGGGGCTTCAGAAATTGACATGGTGCTCCAGACATTCACATGTATTAGCCCAGTCTGTTTAGAGTCAGTCCTAGGCTTTCCTTCTTGAGCTGGGGGAGGTGGCGGTGGTGGGGGGAGTCAGGGGAAGGGGCTGGGGGTCTCGGGAAGCTGGGGCAGGCCCTCTAGGGGTGTAGGAGACCCAGTGACATCTTAGGAGACAGGCTCCCCCCGCCAGCTCCACGGAATGCGTTCAGGACACCTTTACAAGGCGTTTGTGTGTGTGTATGTGTTTGCAGAGGGGAGGCTGGGTTTCCTGGGATCTTTCTTGACCACCACCACCCCCAAACCAACGGTGCTTTTGTTAATTTAAAAATGGGTCTCCCTTCCTCTCCCTCCTAGGGCCCAGACACTGGATCTTGGCGGATACACAGCGCGAAAAGCCGCAGAGCGCCAGTCACTGGACTGGGGTGACACCAGTTTTAACCACAGGAGAAAACCCACACGACCCAGGAGACAACACACAACACAACGCTGATCGCCCCACAGCAGACGCTCCGGCTCCCCTAGGATTTCTCCAACCATTCCTGGGGAGCAGGAGACAGTGTCTGCCTTTTCGGTCTCCTTAACCCTCGGGGGCCTGGAAACGGCTTAGTGGGAGAGAAACACCCCGGGGCGCGAATTGCACACAGCAGGGCCGGGTGAGGGCTGGGGCAGCTCGCACACGACCGCCAGGACCCAAACATCTCCCCCCCTCACCCCACCGCCGCCGCCCCCACTCCTGCCCTGCTTACCCGGGGAAGACGACCTAGCTATCTGCGGATGCATAAATTGGCAGCCTATTTCAGCTGGGTGTTTTTGCTCACACGTTCTTTCTGTACAGGAACGCTCAGGGAGGACGCTTTTTTTTTTTTTCGGAATGTTCTTGCTAACAAGATCCTTATTTAAGTCACAAACTTGCTCCCGGAGCCCTGGTGTGGGGCAAAGCTCTCCCTTCTCTCCGTCTCCTATGGGGGGGTGGCGGGGGGCGCGGGAGGAAGACCCGTGCCAGCGGGTTGGCACCCCCCTTGGGAGTGCCTGGGAACCCGAGGAGGGCGCATCGGGGGCTTCAGACCGGTCTTCCTGCGAGCCACGGGCTGGGGGGGACCCCGGCCGCTGCGCAGGGGTGAGCGATAGCGAGAGCGCCCAGCCTCTCGGAGGGACCCAAGGCGCCCCAGGCGCGAGCGGGCCCCCCTAGGCGTCCCCCCTAGCGCCTCCCGCTAGCCGGCGAGTCCCGGGGCGCAGCGCCTCACCGGGGACGGTCCCGCGCCCCGCGCGAAGTTGTGGATCCTCTCCGTACCCCCCCAACACCTCCGCCGCCTCTACCCTCCCGCCCCCGGCTTGCCCCGCAGGGCGGCCGCCCGAGCGCGCTCACCCGCTCCGTCCGGTCCGTCGTGAAGGTCACGGGCAGGGGGCGCGGGCGGCGGGCGCCGCGCGACGGGGCCCGGGGTCGCGGTGGGGCGGCGCGCCGGCCGGCCCCGCGGCCCCCATGCCGGGCGCCCGGGCGCCCTTCAGCGCGGCGGGGCGCGGGGCCCGCGGCTCTCAGATGCCGTGGTCGCAGTCCACATCGCGGCAGATGTACCAGAGGATCACGTAGAGGATGAGCAGGATGGCGAAGATGAAGAGCGCCACCAGGATGGCCTTGGTCACGGGCGAGATGAAGGACTGCATGGCCCCGGCGGGGCGCGCGGGCGGGGGGCGCGCGGGGCGCGGCGCTCACGACCCCCGAGCGCGCCCGGAGCCCCGCGCCGGCCCCGCGCCGCATCCGCAATGCTCCGTGCCGGGGTTCCGGGGGAGGGGGGCGGACGGCGGCAGCCAGGCAGGGCCCCCGCCGCTCGGCCGCGGCTGCTCCCGGGGCGGCTGCGCGCGGGGAGACCACCGCCCCCAGCGCCCACCCCGGGCTCGGTCCTGCGCTCACCGCGCCCGGCGGCCACGGGGCTGGGCGGGCGGCGGGCGGGCGGGGGCCGCGGCCATGGGCGAGGACGCGGACGGCCGCGAGGAGGCGGCGCGCCCCGGCAAGTCCCCGCAAAGTTGGGCGGCGGCGAGGCGGCGGCGGCGGCGGCGGGCGCGCACTGACAGGTGGATGCAAGCCCGGCCCCTCGCGGGGCGCAGCGCGCGGCCGTGCGGGGCGGGCGGGGGGCGCGCGGGCGCGCGCGCGGGGAGGGGCTGCGGAGCGGGGTTGGGGGGTCGGGAGGGGGTCGGGGGGCGACGCCTGCCGCGTCCCTCGCCCCGCGCCCCCGCGCGCGCGGCCCCGCGCGCCCCTGGCGCCTGTGCGCCCCGGTCACCTCGCGCTCACGGTCTCAGCCTTGGCGACCTCCCGCTGCTTGGCTCTCCGCAGGGTGGGGTGACGTGGGTGGGGAGGAGCGCCCGCCGAAGACCGGGAGATGGGTGGGCCGCGTCCCCCTAATCTCGTCCCCCTAATCTCGCCCCCCGCAACGCGCCCCCGCGCGCCCCTGGCGCCTGTGCGCCCCGGTCACCTCGCGCTGTCTCAGCCTCGGCGGTCTCCCCATCTTGCGTCTCCGCGTGGACTCCCCCCCACCCCCGTCTTTCATTCTGTCTTTCCCGAGTCCCCACCGCTCCGCGTGACCCCTCCCTGCTTAATTCTCTTCCTCCCGAACCCCTACCTCTCACCGGGCCCCCTGCCCCATCCGACGCCCACAGCTGGTGCCCTGAGCTGTACTGGCACCAGAATGTGGGATTCAGGATTCGGGGGTGGGGGGATCAGCGGATGGAGAAAGACAGCGCCTTCCTCCTCTTTTCCCGCCTGTGGTTGAACTGGGCTGGGGGCGGCTTTGGGTTCACCCAGAGCATCGTTACATAAAGGGTGGTGGGCTGGGGAACACACCGGAGGGGCTGTGGCTCTTGGAAGAGTCATGTGGGTTCCGGGCTGCCCGGCAGGAAACCTTTCTCCATATACTGGTGTCTCCCATTCTCCTGGACTCGCCCTGTGGGTGAGGAACCGGATGCGGTCCCCGAACACACACACACCCACACACACACACACACACACACCCCTTTCCTTCCGCCTTTAGGCCACAAGCGGCAGGCCCAGGGAAAGAAGACGGAATTCACTAAGGCGGGAGGAGAAGGGGACGGCAGAGGATGAGATGGTTGAATGGCATCACCCACTCGATGGACATGGGTTTGGGTGGACTCCGGGAGATGGTGATGGACAGGGGGGCCTCGCGTGCTGCCGTCCATGGGGTCGCAGAGAGTCGGACACGACTGAAGCAGCAAGGCAGCCGTGGCCTCCAGACCCTGGCGGCTGGGACGCAGGAGCTGGCCTCTCCGGGAGCAGCATCGCCTGTGGTGAGAACTGAGTGGCCATGAAGGCAGAACGCGTGCGGGGACTCTAGGGTGAGGCCCTGGTCCGGTGTGAGCCCAGGGGAGGCAAGACTCAGCTGTGGATTACAGAGAGACCCTGGACCGCTTCCTGAAGCCCCGCCTCTGCCACTGCGGTCTCCCCGTCAGGATGGTGTAAGGTGGGGCGGAGGGTGCCCGCTGGAGCCAAAGAAGGAGCCCTCGACGATGGCTCCGGGCGGCCAGGATGGGTCTGCGGTCTGCGCAGGAAGTAGGCGCTGGAGGCACCTGGACGGGCAGGATTTGCAAGTAGGGGGATGTCTCAAGCTCATGTTCTGGGAGAAATACAAAGTATCTGTACACATAGTCGCCCCCAGGAGGGATCTGGTCAGCAGGAATTTGTTGTTGTCGTTCAGTAGCTCAGTCGTGTCCGACTCTTTGCGACCCCATGGACGGCAACGCGCCAGGCCTCCCTGTCCATCACCAGCTCCTGGAGCTTGCTCAAACTCGTGTCCATCGAGTCGGTGATGCCATCCAGCCATCTCCACCTGTGTACGTTTGCCTAAAATCTTTTCTTGCCCCTGAGTGTAAAAACCAATCTGGAAATCCTGGCCAGAGCTTCCCTGGAAGGAAACTTGAAGTTTAGAAGGAAATCGTGGGTGGATGGACATGCCTTCCTCCTGGCGTTGCTGCGATGCTTTTCAAACTGCAGGTCATGACTGCTGGCATGGTCCTGGGTTCGACTGTGTGGATGCAGTGGGAATGTTTAAGAAATCTGGTGGGTTATAATACGGCAGAAGGCGCCGCCTGCAGTGAGCAGCAACCTTGTGAGGAAACTCTGATGTGTGTGTGTGTGTGTGAGTGTGTGTGCTGGTGAAGGACATTATATGTCAAAGGGGCTAGAGGCTCACATGGTAAAGAATCCGCCTTCCAATGCAGGAGACCAGGGTTCGATCCCTGGGTCAGGAAGATCCCCTGTAGGATGGAATGGCCACCCACTCCAGTATTCTTGCCTGGAGAATCCCACGGACAAAGGAGCCTGGTGGGCTACCGTCCGTGGGGTTGCAGAGAGTCAGGCACGACTGACCGGCTAACACGTTCACTTTTTCACCCTCTGGGTGGGGGCGTTGAAAGATGCTGAAACGACCAGCTGAGGAATTTAGATGCAAAGTTAAGGAAAAAAAAAAAAATTTTTTTTTTTACTGTTATTGAATTATAGTTGATTTACAATATCGTGTTCATTTCTGCTGTAGAGAAAAATGACGCAGTTATACGTCTATATAGTTTTTCATATTCCTTCCCATGATGGTTGACCACAGGGTGTTGAATATAGTTTCCTTTTCTCTGCAGTAGGACCTTGTTTATGCATCCTAAATTGATTAGTTTGAGCTTCTACTAGTGAAGAACCCCCCTGCCAATGCAGGATATGTAAGAGCCGTGGGTTCCATCCCTGGGTCGGGAAGATCCCCTGGAGGAGGGCATGGCAACCCACTCCAGTATTCTTGCCTGGAGAATCCCACGGAGAGAGGAGCCTGGCGGGCTGCAGTCTGTGGGGTCGCAAAGAGTCGGACACAACTGAAGCGACTTAGCACGCGTGCATATACTAATTTGCATGTGCGAACTCTAAATCCCCACTACATCCCTCCAAAGGTTCTTGACAAGCAAAGTGATGAGTGGACATCCTTTAAGCGACAGGTGCGTCCCCTGGGTGGGTGCTCACTGGAGCTGGCGGTAGCATTTGGGAAGTCAGGGGCGAGGACACCCCCAGGGGCTTGGGGCAGGTGGCCGAGACCAGGAAGCGTCCCTCCCGTGATCCAGGGCTCCCAGGCGACTAGCAGAATCAAGCATCCAAGTCTCTCCTTCCTGGTCGTCTGGCTTCACGTGTCTGAGCAAAGCATTTGGCCGTGGTCCAACCAGAGATGCTGTGGATACCCTGGCAAGCCGCTCTGTGTCTATGTGGGCTTGCGGAACAAGTGTGTGGGTGTCTTTCTAAATGGGCTGCAGGTCTTCCGGGGGGGTGGGGGGTAATCCTAGAGCAAGCTGGAAGCCAGCCAGCTTTTCATAATACAAGACAGAGCATCTTTCTTGGGAGTTTTTGGACACTGTCTCTCTCTGGCTTGACTCAATTGCCTGAATGATTTCGACACTCATTGCCTCCCCCTCGTCGTCACTTTGAACGCCCGAACGTGCGTTTTTATCGTAGGGAGCTTGCCCGAACGCACCCCCCTCTCCCTCCGACCACGTCTGTCTCCCGCGGACGAATCTGGATCTGGGGGCCCCGTCTCCCGGAGTCGCTTGTGAAGTCACCAATGTTCAACAGCCTTGAAGTTTGCTCAGGTGGCTCGTTCCTGGATTCCAGAATTCTGGCTCAGAAAAGCCGATCTGAAAAACCATCACTTTGCTGTCTGGGTCTGCGGTTGCTGGTTGCGTGTATGTTTCAGCGTGTCTGTGTCTTCGGGTGATGAAGTTCGCGTCGGTATCCTCCTTGATAGGTTTCTCTGATTATAGGTTGAGCCTATTATGTTGGTCTACGTGAAAACAGAATTGCTCGTTTGGGGGGCCAAAAGAGACGAATTAAAGCAAATGATGAGAAGCGAGAAGAGCCAATGAACTAAAAAAACGGGAAGTTTCCACAGTAGTGAGATGTCACCTTAGGACCGGGCCGGCATTCCGTCTTTTCAGCGCGTGCTTTCTCGCTTTGCTCTCTCAGCTTTCATATCTTTGTGGCTGTTGAGTCGCTCAGTCGTGTCTGACTCTTTGTGGCCCCGTGGAGCCCGCCAGGCTCCTCTGTCCTTCACCATCTCCCGGAGTTTGCTCAGATTCATGTCCATCGAGTCAGTGATGCCATCCAGCCATCTCATCCTCTGTGGCCTCCTTCTCCTCCTGCTTTCAGTCTTTCTCAGCGTCAGGGTCTTTTCCGATGAGTCAGTTCTTCGCATCAGGCGGCCAGAGTATTGGAGTTTCAGCTTCAGTCCTTCCAATGAATATTCAGGGTTGATTTTCTCTAGGATTGCCTGGTTCTTATCTTCAGGGCGTGCCTTTTTCTAATTTGTGCAGATCCTTTCAAAGTTTCATATGGGTCAGCTCAGTGGAAAATAGCCAAGGTTTTCCTGTGGATGATCCTAGTAAATTTAAACTAATATTTTTAGATGTACTGAATTTCTGGGCTTGCCTGGTGACTCAGACGGTCAAGTATCAGCCTGCAATGCAGGAGACCTGGGTGGGGAAGATCCCCTGGAGGAGGGCATGGCAAGCCACTCCAGTCTTCTTGCCTGGAGAATCCCCGTGGACAGAGGAGCCTGGCGGGCTACAGTCCATTGGGTCGCAAAGAGTCGGAAACTGATGGGCTAAGCACACAGCACACTGCATTTCTGTTTGTGAAGAGAAGCACAGATAGTATAAGACGTGCAAGTAAAGGTCAGAAGCTGTAGTCTGCCTGCCTCTTAGAAGGGGATCGCTTTACAAGGAAACATTGCTGACATTCCTGGGATACCTTCTTTGTTCCAAAAGACAGGCCCTTAACAGCTTTGGAATCAAGCAATAAGGTAACAAACACAGCTCTCAGGAGGAGTTGAGACTTTTGCACTTTTAAAAAAACTTTGTTGCAGCGACTATCAGCAGGTAACAAGACTACAGAAACCGCAGAAAAAGGAACACTGTATTTTTGAATGACTGCGTTTATAAGTCTCTTTTTTTTTTAAAGTGTTGATCAGGTGGATGAAAATTTTCACTTATTTCGTGCATCGGGGGACTGTTGATGAAATGTGGACTCTTTGATAAGTGGCTTGCAGACTTGAGGCTTCCAATTAACGTTTGAAACCCTCCTCAGTTAGGAGACGCTGAGAACCGAGTTCAATCTGTATTTATGCCCTTTGTGTAGAGGGGGGAGTCCTTGCTCCCTGCGCAGGGGGGCTTGATAAAAATTGACGGTCTCGGTACTTGCCTGCCCATCCAGTGGTTAAGACTTCATCTTCCGATGCAGGACGTGCATGTTCAATCCCTGGTCTGGGAGGTAACATCCCACATGCCTTGCAGCCCGAGAAACCAAACCATGCAACAGAAGCGATACAGTAGCAAATTGAATAAAGACTTTAAAAATGAGCCACATCAAAAAAAAAAAAAAAAACCCTTAAAATATACATGAGGGTCTGTTTATCTCTTGGGGGAGGAAGTGATGAAATCTCTGTGTCTTGGCAGGACTCGGGGGGTTCGTGGGTCCCAGGTGTTCAGTTCAGTTCAGTTCAGTTGCTCAGTTGTGTCCGACCCTCTGCGACCCCGTGGACTGCAGCACACCAGGCCTCCCTGTCCATCACCGACTCCCGGAGCTCGCTCAAACTTGTGTTCAGCGAGTCTGTGGTGCCGTCCAACCATCTCACCCTCTGTCATCCCCCTCTCCTCCCGACCCAGGTGGGGTGGGGGTGGAATCCATTAATTCCTACAACAGATACATGGAGTAGTTCTCCAGCAGGCTGAAAATTGGGGGAGATCCTAGCACGGTAGACAGATGGCTTGTAACAAAAGGCTCACGTTTGAGACAAGCTCAGCACCATCACCTCCACCATTCCAAAGAGACGGAGGAAACCGAGGAGCCCAGGCTGAGCCGGAAACAGACGGGACCTCCCCTTCCTCCACCCCCAGCCCAGAGCAAAGCAATTGGAGACTCACTCCCTGTGGATATAAACTCCAAGATGAGACCAGCCGAACAATCAAGGCAGGAGGCTGGGCCCCCGACAGATCACTAATTTCTCCTTCCCTTAAGTCAGGAGGACCCCCCCCCCGACCCCGACCACACGTGAGCAGAAAAGGCTCCTTGGAGGTCAAACGGGGAGTGATGTAAAACTAATGCCAGGCTACCCACAGGCCTCTTTGCTAAAATCAACTTGGCTAAGAGATGGGCTGAGCACTCACCGGAGGATCCTGGGGGTGGTGGTTTAGTTGCTCAGTCGTTTCCGACTCTCTGCGACCCCGTGGACTGGAGCCCGCCAGGCTCCTCTGTCCATGGGATTCTCCAGGCAGGAAGACTGGAGTGGGTTGCCAGGCCCTCCTCCGGGGGATCTTCCCCAACCAGGGATCAAACCTGCGTCTACTGCATCTCTTGCATGGCAGACAGATTCTTTACCACTGAGCCACAAGCAGCGTGCACATGTTAATCCGAAACTCTTAATGTATATCTCCTCGCTTTGCCGCTTTCCATGTCTGGGGGTCTGTTTCCAATATTTTATTGTTTAATTGACCTCTGACTTTGTGGGACGCCCGCCGCCCAGGCTTTGGCTCAGGCTGTCTTTTGACAGCCTGGCTAGATTTCCTCTGGGGACAGCAATGGTCCTGGGAGGATGGTTGTGTCAGATTATGAATCTTACAGGAGATCAGTCCTGGATATTCATTGGAAGGACTGATACTGAAGCTGAAGCTGCAATCCTTTGGCCACCTGATGCGAAGAGCTGACTCACTGGAAAAGATCCCGATGTTGGAAAAGATTGAGGGCGGGAGTAGACGGGGACAACAGAGGATGAGATGGTTGGATGGCATCCTCGACTCAATGGACATGAGTTTGAGCAAGCTCTGGGAGTTGGTGATGGACAGGGAGGCCTGGCGTGCTGCGGTCCATGGGGTCGCAGAGTCGGACACAGCGACTGAACAGTGACACAGTCTTATGGCACCCCCTAGTGGTCACATGCGGACATTGCTCTGCCCTCCTGGTCAGGTTCCACCCAGATTCGCCCAAAGCCTGGTCCAGCCCTGGGTCCACATGATGACCGGGCCCTGGGATGCTGGGCACCTGCTGTCCTGGGAGCCCTGGGAGACTGAAGTGCGGGATGTGCCCATTCTGTTGGCCGTTTTGAGATGGCTCGTCTCATTTTGCTGTTGTTTAGTTGCTCAGTCGCGGCCGACTCTTTGCGACCCCATGGACTGTAGCCCGCCAGGCTCCTCTGTCCATGGGATTCTCCAGGCAAGAACACTGGAGTGGGTAGCTGTCACCTTCTCCAGGGGGTCTTGCGGGACCCAGGGATCGAACCTGTGTCTTTCACGTCTCCTGCACTGGGAAGCGGGTTCTTCACCACCTGGGAAGGCCCCCAGGGCCCATGTCCCAGCACACGTCTGGAGAGACTGGCCTCTGGGTTTCCCTGGCTCCCAGTCTTGGCACAGATTTCCAGCATCCCATGCACGTCACCAGGGATGCTGGCAGCATGCCGAGGGGGCGGGGGAGGGGGCGCTCAGAGGGCAGGCTCGGACGGCCCACTTTTCAAGTCGTCTGAAAGCAGAGCATGACCCACATTCTGGAGAGCCTCGCGGGAGTGAGGGCACCACGGTAACTGGCGGGGTTACATGTCGCAGGGTGGCCGAGTCTAGGAGTGCGATTTAAGGGCACTTAAGTTGAAGCGAAAGGGGGGCCGATACGCAGCACCTTGGCAGCTCCTCGGAAGATTCAGCTATGCTTACCGTGTGACCCGGCAACGCCTCTCCTATCTGCAGACACACAGGAGCCGTGAAAACATGCATCCATGTGAAGACGTGTGCACTGGTTTGGTTGGTGTTCATAGCGGCACTGTGGGCAACCACTGTAAATGTGGAGACAATGTAAGCGTCCATGGATGGATGGATGGATGGGTGGGTGGGTGGGTAGATGGATGATGGATGAGTGGATGATGGATGGATGGGTGATGGATGGATGATGGGTGGATGATGGATGGATGGGTAGATGATGGATGGATGGGTGGATGGATGGATGGATGGATGGATAGATGGGTGATGGATGGGTGGATGGGTGGATGGATGGATGGCTTCGTGGATGGTGGATGGATGATGGATGGGTGGATGGGTGGATGATGGATGGATGGGTGGATGGTGGATGGATGATGGACGGATGGATGGGTGGATGGATGGGTAGATGGGTAGATGATGGATGGATGGGTGGATGGATGATGGATGGATAGATGGGTGGATGGATGGGTAGGTGGGTGGATGGATGGATGGCTTGGTGGATGGTGGATGGATGATGGACGGATGGATGGGTGGATGATGGATGGATGGGTGGATGGGTGGATGGATGGATAGATGAGTGGATGGATGGGTGGATGGGTGGATGGATGGATGGCTTGGTGGATGGTGGATGGATGATGGACGGATGGATGGGTAGATGATGGATGGATGGGTGGATTATGGATGATGGATGGAGGGGTTTGCAACAAGCGGACACTCACGACTTAGCAACTGAACAACAGCAACAGTGGCTGGAAGTGAGCACGTTTGGAGCAAGAATCTGGTGGAGTTTCGTCAGCAGGACCACTTTAGTCCTACACCTTGTCCTTTGCCCGCCTCCAACTGCAGGGTGAAGAGTCTCTTTCTTTATTTCTAGGGTCCCAGGGAGGGAAATGGTGCCCCTGTCAAAACCCAGAATGCCTTTCCATGCTGCCTTATTGCCTGGATCCGTCTAGGATCGCTGAGGATTTAGCATGTGTTTTCCAGAATAAGCTCCCTCCACCCCCAAAACGCAGGCTCCCTTGTGGTTCAGTGATAACGAATCCGTCTGCCAATGCAGGAGACCTGGGTTCGATCCCTGGGCCGGGAAGATCTCCTGGAGGAGAAAATGGCAACCCACTCCAGTATTCTTGCCTGGAGAACCCCATGGGCAGAGGAGCCTGGTGGGCTACAGCCCCTGGGGTCTCAAAGAGTCAGACACGACTGAGCGACTAACCCTTTCACTTTTCACCCCCAACCGCAGCATCCTCCAAGTTGTGTGTGCCCATCAACTAGGAAAATCGGGCTCACTGTTAACTATAGCAAAATGGTATAACGTCATCAACGGCCTCCCACACGTCCAAACTGGCTCTAGCCCAGTTGGTGTGGGGGAGGGGAGTGGGAGGGGGTGAAAAAGAACTTTTTCAAAGCGTGGTCACTCTCTTGATGCATTTCAAAGAACTGCGCGTTTATTTTTCAAGAGGCGTTTTCACGGGGGAGAAACATACCCTAATGGGTGATGTTGGAAAGGTCACGCACTGCGGGTAAGACTTGGCGATCAGAAACTAAAAGTGGCATTTAGCGTGTGATCATGGTGTTGGTAGACGAAATTAACTGATACGGAAGGTTATGACTGTAGAGGCGGTGACTTGATGGGCGTTAGGGGCTCCAACGGTAAAGAATCTGCCTGCAGTGCGGGAGACCCGGGTTCGATCCCTGAGTCGGGAGGATCCCTTGGAGCAGGAAATGGCCACCCACTCCAGTGTTCTTGCCTGGAGAATCCCATGGACAGAGGAGCCTGGAGGGCCACAGTCCACGGGGCTGCAGGGAGTCGGACACAAATGAGCGACTAATTTTTCTCTAAGCTGCTTCCAAGAGGTGGGCTTCGGAGAGCCGCATAAATCAGCAACTGCATCCCGGGAAGAGGTTGGTGGAATCTCAGAACGTTTATGTTTATGCGCTCTTAAATATGTACATAATTCATTTCACTGCAGCAGGTCTTAGTTGCTGCCCATGGAAACTAGTCCCCTGACCAGACCTGGAACCCGGGCGTTCGGAGCTCAGGGTCTTAGCCCCTGGACCACTGGCAAAGTCCTTATTCTCTGGATATGTGCCCAGTAGCACCCATCCTCCCCCGTTTATCGTTAGCTTTTTGACAATTTTCTTTTCCCCAGGAAGGTGAATCTCTCCATGACCAGGGCTTTAAATATTTTAATCAGTCAGTGCTCCAGACAAACAGGAGAATCCAAAGGAACATGGAGAGGAAACGTGACTATTTAATTCGCCCGTGTTCCTGCTAATTACGTTCCCGGGGGAGGCAAAGTTCTCTTTTATATTAAACATATAAAGAACCTCTTGACTTCTCATTAGCCCCTTGAAAATATCGCGGTGATTTCTGTGATATTAAAAATGCAAACTTGGAAGACATACTGATTGTCGGGGAGCAGAGAGAGACGGAGAAGAGAGGCTTACCTTACCTGCGGCCAATAACCTGATGGCTGGTTATTGATCGCATTGTATTTTTTAATTCTTCAGATCATGCTTTTAACTAAATGCTAAGACTCAGATTCAGCAGTGGCTTCAGGGGCGCTGAAGTGTTGCAGAAGGTTTTCTCTTACCGCTGAAGTATGCAATTGACACAGGGCATCTCTCTACCAAGGGCTAGCTGAAAATCCAAAGAGACCTTCCCTGTTCCATTAACATAGAATTACATTTTAACATGGACGCTTCAAGTTTGTGGAGAGCGCTGGGTAAAAAGACCACACACTCATTTAAGGGCTTTAAAAATGCTCTTCTAAGAAAAATATTGTAGAACATCGCTTATATGTGTAATCTGGGCTTCCCTGATGGCTTAAATGGTGAAGAATCCCCCCTGAAATGCAGGAGATGTGGGTTCAATCCCTGAATGGGGAAGATCCCCTGGAGAAGGGCATGGCAACCCACTCCAGTATTCCTGCCTGGAGAATCCCATGGACAGAGGAGCCTGGTGGGCTACAGTTCATGGGGTCCCAAAGAGCTAGACACGACTGAGCCACTTCTGCTTTCACTTTCCGTTTATATGTGCAATCTAAAAATAAATGATACAAATCAACTTACTTGCAAAATACAAAGAGACTCACAGGCTTAGAGAAGGAAATTACGGTTTCTGGGGGGAGGGATAGTCAGGGAGTCTGAGATGGACATGGACACACTGCTGTGTTTACCATGGAGAACCAGCAAGGACCTGCTGGGCAGCACAGGGAGCTCTGCTCAATACTCTGTAATAACCTGATGGTTCCCAGGGGGAAGGATGGGGGGAGGGATAGTCAGGGAGTTTGGGATGGACATGTCCACACAGTCTGCAGTGATTGAATTGTCAGGTAGTTCCTGATGAAACCGGTAACGCCCTGGGCGTCCCCGGGTGCCGGGGACACTTCTGCTTTCCTAAAGACCAAATGACACCCACACCCAGGGCCTGTTTGCAAGGCACGGCTTCTGCCCGCCTCCATTCATCTTGCAAATGTGAGAGTGATTTTGAGGACTCACCCTGGCCGTGGCCGCTCCCAGCCCTGCCTCCACGATCCGATCCGGGGATCTGAAATAAGGAAACCAAAACAAAACAATGCGCCAAAGCCCGAGGTCTCCCCCTGCCCTGAAATGCCGAGGTACCGGGCGGTCTTGGACAAGCCTCACTGCTGGCCAGAGTCTTCACTTTCTCTGCCCACTAAAGCCAAATGAAAAATACAGAGAAACAGGTTGGGGGAGATAGAAAGGTGGCTTTTATTCTCAACTGGTGGAGAGGGGAACTCAGCCAGGAAACTTATGCCTCAAGGACTGTTCCCCGCCCCTTGATGGGGAGCCTGTTGTTCAGTCGCTGTCGTGCCTGAGTCTTTGTGACCCCATGGACTGCAGCAGGCCAGGCCTGCCTGTCCATCACCAGCTCCCAGAGTTTACTCAGACTCATGTCCTTCAAGTCGGTGATGCCATCCAACCATCTCATCCTCTGTCGTCCCCTTCTCCTCCTGCCTTCAATCCTTCCCAGCATCAGGGTCTTTTCCAATGAGTCAGCTCTTCCCATCAGGTGGCCAAAGGATTGGAGTTTCAGCTTCAGCATCAGCCCTTCCAATGCATATTCAGGACTGATCTCCTTTAGGACAGATGAGGATCTAGGGGCTTACACCAGATGAGGGCTTGCAGTCAGGAGTCTGTGATGAGGAACAGAGGCGATAGGATCTTCCTTTCTTCCTCTTGCATTCTTGCCAAGACCGTGATAAGCTGGCATCAGCCACCCACTAACTGACTCCGGCAGTCCGCTCACCCGGCCGCCTTCTTTCTGATGTGTGACTACAAGGGGAAGGGTGTTTTAAGGGTAAACACCAGAGACAGGAAGTCTTTAGCACAGAGTCAAAGGAAAACTAGATGTGAGGTGTAGCTCCTGCAGAGTCAGAGGGCGTAAAACGAAACTTAGTTTCAGACGTGCAGACTTAGCAGCAGTGAAGTAACAGCAACAACAAAAAAACCCCAAAAAGCTAGAAATGTCCAGGCCGGCTCACTGTTCTCTTTAACTTCTTTGTTCTTAGGAAAGAGAAAGAAAACAAACTCATTCCTTTATTTTTTTTTTTCCTTTTCACTGCAACAGCCTCTCCATCGCAAGCTCGGGGCTGGGATGTGTGAAACTTGGAGATGAAACTCTTGACTACACTCAGTGACCCGAGCTGACTGGCCTCACAGGACTGCCTGCGTGCTCAGTCGTGTCCGACTCTGTGCGACCCCCTGGACTGTAGCCCCCAGGCTCCTCTGTCCACGGGATTCTCCGGGCAAGAATCCTGGAGTGGGTTCCCTTTCCCTTCTCCAGGGGATCTTCCCGACCCAGGGATCAAACCCAGGTCTCCTGCGTTGCAGGCAGATTCTGCACCAGCTGAGCCATTAGGGACACCCAAGGAAGGACAAAGTATCCAGCAAGTCCGCTGCAGCCAAGACATTCTATGCGAATCTCTTTATGGCAATAGGATCTTATCTAAGCAATCTGCGTCCGTGCAGAAGTTTAGGCTCAAGAAGGTGACTGCGAGGAACACCTCTGGTTTCCGTCAAGGCCAGCTGTCTTGTCTTTTCCTTTTACTGCGTTCTTTTAGCTGTCCTGGTTGTAATGAGCAGACTGCTTTTAAGATGGAGAAAAGACCTTTGCACCTTGATGCCTGCAGAAAGGCTGTTAGGAAAGTGACCCCAATAGAAGCGGCTTAACAGACAAAGGCTGGGACTTCCCGTGTGGTCCAGTGGGTAAGAAACCGCCTGCCACAATCTGGCGGGGCTTCCCCTGGTGGCTCAGGCAGTAAAGAACCTGCTTGCAATGCGGGAGACCTGGGTTCGATCCCTGCATTGGGAAGATCCCCTGGAGAAGCGGACGGCAACCCACTCCAGTATTCTTGCCTGGAGAATCCCATGCACAGAGGAGTCTGGCGGGCTACACAGTGGGGTTGCAAAGAGTCGGACAGGACTGAGTGAGTGATTGCATTGCATTGCCAGAGCCTAGAGGGGTGCGATCGGATGGGAGGTGGGAGGGAGGTTCAAGAGGGATGGGACAGCGTAGAGCTGTGGCTGATTCACGTGGAGGTGTGGTGGGAGCCGACACAGTGCTGTAAAGGGGCTATCCTCCGATTAAAGGTAAACACATTTATGTTTAAAAAACAATATTATAAAGGAACTCTCCTCTCGTTAAACATGAACAAATGTATGTTTAAAAAAGCAATATTATAAAGGAACTAACCTCTGACTAAATAAACAGATTTATAAAAAACAATATTGTAGAAGAACTACCCTCTGATTAAAAATAAACAGATTTATTAAAAAAAAATATTGTAAAGGAAGTAGCCTCTGATTACAAATAAACAAATTTATTTTTGAAAATACAATATTGCAAAGGAACTATTCTCTGATTAAAAATAAACACATTTATTTTAAAAAAAACAATGTTATAAAGGAACTATCCTCATTAAAAATAAACAAGTGTATTTTTTAAAAAAGCAATATTATAAAGGAACTAATCTCTGACTAAAAACAGATTTATAAAAAACAATATTGTAAAGGGACTGACCTCTGACTAAAAATAAACAGATTTATTAAAAAAAATATTGTAAAGGAACTAGCCTCTGATTACAAATAAACAGATTTATAAAAAACAATATTGTAAAGGAACTATCCTCTGATTAAAAGTAAACAGATTTATTAAAAAAAAATATTGTAAAGGAAGTAGCCTCTGATTACAAATAAACAAATTTATTTTTTAAAATGCAATATTGTAAAGGAACTATTCTCTGATTAAAAATAAGCAGATTTATTTAAAAAAAATATTGTAAAGGAACTATCCTCTGATTACAAATAAACAGATTTATTTATAAAAATATATTGTAAAGGACCTATCCTCTGAATAAAAATAAACAATTTTATTTTTTAAAAAAATTGTAAAGGAACTACCCTCTGGTTAAAAATAAGCAAATTTATTAAACCAAACAAGAATCGGCCTGCCACTACAGGAGACCCGGTTCGATCCCTGGTCCAGGGAGATCCCACGGGCCGTGGAGTCACTCAGCACAAGCACCCCAAGGACTGAGCCCACGAGCCGCGCCTCCCGAGCCTGTGTCCCCGGGGCCCGCGCTCTGAACCAAGAGAAGCCACCGCAAGGGTGAAGCCCGCAGACCACGGCTGGAGAGCGGCCCCCGCCCGCGACAACGCGAGGACGCCTGCATGCAGCGACGGAGACCCCGTCCAGCCGAAAAGAACCTTTTTATAAAAGAGCGCAAGCCCAGGGCAGCGGCCAGCCCAGGGCAGGCGGGGGATGTCTCGGGGAGCAGGCAACGTGAGCGTGGCGGCTGGGGACACTCCAGGGCCGCTTTCGGGACCGGGGACCGCGGGGGAGCTCCCTCTGCTCGCGGGGCCCCACCCAAGGCCTCACTTCCTCTTTTGCTCCCCACTGAGCCGGTCACAACAGACAGCGTCGCCCACAGCATCCTCTTGAGGGCTTTCCTGGTGGCTCAGCTGGTAAACAATCCACCTGAACGCAGGACACCTGGGTTCCATCCCTGGGTCGGGAAGTCCCCTTGCAGAAGGAAACTGCAACCCACTCCAGTACTCTTGCCTGGAGAATCCCATGGACAGAGGAGCCTGACAGGCTACAATCCGTGGGGTCGCAAAGAGTCGGACAGGACCGATGGACTAACAGACACGCATGCTCTTTGAGCCGTGAATCCTGCTTCCTCTTCAATGGTCAATGCAATCCATCACTTCCCCTCTGGGGAACGCCTTGGATCGCCACCTCAGCCCCTGCTGGAGCCCCCAGGAAGCATGTAGAGCCCCCGACACCTCAACAAGTGTTCGTCACATCAGTTCAGTTCAGTCGCTCAGTCGTGTCCGACTCTTTGCGACCCCATGGACTGCAGCACGCCAGGCCTCCCTGTCCATCACCATCTCCCAGAGTTTACTCAAACTCATGTCCATTGAGTCGGTGATGCCATCCAACCATCTCATCCTCTGTCGTCCCCTTCTCCCGCCTTCAATCTTTCCCAGCATCAGGGTCTTTTCCAATGAGTCATCTCCTTGCATCCAGTAGCTAAAGGATTGGAGCTTCAGCATCAGTCCTTCCAATGAACACCCAGGACTGATCTCCTTTAGGATGGACTGGATGGATCTCCTTGCAGTCCAGGGGACTCTCAGGAGTCTTCTCCAACACCACAGTTCAAAAGCATCGATTCTTCAGCGCTCAGCTTTCAGTTGCTCCTTAGAAGAAAACCTATGACCAGCCTAGACAGCATTTTAAAAAGCAGAGACATCACTTACCTGACAAAGGTCCATCTGGTCAAAGCTCTGGTTTTTCCAGGACTCACGTAAGGATGTGAGAGTTGGACTGTAAAGAAAGTTCATCACATAGAGACGCCTTATATTCTGTTGAAGATTTGGTCCTCTGCCGTCTCTTCCACGGGATTCAAAGTCCCCGGTGTGTCCAGAGAAAACCTAGTGCTGATGTAACGCAGCCCTGGGCACTGAGTCCGGCGGCCTCTTCTGCGGGGTGACCTTCCCCAGACCCGTGAACGGTCCCGGTTCTCCGCACCTTCCCGCCTTTATCAACCGACACCTCGTGGGCACCTCCTCCTCTGTGCCCCGTCGGCATCCACTGGGACAGCCGGAGTCTCCCTGGGAGCCCCTTCCTGCCCGCCGACCCCCTCTGCCTCTTTGGGTGACACCGAGAAACTCCAGAATGGGCCCAGGTTCCTCTCTCAGGGGTGTGTGTGGGAGCCCCCGACACACACACAAATGTAAAGGTCCTTGGAAGAATCGGAGGTGGAACTGGTACCCGCTCAGTCATCTCTGACTCTTTGCGACGCCGTGGACTGTAGCCCGCCAGGCTCCTCTGTCCATGGGATGCTCCAGGCAAGGATACTGGAGTGGGTTGCCATTCCCTGCTCCAGGGGATCTTCCCAACCCAGGGATCGAACCCAGGTCTCCCACATTGCAGGCGGATTCTTTGTCAGCTGAGCCACCAGGGAAGCCGAACCTCCACCAAAATGCACCCCCCCACCCAGACATCGCCCATTTCATTCTCTTCTTCCTGCCAGTGAGTCACCCCCGGCGGCCGCAGCCATTTCCTGAGACACAGACCCTCGTCTTGCTGACGAAGCACTGTCTCCTGAGTGGGGTTCCCCTGCTCACCCACCCCGCCAGGCTCAGCCCACGGCATGACATTTTTGCATGAGTCACTCAAATTCCTGGGCGTTTACATTCCTGTCTGCAAACACACACTTGTACATTCACTGCCTCCCACCCAGCCACCGGGCACACGACTTCTCGCCCTTTGATTGCCAAACTGTGGCGGGCGATGGGGAGCTGGTTGTCTATGCTGCCCACAGGGTGCCCACAGACATGTCCTAACTGTCCCTGAAAGAGGGGTCAAAGGGTTTGGTGTCTGCTAGAAACCGGGCATTCACAGCCACACCCGCTGAGTTTGCCTGGTGGCTGGCAGGGCAGCTGAACGGACCACCGATGCCAGGAGACTCTGGGAAAGTTGGGAAGGGGAGGGGCTGGGGATGGCGTTGCCCCCGGCCCAGGAAACTGCATTTTCAGTTCTGGGGCATCTCAGCTCTTTTTTTTCCATCAGCCAGTGGGCACAAGGGTGTGTTTGCCTCTGGCCGTTCCCAGGGTAGCACCCCACCACGTGCTAAGAGAGACAGCCCACAGGCCAGGGGACCCACTTTTTCAGAGAAGCCTGTGTATTCTTTTTTCCCCTGTGGTGCCCATTAACTTAGAGACACAACACAGAACACAGCACTACGGAGTTTGCTTGTAGGTGGGTCAGCAATTTTAATGAGACATTGTTTGCTCCTTGGAAGGAAAGCTATGACCGAGCTAGACAGCAGATTCAAAAGCAGAGACATCACTTTGCTGACCAAGGTCTGTAGACTCAAAGATACGGTTTTTCCAGTGGTCATGTATGGATGTGAGAGCTGGACCATAAAGAAAGCTGAGCGGCAAAGAATTGGTGCTTTCGAAGTGTGGTGTTGGAGAAGACTCTTGAGAGTCCCTTGGACTGCAAGGAGATCCAGCCAGTCCATCCTAAAGGCGATCAGTCCTGGGTGTTCATTGGAAGGACTGATGTTGAAGCTGAAACTCCAATACTTAGGCCACAAGATGCGAAGAGTTGACTCATTTGAAAAGACCCTGATGCTGGGAAAGATTGAGGGCAGGAGGAGGAGGGGACGACAGAGGATGAGATGGCTGGATGGCATCACTGACTCAATGGAGATGAGTTTGGGTGGACTCCGGGAGTTGGTGATGGACAAGGAGGCCTGGCGTGCTGCAGTCCATGGGGTCGCAAAGAGTCGGACACGACTGAGTGATTGAACAACAACATCTCATCTATTTAGGAAAGCTGTAGCTACAGATATACGTCTCTGCGGTGGGCAGAGACGTAAAGACGGGATGATGGAGAGAGATAGAAATGCCACACCGGGCGGAACACACACACTATTTTTCCTCTCCAGGGTCTGTGTTGTTGTTGTTGTTTTTTTTTTTTTAATATCCATGGCAATGATATGTAGCTTTCACAACATTAATCTGGTACCCTGTCTAAGCTGTTTGCCATCCCCTCACTTACAACACCTGCCACAGTGCAGGAGATCTTGCTAATCTTCAACACTTTGTTCTTTGTGGTTACAGAAAAGCCAGATTTAGGGCTGCAGGAAGTCTCCATGGAGAAGGCGAAAACAAAACATCGGAGAGCAGAGGAGTCAGCAGGCGGTCCCGGTGCTGAGCCAGGCGGAGCCCGGGTTTCCGCCAGGGAGGGGGCGGTGGGGAGGCCCCTGGGTGTTGTTTTTGTTTTGTTTTCTTTGTTTCTCTGCTGCTTTTGTAAGCTCTGTTTTGCTTTCCACTTGGTTCTGAAGCAAGCAAACAAACCCTGCACTATATACTTTCGTTTGCCCTGACCCCGCCCGAGAGAAGGGTGTTCCTCTTAGAGCAATAACTGTGTTACTTTCACACCAGGATCGGAGTGAGGAAACTAGCATTTTCCCCTGAGACACACTGACTTAATTTATGGTTTAAAACTTTCCTTAAAGAAAATTTTATAGTATACTGGAGTGTAGTTGATTAACAATGCTGTGTTAGTTTCTGCTGTACGGCAAAGTGACTCAGTTATACGTACACAGGAATCTATTTTTCTTTTTTTTTTTATATTCTTTTACCATGTAGCTTATTACAGATCATTGACTAGACTTCCCTGTGATATACAGTAGGTCCTTGCATCCGTGCCAAGTCGCTTGAGTCATGTCTGACTCTCTGCGACCCCATGGACTGTAGCCCACCAGGCTCCTCTGTCCGTGAGATTCTCCCGGCAAGAATACTGGAGTGGGTTGCCATGCCCTCCTCCAGGGGAATCTTCCTGACTCAGGGATCGAACCTGAGTCTCTTATGTCTCCTCAACTGGCAGGCGGGTTCTTTATCACTAATACCACCTGGAAAGCCCACAGTAGATCCTTGTTGATTATTTTATATATATAGTGAAGGACGGACTTCCCTGGTTGCTCAGCTGGTAAAGAATCCACCTGCAATGTGGGAGACCCAGGCTCAATCCCTGTGTCGGGAAGATCCCCTGGAGAAGGGAAAGGCTACCCACTCCAGTATTCTGGTCTGGAGAAATCCATGGACTGTATAGGCCCTGGGGTTGCAAAGAGTCGGACACAACTGAGCGGCTTTCACTTTCATAGCTTCTGTGGTAGCTCAGACGGTAAAGACTCTGCCTGCAATGAGGGAGACCCTGGTTCGATCCCTGAGTCAGGAAGATCCTCTGGAGAAGGGCATGGCAACCACTCCAGTATTCTTGCCGGGAGAATCCCACGGACAGAGGAGCCTGGAGGGCTACAGTCCATGGGGTCGCAGAGAGTCGGACACGAGTGAATGATTGAACTGCCACAACAGCACAAACCAGCATGACCCTCTAAAGCAATTAGACTCCAATTAAAACTAAAGTTTAAAAAACTAGTTAAAACAAATATCGTACCTAACACCATCTGAGATGCCAATAAACATTTGCATTAATGTAGAAAAAAAAATCAGGGTTCTCCAAGGGAGGAAAACAGGGGGTGTGTGGGGTCGGACCCCCCAAGAAGCAGACACTGAGGCTTGCTCTCCAGGGAGGACTCCCTCTGGGCTCAGGACTGACCGGCGGGGACTTCTGGGCGCTGAGTCACTCCTGGGGAGGTCACCAGACACGCCCCCGGCCGCCGAGGTGACAGCAGGTCACGGGGAGTCCAGGCCCGTCCAGCTGACTGCCCAAAAGGACACAGCGTTCCAGCAACGCCAGCCTCCGGGAGCAGTCGCCAGGCTCCTAAGTGGAGCGCCCAGACTCCGGGACGACGGAGTTCGAAACTGTGGAAAGGAGCCCAGGAGAGGAGCCCAGCTGCAGGAGCCCAGCTGTTGGTCCTGCAAGACAGTCCCCCTAACTTCTGATCTCAGTCCAAATCCCAGTGGACGCCAGAGCTTCTGAATGAGCCGTTACTGCATTTGAGGTGCCCAAGACCCCTCCTTTGCTGTTCAGTTCAATCACTCGGTCGTGTCTGACTCTCTGCGACCCCGTGGACTGTAGCCCTCCAGGCTCCTCTGTCCGGGGGAGTCTCCTGGCGAAAATCCTGCAGTGGGTTGCCACGTCCTTCTCCACCGTTGCCCTCACTGCGGATGAATTAAATTTGGAAGTCCCCCAGCCCCGTCCCCCCAAGTCCTCAACCTGGCCGGTGTTTTGTTTCGTTTTTTTCTTGGGGGTATCACGGCCCAGGGACGTCCTGATAGGAGCAGACAGGCTAGCTCCAGAGCACGAAGGACTCGTGATTTGTACGTGACTGGTGACTCCAAATGTCTTCCAGATGCTGGACAACCCACGTTGGTTTGTTTGTTTTTAAATCTAATCCATCAAAAAAGTCTACGGGTGTTACTCTTCTCTTTCTGTGGGGTTTGCTTTCTTGAGTCATCAGTTGGTTGCAACTTGGGGACCCTTCCAAGATGTGTGGGAGGCTCCTGATTGTTCTAAGGCCAGGGAGTGTGGAGTTGGGAAAGGGAATTTCAGGGCAGATAAGAAAGGGAGCTGGAGCCATCTCCACGTGTGACTATTAAGGAAAGCTTCCCAGCCGGCTGTCTGCTGCAAACATGGACAGAGAAGGTTCGCTTTGTCCTGGGAAATAAGGAACCTATTTTATGCACTTTGTGTTTCTAATTTTTAATGTTCCTCTTCTATTAATGCTGTATTTTATTCTATTTTATTTAATTCTATTCTATTCTGTAGCTGTTGCTTAGTCACTCAGTCGTGTCCAACTCTTTTGCGACCCCATGGACTGTAGCCCACCAGGCTCCTCTGTCCATGGGATTCTCCAGGCAAGAATACAGGAGGGGGTTGTCATTTCCTTCACCAGGGGATATTCCAGACCCAGGGATCGAACCTATGTCCCCTGCATTGGCAGGGACAATCTCTACCACTGTGCCACCTGGGCAGTGTACTATTTTAAAACTTTTTTTCTATTCTATTAATATTTTATTTAATTCTATTCTATTTTCATTCTATTTATGTTTGCATTCTATTCTCCTTTATTCTTTTTCTTTTACTATTATTTCCTCTTGTTTATTTTATTCCTACTTATTTTATTTTGGCTGACCATCTAAGAATAATTTAAACATCAAAAGAAAGCCATGTGGACATGATTTTATTTGGTCGGGGGCTAGTAACATTCACCCACCCATCCATCCACCCACCCACCCATCCATCCATCCATCCATCAGTCCATCCATCAATCAACCCACCCAACCATCCACCCATCCATCATCTATCCATCCATCCATCAATCAATCCACCCATCCACCCATTCACCCACCCATCCACCCACCCACCCATCCATCCATCATCCATCAGTTAATCCACCCATCTACCCACGTAGCCACCTACCCACTCACCCACCCACCCATCCATCTCTCCATATATCCTTCCTTCCTATCTCCCATCCTTCCTTCCTCTCTTTCCGTATATGTGTGAGATTTCACACAGCCCATCCTTTATCCCCTTCTTCCACGATAAGGAGCTTTGATTTTTTCACGGGTGCAGATACAGTGGCCTTTGTTGATGGTCACCAAGCCTGGGCACCCGACCACCGGCTGTTATGAGTGTTGGCTGTTAGTAGCTCACAGCTGCCCGCTCTTCACCGAACGGTCCTAGCCTGAAGATTATGCCCATACATGTCCTTCCTGGGGTGGGAGGCAGAGCCCTGGCCAATCACTGTCTGTCTTGGTGGACAGAAGCTCGTCTTGCCTTCAGAAGGTACGATCCACGCCCCAGAGTGCCCAGTGGGGTCAGATCAAGCATCAGCCCCAGCAGACAGACACTCTTTGCCCAGCCTCGCATTTTTATCTCCCAGGACTCTACCCCCTGTCACCCATTGGCACAAGAATCCCCATCTCAGATTCAGCTTCTGGCAACCCAACTGGAGCCTCTTCCTTCTCATCACCAATAATTGATATTTTCCACCAACTCCAGGAGGGCACTCTGCTCATATATTTCATGAACTTCAAGCTTCTCACTGTTTCCATGTCCAGAGGTGAGAGGGGAGGTCGGACTTTATCTTATTAAATTCTCATCATATTCCAGGAACTCCTTCCTGAACTAAGTCACACTACAGGGCATTCCCCAAATTTCCACTCTTATAATTTAAAGATACGTTTTGTTGTTGCTCAGTAGCTAAGTCGTGTCCGACTCTGTGTGACCCCCACGGACCGCAGCACACCAGGGTTCCCTGTCCATCACCATCTCCTGGAGCTTTCTCAAACTCACGTCCATTGAATCGGTGATGCCATCCAACCATTTCGTCCTCTGTCGTCCCCTTCTCCTCCTGCCCTCAATCTTTCCCAGCATCAGAGTCTTTTCCAGTGAGTCAGCTCTTTGCGTCAGGTGGCCAAAGGATTGGAGCTTCAGCTTCAGCATCTGTCCTTGCAATGAATATTTAGGACTGATTTCCTTTAGGACTGACTGGTTTGATTGCCTTGCAGTCCATGGGATTCTCAAAAGTTTTCTCCAGCACGACCATAATATGTTTGGTGGTTTAGTTGCTGAGTTGTGTCTGACTCTTGCGACCCCATGGACTCTAGCCCACCAGGCTCTTCTGTCTATGGGATTCTCCAGGCAACAATACTGGAGTGGGTTGCCGTTTCCTCCTCCAGGGGATCTTCCCGACCTATGGATCGAACCCAGGTCTCCTACATTTGCAGGCAAATTCTTTGCCTACTGAGCTATGAGGGAAGCCCATAATATGTTTACCTCCTGTTCAAAAATAATACAGAGCAGAAAATTTAGAGAACAGATACCAAAACCTCCCTCAGCATATACGAACTAATCAATCCCGACGAAAGGTTTCCTGTGTCTTCTGCTACTTTCTCTCCAACCTCTCAGGAGAGTTTCTGTAGAACATGCATTGGCTTAGGCTGTGCCTTTAGGATTTACGAGTATTTGCAAACCATTAAACGATCTTCTGAGAAGCTTTCAAACCGCTGCAGTTTCCAAGTATAGGCTGATTTCCTGTAGCTCCTATAGCTGTTTTGTGTGTGTCTGTGTGTTTCTTTTTAGTATTCTGCTGTCGTAAAGAGTACTCTTGATAGATGGAGGTTGGCATGGAGTGAACGTGTGTGTCTTCCCCAAAATTCACATATGGAAGCCCTGATTCCAAAGGTGACGGTATTAGGAGGTGTGGCGAGATCAGGAGGCAGCTTAGATGAGGAGGCGGGGTTTTAGGAGATTATAGGCCGGTCCCGGGGTAGGATCGATGTCCTTATAAGAGGAAGAGTGGACTTTGACTGTGTGGATCACAACAAACTATGGAAAATTCTGAAAGAGATGGGAATACCAGACCACCTGAACTGCCTCTTGAGAAACCTGTATGCAGATCAGGAAGCAACAGTTAGAACTGGACATGGAACAACAGACTGGTTCCAAATAGGAAAAGGAGTACATCAAGGCTGTATATTGTCACCCTGCTTATTTAACTTATATGCAGAGTACATCATGAGAAATGCTGGGCTGGAAGAAACACAAGCTGGAATCAAGATTGCCAGGAGAAATATCAATAACCTCAGATATGCGGATGACACCACCCTTATGGCAGAAAGTGAAGAAGAACTAAAGAGCCTCTTGATGAAAGTGAGAGAGGGGAGTGAGAAAGTTGGCTTAAAGCTGAACGAGTTCAGAAAACTAAGGTCATGGCATCCGGTCTCATCACTTCATGACAAATAGATGGGGAAACAGTGGAAACAGTGTCAGACTTTATTTTGGGGGGCTCCCAAATCACTGCAGATGGTGATTCCAGCCATGAAATTAAAAGCCGCCTACTCCTTGGAAGGAAAGTTATAACCAACCTAGACAGCATATTAAAAAGCAGAGACGGTAATTTACCAACAAAGGTCTGCCTAAACAACGCTATAGTTTTTCCAGTAGTCATTTATGGATATGAGAGTTGGACTATAAAGAAAGCTGAGGGCAGAAGAATTGATGCTTTTGAACTGTGGTGTTGGAGAGTCCCTTGGACTGGAAGGAGATCCAATCAGTCCATCCTAAACGAGATCAGCCCTGGGTGTTCACTGGAAGGACTGATGTTGAAGCTGAAACTCCAATCCTTTGGCCACCTCATGCGAAGAGCTGAGTCACTGGAAAAGTCCCTGATGCTGGGAAAGATTGAGGGCAGGAGGAGAAGGGGATGACAGAGGATGAGATGGCTGGATGGCATCACCGACTCAATGCACATGGGTTTGGGTAGACTCCGGGAGTTGGTGATGGACAGGGAGGCCTGGCGTGCTGCGATTCATGGGGTCGCAAAGAGTCGGACACGACTGAGCGGCTGAACTGAACTGAAGAAGAAGAGACACCAGAGCCGTCTCTCCAACAGGTGAGGACACAGAGGGAAGGTGGTCCCCCGCAAGCAGATTACAAATGGACCAAAGTCAGATGAAATAGTCGTTAAAAACTGAAGAAATAGATTAGGTCCCAGAATAAGACCGGGAGACACCGAGGGTAACAGTAAAATGTAAAATTGTGTTTCGCATCCATCAAAAATGGTCCGACCTTGGTCACATCCTGTGGTTCAACCAGTATGTATATATCGCATCTGTTACCGGAGTAGGTTCATTCGCCCGACACCCAGCAAGCTGTCAATCCTAAAGGAAATCAACCCTAAATACTCAGTGGAAGGACTGAAGCTGAAGCACCAATCCTTTGGCCGCCTGATGCAAAGAACTGACTCACTGGAAAAGACCCTGAAGCTGGGAAAGATTGAAGGCGGGAGGAGAAGGGGACGAGAGAGGACGAGATGGTTGGATGGCATCACTGATTCGATGGACATGAATAGGAGCAAACTCTGGGAGAAAGTGAAGGACAGACGACCCTCACAGGCTACAGTGCATGAGGTCGAAAGAAGTGAACACGACTTCAAGACTGAGCACAATCAGCAAAAGCAAACCCTGCAATGCTGAGATCTGCATCAGACAAAGTGCTTATTGACAAGAGCTGGACCATTAAGACACGTGAGCGCTGAAGAATGGATGCTTTTGAACTGTGGTGCTGGAGAAGACTCTTGAGAGTCCCTTGGACTGCAAGGAGATCCAACCAGTCCATCCTAAAGGACATCAGTCCTGAATGGTCATTGGAAGGACTGATGCTGAAGCTGAAGCTCCAAGCAACAGATGCAGTCAGAGTCAAACAGGACCGAGCAACTGAACAACCACAACGTTAGCTGAACGCATTGAGCTGACGAGCCCCGTTGCTTGCCTGTTCCCAAATGTGCTCAGTCCCTCTCCTGCTTTGGCTAATGAACTTCACTCCAGTCTCGTGGTGTTTGGATACAAGGCAGGAAGATTTTTCAACTAATTTAATTTTCATTCTGGAAGTTAGAGCCTCTTGGAACCAAAGCATCTGCATGATGTTATGGAAATTTTTTTGTTTTGAACCAAGGAAAGCAGCACTGGAAGAAAAAAAAAAAAAAAGCAAAGTCATCATAATGAATCAGAGAAGTCTTCCAAATGTCTCTCTGGAGAGACATAGAGAAAAAAAACTCCAAGCCTGCCATTCAGAGAGCAACGGTGCCAAAGAAGATGGCTGATGATGGGGACTCAGTCTCTCAGTGATCAAATGCCCTCAGCTTCCAGAAGCTTCTAAAAAGAGAAAAGTGTCAGCGCTGGTGCAGTGCAGGTGTCAGAGGCTGGAGATTTGCCATGTAGGGTCTTTCTTTTGAAGGTACTTGGGATGAAGTGGAAAGTCCCCAGGGAAGGGTCTTTGGAATTTGGCAGGAAGCACATGGTTTCTTTCTTGAGAGGCTGACTTACCTCAAGGTGCTAAAATGGCTGCAGAAGCTCCAGCATCCCTTTCCTACCTAAGAAGGGTCCCAGAAGTCCTCGTGTTTACAACCGCCCAAGGTCCAGTCCATCCATTGGCCTCAAGATTGTGGTAATTGGCAGAGTGAAAAGCGAGAGGCAGAAAAAGATGTACAGAGAAGTTTGCAAGGAGGTGTGGGTCTCTCTGGGCTTCCCAGGTGGCTCAGTGGTAAAGAACTCGCCTGCCAATGTAGGAGATGCAGGTTCGATGCCTGGGTCGGGAAGATCCCCTGGAGAAGGGAATGGCAACTCACTCCAGTCTTCTTGCCTGGAGAATGCCAAGGACAGAGAAGTCTGGCGGGCTACAGTCCCTGGGGGTTGCAAAGAGTCAGACACGCCTGCAGGGACTTAGCATGCACTCATTGCGGTGGTGGTGGGGGAATCCCTGACTGAGCAGTCAATCCACAGTAACCATAAAAAAGGAACACTTTTACAGGCCGTTTTTCTGTCCCCTCCCCGCGACATGATTACATTATGTAACTGCAATCGTGTGTCGGGGTTTCCATCGGCCAAGAAAAAGAACCACCGTTCTCCCAGCCTCCACGGTGTGTTTGCTCAGCTGTCGAGGAGCTGTCGGGGGGGTGTGGGTCATTGCATCTCTCCTGCCAGGTGTGGGTCCCACCCAGGGGAACACGTGTCCGCTGTGTGTACGGGCAGAAGGTAGCGGCAGGACAGCAGTGTGTGTGTGTGTGTGTGTGTGTGTGTGTGTGTGTGTGTGTAGGGGGTGGGGTGGAATGGGAGGAGGAGTCTGAGTCATCCTGAGTAGGCAGGCGTGTGATGGGGAGGGTCTGAGCTGGGGGGCAGGGTGGAATGATGGAACCCTGACTCAGGGCTATTTCTCGGTCTAACCTGCTGTTCTAGAGCCCTGAAGGCAGGCAGAGAGCATTTTAAGCTCAGAGCTTCACTTCCCGGGTAGTAAAGAACCTGCCAATGCAGGAGAGTGGGTTTGATCCCTGGGTGGGGAAGATTCCTCTGGAGGAGGGCATGGCAACCCACTCCAGTATAATTGCCTGGAGCATCCCATGGACAGAGCAGCCTGGCGGGGCTACAGTCCATGGGGTCGCAGAGAGTCGGACATGACTGAAGCGACTCAGCACCCACCTAAGCTTGGGACAGGGCGAGGGGACCACACTGCAGCTGTGGCTGGTAACTGTCTCCCGAAAGGTCCCTCCCCACCCCCAAACTGGGCGCCAGCTGCCTGGAATGGGTAAGAAGGCACGGTGGCCTGCACCTCCCCATTCCTGCCTTTGTGGGGCAGACGCTTAGGGAGTGCAAAGAACCTGCAAACGAGGTTCTTGGCCAGTCTGGGAAGTAAGGATCAAGTCGTGTCCGACTCTGTGTGACCCCATGGGCTGTAGCCCCACCAGGCTCCTCTGTCCATGGGATCCTCCAGGCAAGGATATTGGAGTGGATTGCCATGCTCTCCTCCAGGGGATCTTCCCGACCCAGGGATCGAACCCACGTCTCCTGCAGAGGCAGGCGGGTTCTTTACCGCTAAGGTCACCTGGGAAGCCCCAGGGGCGTCCGCCCTGCGCCCTTAAAAGCTTCACCCACGTTCTGCGCTGTGCTGGTCCAGCCTGGACTCTGGGGCTGCGGCGTCCAAGGCAGAGGGGCGCACGCTTAACAGACAACGGGAGGGGAAGGGAGGCCGTCTAGGGGTTCCCAAGAAGAGAAGAGTGGAAAGGGGGCGTGGAGACGCGGCCCGAGCCGGAGAGGGCTGGGTTCCAGCCCGAGCGCCTCTCCCCGGCGGCTCGCCGCCCCGGGGCTGCGCGGTTGGGGTGGCGGCCGCGGGCGGGGCGAGTTGAGGCCGGGGCGGGGCGATCGCCCGCCTGCCTGCCCCGCCCCCGGGCGGCTGGGTGAGGTTGTCCTGCCCACCCGCCGCAGCCGCCGCCGCCGCAGCCCGCGCGCGCTACTCCCGGGACTCCCTGCGCGGCGAGGGGCGCACCATGGCGCGTCGGGCCGCCCTGGCGCTGCTGCTGATCGGCCTGCTCGGCAGCCTGGTGTCCACGCAGGGTGAGTGCGCGCCGGCCGGTGGGCACCCCGGAGCCCGACCACGACCGGGGGCGCGCGGGTCGGACTTGGCGACCCGCGTTGGGACCCCAGGAGAGGCGGGGCGGTGAACCTTCGGGGGCGGTCCGTGTGGCGTGGACATCCCTGGGGACGCACTTCGGGGGTCGCACTTGGGGAGGGTTACCCGGGGACGGGCGGTGTCGGGGCTCACCTGGCTGGTGGGGGCGCACGATGCCGGGAGACGCGCCTCGGTGGGCGGCTTACTTTGTGCGGCTGGAACCGGGGCGCGCGGGGCGGGACGGCGCCGGGGACCCCCCAGGGCCCTCCTCCCGGAGACGAGGATCCGCTGTGCCAGCCGGGGGCCGACGCCCCAAGGAGGCGGGACGGCGCCGGGGACCCCCCGGGGCCCTCCTCCCGGAGACAAGGATCCGCTGTGCCAGCCGGGGGCCGACGCCCCAAGGAGGCGGGCTCCCTCTTTCCGCTCGCTTTCTCCCCGTGCGCCTCTGGACTCCCTTTGGAGGCGGAAACTCGCAAAGTTTTTTGTTGTTGTTGTTGTTTGTTTGCTTTCAAATCCACCAAGTCTTCAAGTTGGAGGCACCCAGTGGGCATTGGCGGCAGCCTCAGACCCCCCCCCCGAGACCCCACCCCGGCCCGTCCGGGTTCCCCTTTGGTTCCGGGGCGCACCCGTGCGCCCCTGCGGTCGCCCCCGGGCCGGGCTGCGCGCTGGCCGGGCCTAGTGACGGCCGCCTCCTCGGAGCCACGTCCTACGGCCCCGGCCTAAATTTGGACTCGGCCCGGGAGCCTGAAACCCGGGAGAGGGGGAGGGAGGCAGGAAAAACTCGGAGGCCTGGAAACCATCAAGCAGTGTGTGTGTGTGTGTGTGTGTGTGTGTGTGTGTGTGTGTCTGTGTGTTGCGGCAACGGTCGGGCGCAGGGCTCCGCATCCAAGAGATGAGTAATGATCAGCCATGTGGCCCAATAGATAATTGCGGAAAACCCTGGAAAAATAAAAAGTAAGGAAGCACAGGCCGGCCACCCTCCACACCCAGCCTGCCTGGTGTCTGTTGCGTGCGTTTTTCTTTCGCCTTTTATTTTTTTATTTTTTTTCTTTAGCCATGGACTTTATTGTTTGAATATTTGCAATTATTATTCTATACACAAATGTTAATTTCTTACAAAACTCTGTATTCCATATTGCTAGGTCACTTCACTCTCCATTTTATGTCACATTTCCATCAAGAACTATTTCCCCAAATCACAATCTGCCTGATTGTGTGTTGTTGTTGTTCAGTTGCTAAGTTGTGTATGACTCTGCCATGCCATAGACTAGCCCACCAGGCTCATCTGTCCATGAGATTTTCCAGGCAAGAATACTGGAGCGGTTCTTTCGCCTTTTAAAATGGAAGTTGAGATTCAGGTTTCCAGTCTTCTAGGTCCTTTTAAAAGGAAAGTTGCTGGGTGTGGCTTTGAAAAAAAAAAACAAACCGGTTTCTCCAATGAACTGGTTGCTTTCTCTCCCTTACATATGGTTATTTTTTAAGGAGATAGCGACTGGAGCTGTGTGTGTCCAGTCTTCAGGACTGGTTGGATCGGTGGCAGGCGCGTTTTAGGAACCAGACTGCAGGTCCCAGAGGACCTAAAAAAATGTCGATCTGGAAATTTCCAGCTCAAGGATAGAAGGTTGCATTTTTAAGCCCTGGCTCCTGCCTGCTGTTTCTGTTAGGGAGGGCTTGCTAATTAATGTGTGAACTTTTAAACTGTGCGCCTTACCTGGTGGCTCAGCTGGTGAAGAATCCGCGCCTGCCATGCCGGAGACTCCGTTGGGATCCCTGGGTCGGGAAGATTCCCCTGGAGAAGGGCCCGGCACCCACTCTGGTCTTCTGGCCTGGAGAATCCCACGGACAGAGGAGCCTGGTGGGCTGCAGTCCGTGGGGTCGCAAAAGCGGCTTTCAGTTGAAGACACGTTCAAGAACTTGTACGTTTTGGGGGGTTTTTTTGGAGGCTGTAGAAGACGTTCAGCCTGATGCATGGGGGCCTGTTGGAATACTTGATAGCTTTGTGGGGAGGGCCGGGATTGCGTTGCCTGTTTTTCTCTTTCCTGCCTTAAAACCTGCCTGGTTTGCTCCGCCGCAGAGTTCTTCATGAGAGCATTTTGTTGTTGTTTGTCTGTTGCTGTGTGTGAGTCACACCTGCTCACTAGAGTTGTTCTGGCCCCCACGAGGCTGCACTGCGTGAGCCACCAGCGAAGCCCCGTATCCAGCAGCTGCCCAGGAGCTGTCTCGCGCACGCGGTGGTATGCGCGGCGTCCGAGCTCCTGTGGTCGTTCATCCCACCTCCTCCTTCCCCCGTTCTGTCCGCCTCATGCCTTCTCCAAGTCTGCCTCTCTGGTCCTGCCCCACGGAGAGGCAGAGGTACCATCTCCACCATTTCTTTCTAGATTCCACATACACTGAAGCCTAGAGTCTTAACCCCCGGATGGCCAGGGAAGTCTCTTCCTCCACCAGTTCTTAAGATTAAGAAGGCATTGTGTGTTCATGGATCTCCAGAAGTCCTTTTGTGGGTATATAACGGGCTTCCCTGGTGGCTCAGATGGTAAAGAAGCCGCCTGCCACTGCAGGAGACTCGGGTTTGATTCCTGGGCCGGATAGATCCCCTGGAGGAGGGCATGGCAACCCAGTCCAGTATTCTTGTCTGGAGAATCCTGTGGACAGAGGAGCCTGGCAGGCTACAGCCCACGGGGCCACAGAAGAGCCGCACACCACTGAGCAACTGACCCATCATGGACTTCCTTGGTGGCCCAGTGGCTAAGACTCTGAGCTGACACTACAGGGGCGATGGTTTCAATTCCTAGTCGGGGAATTATTTCCACGTGCTGCAACGAAGACCCAGGGATCGAACCCGGGTCTCCTGAACTGCAGGCAAAGTCTTCACCGTCTGAGTCACCAGGGGAGCCCCAACTAGCACCTGGTAGAGCCGAATAAAAATATTAAAAAAAAGTAAAAGCAGCTAAGTAAATGCCACCCCTTCTATACAGGTTGTCAAAACAGGTTCCTTTTAGCCGTGAAAAATATTTACCCACCTTTGAAACGGGCAGAGAAAGGACTTCGGCCTTGACTAGACGGACCTTTGTTGGCAAAGTAACGTCTCTGCTTTTCAGTATGCTGTCTAGGTTGGTCATAGCTTTTCTTCCAAGGAGCAGGCGTCTTTTGATTTCGTGGCTGCAGTCGCTGTTCGTCGTGATTTTGGAGCTCAAGAAAATAAAGTCTGTCACTGTTTCCATTTTTCCCCATCTGTTTGCTGTGAGGGGTTGGGACCGGATGACAGGACTGCATGCATAATCATAATGAAAAGGGGGAGGAAGGAGGAGTCTATACCTGTTTCCAACAGAGCTTTTCTGGATTTTTTAATTTTATTTTTGGCTCCACTGGGTCTTTGTTAGACTTCCCGGACGGCTCAGCGGTAAAGAATCCGCCTGCCAGTGCAAGAGACACAAGAGTCGTGGGTTCGATCCCTGGGTGGGGAAGATCCCCTGGAGGAGGGTGTGGCAACCCACTCCAGTGTGGGTTGGGAAAATCCCATGGACAGAGGAGCCTGGTGGGCTGCAGTCCATGGGGTCCCAGAGAGTCGGACAGGGCTGAGCAGACTGTCGAAGGGTCTGTCTCTTGTTGTGATGAGTGTCGGTTTCTCTCTAGTTGCAGAGCACCGGGGCTGGGCACGGGGCTTCAGTCACTGCAGCTCCCGGACCCTGGAGTCCAGGCTGGGTAGTTGTAGCACCTGGGGTTGGTTGCTCTGACGCATTTGGGATCTTCCCGGACTGGGGATCGAACCTGTGTTCTCCTGCATTGGCAGGTGGCTTCTTAACCGTTGGACCCCCAGGGAAGTCGCAGTCCTAATTTAGAATCACTCTTACAACTGGATGGGGCAAACACACACGTCACACACACAGACACACACACTTCTACCACACTCAACAGTTGTGAGGATTTTCTTATGCTCTTGTCCTCGTGGGAGAACAGCCTGGTTGTATAGGACACACAAATGGTGTGTTGTGTCCGACTCTTTGTGACCCCGTGGACTGCAGCACACCAGGCCTCCCTGTCCATCACCAACTCCCAGAGCTTACTCAGACTCCTGTCCATTGAGTCGGTGATGCCATCCAACCATCTCATCCTCTGTCGTCCCCTTCTCCTCCTGCCCCCAATCCTTCCCAGCGTCAGGGTCTTTTCCAATGAGTCAACTCTTCGCATCAGGTGGCCAAAGTATTGGAGTTTCAGCTTCAACATCAGTCCTTCCAATGAACACCCAGGACTGATCTCCTTTAGGATGGACTGGCTGGATCTCCTTGCAGTCCAAGGGACTCTCAAGAGTCTTCTCCAACACCACAGTTCAAGAGCATCAGTTCTTTGTTGCTCAGCCTTCTTTGTAGTCCAACTCTCACATCCATACATGACCACTGGAAAAACCATAGCCTTAACTAGACGGACCTTGGTTGGCAAAGTAATGTCTCTGCTTTTTAATATGCTCTCTAGGTTGGTCATAACTTTTCTTCCAAGAACCAAGTGTCTTTTACTTTCATGGCCGCAGTCACCATCTGCAGTGATTTTGGAGCCCAAGAAACTAACGTCTTCACTGTTTCCATTGTTTCCCCATCTGTTTGCCGTGAAGGATTGGGACCAGGTGATATGACTGCACGTCTAATCATAATGGAAAAGTTTGAAAGGTGGAAAGAATCACCGAAATATGGCACACAGACAGAAAGTGAGCAAATGTTATAGTGAAAATGGAGCCTATAAATTTGGTGGCGTTGGATCAGGGTTGCCCCAAACCCTCAGTTTGTAAAATTAAGATAAAAAACTGTAAAGGAAAACACAGTCAATCCAAGTCTGCCTGTGTCTTTCACAGCTGCAGTTGTATCTCCACGTAGGGAAACGGCAGTTCCTTGTGTTGTTTTTTTTAAATTTCCTGCTCGTATTCTTTACCGAGTTCTTATAGCAGTTTTGGGAGTTGGCACATGGGTGTGTTACTTTCAGCTTTGTCTGAGAATGACTCGTGCGGCCACTGTTTGGCTACTCAGATTTGTTTTTTTTTTTAAATCCTGTAAACAGGAGACCAGAAAGTTCCTTTTTTTTTTTTTTTTTTAATTCCCCACTGTGTCCCCATGGGTGGGGGGTGGGGGGTTCGAGACCTCCCACGTGCTGTGAATTTAGTGCAGGTCTGAGTGGCATTCAAGGAAGAGAATCATCAAACAGGTCAGAGGAGCAAACACCAGCTTGCTTCTGCCCACGATTCGCTCAGTAAGCCCCAATGTAGTGCTTACACTACCAAGCTGTGTAGTGAAACCTCTTTGTTCCTGCGGGTCGCAGGCTGGGGAGCTTGACATGCGTTTGCAAGTCCGAAGCCTCTTTCTTTTCCCTCTGCTTTCTGCCTGTGCAAGTTTCTGATAGAATCTCTTGATTTTCCAGGAGAGCCAGTCAGGACGTCAGCGACTTTTCAAAGAGCTGAGCACTCCTTAGGGTGCTTTTGAGAAAAAAAAAAAGAAAGGATGACTTTTTAAATATATATATTTTTAATTGATTGATGATCGCTTTACAATATTGGCTTGATTTCTGCCATACAGCAAGAAGAATTATCCATCAGTTCAGTTCAGTTCAGTCGCTCAGTTGTGTCCGACTCCGTGGACCACAGCACGCCAGACCTCCCTGTCCATCACCATCTCCCGGAGTTTGCTCAAACTCATGTCCACTGAGTCGGTGATGTCATCCAACCATCTCATTGTCTGTCATCCCCATAAGCGTATATATGTCTGGGATTCCCCAGGTGATACAAGTGGTGAAAAACCCACCTGCCAGACGTTAGGACACCTGGGTTCAGTACCTGGGTGAGGAAGATCCCCTGGAGGAGGGCATAGCAACCCACTGCAGTGTCCTTGCGTGGAGAATTCGGGGGACAGAGGAGCCTGGTGGGCTGCAGTCCAGGGGGTCGCAAAGACTCGGACACGACTGAGCGCGCACCCATACATATGTCCCCTGTGTCCTGAATCCCACCTCTGCGTTCATCTAACAGCTAGTCATTCAGCAGAAACTCTGCAGGCCAGAAGGGAATGTCAGCATATCTTTAAAGTACTGAAAGAAAAAAAAAAGTAATCTACAACCAAGATTACCTGGGAAGGATCTCATTCAACGTTGATGGGGAAATCAAAAGGTTCCCAGATAAGCATTAAAGAGAGTTTAACACTACCAAACCAGCTTTCCAGCAAATACTAAAGCCACTTGCGTAGGGCAGTACCCACAGGAGGAAAGAAAAAACTACAAAAAAAAGAAAACCCAATCCCAAGCGATGAAGAATACACCAGGAGGAACATATGTATGTCAGTCATTGATTTTAAAGTGTCTGCGGAGGGTTAGGGCGAATTCCCGCTTGTTCACCGCCCTTCCTGAGCACGCGGCTGAAGTCAGGAGGGTTGCATTCCAGAGCCTGGAAGGCATTAGTCATCCCCTGACCGTGTAGCCAGAGCATTGTGGCTCCTTCTTTTTCTCAGCGTCCCTCCCCTTCTCCCATCCACCACCCGCACCCCCGCCCAGCCTTGTCTGATGGCACTCTGCCCGTTTGCAGACCGCCCAGAAGCTTCGGGGCGCGGTGGACCGACTTCGGGATACACAGACAGTAAACAGCTCATGCTGCCTCTGGGGCGGGCGAGGAGGCGTGTAGATTTCTGTCTGCAGGGCGAGAATTCGAGTGATGCCCGTCACCATCTGCTGCGGGCCGGGTATCTTGTCTTAGAAAAGGGCAGGAGGTCTGTCATCTTGGGCACAGAAGGAAGCCTTGCCGGACAAAGGGAGCCAGGGAGGTGAATTCTTCCGTGCTTGAACGAGGGGGTCACACCGTGTAGGAGGAAGAGAAAGGGCCTGGGTGGGTCTGAGAGCGGGCAGGGGGCCGTGGGGGGTGAGGTCACGGGGATGGGGTGTTCCCTGACCCATGAGGGCGGTCCCCAGCCCTGCCACTGTGCTGAGGACTGAGTTAAGGACCGCTAGCCTGGATGGGGCTTCGCTGGTGGCTCAGCTGGTAAAGAATCTGCCTGCGAGGCTGGAGACCCGGGTTCGATCCCTGGGTCGGGAAGATCCTCTGGAGGTGGCAATGGCAGCCCACTTCAGTGTTCTTGCGTGGAGAATCCCCGTGGACAGAGGAGCCTGGCGGGCAACCGTCCATGGGGTTGCAAAGAATCGGACATGACTGAAGCGACTTAGGACAGCATTTGGGGCCTAGCTGGTCTGAGGCAGCCCTTGGTAGATGGGATGGATGATTGATGGGCGGATGGTGGTTATAGATTCATAAATGATGGACAGGATACATGCCTAGCTAGATACATGATAGATAAGGCGAATAGATGTAACGATTGGACAGTTAGATGGATGGATGAATATAGAAAGATAGGTGTTCAAGTTTTCCAGTGGTCATGTATGGATGTGAGAGTTGTACCGTAAAGAAAGCTGAGCGCCGAAGAATTGATGCTTTTGAACTGTGGTGTTGGAGAAAACTCTTGAGAGTCCCTCGGACTGCAAAGAGATCCAGCCAGTCCATCCTAAAGGAGATCAGTCCCGGGTGTTCATTGGAAGGACTGATGTTGAAGCTAAAACTCCAATCCTATGGCCACCTGATGTGAAGAGCTGACTCATTGGAAAAGACCCTGATGCTGGGAAAGATTGAAGGCAGGAGGAGAAGGGGACGACAGAGGATGAGATGGCTGGATGGCATCACTGACTCAATGGACATGGGTTTGGGTGAACTTAGGGAGTTGGTGATGGACAGGGAGGCCTGGTGTGCTGCAGTCCACAGGGTCGCAAAGAGTCCGACACGACTGAGCGACTGAACTGAACTGAATTGAACTGAGATCTTGAAAGTCACCCAGTCGTGTCTGACTCTTTGTGGCCCCGTGGACTGTAACAGTCCCAGGAACTCTCCAGGCCAGAATCCCGGGAGTGGGTAGCCTTTCCCTTCACCAGGGGATAGATTTTAGATGAATGATCATGGATAAATGGTACATAAATTAGAGATAAGGTGAATAGACCAGCTGCACTCCTTATAAGCTTATCACCAGCCAGTGGGTTGTCTCATCTCTGCATTCCTACAAGATAAGGGAACTCAGAGCTGGGGAAGAAGGTGAGTGTCTGCCGGGGTGTGGACTACGCACGCAATCTGTCCGGCTGCAGGAAAGAAGCTCCCCTGCCCGCCTCTGGGAAGGCTGATACTGGCTCCCCCGAGGTCCCACCCCGCACCCCAAAACCTCTCCAGCTTACGCTTCACCTCTGTAACTGCTGATCGATCTAATCCATTGTAATCACACCCGAGGCGTCTACACCGCGTCGCAAGAGGGCTGAGCACCGGAGAAGGGGTGCTTGCCCGCGGTGGTGCTGGAGAAGGGCTCTCCGAGAGGGCCCCTCGGACAGCCAGGAGATCCGTGCTGTGGCTGTGGTCCAGTGACGCGCGTCCCCGGGGCGACTGGTCACCTCTGCCTGTCACCCTGGCAGGACTCCAGGGAACCTGAACCATGGCCTCGCGCTGGGTGCTGGGCACCCCGCGGGCTCAGCAGTTGTCAGGGGCATAGACGCATGGTCTCTGAGGCTGGTAAAGCCCCAGATGCCCCCCCCGCAACGAGGAGCCCAGCGCCCAGCCCTTGGGGACGCCCAGGGTCTCGGGAGGATGGGATGACAGAAGGAAGGAGACCAGCTGGCCGTGGGGGTGGGGAGGGTGCTGAGTGGTGAATTATCGCCCACTGTCCCCTCCAGGGCCCCGCCTCGCCCAGCTGAGTCACGGGGTGCACCCCACCCCACTTCCAGCACATCCGGAGGCTTGAGGGGCACCGCATGGAAACCACAGACGCGCTGCAGGCTTCCGGGCCGTGGGCTGGGGTCCTGCCAAGCTTTGCAGCGCGCGAGCCGCCCTGAATGTTTGTGCCTCGGAGGTCTGGACCCGGGCGCTCAGCTTCTGGCCGCGTGGACAGTCCGCCCCGCCTCCACGATCGCTGGGGTGGGGCTGGGGGTCTGTGTGTGGGCCCCCCCACCCCGCCGCGGCGGGAGGCACTCGGGAGCCGTGAGCTTCTCACCGTCAGGGTCTCGGGAGAGCAGGGGCTTGGTACGGAGACGCTGCCCAGGAGAACCATCCCGGCTGGGCAGGTACCAGAGTCTGGACTGAGTGCTTCTCAGCAGGGAGGCAGGCACACACACGTGTGCACACATCCGCTCACACTCAGACACAGGCGTGTGCACTCGTTCAATACGTATTCACGCGCCCACACACACACGCATAAGCCCCCGTGAGCGCGTATCTGCAGCGCACACATGCACTAGGGTGGGCGTGTTCGGCGCTCAGTCGTGTCCTGCTCTTTGCGACCCCGTGGACTGTCGCCCGCCAGGCTCCTCTGTCTGTGGGGTTCTCCAGGCAAGAAAGCTGGCGTGGGTGGCCATGCCCTCCTCCAGGGGATCCTCCCGACCCGGGGATCCAGCCTGCCTCTCCTACATCGGCAGGCGGGTCCTTCACCACCGAGCCACCTGGGAAGCCCCAGATGCAGGCGTGTGTGTGTCTGAGTCTTAAACTCCTTACTCGTTGCCCCACCGCCCCTTCTGCCCTTTGGGAACCACGCGTGTGTTTTCTCTGTGAACCTGTTTGGGTCTTATGAATAGGCTCACTGGTACGGTTGTTTTACACAGTACACGCCAGTGATCTCTGATACCTGTCTTTCTCTGTCTGGCTGACTTCACTGTCTCCAGGTCCACCCACGTTGCTGCCGATGGCATTATTGCGTGCTTTTTTTAAAATAACATCTGCCTGCCTGTTCTCAGTACACACACGGGAAAAAGTCACACACACAGACCCACTGCCCCAAATTCTACACCTACACAGGGGCACACACCCTAACGGCACACGTCGGCATAGGAAGCCACGCGGGTACAGATACCACAGATACACACACCCACACTGCACTTAGACACACAGTTGCGTACACGCACAAAGCAAGCACACATACCTGTACGGAGACGCAGATACAAACAACCCAAACCACACACCTACACACCAACCCCCGGGGATCCCGAGTGAGTCAAAGTTGCTCAGTCGTGTCCTGCTGTTTGCAACCCCATGGACTGTAGCCGGCCAGGCTCCTCTGTCCGTGGGATTCTCCAGGCAAGGATACTGGAGTGGGTGGCCATGCCCTCCTCCAGGGGCTCTTCCCCACCCAGGGATCGAACCCAGGTCTCCCGCATGGCAGGCGGATTCTTTACCGTCTGAGCCACCAGGGAAGCCTAAGCCACTCTGTAAATGGACACAGAGACACACACACACTCAGTCACTCAGCGCACACAGCTGCTGCACACCTGTCCACATACCCACCAGAGACGAAGGCAGAGGGAGGGAGTTACAGTCCGTGTGACCTTCCGCAGGACGGAACATACTGTGACCGTCTGGAGCTTCCCGGGGATGAAGGCGGCCTGTTAGCTGCCCGGCACTTCCTGAGGTGGGGGGTGCGTGTCATCTTTGATTTGTGTGTATTTGAAAACACGCTGATGCTGGGAAAGATGGAAGGCGGGAGGAGAAGGGGGCAACAGAGGATGAGATGGTTGGGTGGCATCACTGACTCGATGGACATGGGTTTGAGCAAACTCCGGGAGATGGTGACGGACAGGGAGGCCGGGGCGGGCTGCGGTCCACGGGGTCGCAGAGAGTCGGACACGACTGAGCGACTGAACTGAACTGAACACCGATCCTTCGGTCGGCCACCACTCTCCCTTCTGCTGACGGGACACTCAGCAGAATTCCCTTTGCTTTTCTTCAATTCATCATTAATTGGATAGAAATAGAAATAGTATTAATGTCGTTTCAATAAAGCGGTCATCAACCAGACAGAAGACCAGCAGAATAAAGGCGGTTTCCCCTTTCTCGGCAGAAGTTGAAAAAAAAAAAAAAGGAAACGTTACCCTTTTCTGGATCGTCTGGTGCCTCTACAGGAAGTACGTTTGGGTTGTTTACTTGTAGACAGGTTGCGATTCCAAGGGGTTTGCTCTCCGTGTTTTCTGCACCGTGTGTTGGAAATTGGGCTTCTCAGGTAACTCAGACGGTGAAGAATCCACCTGCCAATGCAGGAGACGCGGGTTGGATCCCTGGGGCCTGAAGAATCCCCTGGAGAAGGGAATGGCTACCCACCCCAGTACTGGAAGTTGTTCCTTGCCGATTTCGAAAGACCGGCTTTTTCTTGAGTAACTCACGCGCAGAATTATCCTGGTTTCCCGCTAGTTTAATTGCTGCTAAACCCTGAGATTGTCGACAGCCTGAAACACAAGCTGACATATTCTTAACTTTTAGGCTTGAGAGTGGATGTTGCAAAAGAGAACTCAAAGTCCAAAAGCGTGAGTGACAGCTGGTATGGTCCTCTTAGACACCTTTTGGAAGGTGATACACCTTCCAAAATCATGCCCCTTTTTATTGTTTTCTTAAATTCCCAATTTAATTTTTAGTAACCAACAGGATTCTTTTTTTTTTTTTCCAGATGATTTCGATTTATCGCTCGCCCTTGATGGTAAGTAATACTTACAGGCATTTTATAGACTTGGAATACAGTAAATCTTTTGAAACACGTCTTAATATTACAAGCATTTTATAGACTTGGAATACAGTAAATCTTTTGAAACACGTCTTAACAGCGATCAGTAGACTCACATTTGTTGAGGAAAATCGAGATGCTCTTATTGGGATACGTTAATCCTTTTTTAGTGCAATAATTTCCATACTGTGTGGCGGTCAAGACTGCCAAGCGCTTGGAGAAGTGGGTGGTCCCCCGTGGGCTGGGCCTTGGTGAGCTGATTTCCTGTGGGCTGGTCCCCCGTGGGCTGGTTTCCATGGACTGGTCCCTCGTGGGCTTGTGTCCTGGGGGCTTATTCCTCGTGGGCTGGTGTCCTGGGGGCTGGTCCCCGTGGGCTGGTTCCCATGGGTTGGTCCCTCGTGGGCTGGTCTCCCGTGGGCTGTGCCCCGGGGTCACACTGACTCCATCCCTCAGCGTGTGGCTGCATCTCCCCAGTCTCTGTGTCTCCTTTCACGTGGCCACTTGACGTCAGCGCCTCTCCATCTCCCAGTCTCCTTCTCGTAAGGCGCCTCGCCTGTAAGGGTCTCCCCTGTAAGGGTCTCCCCTGTAAGGGTCCCGCCTGTAAGGGTCTCCCCTGTAAGGGCCTCCCCTGTAAGGGCCTCGCCTGTAAGGGTCTCTCCTGTAAGGGTCTCCCCTGTAAGGGCCTCCCCTGTAAGGGCCTCGCCTGTAAGGGTCTCCCCTGTAAGGGCCTCCCCTGTAAGGGCCTCGCCTGTAAGGATCTCGCCTGTAAGGGTCTCACCTGTAAGCGCCTCCCCTGTAAGGGCCTCCCCTGTGAGGGCCTCGCCTGTGAGGGCCTCCCCTGTGAGGGCCTCCCTTGTGAGGGCCTCGCCTGTAAGGGTCCCGCCTGTAAGGGTCTCGCCTGTAAGGGTCCCGCCTGTAAGGGCCTCGCCTGTAAGGGTCTCCCCTGTAAGGGTCTCGCCTGTAAGGGCCTCCCCTGTAAGGGCCTCGCCTGGAAGGGCCTCGCCTGGAAGGGCCTCCCCTGGAAGGGCCTCCCCTGGAAGGGCCTCGCCTGGAAGGGCCTCCCCTGGAAGGGCCTCCCCTGGAAGGGCCTCGCCTGGAAGGGCCTACCCTGGAAGGGCCTCGCCTGGAAGGGCCTCCCCTGGAAGGGCCTCGCCTGGAAGGGCCTCCCCTGGAAGGGCCTCCCCTGGAAGGGTCTCCCCTGGAAGGGCCTCGCCTGGAAGGGTCTGTGCTAATCCACTGTGACACCCACCCACTTCACCGTTACTTGCAAAGACCGTCTTTCTAAAGAAGGTCAGATTCTGAGGCCCCTGTTGAATTTGGGGGCCCAGGATCCAACCCAGGACGTCTTTTTTTAACTCCTGGGGTCCGATGCGGAGGCGTCAGTGAAACCCACGACAGCAGCAGCGTTCCCAAAAGCCGCCGGGGGAGCGGGGGATTAGCCTTATTCTTGACGGTGGGACCCTCCTTCTGCCTGGCTGCTGGGAAGGGATGCCCTGGAGGTGTCTGTCGTCCGGATGATCTCAGCCCCACTCTGCCTCGGTGCCCAGAGGGTCAGCCTCAGTGGGAGTCCCAGGTGGCCAAAAGGGTGCTCCACCTAATAAACCTGAACAGCCTTTCGGCCAAGGGTCCCCTGTCCGCCTCCCCGCCCCGTCCACTCCTGCAGAGGCCCCGAGCTCTGCCCCGTGTCCTTGGGCTAAACACCTGTTCTCCGGGCTTCCTCTTTCACTCCCTGGCCACTGGCTGAGCTGTCTGGAGAAGATGATGCTTCAAACATTCTCTGACTCTTTTTGTTTTTTTTCTCTCTTAAATGTATTTATTGGGATCTCCTGAGTTTTTGTGGCTGAGCGTGGGCTTTCTCTAGTTTTGGCGTGGGGGGGCTACTCTCTAGTTGGGGTATGCGGGCTTCTCATTGCGGGGGCTTCTCTTGTTGCCACGCAGGATTCAAGAGTTGGATCTTGAATTGATTCAAGAGTTGCGGGAGCGTGGGCTTACTTGTCTTGAGAGATCAGGGGGTTGAATCCGTGTCCCCTGCATTAGCAGGTGGGTCCTTAACCCCTGGAACCACCAAGGGAAGAGCCCCTCCGACTCTTTTTAAGGAAACCAAAGAGCCTTGAGGGTTGGCTGTGTTTCCCAGCTGCCAGATTTCCTGGCTGAAATGTCTTTTCTCTTTAACAGGTGACAAGAAACCAACTCATCCTCCACCAAAACCGGCGCCCGGTAAGAAGCAGAGGTGCTCAGCGTCCAAACACACAGCACAAAAAAGTGTTGTGCACCTCAGTTTCCCCAGGAGCTGGGGGAGATGCAGACGGCTGGATACCCGCAACGGATACAGCCTGGTTAATATGTGAACGATGCTGTGATGTCTCACGTCCAGCAGCGGCCGTAAGAGAACAGACGCTGGCACTTTAGTGAGATGCTCTGGGGGTCCCGTGGAAAGTCTCTTTATGCTGAGTGTCTGTTACTGCATTTCAATACTCATCTCGTGGGAGGAGCAGTTTTAGAAGCTGGGACCCTCTTAGAATCCGTGAGCAGAGTCAGATCTCGGCGTCTAGGAGGACCGTACCTGTTGTCACTCACGCTTTCTGAAAAATCGGGATTCAGAGACCGATGACGGAATTGCCTAAGGATCAGATTCACTGGGGTGTGGGGGCGGCTTCCCAAGGAGCTCTAGTAGTAAAGAACCCGCCTGCCAATGCAGGAGACATAAGAGACGCAGGTTCGAGCCCTGGGTCGGGAAGATTCCCTGGAGGAGGACGTGGCAACCCATTTCCATATTCTTACCTAGAGAATCCCATGGACAGAGGAGCCTGATAGGGTACAGTCCATGGGGTTGCAAGGAGTTGGGCACGACTGAAGTGACTTAGCGCGCGCGCGCACACACACACAGACACACACACACATATTCACTGGGGGTTAGCCACCCAGCGTGCAATCAATGCCCAAAGTTAGTGAGCTCTTATCACTTATTTTAATATATATATGTATATATAACAGCTCAGTTTAATTATTGGATTTCTCATCTAAAAAGGTGAAAAAGTGTTAGTTGCTCAGTCGTGTCTGACTCTCTGCAACCCCGTGAACTGTAGTCCCGCCAGGCTCCTCTGTCCATGGGATTCTCCAGGCAAGAGTGCTGGAGTGGGTAGCCATTCCGTTCTTCAGGGAATCTTCCCCACCCAGGGGTCGAACCTGAATCTTTCGCACTGCAGGCCATTTCTTTACTGTCTGAGCCACCAGGGAAGCGTTGTGAGTAAAGGATAGCGTTGCTCGTAGCAATGTGTGACCTACCCACGCGTGCAGAGGATGCTGGCTGAGTCACTGTCGAACAACGGCAATGTGTCCCATCACCAGCTCCCGAAGGCATGGATGGTGTTTCCTGATTATGACTCAGGATGGCTCAGAACCTTGTGTTGGGTGGATACAGAAGCTCTCCTGGGTGTCTCCTGGGGACTTGAGTCCTTCTTTTAGAGAAGGCCACCTCTAAAATCTCTAACTCTCTAAAATGTCACCCCATTTTATCGCGTGCGCCTGGGTCAGCTGAATCACTTTTTCACTGGGCAGGAACCCGAATCTGCCCACAGCTTTCTGTTCTTATATTATAACATCTACGTTGCCGAAGTCCTGGGCAGCTTGGGAGAGTTGGTTTCAGGGTGGACAGTCAACGGGGAAAGAATTGTCTGCAGACAGAAGTTGGAATTCCAGCTCGGTCCACGGGGACATGATTGATTTATAGATAACTTTCATGATTTTCATTTTTCCCTTTTGTTCTTTTCCTTGAAGAGAAGAAGAGCGTGAAAATGGTCGGGAGTTTGGCATTGCAGCTGAGTCCTTGGTCAGACTGACACTCTATACTCTCTGCACAGAAAGCCCATTTCTGGTTTTCATTTCACGCAGAACTTGAGTGTTCACTATCTTTTTCTCCTTTAGGGAATGATTACTTCGATTTAAGCGATGCCATTGGTGGTGGAGGAAACGGTAAGTAGTCTTGTCTTAAATCTCCTGTGGGTCTGACCTGGTTAGTTTATCATTTCAAAGAGGCTTTTTTTCTCTTTTAACTAAATCGAATGAGTTTTCACCCGGAAAAAATCTAAGGAACAGGTGTTACTGATTGTTGTTTTCAAGCTTTCGGCTTTTATCTGTATGTCTTCTTTTGATTTAGAGCTCTTACGGTGTCTTAGGTGATATGAGATAAAATGAAAACCCTCTTGGCAGGCCTGGTCTCGTGGGTTCGTGGGGTCGTCACACTCGGTAGGGCTTCCACGCTTGGTTGAACGAATGGTTTGTGGCCACCATATTGAAAATGGTAGTACAATTTGAGCAAGGACATGCAGCCTGCGTTCTCACTTTGCACTGGACCCCACAAATTCTGTAGCGGGCCCAGCCATCTGCTTTATTCGCGATTGGAAGTGAAGTGTTATAGCTGGATGCTGACGGACAGAAATCCACAGGTAGCTGTGTGTATGGGTATCCCCACCACGACAAGGTATCCGGGCGTGACAGAGGGCACATTTCCATTTCTCACTGTCCAGTTAGCCATCTGTATGCAAATGCTTCCCGGATGGTACTCGGTGGTAAAGAACCCGCCTGCCAGTGCAGCAGACATAAGAGACGTGGGTTTGATCCCCGGGTCTGGAAGATCCCCTGGAGGAGGGCATGGCAACCCACTCCAGGATTCTTGCCTGGAGAATCCCATGGACAGAGGAGCCTGGTGGGCTACAGTCCGTGGGGTCACAAAGAGTCAGACAAGACTGAAGCAACGTAGCGTGCACACGTGCAAACGCATGTTCTGTTTTCTTGACCTCCAAGTGCTCATAAGTGCAACTCTCCTCTTTCACAGATGACAGAGTGACCACCCCCCCGAAGCCCAAACCTCAGCCCAACCCCAAGCAGCCTGGCACTTCCGGTGAGATCCTGTAGCTCCTGCGGTTCTTTCCGTCTGTTTCAGAGTTCGGGGACCTCTGTGTCAGCTGCAAGGAGGTCTTGCCAGAGTTAGTGTGATCCTGCAGTGAACACTCTGTGCAAGGGAATTCCAATTTCCCAGTCCTGGAAAACAGTATTCAAAAAGATTTTTCTTTCTTTTTTTGGATTTGATGTTTAGTTTGCTGATTTTACTTCCAAGATTTAATGGAAATCGAGAAAAAAAAAAAACTGTGTAAGATTTTAAATATAGAGAATCAATATGGGGAAACATGGGCTTCCCTGGAAGCTCAGCTGGTAAAGAATCTGTCTGCAATGCGGGAAACCCCAGTTCGATTACTGGATCTTGAAGACTCTGTGGAGAAGGGGTAGTCTACCCACCTCCAGTATTCTTGGGCTTCCCTAGTGGCTCAGATGGTAACACGGGAGACCTGGGTTCTGTCTCTGGGTCGGGAAGATCCCCTGGAGGAGGGCATGGCAACCCACTCCAGTATTCTTGCCTGCAGAGTCCCATGGACAGAGGAGTCGCATATCCATACACACACACACACACACACACACACACGCATGCACACACATAGGTGGAAAAACCTGCGTTTGACGGTCAGGTCTGTTGCTGCTGTTGGCACCATTCCAGAGAGCCTTCTCCACGAGTTCTTTCCGTATTTCCCCTTTCCCACCGAAACTCTGCGTGGTCCATTCCTGGAAACCCTCTGTTTTGGGCAGCTAGCCCAGAGGATGGTGGATAAATTGAACAATGGAATTTCTATCATCACGGGCTCCCCGGGGCAGGCAGAACAGTGTTTCCCACTAGCATCTCATGAGAACTCGGTAAGTCCTGTTGGGTGGATACGTGAGCTCTCCCAGATGTGTCTGGAACTCGAAAAAGAGTCTTTGAGAAGGCAACATCTGAAACCGTCAGGAGTCTTTCATTTTATAGACATAAAGCATCATTTTATCGCTGGTTCAGTTGAATCCCTCTTTCAGTGGGCAGTAGCCCAGATTTGGCTCCAGATTTCTCTTCTTACATTGAAATATCTGTACTGTGGAAGCCATTGGCAGCTCGGGAGGGTTGGTTACCAGGTGGACAATCAGCGGGAAAGAAGTGTGTGCAGGCAGAATTTGGAATTCCAGCTCGGCCCATGGGGCGTAATTGACTTACAAATTACTTTCATTATTTTGATTTAGTTTTTCCTTTTATTCTTCTTTCTCTTGAAGAGGAGAAGAATGTAAAACGGTCAGGAGTTTGGTTTTCCTGTTGAGTCTTTGGAAAGACTGATACTCGATACTGTCTGTATAGAAAGCCAGTTCTGGTCTTCATTTCACGCAGAACTTCAGTATTCATTATCTTTCTCCCTTAGGTAAGGATAACTGGGATTTAAGCGATGCCCTTGGTGGTGGAGGAAATGGTAAGTAGGCTGTCTTAAATCTCCTACGTGTCTGACTTGATTATTTATCATTTCAAAGGAGCTTGTCTCTTTTAAAGACGTCAAATTAGTTTTCGCCAGGAAACCCTGAGGAATAGGTATACGGTTTGTGTGGTTGGGTTTTTGGCTTTTATCTGTACGCCGACTTTTATTTTAGAACTCTTCCAGTCTTGGGGGTGTATAAGGCACTTTGAATACCATTGGTAGGGCTGGGCCTCACGGGGCCCCACACTCACAAGGGCTTCCATTTTTGGTTGAACAAAAAGGACAGACTTTCATTTCTCACGGTTCAGTGTGGCCGCTGTGTTGAAATTCCTGGTGCGGTTTGGAGCAGGGACATGCAAAATGCATTTTCGCTTTGCACTGCACCCCACAAGTTCTGTAGCTGGCCCAGCCATCTGCTATATTTTCCATGGGAAATACACGAGGTGAAGTATTATAGCTGGATGCTGACGGGCAGAAACCCACAGGTGGCTGTGTGTACGGGTACCCCACCATGACAACGTGTCCCCGCCCGTGACAAAGGGCACATTTCCATTTCCCGCTGTCTAGTTAACCGTCTGTATGCAAATGCTTCCCAGGTGGTGCTAGTGGTAAAAAAAACACCTGCCTGCCAAGGCAGCAGACGTAAGAGACGTGGGTTTGACCCCTGGGTCGGGAAGATCCCCTGGAGGAGGAAATGGCAACCCACTCCAGTATTCTCGCCTGGAGAATCCCATGGACAGGGGAGCCTGGTGGGCTACAGTCCACGGGGTCGCAGAAGAGTCGGACACAACTGAAGCGACGTAGCGTGCACACGTGCAAACGCACGTTTTGCTTTCTTGACCTCAAACGGTTGATAAATGCAGCTGTCCTCTTTCACAGATGGCGGAGGCTCACCCGACTCACCGAAGTCAAAACCTCAGCCAGACCCCAACCAGCCTGACTCTTCCGGTGAGACCCCGTAGCTCCTGTGGTTCTTTCTGTGCATTTCAGGCTTCGGCGACCTCTGTGTCAGCTGAAAGGAGGTCCTTGCAGAGTTAGCCTGATGTTACCATGAACTCTCGGTGCAAGGGAATTCCAATTTTCCAGTCGTGGAAAACGGTATTCAGAAAGATACTTTTTTTGTTTTGGATTCGATGTTTAGTTTGCTGACTTTACGTACCAGGTTCTAATGAAAGCTCAGAAGTATTCAATGTGATTTTTAATATAGAGAAACAATATGGAAACACATATGAGCTTGACTGAAAGCTCTTTGTTTTTCCTTGATGCTGTTTGCTTTTTCTCACCCATCATCGTATCCTCCGAGTCATTGACTGCCATCGGTTTTCTGAGTTGAATAGCTGTTGAAACTTCCCGTTTTGAGGGGACTTTTTTGATCATTGGTATATTTGCTTGTACATTTTGTATATTTATATATTTGTTTGATGGCATCACCGACTCCATGGACGTGAGTTTGAGTAAACTCCGGGAGTTAGTGCTGGACACGGAGGCCTGGCGTGCTGCGGTCCATGGGGTTGCAAGGAGTCAGACAGGACTGAGGGACTGAGCTGAACTGATATATTTGTTTAATTTTTAACATGGAAAAACAGGAATCATGTCCATCTTCTACCACAGTGAAGCTGATTATTCTCTTTAGTATTTTATGTCAGTTTAAATGCAACCAATGTTAAGTAAAACCGTCAAGTCGTTTATTCATACCCTGTCGTAACATTGTTCAGTCGCCAAGTCGTGTCCGACTCTTTGCGACCCCCTGGACCGCAGCACGCCAGGCTTCCCTGTCCATCACCAACTCCTGGAGGTTACTCAAACTCATGTGCATCGAGTCGGTGATGCCATCCAGCCATCTCATCCTCTGTCGTCCCCTTCTCCTCCCGCCTTCAATCTTTCCCAGCATCAGGATCTTTTCCAATGAGTTAGCTCTTCCCATCAGGTGGCCAAAGGATTGGAGTTTCAGCTTCAGCATCAGTCCTTCCAATGAATATTCAGGACTGATTTCCTTTAGGATGGACTGGTAGATCTCTTTGCGGTCCAAGGGACGCTGAAGAGCCTTCTCCAACCCCACTGTTCAAAATCATCGGTTGTTTGGTGCATTAGCCTTCTTGATGGTCCAACCCTCACAGCCGTACATGACTACTGCAATAACCATAGCTTTGAGTATGCAGACCTTTGTCGGCAAAGTGACGTGTTTGCTTTTTAATACGCTGTTTAGGTTTGTCACAGCCTTCCTTCCATAATGTCAAACTTTTCACTAGCTAGTATTCCAGAAGCATTTTCTGATGTTATTTACAAGTTTTAATCGTATGAGTTTTCTTGGCAGTTAGATACGATCATCCCTAATGCCTAGTTTTGAAGATGGTGTGTATCTTCTGATCGTTTACAATGGTGGGTCTGTATGTGGGTCCCGGGGGGCCGCACGGGGCACTGAGTTGAGCCGTCAGTGCCATGAATGGGGGTGGGAGGCGGCCTCTTAGGATGGTGGGGTGGGGTGTGGGGGGGGTCAGCACTGCCGAACAGCCCACTTTATGGGGGAGAATCGACCAGGCTGGGGAGGTACCAGGACGCAGAGCTGCCAAGCAGACAGACAGACACGTGTGTTCACACACGCGCTCAGGCTCAGACACAAGGCACACGCGCCCATGTACACATGCAACGCTCGCTCAGTACGTATGCGTGCACACAGACACACGTGTGCACCCGTGAGCGGGTGCCCGCCTCACCCGTGCACTAGCGCGTGTGAACACGTGCGCACTCATGTACCTGTGGGCCCTGGTGCACTGTGCCCCTATGCAGTGTGCATGCTCTGGGATGCAGACATGCATACGAACATACACACAAACAGGTACACATGCATATCCGTACACACACACACACACACACACACACATGAGCGTGCACACACCTATTAGCTGGAAAAACCTGCATGTGACAATCAGGTCTGCTGCCGTTGGTGGCAGCCCTCCAGACAGCCTTCTCCACGTATTCTTTCCATATTCCCTGCTTTCCCATCAGAACTGGGCATCGCCCAGTCCTGGAATCCCTCTGCTGTGGGCAGCTGGCCCAGAGGACGCTGGATAAGTCGAGCAGTGGAATTTGTCCCGTCACGGGATCCCTGGGGGCAGCCACAATGTTTCCCAGTAGTGACTCCTCATAGCGTGTTGGGTGGATACACCGCAAGCTCTGCTAGCCATCACTGGGACTTGAAAAACCATCCTTAAAAGGAAGAAGGCAGCCTCGGAAAGCATCAGCAGCGGTCACGTCGTTTCTGTTCGGCACAGCAGGGTTTGTAAGATCCACATCACAGAAGTTGTCGGCCGCTTGGTAGAGGATGCTTATACGATGGACAGTCAGAGGCAAAGAGTGCCCTGTAGGCTGAAGCTGACGTACTAGCTCAGTCCTCAGGGCCTAATTGATTTATAAATGACTTTCACTATTTTGCTTTGGCTTTATTCTCTTCCTTGAAGAGGAGAGTGAGATGAAAACAGGAATTGGGTATTTCTCTTGAGTCCTTGGGCTTCCCTGGTGGCTCAGCTGGTAAAGGCTCTATGGTCTCCCCCGTGACTGTTCCCTCCTGCCCATCGCGGCTCCCTGTTCTTCTCCCCACAGCTGAATCGCCCGGCGTGATCCCCGGGATCGTGGGTGCCATCGTGGTGGCCTTGGGAGGAGCCATCTCCAGCTTCATCGCCTACCAGAAGAAGAAGCTGTGCTTTAAAGAGAACGGTGAGGCGCTCACGGCCACCTCCTTTCCGTGGGGTCTGGCTACCATATATTCAAAAAAACACCTAAAACAGAAGCGGAGCTCCGGAACGGTGGCTGAGGGTTCCTGAGCTCTCTAGATAACTGGGATCTGACTTTGCCGCTTCGATTTCAGCGCTTCCTGCGTCTAGCCGTGTGAGCTTGTGCAAATTACTAACCATTGCCACTCTGGGTGGTTTTTACGTAACGAGGAGAGGTGATGGTCTGTGCTTCAGACGTTTGGTGACGATCAGTGAGGTTGTGTGTGAGAGTCTGGACGGGTTGCCTGGCAGAGAGTGGTGAAGGAATGTTACCTCTTAGGATGCATTCACTGTTACTTACATTTGCAGCCACCCTCATCCACTTTCTAGCCCCACCTGGTGGCTCACACGGTAAAGAATCCGCCTGCAATGCGGGAGACCTGGGTTCGATCCCTGGGTCGGGAAGATCCCCTGGAGATGGGAATGGCAACCCACTCCGGTATTCTTGCCTGGAGAATCCCATGGACAGAGGAGCCTGGCGGGCTGCAATCCATGGGGTCGCAGAGAGTTGGAAACGACTGAGCATCTAACACACCTTGTCTTCTTCAGGACAGTAGCCGTGGCCGTGGGGCCGCCATATTGTTTTCTGAACCCAAGGGAATTACAGTGGAAATACCAGGCAAATGGTTCCCTTTTTGCGGGAGCCTAGTACCAGGAGGTACTCAAGACAGTTGGACTGTACAGACAGTTTGTAGAGGGAATGTCGAGAATGCCACAGTCAGCAACGTGGTGGTGGAAACTCCGTGTCACTGGGCATTTTGGCACTTGTCCTGAAGTCCTGTTAACTTGGGATTTGTGTTGACGTCAGCAAACTCTACTACTTTGAACACAACTGTACTTTGTGCATCTCTGGAAGGCTCTTGTCTAGGTCTTGCTTTCAGAACCACTAGAGGAGCGGGTTGTGATATGGTTTGTGGGGTCCCTGTGGGCTGTGGTTACCCCTGTTCCTTAGAGGAGTCTTGAGGTATTTGAACTTCCCATTCTATGTAAGATCCTGAGTCCTTACTGGGCCGTCTACCAGCTGATGTTGTCTGCCTAAGGGACTGCTTCCTGAGGGATCTTGGGAAACTCCCAAGGAGACTTGAGTTGATGCTGACGGAGGCAAAGTCACCCCCGAGGGCTGGAGTTAATCCTTCGTCTTCCAGCATTCCAGCGTTTCAGGTCCGCGGACACGGTTTGTAGCCCGAAATCGACAGTCCGACACGGGCGTTTGGATCCGGAAATCTACAATAAGCGGCTCTTTTTACAGCCCTCTGTTTGCCAGAGGAGGGTAAGGGTTGCCTGATGGCATCTTATTTCCCATGTGGGAGTGGGTGCCTTCCATCTGGCCGCTCTCAGGAGGGTGTGTTAGACTGGCAGAAGGGTGAGCATCCAGCGATGCCCAAATGGACAGATGGCCGAGTTCCAGGAGCTGCTTGTAAAAGATCTGCAATTAGAATCCAGGCGAGGCTGGAGGGGAACAGAAGCCAAATATATACATATATATATATATATTTTTTTTTTCTTTTGCTCCTCCTAGAACTAGTAAAAAGAGCTTCAAAGAGGAAGGCTTTGATGGAAGTGAATCCGTGATTCCTTTCCTGTTTTATTTTATTTGGCTGTACGAGGTCTTAGTTTGGCACATGGGATCTAATTCCCTGGTCGGGGATTGAACCCAGATGCCCTGCACGGGGAGGGCAGGGTCTTGGCCACGGGACCACCAGGGAAGTCCTGGTGGTCCTCTTTCAGTTACATTTCGCCCTTCTCTGAAGACGCTCAAACTCTGAGCGTGGCGCTCAAGCCAGGAGACGAGGAAGCCGCTCGATAGGGAAGTGAGCGCTGGGGTACCGGCCCCAGGATTTTCTGAAAACCCAGAATGTGTGTAAGTGAGTAGCGCACACACGTTCTCGTATGAACACCAGAGGCGAATGCAGGGCAGTGAGCAATCCTTCCCACCCAACGGGTAAGACACTCCGCTTTGAGGACATGCCTCACAACCCGAATTTAGTGTCCGCTGTCAAGTTACATGTTTTGACGAACCGAGATGGTATGGAAACGTCAGAACCCGGTCCATCGGGCGCAGGAAGGCCCCAGGGAGCCCTTTTGTTGGCGTCCTGTGCACACGGGGCTGTTCTGTGAGAGTTCTCTTTCCTGGGGTGTTCCTTGTGAGCCGTGCGGAACCCACGTGGAGCCGTGGGTTTGTGGAGTTTCGGTTCCGGAGGGACGTGGGCGCCCCGGCGGGCACCGGCGTGCGGCTGTTTTGTCGCTGGACGTGGTGGGTGGCTGACGGCTTGCTTGCTCACGGCACGCGTCTCCCGGCTGCTCCCCGGGTGCCCCTGATGGCAGCGGATTCTGGAGGCTTGCGTGGCAATGAGCCGCGACCGCATGCTGTCCCCTTCTCCCGTCTTCCTGGTCTGCGTCTTCCAGCCTTCCTCTGTCTGCCTGCCAATCCGTCCTTGCTTCTTTCTCTTCCTTCCTTCCTTTCTGTCTCTGCCTTTCTCCCTTCCTCTTGGTCTACCCCCCGCAGCATCCACTCCAGTGATGCTCTTGCCGTCTCAACCCGTCTCCTTAACATCTGAGCCCGGCAGACGGACGTATATCTCGTAACAACCTGCTGCTGGCTGCACCCGTGGGCCCTCGCACGGGTTTGGGCCCTCGCACGACTCGACTGAGCGACTAACACTATATTCGTTAATATACGATATTGACCTTTCTCTTTCTGACTTAGTTCACTCTGTATAACAAGTTCATCCACCTCATTCGAACCGACTCAGATGCGAATAAATGCATTTTGACTGGGAATCTGGTGTGTTTTTTTTGTTTGCTTTGCGTTTTATTGAAGTGTCGTTGATTTACAGTGTTGGATTGGTTTCTGCTGTACAGCAAAGTGACTCAGTTATCTGTACATTCCTCTATTATATTTTATTTTTTGGTGCTGCTTTATCCCATGATATTCAATAGACGCTCCCTGGGCTCTATAGTAAGACCTTGTTGTTCATTCATCCTGTATATAAGAGTGGGCATCTGCTAACCCCAAAATCCCCGGCCGTCCCTTCTCCACCCCCTCTCTCTCTCCTGTATTTTGAATTCTGTCACCTCACACTTGAATTCTGAGCAAAGGATCCTAAGCTCACAGATCCTTTCTGGGGATGGTTGTGGGGGGTGGATGGCGGTATGTTGATCCTCTTGGCGTCCATGTGTGTTTGAGAAATCGAGGAAGAGAAATTTGGAAATAAAAAGATGGACTCAGAAAAGCAAAGGAGCGAACAGGCAGGACCCCAATGAGGGGCCCCTCCCACCCGGGGCCCCTCCCACCCTGGTGACCGGGGCGGTTCCTCTGCTCTCCGGGAGGGGCTGGGTGGGAAGCTGAGTGTGGGGCGATGCCGACTCACCCTGAGAATGATGATGGGGCGTGCTGTCTTTGTATTCACCCCCCCGACCCCCGCCTCTGGCGCGTTTTGTTCTTGCTTTCAGCCGAAGAAGGCGAGGTGAACATGGAGAGCCATCGCACCAACGCTGAGCCAGCAGGTGAGACAGGGTGGGAGTGTCGGCCCCCATCATCGCCGCCTGTCACCCCCACCTGCATCCCCACCATGGCTGTCTCGCCTCTTCCCATCGCTGCCCGACCCTCCCACTCAGAGGGTGCTGGGGAGGGGGCCTGGAGAGGCCTTGAAAAAAAAGAAAAAAAAAAAACCCTCCGTTCTTACGTCTTTGTCCTCTGCAGTTCAACAGACTCTTCTGGAGAAGTAAGACGTTTGGCAGCCAAGTAACTCACAGCAGCATCACAAGCTTGCCTGCTGAGCCTCTCCAGAGGTGGGCTGGAGGGGCAGAGACGATCCGCTGGGAACTCACCCCGGCTTGCCCGTGCCTTTGCTCAAGTTGGATTCCTCATGTTAACGCTGGGATGCTTCATTCCCCACTCCCCTCTCCACCACGTCCCCCTCCGCCGTGCTGGGCGGGAGAAACTGACTTGTGGTGAGTTTTCCATCCCCGGGGGAAAATCACACTCGCCTTCTCCGTGACCCTGAGGGGGTTTCCTGTGAGCGCAGGGAACGTCCGACCGACCGGTCACCAAATCCCAACCAAGTCGCCAAGTCTCCAACCGACGTTCAAACGCCACCGAGGTTCCCCGAGCGGAAACTCTGGACCGTTTACAAACTGCCTGTAAATGGAATGCATCTGAAACCTCTCCTGACCATTGCATTGACTCTTTTTAACAGGGTGGCGTTAAGCCTCAAGCGAGCTTCCTCAAAAGTTCTTTCATTTCTCACAATTTTTTTTTTCCACACCAGACTAATAAAAAGAAATTTAGAAATCAAGTCCTATTTACGTAAATGTGTTGCCAGGCGGTGCCTTTTAAAGACGGCTGTTGGAAAACTTAGTGAAACTAGTGGGGTGGATTCCCATTTCCCCTTTTCTGCAAGACGGACGTCACCCTAAGCACTAGCTCTTTATTTCTGGCATTTGCTTTCATCTGTTCCTTTCCTTCTTTGCTCACATTGGTGGTGCTGCTTTACTTGCAAAGTCTTGTCCGACTCTTTGCGACCGCATGGGCTGTAGCCCACCAGGCTCCTCTGTCCATGGGATTTCGCAAGCAAGAATACTGGAGTGGGTTGCCATTTCCTTCTCCAGTTGATGACACTGTGGGAAAATATTTGTGAGCAGCCCTTCTCCCCTGCATCAGATTCTTTCCTGCATCTTCCCAGTAGGTCAATGCCGGGAATTTGTTTTTTATGATCTTTATAACACATTTATCAGCCTCCACGGGAGAGCTTGGCTTAACTTGGGGGCCACACTGTTTTGGGAGAGACAGTCTCCTGTATTTTCTAACATCTTAGAGTATGGACTGAGCGCGTACTCTTCTCTTGGTTCTCAGTGATGACTTTTCTGCCTTTCGAAGCAGTTCCTCCATTCATGACAATGCACACGCCACACGGCTTCCAAAATGCAGGAAACCATTCGTGTGTTGAGTTGGCCAAAACCTTCGTTTGGTTTTAAGTAAAAAAGACACGTTCATTTTCATCCACAGCTGTAGCGAGCAACGTGTTCATTGAACCACCATTTTAGCCAACCCCGTACAAGGACTTGAGTTTTTGTTTATTTCGGAAAGCGTGGAAGCCTTGATGTTGCAAACGGGCTGGACCCCACCCATAGACTTCCATCTCCTGAAATATGAGGTTGTTTCCCTAATTTTCTCTTAGCACAAAGCTGCTTCCGTAAAGCTCTTAGGGTAGTTATCCAGGGAAGCAGCGTTTACCCAAGTGAAGACTTAATCTCATTACTGATGACGGTGTGAAGAACCGTTGTGTGCCTCACGTCAGTCACTGTGGATTCAAAGGTATGATGTTAGCACACCTGTGCGGCCTGCGCTCGCCAACCACCCGACCTGGGAAGGGCGGCCATCAAGGTATTGCCTGTTTACTCCGTAGCGTCCGACTCTCTGTGACCCTGTGGACTATAGCCCCACCGGGCTCCTCAGTCCATGGGATTCTCCAGGCAAGGCTACTGGAGTGGGTTGCCATTTCCTCCTCCATCAGAAAGTTCCTTTGGGTTTTTTGAAACATCTCACTAAAAGCTCAGGATTGACTTTTTGGCCGACCCCATATTGGTCGTGAATTGTGGGTCTTTCCTGCTCGGAAGCTCAGGAACTCTTGTCAGTTGTTTTGTGGGGTGGTGTGCAAATGAGCCAGCCCCTTGCTAGTGAGGGCTCAACCCCCCTCTCCACGACCCCTCCTCCTGTCATTGCTGAAAAGCACTTGGAGTTTCCTTCTCAAGGTATTACCAGAGACCGCCATCTGTCTATTGAACCTGCTCTGTCTTCGACACTATGATAATTTTTGCATATATGAAATGATTAAAGAAAATGAAGATTGAGTATTTATCATATCCGTTTATCGCTTCATATGACGAATACTTGTGGCTCGGGTGTGTACGGGGGTGGACGTGACATCTGGGTTCTATAGAACAGAACACAAATGTCAGTCAATAGAAGTCAATAGAAGGGGTCAACCAGTTGTCAAGAGCTGAGGGCTGGATTAGTCAACATCTCGGGTCTTCTTGCTAACAAATCAGATCACCCGCTACAAAGGTAGCAGAGAGTGTCCACATTCACCCCTGATAAGTCATCAGGGTCTGTGCTGTGACTTGCTTTATAAGAAGGAAAAATGTATAAAGTCTTTTTGTAACTCTGTGAATAATGTCGACATTTTTATAAGCATCGCAGTCATACTATAAGCATAAATGTCTCTTTTAAACAACAGAATAGTGAAGGGGTTAAGTATAGGAAATTGTGACTCATCGCTGAATCTATGCATGTAAGAAACAAGTCAACTAGGCTTTTATTATGGATGGCGCATGTACATTGTTGTAGACTCAGCTCAATTTCTTGTTGACATTAAAATAAATAGGACTTTACCAAAGGTGGGGCCTTTTGAAAAATTGAGTTTAAATTGGGAGGTTTGATGATTAAATGCTTGGCCTAACGATTGCTTTTAAAAATCACTTTGGAACTCCTGTATAAAGAAATCACAGTCCAACAGGTTTTGAAATCAACGTCAAGTTTTTATTTAAGTGAGAAAATACCAGCAGAGGATTCGTTACCAGTCTTTGTCATAATGGATTTGATCGGCCCACGTAAACTGTGGTCAAGTTTTTGCTGTGAGATGCTGCAATGAATAGCTTTGGAAACACGGTTTTGTGGCTCCATGTAAGTGCAATGTGTGTGTTGCATTAATGCCTGAAGTTGGCTTTGTGAGGGGGAAAAAAAGCGTGTGTATATTTAATTTTTATGGACATTGCCCAAACACTCCCTATAGAGGTTCTGCAAATTCACGATACACCCCAATGATGTCAGATTTGTTTCCTCACTGCTGAGCAAACTTTCCGATTGGTGCCAGCCTCTGAGTTGAAGAATGATACCCCATCAACTGTGTTTATGTTGCATTTGTCTTAACACAAGTGAGATTGAGAATCTGTGTGTGGGAGACCCATTGACATGCTGTTTTTGAAGGAAATGAATATGCTGTTTGCCTGTGTGTGTAACTGGTCCTCTTCTTATGGATTTGTAGGAACTCTTCACGTATTAAAGATATGAATTGACGTAAGTAGCAAATGTGCTTTTTCACTTTATGCTTCACCTTCTAACTCTGAAGTGATACTTTTCGCCATTCACATTTATTATTTTTGTGTAGTGAACTCACTTAGTGGTTTCTGGGCTTGTTCTCATACCTAGAAAAGCATTAACCATACTGATATTAGAGCTTCCCTGGTGGCGCTAGTGGTAAAGAACTCCTGCCATTGCAGGAGCTGCAAGAGACTCGGGCTCGATCCCTGGGTTGGGAAGATCCCCTGGAGGAGGAAATGACAACCCACTCCAGTATTCTTGCCTGGAGAATCCCATGAACAGAGGAGCCTGGTGGGCTACAGTCCATAGGGTCACAAAGAGTTGGACATGAGTCAAGTGACTTAGCGTGCATGCATACTGATATTACTTAAAAAACAAAAGAAAAAAATCTTCTCGTGTTGTCTTCTAAAAGTTTTACGTTTTTTTTTTATTGAAATATATTCTAAATAGAATATTTTGTCCCCTAGGAATGCATTTTTATCAAGGTAATGAGGAAGTGATTCCTTGGTACATAGTTTTTTTTTTAAACCATCTTGGGATAATCCCACTATTCCCAAACCATTTATTGAATAATCCATGTTTTCCCCCACGAGTTTGAAATGCAATTTACATCATCCACTAAATTCCTGGACATTCCAGGGGAGGAATGATTTTTTTAATTTCTTTCTCTCCTCTCGGATCCTTTACAGAAAAAGATTGGTAACACCGGCTTGAATACATAAAATAATTCTAACTGCACCTTGCAGGGAGTCAGGCATGGTGGAGCCAGGAGCAGCTATTTTTGCACCAGTTTCCCATCCAGGAAAGCCACCAGCTTAGATGGTAAGAGCCCGCCTGCAATGCAGAAGACCCAGGTTCGATCCCTGGGTCAGGAAGATCCCCTGGAGAAGGAAATGGCAACCCGCTCCAGCATTCTCGCCTGGAGCATCCCATGGACAGAGGAGCCTGGCGGGCTACAGTCCACGGGGTCGCAAAGAGTCTCACATGACTGAGCAACTCACAGTTCCATCCGAGGGGATTTCCGATGAGTCCTGTCTCAGCTCAGCGCTTTCCTTTCCTACCGCCCACAGCTGAGACCCGATCCCTGGACATTCTCTTGCTTGCGAGATCCCCAGGAATGGCCGGACGCGCCCTTGTGCACTCCCGGTCCGGCTCAGGTCTGGACTTAGGCAGGCCTGCTGCTGAGTCTTGTGTTCTCATAAAATGTCACCCTCGGCCCGTGTCCCTCCTCACGACCCACCTTCTCCTGGGCATGCCCTGAGCGCTAGCTGCAGCAAGTTAATCTGGGGATGCTCCCCCTGCCCACGTCACACCCTCGCGGCTCCTGGGAGCGGGCTTCTCCACCCCGTCTCCGCCAGCGGGCTTCCGAGTACAGGTCGCGGTGTGCTGGCACGTCAGGAAGTCCCCGAACCTCGTGGCACATCCAGCACCCTCCCCCTTAACACAGCATATCTTTCCCATCTGAGACACCGCCCTTCCTCCGTGTCAGCTTGGAGAGAGAGATTGCAGCAGACACATTTCCGGTTGTTTTTTTTTTTATTTTAAATTCCGCCTGCTCTCTCTCCTTCCAGCCCACTTCATGGTGCCCGGCGCTGCTGTGGGCACCCCTCAGTGGATTGTGAGTCTTCCCCGGACATCCTCGGGGTGGGACAGCGGTGGGTGGGAGGCATGGGGGGGGTCCTCCCTGCCACGTGGTGTGCTGGCGAGGCGCATCCTCGAAGCCAGAGCAGACTTCTCTGTCTCCTGTCTGATGGCTTTCGCAGCGTCGTGCAAGCAGGGCCTCTGTCTGGTTCGAAGGGATTTCTTCTGAAGCCCGGAGGATGCTCCGGGCAAGAATACTGGAGTGGGTTGCCATGCCCTTCTCCAGGGGAATCTTCCCCACCCAGGGATCAAACCTGGGTCTCTTCTGTTTCCTGCATTGCCAGGCGGGTGGCTCAGACGGTAAAGCGTCTGCCTACAATGCGGGAGACCTGGGTTCGATCCCTGGCTCGGGAAGATGCCCTAGAGAAGGAAATGGCAACCCACTCCAGTACGCTTGCTTGGAAAATCCCATGGACGGAGGAGCCTGACGGGCTACAGTCCACGGGGTTGCAAAGAGTCAGTCACGGCTGAGCAACTGACACTGAGACACACATCTCGGTCTGTATGCTGCTCTAGGCTTTGGGTCAGGCGTCTCCCTGCACGAGGGTCTTGGGAACGACCCCTCGGGCGAGGCAGCTCTTGCTTACGCCTGAGCTTGGCACCTTTGATCCTGGGGCTCTTCCCACGCCTGCAGGGTGCAGAGCTGCCAAGCAGGTGTGCCAGCTTCACCACAACCCAGGATGCCCACTGGCACCGCGCGGTTACCTGTTTCCCCACCTCTCCGGGGGCTGGTTGGCCCGAGTAGCTGAGGGAGGTGCCTTCGCTGCAGTGGACGTGCAGGAACTGGTCCCCACGGGCGGGCTCCAGGCTGGGGAGTTCAGCACCGCCCCTGCTCATCAGTCGGCAGCACAGAGGCTGTAGACTGGTTCATCTTTTTCTTTTTTCTTGCCCGTTTCCCTCCCTCGCGGGAAGGCAGGAGTCATCACAGCGTTGCCCGTCGAGGGTGTGGCGGCCGGATCACCCAGCCCACCCGCCCACCCGCCGGAGACCAAGGATGGAGGCATGGCGGGGTCTCTTCTGCCTCACCTTCCTGTGTTTTCTGCCGCGCGTCCGAGGTAAGGGAGGGCTGGCTCCCGGCGAAAGAGGTGCTTGGGTGTGCGTTTCTATCTGCTTGCTGAGAAAAATAAGCACTCCATCCTAAACCACTTCCTCTAAGGAAACGGCTGTAAACTGCCAGAGTGTGGAAAGGAAAAACAGACTCTGGTCTGATGATGGTGAACACCAAACAAGGAGACCGGGTTCCACGTTCGGGGGGTCTGGGGGAATGGACCCAGGTCTGTAGGCTGGGGATGCACTTAGAAGCCAGCTGTGGGGTTTTTTTCCTTTTTTTTGGTTCTCGGGTTTTGATCTCTGGGTGTGGCACGCATGGAAAAAGTGGCCTGTGTCCCTGAGGCGGGTTCAGATTTTTCAGTTCCTCATTTCTATCAACAGTGTGAGTGGCTTGTGTAGTTCTGTACGGAGACCACGGAGCTGAGACGCGGCTGGGTTCAGTGAGGCGGCTCACTGTCTCCGGAGACGGGGTTTGGCAGGAAGGACAGCCTCGGTTCACGTTTTTTAGATATTTTTTTCCTCCATGTCAGCCCTCTGGTTGGCAAATTAAAAGCATGTGAGTTGTTTATTCCCGAAACTCCAATATGGGATCTTCCCGGACGCCAGCATCTTGGCGTGTTCAGGAACAGAAGGAGGGAGGGACCTCCCTCAGGAAACTGTAATTAACTCATGAAGGGCAGGATTTAATAGCAACTGGAGACACACATTTGGGCCTTTGGATATTCAAATTGTAAGGCACTGAGGATTGGGAGGGGCTTAAGAGTGACATGTGTTGTAGGTTAGGAATTGAAAGATTTTCTTTCAATGTCACTCGTTGCTGTTCGGTTGCTCAGTGGTGTCCAACTCTTTGTGACCCCATGGACTGCAACACCCCAGGCCTCCCTGTCCATCACCATCTCCCGGAGCTTGCTCAAACTCAGGTCCATGGAGTGGGTGATGCCATCCAACCATCTCATCCTCTGTCATCCCCTTCTTCTCCCGCCTTCGGTCTTTCCCAGCATCAGGGTCTTTTCCAGTGAGTCAGCTCTTCCCATCAGGTGGCCAAAGGATTGGAGTTTCAGCTTCAACATCAGTCCTTCTGTTGCAGGAAGGGGGACCCCTTCCAGGGCCCAAAACTGGGCTCTTGTCTCACACTCGGAAATGAATTGTCCGAGGAGAGACACATGTGCTGACAAAGCAAGAGATTTTATTGGGAAAGCGCACCCGGGTGGAGAGCGGTAGGGTAAGGGAACCCGGGAGAACAGCTCTGCCGCGTGGCTCAAAGTTCCGGGTGGTCTTTGGCCAATCATTTTAATTCAGAGTCTTCCTGGTGGCGCACGCATCGCTCAGCCAAGATGGATGCTAGCAAGAGGGATTCTGGGAAGTGGACAGACACGCGGTGTCTCCTTTTCACCTTTCCCGAACTCTTCCGGTTGGTGGTGGCTTATTAGTTCCCTTATTCTTTAACAGGATCTCCTGTCATAAAATAACTCATGCGAATGGTTACTATGGTGCCTGACCAGGGTGGGCGGTTTCAATCAGTGTGCTTCCCCTAACACTTCCAATGAACACCCAGGACTGATCTCCTTTACGAGGGACTGGTTGGATCTCCTTGCAGTCCAAGGGACTTGCGAGAGTCTTCTCCAACACCACCGTTCAAAAGCATCAAATCTTCGGTACTCAGCCTTCTTTATGGTCCGACTCTCCCATCCGTACATAACTAGGTTAGGAGTGAAAAAGATTTTGTTTGGATGTCTCTTGTGGCACACCCTGTTTGACCTGTTTGAGGACGGATATTTAGGAACAGGTGTGGTTTTGTGAGCCATCCCGGCACCCAGAGCCCAGGGTCTTCCTGGAGACCCTTCCACGAATCCCCACGGTCTGAGCATCTTCCCGCACGTGGGACCCGCAGAAACGTGGTCAGGAGCTTCTGTTTGTGGGGAGATGTGGGTTCTCTGTGAACCGACACCAGGGCTGAAGGAAGCGCATTGAGGCTAAGCTCTGTCTTTACGCAGTCCCGCCCAGCAGACGCAGTCCCGCCCAGCAGCGGAGCCAGCAAAACCTGTCTGAGCATTTATTCCCTCCGCAGTGATACAGAACTCTGGGCTCACCTGCTGCTACAGGCAGCTCAGCCTCCTACCAGGCCCAGTTGGTCTGATCCCTCGGGAGCCACTGGATGGCGGATTCCTTCCGCTGGTCACATGGCTCAGTGGTTAGAATTCCGAGCTTTCAGTGCCGCGGCCCAGGGTTCAATCTCTGGTCAGGGAACCGAGATCTTGGAGCTGTGTGGAGTGGCCAAAGAGAAATAAATGAAGGCACCACCCCAATCACAGCTGTTCAAGAGCTTCATTAGGTAGGTGGGTGTGGTGACTGTGGTTCTTGTTGTTGAGTCGCGTCCGACTCTTTGAGAGTCTGTGGACTGCAGCATGCCAGGCTTCCCTGTCCATCACCGACTCCCGGAGTTTACTCAAACTCATGTCCATTGAGTCGGTGATGCCATCCAACCATCTCATCCTCTGTCGTCCCCTTCTCCTCCTGCCTTCAATCTTTCCCAGCATCAGGGTCTTTTCCAATGAGTCAGCTCTTCGCATCGGGTGGCCAGAGAATTGGAGTTTCAGCTTCAACATCAGTCCTTCAGATGAACACTCAGGACTGATCTCCTTTAGGATGGACTGGTTGGATCTCCTTGCTGTCCAAGGGACTCTCAAGAGTCTTCTCCAACACCACAGTTCTAAAGCATCCATTCATCGGCGCTCAGCCTTCTTTCCGGTCCAGCCCTCACGTCCATACGTGACTACTGGAAAAACTGTAACAAGGCAGCTGCATTTTGGGAAACATCCTGGCAATGCTCATGGAGTTGGGATTCCCTTTGAGAGGTGACGTCTGAGCCCCCCGCCCCCGCCATCTGATTAACCGTTGGGTTGAGCCTCACGTGTCTCTGCTGCAGGGGGATGTCTGCTCTGTGGTTCCCGTAGTACTGACGCATCTCTTACCCAGGAGGTACTGAAATCACACCCCGAGGTGTCGCTTCATGCAACCAGCCATGCTCAACCGCGGGTGATTTGCCCCCTGGGGACACTTGGCACAGTCTGGAGTCATTTTTGGTTGTCACCACTGGGAAGCCACTGCTGTCATCAAATGGCCAGGGGCCTTGGGCTTCCCTTATAGCTCAGTTGGTAAAGAAGCCGCCTGCAATGCGGGAGACCCCGGTTCGATTCCTGGGTCGGGAAGATCCCCTGGAGAAGGGGTAGGCTACCCACTCCAGTATTCTGGCCTGGAGAATTCCATGGACTGTTATAGTCCGCAGGGTGGCAAAGAGTCAGACGCGACTGAGCGACTTTCACTTTTCCAGGGATGCAGCTCAGTGTTTTCTAATGCACAGGACGCCCCACAGAGCAGGCTGTCTGTCATCCAGGTTCAAATGTCAACACTGCTGAGGCTGAGAAATCCTGCGTGAGCACTAGAGACGCCATCTATTTGTGTACCCGTCGTATCTACCAGTGTGTCTGTCGATGCATTTGTCAGTTTATCATTGTATCTATAAGTGTATCTAGCATCTATTTTTACATATTCTATCTTCTATTTCTCTACATAATTATCAGTCCTGTATCTATTTTTCTAACATCTAACTCTGTCTCTCATCTGTCTTTCTAATTATCGTCTGTTCCCTGTGATCCTTGTATTTACCATCGACCATCTGTCCATCTATTGCACGCTAAGTCGTCAGTTGTGTCGGACTCTTTGAGACTTTTTGAGACGCTCTGAGAGTTTTTGAGACTCTCTGAGACTACAGGCTATGGACCGCAGCCCGCCAGGCTCCTCTTTCAAGGTGATTCTCTGGGCAAAAATACTGAAGTGGGTAGCCATCGCCTTTTCCCGGGGGATTTTTCCCAACCCAGGCAAGTTTTGTCTTAAAAATCCCTCTGGGTCTTCCCTGGTGGTCCAGTGGCTAAGACTCTGCTCCCAATGCAAGGGGCCCTGGCTCGATCCCTGATCAGAGAACTAGATCCCATATGCCAACTACCTGGCACAGCCATAAAGAAAAATATATACATATATTTTAAAAAATCCGTCCTAAATAGCTCTTTTCGGAGGGTAAGGGGGTTTGGGGTTTGACGCTAAGACCTCCCACCCAGCAGCCTGAGTCCTTTTAAACCCAGCCTCCCAGGAGGTCAGCCACGGGGACCCGCGTGGTGAGCCCACATGTGGAATTGATCAGAAACTGCTGGGCCTGCTAAAGGAGGCAGATGGGAAACAGGTCTTGTGTTCCAAGCCCCGTTCTTAGGGATGTGAATGTCGGGGGTCGGGGCTAGACAGTGACAGGGCGGGGCTAGAGGGGCGGGGGCGGGGCTAGAAGGTGATGGGCGGGGCTAGACCGTGACAGGGCGAGACTAGTACATGGCGGGGGCGGGGCTAGACCGTGGAGGGGCGTGGCTAGGACGTGCTGGGCGGGGCTAGAATGTGACAGGGCGGGGCTAGACCGCAATGTGCGCGGCTGCAGGCAGGGGAGGTAGGTTGTTGGCTGCAGCCGCTCAGGAGACCAGAGGGAGGCTGGTGGACTCCAGCCAGGCCTGCAGGACACGATCGTCTCCACGCCAAGGGGGCGGGGTCCCTGAGTGAAATCCGCTTGGTCTGTGAGTCACGCTCAGGGCTCTGCAAAGAGCGCCACACCCGTGACATCCAGGGGCCGCCTCCCCCGTGACCTCGAGTCATCGTCAGATGTTGTTGTCCAGTCGCCAGTCGTGTCCGACTCTTTGCGATCCCGTGGACTGCAGCACGCCAGGCCTCCCTGTCCATCACCAACTCCTGGAGTTTAATCAAACTCATGTCCATTGAGTTGATGACGCCATCCAGCCATCTCATCCTCTGTTGTCCCCTTCTCCTCCTGCCCTCAATCTTTCCCAGCATCAGGGTCTTTTCAAATGAGTCAGTACTTCGCATCAGGTGGCCAAAGGATTGGAGTTTCAGCTTCAGTATCAGTCCCTCCAATGAACACCCAGGACTGATCTCCTTTAGGATGGACTGGTTGGATCTCCTTGCAGTCCAAGGGACTCTCAAGAGTCTTCTCCAACACCACAGTTCAGAAGCATCCTTTCTTTGGCGCTCAGCGTTGTTTATCATGAGAAGCATCTGCAAACAGAAGGAGGTGGCTGGAATGACAAGTGGACATGGAATGGAGTGGGGGCAGTTGATTTGTTTCCAGAGCCAGTGGGAGGGGGGGGACACACCCTGGCTTCCTACTGCAAGCAGCCTGGCTCTGGAAGCTTCTAGCCCCCAGAGGCAGCCAGATGCCCTTTTTGGAAAATGCCCACTTGCTGCCCAATCTATTGTGCAATGGATTAGGGAGAGACTGGAACGAGATACGTAACAGAGGCTCAGAACAGGGAGTGGCTGGACGCTCCGGTTTGAGAAGATTGTTGAGATGTTTGCCTGGAGCTCCAGGGACGAGCCTGGTAGGAGATGCTTGTAAGCTGCCAGGAGCTGATTGCATGTTCTTCCCTGGTGGCTCAGATGGTAAAGAGTCTGCCTGTGAGGCAGGAGAGCTGGGTTTGATCCCTGGGTCTGGAAGATCTCCTGGGTAAGGGAATGACCACCCACTCCAGTATTCTTGCCTGGAGCATCCCCACAGACAGAGGAGCCTGGCAGGCTACAGTCCACGGGGTTCCAAAGAGTCTGACACCACTGAGGGACTAACACTCTCACTTCAATAATCTATAATCGAACAGTGTGTGAAAAAAGAAGAGATACATGTATATGTATAGAAAAATAATTTATATATGTGTGTAACTGAATCTGTTTGCTGTACAGCTGACACTAACACAACACTGTAAATCAGCTGTGAAAGTATTAGTCACTCAGTTCAGTTCCGTTCAGTTCAGTCACCTAGTTGGGTCCAACTCTTTCTGACCCCGTGGACTGCAGCACATCAGGCTTCCCTGTCCGTCACCAACTCCCGGAGTTTACTCAAACTCATGTCCATTGAGTCGTTGATGCCATCCAACCATCTCATCCTTTGTCGGCCCCTTGTCCTCAGTCGTATCCAACTCTTTGCGACCCCATGGACGGTGCCCACCAGGCTCCTCTGTCCTTGGGGTTCTCCAGGCTAGAATACTGAAGTGGGTTGCCATTTCCTTCTCCAGGGGGGATCTTCCTGACCCAGGGATCGAACCAGGGTCTCATCACAGGCAGATTCTTTACCAGCAGAGCTACCAGGGAAGCCCAGAAATCAACTATAGTTTAATTAAAGAAAGGATGAGAGTGCAATTCTCTTCCTTCACGGATCTCTTTTGCTGTGGGCAGAGCCTGCCGGGAAAGCTAGGAATAAGATGTCGGTTGGACAGACACACCTCAGGGGAGCTGCAGAGAGGGGTGGAAGGCTTCTTTTCTGCTGAGCTTGGGGTGGTGGGCGTGGGGTTGGGGGGGGGAATATCTGGGCAGCTGGGGCAAAGGAAAGCCGGGCGGCCGGTTCCGTCTCCCTTGACTGACGCGCTGTGTGTTCTTGCAGGTGAGAATGGTGACTTTGATTTGGCTGATGCTCTCGACGACCCTAGTAAGTGCGTCTGGAAGCTACTCTGGAGGCTCCGGGTTGGGTGGGGTCGGGATTCCTTCCTAACTTGGAGGTTTACTCCACCCCTCAACCTCCACACAGCTCCAGGGAACACTGGTGGGCTTGCATTGGCTCCAGGGGACACTGGTGGGATTGCATTTGAAGGGAACTTTTGTCCTTTGAGTCCCACGCCCCTTCGAACACGGAATGGGATTTGTGTTGGTACCTGGTGCGCTGCAGTCCTCAGAGTCGCAAAGAGTCAGACACGACTGAGCGACTGAACCAAACTGATCAGATCTTTGTTAGTGCCTTGAGATTTTCTTTTTTTTTTTAATTAGAACTTTAACGATTCTTTCTTTGAGCTGCACAAAAACCCTCGGGGCTTATCGCACGTATGTTCTCTGTCCACAGAGCCCACCAAGAAGCCAAGCTCAGGTGAGTGACTGCCGGACTCAGGTCAGTGTGCAGAAATGAGGCTGCCCCACCGCAAGCTGAAGTTTTGGAAGGAGTTTTACGGGGTTTCCCAGGATGCTCCATGGTGAAGAATCCACCTGCCAGTGCAGGAGACGTCAGCTCCATCCATGGATCGGGAAGATCCCCTGGACGAGGAAATGGCAACCCACTCCAGTATTCTGGCCTGGAGAATCCCATGGACGGAGGAGCCTGGTGGGGTACAGTCCACAGTGTTGCAAAGGGTGGGACTGAGTGACTAAACCACAGCAACGATAGGGTTGTGGAGGGTGTGACTGATGGACAGGTGTGTAAGGCAAACCCAAGTCCTTCACGAAATGGATCGCAAAATCACAGTGAGATGTTATTCCCACTAGGATGGCTAAAATCGAAATACGGATGATAACAAGTGTTGGCGGGGGTGTGGAGACATTGGAACGTTTATGTGCTCCCGGTGGGGGTAGAAAACTGTGCAGCCTCCGCAGAAAACAGTCTGGCATTTCCTCACAAAGCTGCACATAGAACTTCCCTGTGTGTGTGTGTGTGTGTGTGTGTGTGTATTATTTGTTCAGTTGTGTCCAGCTCTTTGCAACCCCATGGACTGTAGCCCACCAGCCTCCTCTGTCCATGGGGATTCTCCAGGCAAAAATACTGGAGTTGGTTGCCATGCCCTCCTCCAGGGGATCTTCCCAACCCAAGGATCAAACCCAAGTCTTCAAGGAATAAACAGTTCTTGTTTGCTTCTTACATACATTATCAATGCTAAACAGTCTTGTAAATGTGTGTATGTAGTTTTTTCAAGTTCTAAATTTTCAGGTTCTACTTCTAGTGTCTAAGTAGCTTTAAGCTAATCAATGATAATCTATATTTCATGAGCACCAACTGTGAATAAAATATAAGATCTACTGAGGCCCCCGTACCACCCACAGCCTGGAAATCCCACCAACGGTGAAAGTAAGAATGTTCATTAATTTCAAAACAGCTTTGAACCTGCCCATTGGAACTCAGGGAAGGTCATGGGGGCTGAATGAAGCCTTTGTTGTTGTTCTGTTGCTAAGTTGTGTCTGACTCTGTGACCCCACGGACCACAGCCCACCAGGCTTCCGTGTCCATCACGAACTCCCGGAGGTTGCTCAAACTCATGTCCATTGAGTCGTTGATGCCATCCAACCATCTCATCCTTTGTCGGCCCCTTGTCCTCAGTCGTGTCCAACTCTTTGCGACCCCATGGACGGTGCCCACCAGGCTCCTCTGTCCTTGGGGTTCTCCAGGCTAGAATACTGAAGTGGGTTGCCATTTCCTTCTCCGGGGGGATCTTCCTGACCCAGGGATCGAACCAGGGTCTCATCACAGGCAGATTCTTTACCAGCAGAGCTACCAGGGAAGCCCAGAAATCAACTATAGTTTAATTAAAGAAAGGATGAGAGTGCAATTCTCTTCCTTCACGGATCTCTTTTGCTGTGGGCAGAGCCTGCCGGGAAAGCTAGGAATAAGATGTCGGTTGGACAGTCACACCTCAGGGGAGCTGCAGAGAGGGGTGGAAGGCTTCTTTTCTGCTGAGCTTGGGGTGGTGGGCGTGGGGTTGGGGGGGAAATATCTGGGCAGCTGGGGCAAAGGAAAGCCGGGCGGCCGGTTCCGTCTCCCTTGACTGACGCGCTGTGTGTTCTTGCAGGTGAGAATGGTGACTTTGATTTGGCTGATGCTCTCGACGACCCTAGTAAGTGCGTCTGGAAGCTACTCTGGAGGCTCCGGGTTGGGTGGGGTCGGGATTCCTTCCTAACTTGGAGGTTTACTCCACCCCTCAACCTCCACACAGCTCCAGGGAACACTGGTGGGCTTGCATTGGCTCCAGGGGACACTGGTGGGATTGCATTTGAAGGGAACTTTTGTCCTTTGAGTCCCACGCCCCTTCGAACACGGAATGGGATTTGTGTTGGTACCTGGTGCGCTGCAGTCCTCAGAGTCGCAAAGAGTCAGACACGACTGAGCGACTGAACCAAACTGATCAGATCTTTGTTAGTGCCTTGAGATTTTCTTTTTTTTTTTAATTAGAACTTTAACGATTCTTTCTTTGAGCTGCACAAAAACCCTCGGGGCTTATCGCACGTATGTTCTCTGTCCACAGAGCCCACCAAGAAGCCAAGCTCAGGTGAGTGACTGCCGGACTCAGGTCAGTGTGCAGAAATGAGGCTGCCCCACCGCAAGCTGAAGTTTTGGAAGGAGTTTTACGGGGTTTTCCAGGATGCTCCATGGTGAAGAATCCGCCTGCCAGTGCAGGAGACGTCAGCTCCATCCATGGATCGGGAAGATCCCCTGGACGAGGAAATGGCAACCCACTCCAGTATTCTGGCCTGGAGAATCCCATGGACGGAGGAGCCTGGTGGGCTACAGTCCACAGTGTTGCAAAGGGTGGGACTGAGTGTCTAAACCACAGCAACGATAGGGTTGTGGAGGGTGTGACTGATGGACAGGTGTTTAAGGCAAACCCAAGTCCTTCACGAAATGGATCGCAAAATCACAGTGAGATGTTATTCCCACTAGGATGGCTAAAATCGAAATACGGATGATAACAAGTGTTGGCGAGGGTGTGGAGACATTGGAACGTTTATGTGCTCCCGGTGGGGGTAGAAAACTGTGCAGCCTCCGCAGAAAACAGTCTGGCATTTCCTCACAAAGCTGCACATAGAACTTCCCTGTGTGTGTGTGTGTGTGTGTGTGTGTGTGTGTGTGTGTGTATTATTTGTTCAGTTGTGTCCAGCTCTTTGCAACCCCATGGACTGTAGCCCACCAGCCTCCTCTGTCCATGGGGATTCTCCAGGCAAAAATACTGGAGTTGGTTGCCATGCCCTCCTCCAGGGGATCTTCCCAACCCAAGGATCAAACCCAAGTCTTCAAGGAATAAACAGTTCTTGTTTGCTTCTTACATACATTATCAATGCTAAACAGTCTTGTAAATGTGTGTATGTAGTTTTTTCAAGTTCTAAATTTTCAGGTTCTACTTCTAGTGTCTAAGTAGCTTTAAGCTAATCAATGATAATCTATATTTCATGAGCACCAACTGTGAATAAAATATAAGATCTACTGAGGCCCCCGTACCACCCACAGCCTGGAAATCCCACCAACGGTGAAAGTAAGAATGTTCATTAATTTCAAAACAGCTTTGAACGTGCCCATTGGAACTCAGGGAAGGTCATGGGGGCTGAATGAAGCCTTTGTTGTTGTTCTGTTGCTAAGTCGTGTCTGACTCTGTGACCCCACGGACCACAGCCCACCAGGCTTCCGTGTCCATCACGAACTCCCGGAGGTTGCTCAAACTCATGTCCATTGAGTCGGTGATGCTATCCAACCATCTCATCCTCTGTTGTCCCCTCCTCCTCCTGCCTTTAAGCTTTGCCAGAGTCAGCTGTTTGCATCAGGTGGCCAAAGGACTGGAGTTTCAGCTTCAGCATCAGTCCTTCGAATGACTATTCAGGACTGATTTCCTTTAAGATGGACTGACTGGATCTCCTTGCAGCACGCCAGGCCTCCCTGTCCTTCACCAACTCCCGCAGTTTGTTCAAACTCATGTCCATCGGGTCGGTGATGCCATCCAGCCATTTCATCCTCTGTCATCCCCTTCTCCTCCTACCTTCAATCTTTCTCAGCATCAGGGTCTTTTCCAGTGAGTTGGCTCTTCACATCAGGTGGCCAAAGCATTGGAGCTTCAGCTTCAGCATCAGTCCTTCCAATGAATATTCAGGACTGATTTCCTTTAGGATTAACTGGTTGGATCTCCTTGCAGTCCAAGGGACTCTCAAGAGTCTTCTCCAACACCACACTTAGAAAACATCAGTTCTTTGGCGCTCAGCCTTCTTTATGGTCCAGCTCTCACACCCTTACATGACCGTTAGGAAAACCAGACCTTTGTCGGCAAAGTGATATCTCTGCTTGTCTAAGGGGAGGTGTTTCTTGCTACAGTTTTTTTTTTTCGAGAAACTTGAGTTGAGCATATTTTCATGGGCTTCCCTCCTGTGGGCCCCAGAGAATCTTAGATGCTGGCCCTCCTGTAAGATGGGTCACTACCCGGGTCCTGGGAGACTCATCCACCCGCCAGCGTGCGGGGCCGGCCTCAAGCTTGGGAGGGGACCGTGCGTGACTCAAGACTCCAGCGGCTGACGCATCTCAGAACAGAAGAAGGTTGCTTTCCGGCTTTTGTTTTTAAAGCCTGCTAGAATCTGCTGCTGCTGCTGCTGCTAAGTCGCTTCAGTCGTGTCCGACTCTGTGCGACCCCATAGACGGCAGCCCACCAGGCTCCGCCGTCCCTGGGATTCTCCAGGCAAGAACACTGGAGTGGGTCGCCATTTCCTTCTCCAGTGCATGAAAGGGAAAAGTGAAAGTGAAGTCGCTCAGTCCTGTCCAACTCTTAGCGACCCCATGGAGTATAGCCTACCAGGCTCCTCCATCCATGGGATTTTCCAGGCAAGAGGACTGGAGTGGGGTGCCATTGCCTTCTCCGCTGCCAGAATCTAGTGCCTTTAAAATAGCGGTGGTTGCCCTGAGTAATGAATTTCTATTTGCTGTGAGTTACGTGCGCTTCCCAGGTGGCGCTAGTGGTAAAGAACCCGCCTGCCAACGCAGGAAACTTAAGAGATGTGGGTTCGATTGCTCGGTCGGGGAAGATCCCCTGGAGGAGGGCATGGCAACCCATTCCAGTATTCTTGCCTGGGGAATCCCATGGACAGAGGAGCCTGGTGGGCTACGGTCCACGGGGTGGCAAAGAGGCAGACACGACTGAAGAGACTTGGCACACACCCATGGTGGATTCACTTTGCCGTGCACCAGAAGCGAACACAACACCTCTTTGCGGCCCCCTGGACTGGCGCCGGCCAGGCTCCTCCACCCATGGGATTCTCCAGGCAAGAACACGGGAGTGGGTTGCCAGTCCCTCCTCCAGGGGATCTTCCCGACCCAGGGATCAAACCCGGGTCTCCTGCATCGGAAGCATGTGCTTTACCGACTGAGCCATCAGGGAAGCAAGTATACTCCAATAAAAACTAATGTTTTAAAAATGCTTTACGCTTGGGGATTCTGAGCACCAGAGATTCCACGGAAGCGATAAACAGCAAACATAAATAAGCCGGAACGTCATTTTGTATACCGGCCTTTTGGATTGTGTGAATGGTTCGTCTCTGGGAGGTGTCCCTCTTTCCCTAAAATCACGTGTTTCCCCACAGATAGCTACCCAAGGCTGCAGACGCTGCCTCCTCGCCGGCAGCCTGGGAACAGTGGAGGTGAGTCCTCGGTACTAAGACGCCGTCCGGAAGAGTCTTCAGAAGTACTAAGATGTCATCCAGAAGATTTTAGAGAATTCGGTCCTCCATGGTGAAAGACGCACTGCATTTAAAATATGCAGAAGCTCTTTTTTTTTTTTAAAGCAATTCTTTTTAAAGAGTCCTGTATTTATATTTGTGTTGGCTGTCTCGGGTCTTAGTTGCGGCCCGTGGATCTTCCGTGGGTGCACGGATTCTCCAACTGGGGAACCCCCTCTCCATGAAGTGTCCCTGTGCCCCTGATGCGTGGGCTAGGGTGCGCAGGGGGCTCCCTGAAACAGCGGGCTCTGACCGCTCTCTGCTCTGTCCACAGACTTCCTGAGCAACAGCGGCGGCGACCTGCCCAGGCTGCCCGCAGGTACGTGTGAGCTTCTGTGACCCCGCCCCAGACCCCGCGTGGAAGGTGGTGGGCTGTGGACTCTCCCCTCCAACCTCTGGGGGGCGAGGGGAGGCGCGTCTCTGAGGCTGTCCCCTCCTGCGGTCTGCAAGGCGGACGAAACCAACCATACGGCCGATGCCGCTTAGAAGTGGGGGTCGTCTCCACGTAAATATGTATATGTGCGCATGTGTGTGTGTGTGTGCACCTGTATACATACCTCCACAGACACACGTACTTATGTACGTGCCTGTGCATATGTGTATATCTATACACACATATCTACATGTATACCTATATCTGTATCTATATGCGTATCTGTCTTTATCTGTATCTGCGTTTATCTATATGCATATGTATATCATATGTCCATTTGATACTGGACAGAGTATCACAGGCAAGAATTCTTGTCCAAGCAAGAATAATGTAGAGGGTCACCACGCCCTCCTCCAGGGGCTCTTCCCAACCCAGGGATCAAACCCAGGTGTCCCACACTGCGGGCAGATTCTTTACCAGCTGAGCCACCAGGGAAGCCCCAAAATACTGCAGTGGGTAGCCTCTCCCTTCTTCAGGGGATCTTCCCGACCCAGGAGTTGAACTGGGGTGTCCTGCATTGCAGGCGGATTCTTTACCAGCTGAGCCATCAGGGGAGCCCACCTGTATATCTATATCTATCCCTATACCTGTATCTATTTCTATATCTAGATCTATCTGTACCTATACTTACATCTGTATCTGTATCTCTATCTATTTCTATATCTGTCTATACTCCTAAGTTACTATCTTTGGGTTTCCCAGGTGGCTCAGCAGTAGAGAATCCACCTGCAGGGCAGAACTGAGTTCCATCCCTGCGTCAGGGAGATGCCCTGGAGGAGGGCATGGAAACCCACTCCAGTATCCTTGCCTGGAGAATTCCATGGACAGAGGAGCCAGGCGGGCTCCAGTCCACAGGGTCACAGAGAGTCGGGCACGAGTGAGTGACTGACCACACACACACACTTATCTTTACAGAGATGTTGTGTCTATACAAACCTTTGCAGATGTGTCTCTGTGTATCTTCCCCCCAAAAATGTAATTTTAATGTGATACAGTTGACGTATAATATGATAGAAGTGGGTCACTGGAGGTGGGGGGTGAGCCTGTGTTACTTTGAGGCCCTAGATGGGCCTGGGGCGGGGCATGTGTAATCTCTAAAAAACACACAGCTTTCTGAAGGGCTCTCTGTGGCATGAATTTTTCCATCCAGAAGCCATGACTTTGAGAGAGGGACTCACTTGAGCATCTTCTGGAAGGTCCTGAGCTTTTCCACCACATAGGGCTCCAGACGACTCAGTGGACAAGACCCTGATGCTGGGAAAGATTGAAGGCGGGAGGAGAAGGGGTCGACAGGGGATGGGATGGTTGGATGGCATCACCGACTCAATGTACATGAGTTTGAGCAAGCTCCGGGAGTTGGTGATGGACAGGGAGGCCTGGGGTGCTGCAGTCCACAGGGGTCACAGAGTTGGACACCACTGAGCCACTGGACAACTACAAGCGCTCCTTTGGGGGTGACTCTTGGGTCCGGCTTTGGTGCCAGCTGGGCGGACGCCTGCTGGACCCCAAGGTCCATGCTTCGAATGGCCATCAGATCCCTCTTCTCTCCTGCAGGAGGCGGCTATCCACCGGGTCACGGCAGCAACGGTAACACGCCCGCTACACCCAGCGCTGGGGCCCGTGGGGGAGGCGGGGCTGGGCGGGCTTCTCTGGGGCTCCCATTAGAGCTTCCTCCTGGGTCTCGGGTGTCGGCCGCCTCGCTGCTGACCCTCAGCTTGCCTTCGTCCAGCCCTCCAGGTGTCCAGGTGCTGACCCCACACCCCTCTGTCCAGGTATCAAGACACAGAGCCCCGGGCTGCAAGCCTCCTTAGGGAGAGAGCAGCCTGGGCATTGCGCATCCTTTATTGTGGGTGGTGCATTATGCCAAGAACCAAAGGGATTTACCCCGGGAGAAATAAACTCCATTCTTGTCTATACCGAGCTTTCCTCAGAGCAATGGGTGGATCTGGAAATCTCCAGGGGGTCTCTGGTGCTGTATAGCGAACTTGGGGGCAAGTGGAGCCGGAAAAGCAAAATGCACTGGATTCGCGTTTCTAAACTGAGATAGAATCCACACGAAACTTTCGGTTATCTTCGGGTGCACAAAGTAGTCATGTGATGCTTTGTAAATAGAGTTGTTGGTGCTGTTTAGCCGCTAAGTCATCTCTGACTCTTTGCGACCCCATGGACTGTCGCTCGCCAGGCTCCTCTCTCCTTGGGATTCTCCAGGCAGGAACACTGCAGTGGGTTGCCATGCCCTCCTCCAGGGGAATCTTCCGGACCCAGGGGTCGAACCCGGGTCTCCTGCGTTGCAGGCGGATTCTTTACCATGTTGAGCCCCCAGGGAATCGCTTGTTAGAATTTACTCCCTGGGGACTTCCCTGGTGGTGCAGTCGTTAGGACTCTGGGCTTTCACTGGCAGGACTTGAGATCAATGCCTGGTCAGGGGATTAAAATACTGCATGCAGCCAAACACAGAAAAAAAAAATTGCCCTCTGGACGTGAGAAGGTGTGGAGAAAGCTCCTTTATTTCTCACTCGCTGAGGTGACTGTTTGTTGTCTGTGGAGCATGCTTCCTGTCCTCGGGGACGGGACTTTTCCCTGGATGCGCTGAGAAGTGGGGTTTCTGAGCTCAGACAAGCCCCCTCTCTCTGCGGCTGGGGGTCAGTGTGCCCCCGGCATCAGCACATCTGCTGACCTTGCAAGGTGAGCTCAGCCCGCCTCGGCGCAGCCAGGGGATGTCCTGGGGTGCGTTTGTCTCTTCCTCTGGCTCGGGGAGAATCAGGGTGGGCCTTTTGCCCAGATGTTACAGCCTCTGCTTCGGAGTCCTGTCTTTCTTGATGCTTCCTTTGGGGATGTCTCCGGTGTTTCTGAGCATTACCTTCCTCTTCACGTGGCCTTTCTGTCCTGCAGGACAAGGAGTGAGCTCCAGATCCAGCTTCCCTGGCACTTTTGGTAAAGCGGGTCTTTCCTAAAAGCCAAACCAGAAGTTCTGCTGAGGAGCTAACCCCCGCCTGGGTCTCTGATCGGTGTCCTCACTGCGCAGCAAAGCTGGGGAGGGGCTTGCAGGGGGCGCGGGTTGCAGTCCTTCCAAGAAATGAACGCTTGCTCACACATGCTACTGCCTGCGCACACGCATGTGGGCATGTGTGTGTCCCTGCGTGTGTGTGTGTGGCTGGGTGGGCACGCAGGCGCCTGCGTTTCTACATGTGGACATTGTTCCCATGTGCCTTTGCGCTGTGTGTGCATGCGTGCGTGTGAATGTGAAACGCATGTGCCTGTGTGTGTGCACTGTGGGTGTGCAGGTCAGGGCGGATGTGCGCACGGGGATATATGTGCCACTCTTGCGTATTCATGTGTGCGTGTGTGGGAGGGTACTGTGCACACGCGTGTGAGGACATGCACGTGGGTGTCCGTGCTCATGTCCACATGGGCACAGTGCTGTGATGCTTGTGTGCACGCCTGCCTGTGTGCATGGCTGTGCCGATGTGTGTGTGTGTGGACGTATGCTTGTGTTGTACATGCGTGCACATGTGTATATGCAGATGTGCATGTGTGGCATGAGTGTGCATGGGTGTGTGTGTAGCAAGTGTGTGCATGTATGTATGTGTGCGTGTTGCACTGTGTATGTGGATGTGTGCTGTGTTGCATGTGTGTGCATGTACACACATGGGTGTGTCGGTGTGTTGTATGTGCATGGCTGTATGTATGTGAGGTTTGCATGTGTGTTCACTTGTGGGGGCTATATGTGTACATGTGTGTATATTGGTGTATTTATGTATGTGGGATGTTGTGTGTGTGCATTTTTGTATACGGGTGTGTGTTGAGTGTTGTGTGTGTGTTGTGTTGCATGTGTGTACATGGGTGTATTTATGTATGTGGGATGTTGTGTGTGTGTGCATTTGTGTACATGGGGGTGGGGGGATCTGTGTGTCTGTGCATGTGTAGATGTGTGATGTGTGTGCATGTGTGTGCATGTGATGTGTGTGCATGTGTGCATGCATGTGATGTGTGTGCATGTGTGATGTGTGTTCATCTGTGTGCATGTGATGTGTGTGTGCATGTGTGTATAGGTGTGTGCTGTGTGTGCATGTGTGCATGTGTGATGTGTACGTGCATGTGTTTATACGGGTGTGTGTGCATGTGTGTATATGTGGGTGTGGGGGGATGGTGTGTCCGTGTGGGTATGTGTGATCTGTGTGTGCATGTGTGTGTGTGCTGTGTGTGTGCATGTGTGTATGTGTGATGTCTGTGTATGTGTGCTGTGTGTGTGTCCATTTGTGTATATGGGTGTGTGTTGTGTGTGTACATGTGAGTATGTGTGATCTGTGTGTGCATGTGTGCATGTGTTATGTGTGTGTGCATGGGTGTATATGTGTGAGTGATGTGTGTGTGTGCTGTGTGTGTGCATGTATGTATGTGTGTGGTCTGGGTGAATTTGTATGTGTGTGTGGGTGTGTGCTTGTGTGTATATGGGTGTGTATATGGGTGCGTGCTGTGTGTATATGGGGGTGTGTGCATGTGTGTATATGGGTGTGTGCTGTGTGTGTATACGGAGGTGTGTGCGTGTGTGTAGATGGGGGTGTGCTGTGTGTGTGTATACGGGTGTGTGTGCATGTGTGTAAATGGGTGTGTGCTGTGTGTGTATACAGGTGTGTGTGCATGTGTGTATATGGTTGTGTGCTGTGTGCATGTGTGTAAATGGGTGTGTGCTGTGTGTGCATGTGTGTATATGGGGTGTGCTGTGTGTGTGTATATGGGGATGTGTGCATGTGTGTATATGGGTGTGTGCTGTGTGTGCATGTGTGTATATGGGTGTGTGCTGTGTGTGTATACAGGGGTGTGTGCTGTGTGTGCATGTGTGTATATGGGTGTGTGCTGTGTGTGTATATGGGGGCGTGTGCGTGCTTCTTCGCATGTGTTGGTGTATATCCCTATGCCCTGAGGTGACAGCCTCACCCTCGATCTGCACCCGTGTCCCCGCCCCGCTTGGGCGGGTAATGCCTGCCTCCCAGCAGAAGGCAGCCGGGAGCCAGCTTTCCCGAATACGCGCGTGACCGTGTGCTTGTCCCGTTCCAGGTGGAGGCGGCCATCCCTGGCACGGCAACCCGCAAGGTACGGTCCGGGGGCGGGGCGCAGGGCTTTCCGAGGGGCGGGCTCCCCACGTGGCTGCGGGAGGGGCCGCTGCAGGAACCCCCTTCTCTCTCGGTGTGGGCGTTCAGAAGCTCCTTCCGGGAGGGGGCCGTCCCACGGGGCTCAGAGAAGGAGACCTGGGTCCACCTCGGAGCTGCAAGACGCCTGGGGCTCTGCGAGCGCGGCTGCGGTGCTTGGAGCTGCTGCTGCCCACCGCCGGCGCCCCTTCCGTTGACCACGGCTGACCTCGAGCCTAGACGGAGAGCAGCAGAGAAACCACAGCCTTCACCCCCGGAGAAGCCCCCGGGGGGCCCCACCTGCCCCGTCGCGGGGCCCGCAGCGGGGGCCTGGAGTCCGGACAGCAGGCGTCGGTCGTGTGTCGCTGGGACGACGGCGGCCAGCCTCTCGGGCATCTGCAGGCTGACAGTGAACCCGCCCGGCCAACCCCAAGGCTTTGGGGGAGAAGGAAGGGACAGAGCTGTCTTCCTAACCCTTCAGGCCCAGGACCCGGGCAGGGGTTTACCTTTTGCGGGACTATTACCGTTTGGGGGACGTATCGCCGTTTGCGGGAAGCATGGGCGTTTGCGGGACGTGTGTGAAGGCCACGGGTGCTTTTCTTCTCATGCACTGGAGGTCGAGGAGGAGAGGTGCTCCCCAGACAAGAATCAGGTCTGACACAGGGTTTGATGGAGTCTTTGACAGGAAAGGGGCTTCCCTGATAGCTCAGCTGCTGAAGAATCTGCCTGCAATGCAGGAGACCCGGGGTTCGATTCCTGAATTGGGAAGACCCCCTGGAGAAGGGATAGGCTACCCACTCCAGTCTTCTTGGACTTCCTGGTGGCTCAGCTAGTGAAGAATCCGCCTGCAATGCGGGAGACCTGGGTTCCATCCCTGGGTCGGGAAGATCCCCTGGAGGAGGACATGGCAACCCACTCCAGTATTCTGGCCTGCAGAATCCCATGCACAGAGGAGCCTGGCGGGCTACAGTCCGTGGGGTCACAGAGAGTCGGACATGACTGAAGCGGCTAAGACTTTTTCACTTTCGCCAGGACAGAGGACTCACCCAGGATTGGGGTGGGCTGGAAGACAGAATGACTGCTCCTGGAGGGGACATCTCCAAGGCACGGTCTCCAGATAGGTGGGAGTCCGGCAGGACAGGAGACAGAGGTGTTGCGCTTGCTTTGACTGAATGGACCCCCAGGAACTGTAGTAATTCGTGGGGCCAGAGTATAGAATGTGATGGGCGTGGGGGCTACAGGGGTAACTGGCCGGGTTACTCCTGGGCTGTGCTACACTTTATACACGCAGTCCCGTGGACGGCAAGGAGATCCAACCAGTCCATCCAAAAGGAGATCAGTCCTGGGTGTTGATTGGAAGGACTGATGCTGAAGCTGAAACTCCAATCCTTTGGCCACCTGACGCGAAGAGCTGACTCCTTGGAAAAGACCCTGATGCTGGGAAAGATTGAAGGGGGGAGGAGAAGGGGACGACAGAGGATGAGATGGTTGGATGGCATCACCGACTCAGTGGACATGAGTCTGTGCAAACTCTGGGAGTTGGTGATGGACAGGGAGGCCTGGGGTGCTGCAGTCCACAGGGGTCACAGAGTTGGACACCACTGAGCCACTGGACAACTACAAGCGCTCCTTTGGGGGTGACTCTTGGGTCCGGCTTTGGTGCCAGCTGGGCGGACGCCTGCTGGACCCCAAGGTCCATGCTTCGAATGGCCATCAGATCCCTCTTCTCTACCGCAGGAGGCGGCTATCCACCGGGTCACGGCAGCTACGGTAACACGCCCGCTACACCCAGCGCTGGGGCCCGTGGGGGAGGCGGGGCTGGGCGGGCTTCTCTGGGGCTCCCATTAGAGCTTCCTCCTGGGTCTCGGGTGTCGGCCGCCTCGCTGCTGACCCTCAGCTTGCCTTCGTCCAGCCCTCCAGGTGTCCAGGTGCTGACCCCACACCCCTCTGTCCAGGTATCAAGACGCAGAGCCCCGGGCTGCAAGCCTCCTTAGGGAGAGAGCAGCCTGGGCATTGCGCATCCTTTATTGTGGGTGGTGCATTATGCCAAGAACCAAAGGGATTTACCCCGGGAGAAATAAACTCCATTCTTGTCTATACCGAGCTTTCCTCAGAGCAATGGGTGGATCTGGAAATCTCCAGGGGGTCTCTGGTGCTGTATAGCGAACTTGGGGGCAAGTGGAGCCCGAAAAGCAAAATGCACTGGATTCGCGTTTCTAAACTGAGATAGAATCCACACGAAACTTTCGGTTATCTTCGGGTGCACAAAGTAGTCATGTGATGCTTTGTAAATAGAGTTGTTGGTGCTGTTTAGCCGCTAAGTCATCTCTGACTCTTTGCGACCCCATGGACTGTCGCTCGCCAGGCTCCTCTCTCCTTGGGATTCTCCAGGCAGGAACACTGCAGTGGGTTGCCATGCCCTCCTCCAGGGGAATCTTCCGGACCCAGGGGTCGAACCCGGGTCTCCTGCGTTGCAGGCGGATTCTTTACCATGTTGAGCCCCCAGGGAATCGCTTGTTAGAAATTACTCCCTGGGGACTTCCCTGGTGGTGCAGTCGTTAGGACTCTGGGCTTTCACTGGCAGGACTTGAGATCAATGCCTGGTCAGGGGATTAAAATACTGCATGCAGCCAAAAACAGAAAAAAAATTGCCCTCTGGACGTGAGAAGGTGTGGAGAAAGCTCCTTTATTTCTCACTCGCTGAGGTGACTGTTGTCATCTGTGGAGCATGCTTCCTGTCCTCGGGGACGGGACTTTTCCCTGGATGCGCTGAGAAGTGGGGTTTCTGAGCTCAGACAAGCCCCCTCTCTCTGCGGCTGGGGGTCAGTGTGCCCCCGGCATCAGCACATCTGCTGAACTTGCAAGGTGAGCTCAGCCCGCCTCGGCGCAGCCAGGGGGTGTCCTGGGATGCGCTTGTCTCTTCCTCTGGCTCGGGGAGAATCAGGGTGGGCCGTTTGCCCAGATGTTACAGCCTCTGCTTCGGGGTCCTGTCTTTCTTGATGCTTCCTTTGGGGATGTCTCCGGCGTTTCTGAGCATTATCTTCCTCTTCACGTGGCCTTTCTGTCCTGCAGGACAAAGAGTGCGCTACAGATCCAGCTTCCCTGGCACTTATGGTAAAGCGGGTCTTTCCTAAAAGCCAAACCAGAAGTTCTGCTGAGGAGCTAACCCCCGCCTGGGTCTCTGATCGGTGTCCTCACTGCGCAGCAAAGCTGGGGAGGGGTTTGCATGGGGCGCGGGCTGCAGTCCTTCCAAGAAATGAACGCTTGCTCACACATGCTACTGCCTGCGCACACGCATGTGGGCATGTGTGTGTCCCTGCGTGTGTGTGTGTGGCTGGGTGGGCACGCAGGCGCCTGCGTTTCTACATGTGGACATTGTTCACATGTGCCTTTGCGCTGTGTGTGCATGCGTGCGTGTGAATGTGAAACGCATGTGCCTGTGTGTGTGCACTGTGGGTGTGCAGGTCAGGGCGGATGTGCGCACGGGGATATATGTGCCACTCTTGCGTATTCATGTGTGCGTGTGTGGGAGGGTACTGTGCACACGCGTGTGAGGACATGCACGTGGGTGTCCGTGCTCATGTCCACATGGGCACAGTGCTGTGATGCTTGTGTGCACGCCTGCCTGTGTGCATGGCTGTGCCGATGTGTGTGTGTGTGGACGTATGCTTGTGTTGTACATGTGTGCACATGTGTATACGCAGATGTGAGTGTGTGGCATGAGTGTGCATGGGTGTGTGTGTAGCAAGTGTGTGCATGTATGTATGTGTGCATGTTGCATTGTGTATGTGGATGTGTGCTGTGTTGCATGTGTGTGCATGTACACACATGGGTGTGTCGGTGTGTTGTATGTGCATGGCTGTATGTATGTGAGGTTTGCATGTGTGTTCACTTGTGGGGGCTATATGTGTACATGTGTGTATATTGGTGTATTTATGTATGTGGGATGTTGTGTGTGTGCATTTTTGTATATGTGTGTGTGTTGAATGTTGTGTGTGCGCATGTGTGTGTGTTGTGTTGCCTGTGTGTACATGGGTGTATTTATGTATGTGGGATGTTGTGTGTGTGTGCATTTGTGTACATGGGGGTGTGGGGGGATCTGTGTGTCTGTGCATGTGTATATGTGTGGTGTGTGTGCATGTGTTCATGTGTGATGTGCGTGTGTATGTGTATATGGGTGTTTGCTGCGTGTGTGATGTGTGTACACATGTGATGTATGTGCATGTGATGTGTGTGCACGTGTGTATGTGTGATGTGTGCATGCATGTGATGTGTGCGCACGTGTGATGTGTGTTTGTGTGTGTACATGTGATGTGTGTGTGCATGTGTGTATAGGTGTGTGCTGTGTGTGTGCATGTGTGTATGTGTGATGTGCATGTGTTTATACGGGTGTGTGTGCATGTGTGTATATGTGGGTGTGGGGGGATGTGTGTGTGCATGTGTATGTGTGTGTGTATCGGGGTGTGCTGTGTGTGTGCATGTGTGTATGTGTGATGTCTGTGTATGTGTGCGTACATGTGAGTATGTGTGATCTGTGTGTGCATGTGTTATGTGTGTGTGCATGGGTATATATGTGTGAGTGATGTGTGTGTGTGCTGTGTGTGTGCATGTATGTATGTGTGCTGTCTGGGTGCATTTCTATGTGTGTGTGGGTGTGTGCAGTGCGTGTGCGCATGTGTGTGCATGTGATGTGTGTGTGCATGTGTGTATATGGGGGTGTGCTGTGTGTGTATACGGGTGCGTGTGCATGTGTGTAAATGTGTGTGTGCTGTGTGTGTATACGGGGGTGTGTGCATGTGTGTATATGGGTGTGTGCTGTGTGTGTGTATACGGGGGTGTGTGCATGTGTGTATATGAGTGTGTGGTGTGTGTGTGTAATGTGTGTATATGAGGGCGTGTGCGTGCTTCTTCGCACGCGTTGGTGTATATCCCTACGCCCTGAGGTGACAGCCTCACCCTCGGTCTGCACCCGTGTCCCCGCCCCGCTTGGACGGGTGATGCCTGCCCCCCAGCAGAAGGCAGCCGGGAGCCAGCTTTCCCGAATACGCGCGTGACCGTGTGCTTGTCCCGTTCCAGGTAGAGGCGGCCATCCCGCGCACGGCAACCCGCAAGGTACGGTCCGGGGGCGGGGCACGCGGCCTTCCGAGGGGCGGGCTCCCCACGTGGCTGCGGGAGGGGCCGCTGCAGGAACCCCCTTCTCTCTCGGTGTGGGCGTTCAGAAGCTCCTTCCGGGAGGGGGCCGTCCCACGGGGCTCAGAGAAGGAGATGTGGGTCCACCTCGGAGCTGCAAGACGCCTGGGGCTCTGCGAGCGCGGCTGCGGCGCTTGGAGATGCTGCTGCCCACCGCCGGCGCCCCTTCCGTTGACCACGGCTGACCTCGAGCCTAGACGGAGAGCAGCAGAGAAACCACAGCCTTCACCCCCGGAGAAGCCCCCGGGGGGCCCCACCTGCCCCGTCGCGGGGCCCGCAGCGGGGGCCTGGAGTCCGGACAGCAGGAGTCGGTCGTGTGTCGCTGGGACGACGGCGGCCAGCCTCTCGGGCATCTGCAGGCTGACAGTGAACCCGCCCGGCCGGCCCCAAGGCTTTGGGGGAGAAGGAAGGGACAGAGCTGTCTTCCTAACCCTTCAGGCCCAGGACCCGGGCAGGGCTGCAGGATTGCCGTTTGCGGGACTATTACCGTTTGGGGGACGTATCGCCGTTTGCGGGAAGCATGGGCATTTGCGGGACGTGTGTGAAGGCCACGGGTGCTTTTCTTCTCATGCACTGGAGGTCGAGGAGGAGAGGTGCTCCCCAGACAAGAATCAGGTCTGACACAGGGTTTGATGGAGTCTTTGACAGGAAAGGGGCTTCCCTGATAGCTCAGCTGCTGAAGAATCTGCCTGCAATGCAGGAGACCCGGGGTTCGATTCCTGAATTGGGAAGACCCCCTGGAGAAGGGATAGGCTACCCACTCCAGTCTTCTTGGACTTCCCTGGTGCCTCAGCTAGTGAAGAATCCGCCTGCAATGTGGGAGACCTGGGTTCCATCCCTGGGTCGGGAAGATCCCCTGGAGGAGGACATGGCAACCCACTCCAGCATTCTGGCCTGGAGAATCCCATGCACAGAGGAGCCTGGCGGGCTACAGTCCGTGGGGTCACAGAGAGTCGGACATGACTGAAGCGGCTAAGACTTTTTCACTTTCGCCAGGACAGAGGACTCACCCAGGATTGGGGTGGGCTGGAAGACAGGATGACTGCTCCTGGAGGGGACATCTCCAAGGCACGGTCTCCAGATAGGTGGGAGTCCGGCAGGACAGGAGACAGAGGTGTTGCGCTAGCTTTGACTGAATGGGCCCCCAGGAACTGTAGTAATTCGTGGGGCCAGAGTATGGAATGTGATGGGTGTGGGGGCTACAGGGGTAACTGGCCGGGTGACCCCTGGGCTGCGCTACACTTTATACACGCAGTCCCGTGGACGGCAAGGAGATCCAACCAGTCCATCCAAAAGGAGATCAGTCCTGGGTGTTGATTGGAAGGACTGACGCCGAAGCTAAAACTCCAATCCTTTGGCCACCTGATGCGAAGAGCTGACTCATTGGAAAAGACCCTGATGCTGGGAAAGATTGAAGGCGGGAGGAGAAGGGGTCGACAGAGGATGAGGTGGATGGATGGCATCACCAACTGAATGGACATGAGTTTTGAGCAAGTTCCGGGAGTTGGTGATGGACAGGGAGGCCTGGGGTGCTGCGGTCCACGGGGTCACAGAGTTGGACACCACTGAGCGACTGAAGAACATGAGTAAACATTTTATGTCCCCAAAGATGCAAATTGATCCAAACACACCAATTAAAAAATATCTGTATCTTCTGTACAAAGCCGTTGGATGCACCAGACCGATCACATGTGGTTAGCAAGCGCCCCTTAGACAAAGCAGGATCCATCCCTTGGGCTTCTCGGATGAATTCCATCCTCTTTCCGTGAATAGGAGAGCGGAGAGGGCCGCGGGCGGGGGTGAGTGCGGAGTTGCTGGCGAGGCAGGGTGTCCTCATCGGCGCTGTTTTTCCTGAGACCGTCTTGTTTTCCCGGATTCCCGCAGGCAACAGGATAGTGCAGATTGTGTCTCCCACGGTCTCTGTGGCGGTGGTGACGCTGATCGCGGCGGCGGTCGGCTACTGTAACCGGAGGAGGAATCATCTCGGGACAAATGGCAAGTCTCCCCCCCGCCACCCCCAGTTGTGTCTGCCTTAAGTGCTAAAGCCTGATTTAACAAAAATATGAGTGCATGAAACAGAGGCAGACTCAAAGATACAGACAGCAAGCTAGCGGTTCCCAGTGGGGAGATGGTAGAGGGCAGAGGGTTAGACAGAGGGGCAGAGATTCAAAGGGACCAGCTAAACGGCAGCCCACTCCAGCCTCCTTGCCTGAAAAATCTCATGGACAGAGGAGCCTGGCGGGCTGCAGTCCGTGGGGTCGCAAAGAATCAGACAGGACTGAGCGACTCACACTTCCTTACCATATACAAAGTAAATAAGCTACAAGGATGTATTGTTTGGAACATCCCCGGCTACGGTAGAGCTAATGTTTCATAAAGATTTTAAATGTGCGGTAAGTCTCTTCCATCGTGTCTGACTCTCTGCGACCCCGTGGACTGTAGCCCGCCAGGCTCCTCTGTCCATGGGATTCTCCAGGCAAGAATACCGGAGTGGGTTGCAGTTTGCTCCTCCAAACTGTAAGTGTCATACAGCCTATAAAAGTATTGAATCACTCGGCTGCACATGAGACTTCCCTGGTGGGCTCAGTCTTAAAGAGTCCACTGGCCAATGCAGGAGACGCAGGTTCGATCCCTGGGTCGGGAAGATCCCCTGGAAGAGGAAATGGCAACCCACTCCAGTGTTCTTGCCTGGAGAATCCCATGGGCAGAGGAGCCTGGCTGGCTACAGTCTGTGGGCTCGCAGAGAGTCAGACACAACTGAAGCCAGCATGCACACACAACCTCCAGGGAAATGAGTTTGTGGAGGGTGAGGGTAGGGCTTTCTGCTTCAATGATGGGTCCAAGCTCCTGGGTTTGCAGAATTACAAGCGCAGGGAGCTGCCTTTCGGAGCAGAGATCCTGGCTGCTGATCCAGGAAATTCCTAGAGATGTTGCTAAAGAGGTGGTCGGGGAGAGATGCTTTACTGCAGAAACAACAGCTCAGATGGTAATCTGGATTCTCTCAAGCTTTGGTCCTGAGACCACTCATGTCGGCATCTGTCTGGATTTTGCCAGGGTGAGGTTTCCACCGCCGGTGAGGGAAGCTGTGAAACAGAAGTCTATTCCAATAGTGTTTTTTTTTTTTTTTTTATAAATTTATTTATTTTAGTTGGGGGCTAATTACTTTACAATATTGTAATAGTTTTTGCCATACATTGACATGAATCAGCCATGGGTTTACATGTGTTCCCCTTCCCGAACCCCCCACCCACCTCCCTCCCCCTCTCATCCTTCTGGATCATCCCATTGCCCCGGCCCTGAGCCCTTGTCACATGCATCGAACATGGAATGGTGCTCTGTTGCCAATAGTGTTTTTATTTTTGGGATTTGGGCGACTTCAAAATCTCAGTAGCTGCCCTCTGCCTCCCTCTGCTGGTGGTTGGGTGATATTGACTTACATACTGGCCACCAAGCGCCTTGGTCTATACAACGCTCCACCCTGAAAGTTTGGAGGTGGGGAAGCAGAGTTCATGAAAACAAAAAACAAAAAAAAAACCCACTTACATTCTGGACCACATGCCTCATCATAGATGCTGTTGTTGAGTCGCTCAGTCGTGTCCGACTTTTTGCGACCCCATGGCCTGCAGCATGCCAGGCTTCCCTGTCCCATCACCAACTCCTAGAGTTTCGTCAAACTCATGTCCATTGAGTCAGTGATGCCATCTAATCATCTCATCCTCTGCCGCCCCTACAGTGAAAAAAAATTAACAGTGCTTTAAGATCAACCCGCTGAGGTTTCCGCCCCCTCCCCCGTGACGTCTTGCTTTCCATCTTTCCTTGCAGAACCACCGACTGTCTGAGGTCCTCGAAATCCACCCACCGCTCTGAGAAAGCCTCTGTTCAGATGACAACCCTGTCGATCCTGTGGAACGTCCCTGTCATTCTTGGCTTCACTCGCTGCCCTGGAGGGTCTTCTCTTCTATTTGCAACAGACGCGCTGCCCCACAAAGAAGGGGGTTCCTGATTCCTCAGATACATCAATGGCAACAAGGGGGACCGCTGGATCTTGGATTCTAAAGAGATTGCTTGATCTGTGGGTTCCATCAGCCATGCGGGCTGAGAGGTTCTGACTCTGGTCTGAGCTCTGGAATATGTCCTGCTGGGACCACGGGCCACTGACGTGGTCAAAGAACACAGGGGCCAGGAGAATAGCTGGGGGTCTTGGGTGGGGCTGCCATGGAGGACTTCCAAAGGATGGAAGCTGCTGCTTGGGTTTCTAGCAAGCTGTGGAGACAAGCTTAGCTGATGCTACAGGTTCCTTGAAAAAGTGAAAGTGTTAGTCGCTCAGTGGCAACCGACTCTTTGCGACCCCCTGGACTGTAGCCAACCAGACTCCTCTGTCCAGGGGGGTTCTCCAGGCAAGAATCCTGGAGTGGCTTGCCATTCCTTCCTCCAGGGGCTCTTTCCTGGCCCAGGGATCCAACCTGGGTCTCCTGCGTTGCAGGCAGATTGCTTTTACCATTTGAGCCACCACCTTCAGTTAACGTCAGGAATCTGGACCCGTTCACCACCGCCCGCGAATCAGGAATGAATGACTTTCGACCCTAACGGCAGCATTTGAACTTTATCTCAGCCCACAAAAGTATTATCACCTGCAGAGGATGAGGGTGGATTATTGGAAATTTAAGTGCAAGGCTGATGATGTGGAAACCGGCTTGGGGAAGCGGTGGGGTGCTTTTTTTTCTGCCATGAAATTGTACGCTCTCTACTTTTTGTTTTCAGAACGTGGGATAGAGATTTTGAGGTGTCGAGGCTTTTCTGTATTATTTTTGGTCTTGGATCCTCTGTGGGTACCAGTTCTTAAGGCAACATGAGTGTTTTTCTTGGTTTATACTTTTCTTTTTCCTGGACTAATTGTCTATCCTCAGCATCTAAAAAGTAGACTAACCGCTTGCTTGGGTTTTAGTCATTCTTTAGGGGAGAGGAGAAAGGGTGGTTTGGGCAGACTAGTGTAGTTTGATGGACTGAGATGAATGCTGGTAGGACTTCTGGGCTTGAATATCACAACCAAAGAGGAAGATGGTCGTTAGAGTCTGGAACTCAGAAAGATGATGCATGGAAATCGTAGGTATTCATGTGTGGGTGCTCACCCTTAGGTCCCTGCACCCCAATGTTCACTGCAGCCGTATGCACAGTAGCCAAGACGTGGAAGCCAGTTGATTCTTTACCAACTGAGCCAGCGGAGAAGACTATACCCGAAGCTAACACAACACTGTAAGTTGACTACACTTAAATAAAAAAGAAAAGAGAATATCCTTTCTTCAAGTATAAATCACTGTGTGCAAGGGTGTAGACCCACCTCCAACTCTTAATGTAGGAAAAGCAAATCTCTCTCTCTCGGTCACACACACACACACACACACACACGTCTCAAAATTCATGCACTGGTGTCATGACCCTTGGGATCTCAGAGTGGAACCTTATTTGTCAATAGATTTGGTACAGTTGTGATCAGTTAAGAGTCCATCGACAGAGGAATGACTCAGGAAGATGTGGTACATGTATGCAAGTGGAATATTACTCAGCCATGAAAAAGAATGAAATAATGCCATTTGCAGCAACATGGGTGGACCTGGAGAGTATTATAGTAAGTGAAGTAAGTCTGAGGAGCATAAATACCATATGATATCGCTTATGTGTGGAATCTAAGAAAATGGATACAAACGAACTTATTTACAAAACAGAAATAGACTCACAGACATACAAAAGGAACTTCTGGTGACCAAAGTGGAAAGCATGGAGGGATAAATTAGGAGTTTGGGATGAAGAGATACATGATACTATACATAAAAGAGATAAACAGCAAGGTCTTACTACATAGCACAGGGAACTCGACTCAAAATCTTATAATAAACTATAATGGAAAAGGACCTGGAAAAGAATATATGTATATCTCTATGAATAACTGAAACTGCCTATGTGTTAGTTGCTCAGTCATATCGGACTCTTTGTGACCCCCTGGACTGTAGCCCGCCAGGCTCCTCTGTCCATAGGATTCCCCAGGCAATCATACTGGAGTGGGTTGCCATTTCCTCCTCCAGGGGATCTTCCTGATCCAGGGATCAAACCTGGGTCTCTTGCACTGGCAGTTGATTCTTTACCAACTGAGCCAGTGGAGAAGACTATACCCGAAGCTAACACAACACTGTAAGTTGACTGCACTTAAATAAAAAAGAAAAGAGAACACCCTTTCTTCAAGTATAAACCACTGTATGCAAGGGTGTTGACCCACCTCCAACTCTTAATGTAGGAAAAGCGAATCTCTCTCTGCCACACACACACACACACACACACACACACAGGTCTCAAAATTCATGCACTGGTGTCGTGACCCTTGGGATCTCAAGAGTGGAACCTTATTTGTCAATAGATTGGGTACAGTTGTGATCAGTTAAGACGATGAGTTAGAACAGGATGGTTTCTAAAGCAATATGAGCTGTGTCTTTATAAGGGGAAATTCAGAGACCGAGGGACACCAGGAGAAGAACCTGAGTAGCTCGGAGCAGACCAGCCACAAGGCAAAGAGCTATCGCAAGCCGGGACAGAGCCCCCGTAACCTGCAGAGGGTGTGCCCGCCTGCCCACCCGTTGGTCTTGGACTTCCAGACTCTGAAACTGGGAGAAGATACATATTTCTTGTTTCATCTGCCCAGTTTGTGGGATTCTGTTAAAGACATCCTTAAAAAGTCATACATAGATGAATGCATTTGGGGTACAGAGTTGTGTTTGTTTGTTTTTTTCCTAATTTAAAAGCGAGAATGAGGAGTGCGTCTAGCTCGTCTGTACAGGTGGTACAGGAAGCCAGGCGTGATTAAACTCTGGACTCAGGCCCAAAGCGTGAGATCACAGTCTGGCTTCTCCAAGTCAAGCTGTGTGACGTTAGGCAAGTTGTACACCCTCTCTGGGTGTCAGCCATCTCATCTGTAAAACGAGTGTAATAATAATGACATCTATCTTCTAAAACGGTGGTGAGGCTGTGGTTGTTCAGCCGCTAGGTCGTGTGCAACTCTTTGCAACCTTATGGGCTGTAGCCCTCCAGGCTCCCCTGTCCATGGAAATTCCAGGCAAGAACACTGGAATGAGTTGCCATCTCCTTCTCCAGGGGAATCTTCCCAACCCAGGGATTCAACTGCAGTCTCCTGCATTGGCAGGTGGATTCTTTACCCCTGGAGCCACCAAGGAACTGTATCCTATACTTTGAAAGATTTTAAATATTCTTGCCTCAGAAAGAAAGAATTATGTCACAGGGTGGAGTTGTCAGACAAGGCTATGGTGGTCATCCCACTGAAAAGTAGCTGCCATGGTCATCCCACTGAAATGCATCCTCATCCCAATGTACACCTTAACCTTCTACAAGGGTACATGTCGACTATATCTCAATAAAGCTGGGGGAAAGAGTTCTTTCTGAATTTTTTCTGCCAGTGTTTTTGCTTGGATTCTGTAGGCGTGTGGCATGCCGCAAGCACAGTTGATCTTTACAGTGGCTCTGGAGAGACTTTCCTCCTTCTTTCCACAGCAGATTCACTGGACATTTAATATTCTGCGACAGCGCATTGTATACACACGTATATTTCTGGGAGAGAGCAGCTCTCTTATTGACCATATGTTTCTGCTGACGTGATAGAATCTGACTTTCAAATTGTGTTATCTCCTGACTTCCGCGAATCTTGTTCATTTTGAGGACTGTTTCATAGGATATGTGTGTGCATCTGTTCTTTCATCTTCCTTCCGGTAATTTTGTGTAGATTTGGTGGCTTTTTCTTGCGTAGGTTTGGAGGACTCCTTTATCTGTGCTCAGAAATCAGTTTCTTTGAAACCCTTGTGATCCACGTTCAAGAAGATTTCCAGCATCTCCGTTACGTCACATCGAAGGAGCCACCATGTGTAGCAGAACCATCTCTACTTTCAGCAAATGTTTCCTAACATTTTGTTGTTCAATTCTCTCTCTCTTTGTACCCTCTAGCTTCTTTTACCACCCCCCCCCAAAACATTAGCTGCATTATTTAAAAAAAACTTTTGTAGTAGAGTATAGCCAATTGACAAACAATGTTGTGATAGTTTCAGGCAGACAGCAAAGAGACTCAGGCATATATATACATGTATCCATTCTCCCCCAAACTCCCCTCCCATCCAGGCTGCCACATGACCTTGAGCAGAGTTCCCTGTGCTGTCCAGCAGGTCCTTGCTGGTTCTCCATGTTATATACAGCAGTGTGTCCGTGTCCGTCCCAGACTCCCTGACCATCCCTTCCCCCATCCTCCCCCCTGGGAACCATAAGGTTATTACAGAGTATTGAGCAGAGTTCCCTGTGCTGGACAGCAGGTCCTTGCTGGTTCTCCACGTTAAATACAGCAGTGTGTCCATGTCCGTCCCAGACTCCCTGACTATCCCTTCCCCCATCCTCCCCCCTTGTGACCATAAAGTTATTACAGAGTATTGAGCAGAGTTCCCTGTCCTGTCCAGCAGGTCCTTGCTGGTTCTCCATGTTATATACAGCAGTGTGTCCATGTCCGTCCCAGACTCCCTGACCATCCCTTCCCCCATCCTTCCCCCTGGGAACCATCAGGTTATTACAGAGTATTGAGCAGAGTTCCCTGTGCTGGACAGCAGGTCCTTGCTGGTTCTCCACGTTAAATACAGCAGTGTGTCCATGCCCGTCCCAGACTCCCTGACCATCCCTTCCCCCATCCTTCCCCCTGGGAACCATCAGGTTATTACAGAGTATTGAGCAGAGTTTCCTGTGCTGTCCATCACTCAGCATGACACTGTCTAGGTCCATCCATGTCTCCACAAACAGCATTAAGCGTCTGGCTTCTTATAAAAACTCCTTTGAAAGTGAAAGTATCAGTCACTCAGTCGTGTCTGACTCTTTGAGACCCCATGGACTGTAGCCCGCCAGGCTCCTCTGTCCATGGGATTCTCCAGGCAAGAATACTGGAGTGGGTTGCCATGTCCTCCTCCAGGGGCTCTTCCCGACCCAGGGATCGAACCTGCGTCTTCTGAGTCTCCTACATTGCAGGCAGATTCTTTACTGCTGAGCCACCTGCGAAGCCCATACATCTGGAGACAGTCACCATCTGCCATGTGGTTTTAGAATAAGCGTTAGTCTTGGTGGGGTAATTCAGTGCCTTTTCTGTTTTCTTTCTTTGAAATTAAAAAAAAAGCTTTTTTTTTTAACTTTTGGCTGCTGTGAGTCTTCGTTGCAGTGCTCAGCCTTTCTCTAGTCGTGGCACTTGGGCTGTCTAGTTGTTCCACGGCATGTAGGATCCTAGTTCCCTGACCAGGGATCGAACCTGCATCCTCTCCATCAGAGATCGCTAACCATTGGGCAACCCAGGGGAGTCCCTTTTGCTTTCCTTGGAGACACAAACAGGGGAAACAGGATCAAGGCGCCCAAGAGCCAGTCCCATCCCGTCGGCGCTTATGTGCAGGTCAGACTCTAGAGGGAATGGTAGAGTTAGCTTGTCCGATTTCACATCACATACTATTCTGGGCCTCGGCGTTGACAGGCTTCAGTTGGTGTGGGTTGGCGTCCGCCCAAGTCCTGTCTTCCTAACGGAGGCTTGTCCCCCGGAGTTCCAGATATAAATGCAGCGTGTTCTCCGGAATCCAGCACAGCTACCAACACATCTGTGCTTCGCAGCCGTCTCTCCTTTACCCTGGCCACCTCCCTCCCCCCTTCTAGAACAGGTGTGCGGCAAAGATAGCTGCCTGTCCACAAATAGCTGGGGCTCCATACATGGTCCACGGATGGACAGATGTCCCAAACTCCCCTCAACGGAAAATAAAAGCAGTGCTTGGATGTCATGCTTTCAAACTGCGGTGTTGGAGAAGACTCTTGGACTGCAAGGAGATCCATCCGGTTCATCCTAAAGGAGATCAGTCCCGAATATTCATTGGAAGGACTGATGCTGAAGCTGAAACTCCAATCCTTTGGCCACCTGATGCAAAGAGCTGACTCCTTGGAAAAGACCCTGATGCTGGGAAATATTGAAGGCAGGAGGAGAAGGGGACGACAAGAGGATGAGATGGTTGGATGGCATCACCGACTCGATGGACATGAGTTTGAGTAAACTCCGGGAGATGGTGAAGGACAGGGAAGCCTGGCGTGCTGCAGTCCATGGGGTCGCAAAGAGTCAGACACGACTGAGCGACTGAACGACAATAACCGCTCGGACTGACAAGCAGAGAACATTTGCCACTGCAGTGCAGGGTTGGCGGCACCATCTGACTCTCTCCCCTTTGGCTGTAAACCAAAGAGGCATTAATTAGGGAGATGAGACCACTGCAACCGTAGCCCCTTCCTCTGCCAAGGGCACTTGCTCGCCCACCTCCTCTGCTCAGACTTTTGTTCTCTCTCTCTCCCACATCCAGCTCCCAACACCTAATAAAGTATGCTTTTCAATTGTTTATTGCCTGGCTTCTCCCCACCTCCCCGACTAGAATATACATTTGTAAAAGCACGGATGTGTCTGTAACTCTTACAACCATGAGTGGCAAACAGCAGTGACGTGAAAGTCGCTCAGTCGTGTCTGAATCTCTGCGACCCCAGGGACTGTAGCCCGCCAGGCTCCTCTGTCCATGGGATCCTCCAGGCAACAGTACTGGAGTGGGTTGCCATTTCCTTCTCCAGGGGATCTTCCCCACCCAGGGATCGAACCCGCATCTCCTGAGTCTGCATTGTGGGTGGATTCTTTACTACTGACCCACCGGGGAAGCTCTAAAATATGGATATATAATTGCAATCGTGATGCTCACACAGAAGCATGCATTTGTATACATATACTGCAGAATTTGTTCTCATTCTCCTGCTTGCTCAGAAGGCTTTCATCACAAAAATGCGGCAAGCAATCCAGCCGGTTGGCATATTTTTTTAGCTTCTGGGCTTGAACTATGTCTCGCAAAGGGCCCTGTAACTTGCCAACAACATTGCATCTGGTGTAGCAACCAAAGACTAGTTTTCTCCGAACAACGTCTTGGGAGAATGCAGGCTCAGTTTCACAATCGGCAAACACCCTTTGTGAGGCACCCAAGAGGAGAGACTGCCTTGGGCTCGCGGCGCCCACAGGTCACCTGGCTTCCTGGGTAGCACCTCCCACCCCCAAAGGAATCCAGCCGCGCCCTTCGCAGGATGTCTGCTCTGGGTTTAAAAATGGACCTGGCTTTTGCCCGGAGATCCGGGAGGATTGCCTGTGGCTGACTGCCTTCTGCTCTGTTCACTGTTGTTCAGGCGCTCAGTCGTGCCTGACTCTTTGTGACCCCACGGACTGCAGCACGCCAGGCTTCCCTGTCCATCACCAACTCCCGGAGTTTACCCAAACTCATGTCCATCGAGTCGGTGATGCCATCCAACCATCTCATCCTCTGCCGTCCCCTTCTCCTCCTGCCCACAATCTTCCCCAGCCTCGGGGTCTGTTCCATTGAGTCAGTTCTTCCCATCAGGTGGCCCAAGGATTGGAGCTTCAGCTTCAGCATGAGTCCTTCCACTGAATATTCAGGGTTAATTTCCTTTAGGAAGGACTAAATACCTCTGCCATAATAAGGAATGAAATTGTGTCATTTGCAGAAATGTGGATGCACCCAGAGGCTGTCTACGCAGAGTGAAGTAAGTCAGAAAGACAAACATCGTATGTTAATGCGTATAAGTGAAATCCAGAAAAATGGCATAGATGAACGTATTTGCAAAGCAGAAATAGAGAGTGGGATAAAATGTGAAACTGAGATTCATACATACACACTGGGCTTCTCTGGTGGTTTAGACGGTAAACAATCTGCCTGCAATGGAGGAAACGGGGGTTCAATCCTTGGGTCGGGAAGATCCCCTGGAGGAGGGCATGGCAACACACTCCAGTGTTCTTGCCTGAAGAATCCCATGGACAGAGGAGCCTGGCGGGCTACAGTCCATGGGGTCGCAGAGATTCAGACACGACTGAGCGACTTTCACTTCACTTCACATATACGCTATTCTACTATGTAGAAAAGAGACAACTAATGAGAACCCGTGAACAAAATAGATATATGTACATGTATAACTGAATCACTTTGCTGTACAGCTGAAACAACATGTTGTGGCTGTTGTTTATATGCTAAGCCATTTCCCCCTCTTCTGTGACCCCCTGGACTGTAGCCCGCCAGGCTCCTCTGTCCATAGCATTCTCCAGGCAAGAATACTGGAGTGGGTTGCCATGCCCTCCTCCAGGGGATCTTCTCGACCCAGGGATTGAACCTGCGTCATTTCCTGCATTGGCAGGCAGATACTTCATCACTGAGCCATCAGGGAAGCCCTTCATCTGTTATACTCTAACAGAGACTTGAAATTTTTTTGAAGCTACCTCGATGCTGGGAAAGATTGAGGGCAGGAGGAGAAGGGGACGACAGAGGATGAGATGGCTGGATGGCATCACCGACTCGATGGACATGGGGTTGGGTGGACTTAGGGAGTTAGTGATGGACAGGGAGGCCTGGCGTGCTGCGGTTCGTGGGGTCGCAAAGAGTCGCACAGGACTGAGCGACTGAACTGAACTGAATATGAAATAAGGGCTTCCCACATGGCGTTAGTGGTGAAGAACCCGCCCTGCAGTGCAAGAGACTGCCATTCCGTCCCTGGGTCGGGAAGATGCCCTGGAGGAGGGCATGGCAACCCACTCCAGTGTTCTTGCCTGGAGAATGCCATGGACGGAGGACTGTACATAGGATCGCAAAGAGTTGGACACGACTGAAGCGACTCAGTACACTCGCGGGCAATATGAAACAAACATGAGAACTGGAAAAAAGAACAGACGCCAACATCTCTCCAGTTTTCCTCACTTGCTCTCTCTGGCTCCCACATACTTCCCCCGCTGTCTAGCCGCAGGGCGCTCCAGCCACCCCAAGCCCACAAGTCAGCAATCAGAACCCACCACGGGGAGGGAAGCTTGTTAAGAGAGGGTACGGCCCCATTACGCAGTTTCCTGAGTCTCGAGTTTCCTGAGTCTAGACCTGGGACTGTTTGTCAGAACTTCCCAGAAGATGTGGTGACCTGGGGAAGCAAAGCTGGGGTAGGAGGACTCGCAGCTTCGGGGGTCTGGCTCCCGTGGGTGGGAGCGAGGTGATCTCTACTTCCTCCAAACCTATCAACCCATCTCGTGGTGTTTCCTGGACCTCCCGAGGATGGGGTAGAAGGTGGAATTCCTTGGATGTTTTATGAGCGGGGAAACCATAATGAAAGGGTGGGTACAGGGACGAGGCGGGAAGGAATCTGCCTTCTCCAGGACTGCTTTCACTTGGCCTGGAAGGGTCTCATTTTCTCCCCCAAGGCAGCAAGAAAGTGCCAGGAGTCACCCCCCAACCCCTTCCCCAACCTGGAATGCGGCTTCTTTAACCCTCTTACTCCCTCTGGGCCAAAGCAGTCTCCTTCCTCCCTCCTGTGGGCGTAGTTAATGCATGCACTCAGGCATCCACGAATTATTAATTCCCTCACTCACCCACTTTAGGTAGACGAGCACTCATTCACGAATTCACGCACTCACCCCTTCTTGCAGGCATTCATTCATTCATTCACTCAGGCCTGCACACGGGAGCTCATTCATTCATTCACTCAGGCCCGCACACGGGAGCTCATTCATTCATTCACTCAGGCCCGCACACGGGAGCTCATTCATTCATTCACTCAGGCCCGCACACGGGAGCTCATTCATTCATTCACTCAGGCCTGCACACGGGAGCTCATTCATTCATTCACTCAGGCCTGCACACGGGAGCTCATTCATTCATTCACTCAGGCACGTACACGGGAGCTCATTCATTCATTCACCCAGGCACGCACACGGGAACTCATTCATTTATTCACCCAGGCACGCACACGGGAGCTCATTCATTCATTCACTCAGGCATGCACACGGGAACTCATTCATTCATTCACTCATGCATGCACACGGGAGCTCATTCATTCATTCACTCAGGCATGCACACGGGAGCTCATTCATTCACTCAGGCATACACGCAGGAGGTCATTCATTCACTCAGGCCTGCATTCACTCATAAGTGTGTTCTCTCCTTCCTCTACTCGGTTCATCCGCCCACCTGTTACCCTTCTCTCCATCACTGACTCACATCGGTCCCTCCCTCTTGCGCCCACGCACTGTCCACGCCCCGCGCGCGCGCCTCCTCCGCTCCCCGCACGTTCCCTCCATACGATCACGTTTCCAGCGTGGCCTCTGCTCCGGGCCGCGCGCTGGCCTGGGGCCCGGCCCGTGAGGCCACGGCAAACATTGACTTTGGGGGCGGCGGGTTAAAGGTTAGAGGTTTTAGAGCCAGGACGCCCCAGACGCCTGGATTCCGCGGGGAGGGGGCCGAGGGAGCGGGGCGCCGAGGCCAGGCTGCCCGCCTCCAGGCTCTCCCTTCCCGGGGGGCCCTCAGACGCCAGGACTAGGCGGGGCGCGCGGCTGGGGCGGGCGGTGCGGAGGACCCCCGCCCGGGGCGGAGCTGACCTTCCCGAGAGCCGCCCACCTCCGGGCCGCGCGCCGCCCCGCCTGCCCTGGGCCAGCAACTGCGGGAACGCGAAGGTGGGGGGGCGCCGCCGGCGATCGGGGGCCGGGGAGGGGGGCGCAGGCCTGCGCCAGGCCTGCCCCAGCGCACCACGTGGGGGTTGGCCTGGGCGTGGCGGAGACCTGACGCTCCCGGAGCTCGGAGGAGGAGCGGGCCGGGGGGTGTGGAAGGCTGGGGGGTGGAGGGGGGCGGAGGAAGCTTCCGGAGGCGTGGTGGCCGCCTGGGCGCTCGGGGGAACCTGGGAGCGTATTGGGGGCGCACTTGGGCTGCTGGAGCGCAGAGGCTCAGAGGGGCGGGGCGCACGGCTGGACGCGCGGTGAAAGGAGTGATCGGGGTAGGGGCGCAGCCAGGCCGCTGAAGTCTCGGGCGTGGATGGGGGAGGGGGGTAGGGAGGCGCCTGGAGCCAGTGCCGGGCGCGGCCTGGGGACCCTGAGGACACCCGGGGGCGCCCCAGCGGCGGCAGTGCCCGCGGCTGCCCCTGCGCGCGGCGGAGGCGTGGGCTGACTCGGGAGGGGCCGGGGCGTGGGGCGGTGCGGGTATCCGGAACGCCCAGCTGTCTCCGCAGGCCTCGAACTCGGAGCGGGTGGGGCCCCTGGAGACGCAGACGACGCCTCCGCTCGGCTCGGCGGCTGGAGCCCCGGACAGAGGCCACCCGCCGCGCCTGGGCGCCCTCGGCCGCGTGGTGCCCACCGCGCGCTGCGCCCACACCATGCCCGGTAAGCGGAGAAACCCTTCTCGCGGCCAGCCTCCGCGCTCTCCTAGCCCGGGTGAGATGGACTGCGCTGGGGCGGGGAGACCCCCACCTCCCCTCTTTGCCCGCACAAAGTGGTCCCCAAACTCCTCAGCGGCCACCGTGCGCCCCCGCGGTATCCCTCAGGCCCTCACTTCCCCCCGGAGCTGGAGAGCTCGGTGTCCTTTGGTGCGACTGGCGAGACAGTGGGTCTCAGCGGCTGGGGGGGACTGAGGTTTAGTGTCCTCAAGGGACATTTGCGGCTGTTGTTGAGTGGCTCAGTCGTGTCTGACTCTTTGTGACCCCATGGACTGCAGCACGCCAAGCCTCCTTGTCCATCACCAACTCCCGGAGTTTGCTCAAACTCACGTGACTTCGTTGAGTTGGTGATACCATCCAAGGGGCTCGTCCTGGGTCGGCCCCTTCTCCTCCTGCCCTCAAAAAAGATGGTCAAGGGCCACTGAGATTTGGTGATTTTCCTTCTGTGAAAGCTTAGCCCTTGGAGGTTGGGTGGACCATTTTCTTGGCAGGCGTGGAACTGTGTGAGAGGCTTACCGACGTGCAGAACCATGGGAAGTTCGTGGTCGTAAAACTCTGGGAAGACGGAGCGTCTTTGGTCCTCGCCAAGATCAGACCAGAGACAGAGTTGCTTATTCCCGTATAAAGATCCGGGGTTAATCCCCGCTGCAGGGCTGCAGGCTGGCTTTGGTGGGATGACTGTGGCAAGCCCTGACTCCCAAGGGCTTCAATTGTGTCCTCTGTCCTCTCTGCCTGCCCTCGGGTTTGGCGGGGACATCTGATTGGGACAGTGGACCTCAGAGGCTTAGAAATGGGATGGTAGCATGTAACCTTCGCCCATGGGAAAGATGTCTGTCCTGTTCTGTTTTGTGTGTGTGTGTGTCTGTGGGGAAGAGGGCTGGTTTGGCCACCTCACCCCGCTTGTGGGATTTTGCTTTCCCGACCACGGATGGAATCTGGGCCTCAGCAGTGAGAGCTTGGCATCCTAACTGGTTCTCTGCATACATGCAGTCTCCCTCGTGTCCAACTCTTTGCGACCCCGTGGACCATAGCCCGCCAGCCTCCTTTGTCCATGGGGATTCTCCAGGGAAGAATACCGGAGTGGGTTGTCATTCCCTTCTCCAGGGCATCTTCCCGAACCAGAGATCGAACCCCCGTCTCCTGCATTGGCAGGCGGATTCCTTACCACTGAGCTACCTGGGAAGCCACACCTAACCACTTGCCTGCCGGGGAAATCCCGCCCATTCCTGTTTTGTTTTGTTTTTTATCCTGAAGACAATCTCTTCTTGCACTAAATCAGGCCTCGTCACTCATGAGAGCACTAAAAAAAAAAAAAAAATTCAGGTTGCTTTTTATTGAGAGGAGCAATTTGGTAATAAGTCACCAGGAGGCTTCCCAACTGTTTTCCACCTCCGTGCCTTAGCGAGGCAAAGTTGTTTGGGCCGATTTCCTGCTGTACGCTACAAGGTTCTGTTGAGAGGAGAAGCAGAAATCCCGTCCGTGTGTTCCAGGGAGCAGTTCGGAGCTCTCGAGACTGAAAGAAAAAAAACCAAAAACACGCCTTTTCTGGAAGCCGGCGAGGGTCTGTATAAATGGTAGCATTCAGGAGGATCGTGCGGACACATGGCCGTCGGGCCCGGCAGTGTGCCGGAGAGACCCCACTGGGGATTCCGCGCTCGGCTGGTAACAGAACGCGCCTTTGAGTGAACGAGGGGGGGCCCCCGAGGAAGCCAGGGGTGTTATTCTGGGGCAGCGGCTGTCAGGTGGGTGGGGGAGGAGGCAAGGAATCGAAGTAAACATTTCTTCCCGGCCCCTCATAAAACCGACAGCTGCCGCCGTCTGCAGGGTGAAGTCGACTTCGGGAGATTTTTTTTTTTTCTTGTTCAACGTGGGGTTGGAGGACAGCCTCCAGTCCTGTTTGTGTTCCATGCCAGACGTCCCCACCCTAACACCCCGTCGAGAGGAAACTCGGCCTTTCAGTGTGGGTGTGTGCTCAGTGGTCAGTTGTGTCCGACTCTTTGTGACCCCCGTGGACTGTAGCCCGCCAGGCTCCTCCGTCCGTGGGGTTCTCCGGGCAAGAATCCTGGAGTGGGTCGCCATGCCCTCCTCCAGGGGTCTTCCCCACCCAGGGATCGAACCTGCATCTCCTGCATTGGCAGGTGGGTGGCTAAGTGGTAAAGAATCCACCTACAATTCAAGAGATGCAGGAGAGATCTTCCGCACCCGGGGATCGAACCCACATCTCTTATGTCTCCAGCATTGGCAGGTGGGTTCTTTACCACCAGCACCACCTGGGAAGCCCTAATAAATAGATTGAGAGATAGATGTTATTAATATTAATAGATAATGATAGACAGACGATACGTAAGATGCATAGAGGATACATAAATACAGATGATAGGTAAGTAAATGATAAATAGGTGGATAGGTAGATGATGTCAATATTAATCAATAATGATAGGTGACAGATAAGATGCATAGAGGATACGTACATATCAAGATAGATTAGTAAGTAGATGATAAATAGATGGACAAAAAAGAAAGTGAAGTTGCTCAGTCGTGTCTGACTCTTTGCGACTCCATGGACTGTAGCCCGCCAGGCTCCTCCGTCCATGGGATTTTTCCAGGCAAGAATCCTGGAGTGGGTTGCCATTTCCTAGATGGATGTTATTAATGTTAATAGATAATGATAGACAGTTGGATGAATAGATAGACAGCCATCTCTGGGGCTGCAGACTTGAGTTCTGAGTTTTCCCTGTCGGTGATAACTCACAGCCGAGACGCCAGGAATCCTCAACTTCTCCTTAACCCAAGAAGAACCCCAGCCAGGGGTAGACAGGAGGCCCTTGGGCAGGTGGGCACTCACCCCAGCAGAATGCCAAGGTTAAGACGGGAAAACGGGCCCAGGAGGCTTGGGTCCTGCTGTTTTTTGCGGGGTGACCTTGTCTTTGGACACGGGGAGGGCGCGGCGGCCGCAGCCGAGCACCGTCTGGTCTTTGAGAACGGAGCTGTGTGTGTCCCAGCCCCAGACCAAACGCTGCGAATGTTAATTTCTGTCGCGAGCTCGGGAGCCAAGGCCCGGATCTCCTGATGCCCCCTTGGTTTCGTCCAGGCGGCCGGCTTGCCCTTGGGGACCTCAGAATCAGGCGGTTTTAAATTCCCCGTGAACGTCCACATCACACATTCTTCTCACTCGAACTGTCGTAAATCAGCTGTTCGAGTTTCTTTCCCCGCTGCGGGGACATGGGAAACAGGGCGTTTTTGGTGAATGAAACAGTCTTCCTTTCCCTTCTGAAGTCCGTCTCCTTGGCTTCGTACACCCTCGAGTTGAAGTCTTGCCAACGACTGGGGCGTGTGCGATTTAATTAATGGGTCTGGCCGTTTCCTTTCGAGAGCCCGGTTCTTTTGGCAAGTTGGGCGGGAATCCTCGTGGTAACTCAGATCAATCCGACCGTTGTTTCTACCTTTGGCTTTGTGTTCAAAGCCCAAAAGTTTTGGGTGACTTTTTGAGACTTGAATGGAGAATCAAATAAGCGGTCTGAGCTAGGCACATGCGCCGTGCTGGAGCAAAAGGAAATTTTATTTTTTCAACTGAAGGATAGTTGATTTACAGTGTCGTGTGGTTTTCAGCAAAGTTATAAATACACATGAAAACTGAAAATTCCTATTGGGCTTTCCTGGTGGTGCTAGTGGTAAAGGATCTGCCTGCCAGTGCCGGAGACCTGGGTTCGATCCCTGAGTGGGGAAGATCCCCTGAAGGAGGAAATGGCAACCCACTCCAGCATCCTTGCCTGGAGAATCCCCTGGACAAAGGAGCCTGGTGGCCTACAGTCCATGGGGTTGCAAAAGAGGCAGACATGACTGAGCATATATTCCTGTATATATCGTGTATATATCTATATATACTTGGTTATATATGTCTTTATACATATATATGTATATATTCATATTTTTTAATTTATATATATATTTTTTATTTTGGAGATAGGGGCATGGCATGTGAGATCTTAGTTCCCAGACCAGGGATTGAACCCATGCCCCCTGCAAAGCGAAGAACATAGTCTTAACTGCTAGACCGCTGGGGAAGTCCCTACGTATTCTTTTTCTTTTTATTCTTTTCCATTCTAGGTTATTACAAGATATAGAGCTCTCTGCGCTGTACAGTATGTCCTTGTTGTTTATTTATTTTATATACAGTGTCTGTTTGTATATAAACAGAGTATATGATTAAAATTTCCTGGTGTATATAAGCAGATACTGTATATAAACTTCCATCTGTTCATCAGCACCAGGAAATTTTAATCGTACTCTGCTTGACTTTGTGTCATATTTAGCGTTTCCTGTTATGTTTCCTGCATGCATGTGGGTTTTTTTTTTTTTCTTTTGATTTTTCGGTTTTTTTGAAGAAGAATTTTTTTTTTTAATTTTTCAATGAAAGAATGCACGTGAAATGTCCCTGAAGCGTATTTTAGAATATGCACGCGTGCGTGCTGAGTCGCCTCAGTCGTGTCTGACTCTTCACGACCCTGTGGACCGTATGTAGCCCGCCAGGCTCCTCTCTCCATGGGATTCTCCAGGCAAGAAGACTGGGGTGGGTGGCCATGCCCTCCTCCAGGGGATCTTCCCCACCCAGGGGTCGAACCTGCGTCTCTCACGTCTCCTGAATGGGCAGGCAGGTTCTTCACCACTAGCGCCACCTGCGAAACACTTGTCCAGTCCACGTCGTGAAGCCTGAGAGAGTCAGAGGTGACGCTCAGCCCCACCGCTGACCCCTGAGACCAGGCGGGAACGTAACCCGGTTGTCTTTGTCCACGTCCACAGTGTCTGACCAGGCATTTGTGACGCTGGCCACCAATGACGTCTACTGCCAGGGGGCCTTGGTGCTGGGGCAGTCACTCCGGGACCACAGGGCCACCAGGAGGCTGGTGGTGCTGGTCACGCCTCAGGTGTCCAACCCGCTCAGGTAAGACTCAACACACACACCTGATTCTTCTGACCGTAGAGGCTGGAGGAGGTTCTAGGCCGTGGTCCGTGAGCTTGGACCGGCAAGCACATGGGGGGCCTTGGACACTTGCAGAGGGGCTCGCGGTTGTTATTAGAGGCAGGGGCTCTGCCTGGTGCATGGCCGACTTCAGAATTCTTACACGCAAAGCCACTTGTGTGTAGACTTCCTTGCCTCAAATACGGGAATCAACGGCATTGATTTGGAGTTGGGGGGAACGGGGGACTCTGAGAAGCAGCCGCCCTACTAATCTACTGCATGCACACTCCTGAAGTCGTGTGAAAATCTCTGCCACGCCCTGGACTGTAGCCCACCGGGCTCCTCTGTCCATGGGATTCTCCAGGCAAGAACACTGGAGTGGGTTGCCATTTCCTTCTCCAGGGGGTCTTCCCAGCCTTGGGACTGAACTGGTGTCTTCTGCATAGGCAGGAGGGTTCTTACCATTGAGACACCTGGGAAGCCCACATCCTGAGCTAAGTTAAAGCATTTTTGTTTTTCTTACATTTTTATTGAAATATAGCTGATAGACGGAGGCAAAATCTGACAGACTGGGGCGGGGGACGTTCCTGAGGTATTACGTGACAGAAAGATGAACATTGGAAGGTAAAATCTGATAGAAACTAAGGGGTTCTGAGGCAAATTCTGACAGACACTGAGGGGTTCTGACATAAAATCTGACAGAAGCTAGGGCGTTCTGAGGTAAAATCTGACACACAAGGAGGTTCTGAGGTAAAATCTGACAGGACATAGCTAGTTCAGGGGTAAAATCTTACAGAAAGATGAACCTTCTGGGGTGAGATCTGACAGAAAGATGAACGTTAGAAGGTAAAATCTGACAGAAGCTAGAGGTCCCCGTGGTAAAATTTGACATAAACTAGGGGGTTCTGAGGCAAAAACCTGACAGACAATAGGAGGATCTGAGATAAAATCTGACAGAAGGAGTTTCTGAGATAAAATCTGGCAGGAAGAAGGACCTTCTGAGGTAAAATTTGACAGAAAGACAGTCTTTCTGAGGTAAAATGCTTGCAGAAAAGAATTCTTCTCTTTTTCCCCCAACTTTCCTGGTTGGCATTAGTTGTAAAGAACCTGCTTGCCATTGGAGGAGACAGAAGAGATGTAGGTTCGATCCCTGGGTTTGGAAGATCCCCTGGAGGAGGAAATGGCAACCCACTTCAGCATTCTTGCCTGGAGAATCCCATGGACAGAGGAGCCTGGTGGGCTGCAGTCCATGGGGTTGTAAAGAGATGGACACGACTGAGCACATACATCTGTACAAGGGCTTTTTAGCCCTCCAGAACCTTTTAGAGAAAAACACTTCAGCATATCCTCCAACAAAATGAAATGTGAGCAAAAAGGGACAGAATATCTTGTGTTAAATGGTTTCCTGGTCCCCTAGAGTTTGGCCTATCTTCTTCCAGGGTTATCCTCTCAAGGGTGTTTGATGAGGTCACTGAGGTGAACCTAATAGACAGCGCGGACTACATTCACCTGGCCTTTCTGAAGAGACCTGACCTCGGAATCACCCTCACCAAGCTTCACTGCTGGACACTCACCCATTACAGCAAATGCGTCTTCCTGGACGCAGACACGCTGGTGAGTATGGGGGAGGGGGAGGTCCAGACCTTCTGCTTGATGAGGAGCCGCCCACTCAGAGATCATGCCCCTCCCTCCTTTAGCAGGCTGCTAGCCCCTGCTAGTGGATCTCTACCAGGTAATGTCCATCTCACCCACCAACATCATTTAGTCAGTCAGCATCGGGTAGAAGACACCCATGAGTGTTGCTGAGAACACTGGGTTACTTGAAGGCCTGTTCCTTCCCTAGGATGAATTATTCATTATGTCATCTACACAAAATAAAATATTGGGAGAATATTCTTCTTTGATTGTACCCTGAATTATATAGCCCTGGTGGGACTGGAAACCTGGCTTCTTAAGCTATAGCATCCCCACTGTGGTCATTCGGGGTAGTGACCCTCGGTGTAGGAGCCCAGGCCAGGTACTTTCAGAAACAGCCATTGGAATGTCGAAATGTGAAATGAGGTTGGAGTGTTGGAGACCCGTTCTGGGTTGTCTTGGTTGTGCAAAAGCGGTGTAGGAAGGTGGAGGGGTGGAGAGGAAAATCAGAACAGAGAAACAATCACAGTAATATTTTTTCTACCCAAACAGAGCACAGTTTATAAAGCCAATAGTTGTGTCGGAGAGGAGTGCTGTTAGTGGTCAAGCTCTCCGAGGCAGGGGATGATATCATATTGACTTGCGAACCTCCATGCTTGTGGGTTTCCAGTCTCGTAGGTCACATTTGCTAGGTGGAAGAGAATAAATACAGTTAAGAGCATATCATCAATATATTGGGGCTTCCCTGGTGACTCAGACGGTAAAGAATATTTCTGCAATGCAGGCGACCCAGGTTCGATCCCTGGGTTGGGGAAATCTCCTGCAGAAGAGAAATGGCAACCCACTCCAGTGTTCTTGCCTGGAGAATCCCAGGGATAGAGGAGCCTGGTGGGCTGCAGTCCATGGGGGCTTCAAGAGTTGGACACAACTTAGTGACTAAGCAACCACAAGCTTGCAGGCAAATTCCCTTTTGTGGTAAACTTGTCCTGGTCAGGATGTTTCCTGGGAGCTAAACAAAGGAATTTTAGTTTAACGCTCATTCCATTGGAAGCAGGGTTCCTGGAGACAGAGATGGACCATCGTGTATGATTTAAGCTTATGTGCAGAACCCCTTGAGTGATACTTGTGCTCAGTCGTGTCCGACTCTTTGTGACCCCATGGACTGCAGCCCACCGGGCTCCTCTGTCCATGGGATTCTCCAGGTAAGAACACTGGAGTGGGTCACCATTCCCTTCTCCAGGGGATCTTCCCAACCCAGGGGATCGAACCCATGTCTCTTCCGTCTCCTGCATTGTCAGGTCAGTTCTTTACCCCTGAGCCACCTGGGAAGCCATGTGCTTCATCTCTTTAGTGATGAGCTTGTAGCAGAAGCAGCTGAGTATAGAAGTTCAAGTCACAGGCACAGATTCAATATGGAGTCAGACTGGTTCTCTCCCCTCACGTCACACGGGTCCCCCACGCTCTGGTTCCCCAGGTGCTGTCCAACATTGATGAGCTGTTCGACAGGAGGGAGTTTTCTGCGGCCCCGGATCCCGGATGGCCAGATTGCTTCAACAGTGGGGTATTTGTCTTCCAACCCTCGCTGGAGACGCACAGCCTCTTGCTACAGCACGCCACCGACCACGGCAGCTTTGACGGTACGCTGAGGGGCAGCTGGACGTTTTTGGACCAGAGTGGGGCTGTGGCCATCCCTTTGCCCCACCAGCACTTCCTCCTCGCCACCTCGTACCTGTGAATAGCAAGTTAAAGATGGGGATTGAGGGACTTCCGTGGTGGTCTGGTGGCTAAGACTCCGAGCTCCCAATGCAGGGGGTGAAAACTACACCATTCATTATTAACTTCTTTGGCTGTGTTGTAACTCTCTAGGGGCAGACCAAGGCTTGCTGAACAGTTTCTTCAGTAACTGGTCCACCGCCGACATCCAGAAGCACTTGCCTTTCATCTATAACTTAAGCAGCAACACCACGTACACCTACAGTCCTGCTTTCAAACAGTGAGTGTTATAAATAGTTATAGTTTACGAAAATATATGAAAGATGTGTCCCTTTTTACACATTTTAAAAATAATAGGGTGATAGTTTCAGTTAGATTTTCTGAGAAATTATGAAGGATATAGATATAACTACAAATTCTTTGAAAATGTAGTTATATAGAGTATATATATATTTTTTTATTATTTTATTTTTTTATTGGAGGATAATTGCTTTCAGATTTTTGTTGTTTTCTGTCAAACCTCAACATGAATTATGAGTATGAGGGCTTCCCTGGTGACTCACACGGTAAAGCATCTGCCTGCCAATGCAGGAGATGCAGCTTTGACCCCTGGGTCAGGAAGATGCCCTGGAGAAGGGAATGGCAACCCACTGTAGTCTCCTTGCCTGGAGAATCCCATGGACAGAGGAGCCTGGCGGGCTACAGTCCCTGGGGTCGTAAAGCGTTAGACACGACTGAGCCACTGAACAACGAGGGATAGAACCCACACTTCCTGCGTTAGAAAGCAAAATCTTAACCTCTGGACCATCCTAACTCCTGGAAAGTCCCAGAGTGGGCACAGTGGGCCATGCAGAACATAAACCTCTGGGGAGAATACGGTATCAAAATTTCGCAAGGAAGCAATGAATTAAGAAAAAAACGTTTTCAAAGCTGTGAGGTTGGTGTGAGTGGTGATGATGATGAAAAGAGAAAAGTCGAAAGGCGAAAATTTTCCATCTTGCCCAAGAAGCCAGTTTTCTCGTCTGCAGCTTTCATTCTCTCCTATAAAATCTTTTTTTTTTTTAATCTGTCGTTGTTTTGGGGGGAAGATGACTTGGGCTACGAAAACTGCCCAGCTTTCTAAGCCTCCTGATTTATTCTTTCTGTTGTGGGAGCACCGCAGTGGGTCCTCATGATGTTTCTCGGTCTACAGAAATATGAGAGACTGCCAGTGTGGACTGACTATAAACAATTATTTTTTTTTTAATGCAAGTCTAGTGGCCGTCACGGTAGGATCGTCCCTGAGCTGTTGAGGTGCGTGTTTGCATCTCGCTGTCTGTGACGAGTCCTGTGGTGGTCACTGGCTTTCGTTCTCTTTTATCTACTGATTTTTGTCTGTGCTCGGTCTTCCTTGCTGCCTTGCAGGCTTTCTCCAGTGGGGTGATGGGCTTCTTACTGTGATGGTTTCTGTCGTTCTAGAGCACCGGCTCTACAGTTGCTGATCACGGGCTTCGTCGCTCTGAGGCATGTGGGATCTTCCGGGACCAGGGATCAAACCCGGGTCCCCTGTGCTGAGAGGCACATTCTTAACCCAGGGGGCTCCGTCCCTGGCTTTCTGCACGTGGTCACTGCTCGCAAGAGGATAGTGAGATGGTTCTTTTTTTGTGTGTGTCTCCTCCTCAGATTTGGCTCCAGTGCGAAGGTGGTCCACTTTCTGGGGTCCTCGAAGCCTTGGAACTACAAGTACAACCCCCAGACGGGCTCCGTTTTGGAGGAGGGCTCCGGGCTGGCCGACCAGCATCAGACGTCCTTCCTTAACCAGTGGTGGGGAATTTACCACCGTAGCATCTTGCCCCTTTGTGAAAATATATGGAACAAGGACCCCCAGGAGTCCCCGGGTCACACGGTAAGCATCCTGAAACCCCGGAGATGAAACTGGGAATTAAAAAGGGAGAAAAACTGGGATCAATTCTCTGTGATCCACACTTGGGCATTTTCTTCAAAGGCAGACTCCCCCACGTTCTTTTGATGAATCTCTTATCGTTTTTAATTTTTTTCTTTAAAGACAGATATAGGACGTGTGTGAGTCGCTCAGTCGTGTCTGACTCTTTGCGACCCCATGCACTGGCGCCCACCAGGCTCCTCTGTCCATGGGATTTTCCAGGCAAGGATACTGTAGCGGGTTGCCATTGCCTTCTCCAAGATTCCGGATATTATAAGCAATTACCAAGTTACATTAAAAAAAAAAATCTGTCAATGTTTCAGAGGCGGATTTTCTACATAATTTTTTGCTTTTTATAGTAAACTACACCTTTATTTCCAAGAAAGCCACTTTCAAAGTGGTACTTGAAGGATATTGTATTTTTAACTTATTGGCCACTTTTGTACCGATCAAGTCCATTAAAAATTTGACAATCGTAAATGCATTTTTGTTTTAATATCCAAATACTTATTTTCTTATTTTAACTATGATCCTTTTTCTGGGACGAAGAAGTTGGACTTCAAATTATAACATAGTTTTACGACCTCACAAATAGTTTTCAGTTAAACTAGGGTGTTGGCTCTTTGACCGTTCTCCATTCCAATAAAGTAAATTACATCCACCCCCCAAAAAAAATCAAGTGGTAAAAAATCAAGTCAGTAAAAATCAAGTGCATAATATAATTGTATCAAATCAACATGTATATACCCAAAACTTACACAACATTATATATCAATTATATCTCAAGAAAATTTGGGAAAAAAGAAACAAAGCAAAAAAAATAAAAACCTTTCCCTTTAGAAGAGAAAAAAAAGTCTGTCAGGGGCTATGGTAATGGAAGAAATAAGATTTTTTTAAAGTTCAATTTTAAAAAATATTTATTTATTTGGCTGTACCAGATCTTAGTTGCGGCACGTGGTAACTAGTTTTTGACCAGAATCGAACCCGAGTCGCTGCTCATGGGAAGCCCACAGTCTTAGCCACTGCACTGCCGGGGAAGTTCAGGAATAACTCAACGTTTATGCTGCTGCTGCTGCTAAGTCGCTTCAGTCATGCCCGACTCTGTGCGACCCCATAGACGGCAGCCCACCAGGTTCCCCCGTCCCTGGGATTCTCCAGGCAAGAACACTGGAGTGGGTTGCCATTTCCTTCTCCAGTGCATGAAAGTGAAAAGTGAAAGTGAAGTCGCTCAGTCGTGTCTGACTCTTATCGACCCCATGGACTGCAGCCTACCAGGTTCCTCTGTCCATGGGATTTTCCAGGCAAGAGTACTGGAGTGGGGTGCCATTGCCTTCTCCGACATTTATAGACATGTTTATTTAAAAGTGAGGGAATTAGAAGACATTAAACAATGTTGACACACACCAGAAAGGAATTAGACAAGGAAAGATGCGTTATTTCACCGCAAGAGCATAGTTGGAAGTTAAGGACCTGCCAAAGCTTTAGATCTTGTACTTCTTTTCATCCGTATGCATGTCCTGTATTTCATGTAGGAAGATGCTAAAAGAGGCAGGCAATTTTTTGGGGGGGGGGATGCAAAATCGTGAATGTTTCACAAGCAGAACTGAGGCTGTGCTTTACCGAACCGACGCAGAAGTAATTATTTAAATTAGCCGGTTCATCAGGGAAAGAGCCACTCATTGACTAAATGTCTGGAAATGACTGATTACACATGTTGTTGGAGCAGGCGTTTTCCACTTTCTGTCCTTGATTGAAGAGGCCGTGGAAGGCGGTGTCTGAAGAGGGTTTTTCAAGTTCTGGATGGGCACCCGTTTGATTTTTGTTAAAACTATAACACTGCACCCTCTCCGTACTGGAGTTTCTGCAGTGAATTTCAACAGGCAGGCAAAAGACCTTTTAAGGTACGTACATTTCCAGGAAATTTCATTTCTTGGTCTGTTTTTAACGGGCACATTTACTGGTACAGTGGAGTCCAGTGTCTGAAAATACATGCATTGGGACCTTGAAAAGGATTCACTTTTTAGTGTTTTTACGATGGTTTTGGTTTGGTGGAGCTGGGTGCTACTTTGCCATCAGAACCAAAACTTTGTTGAGACTTCTCTAGGGGTCCAGTGGTTAAGACTTCACCTACTAATGCAGAGGGCAAGGGTTCCATCCCTGGTCGGGGAACTAAGACTCCCCATGGCGTGCATTGTCGCCGAAAGATTGAGGAGAAGAAGAAAAAAAAAATTTCTCTGACCATTGGAGACGATCAAATAGGAGTTTACTCAGATTCCTGTCGCTGATAGCAAGTTGCTGTTCCTTTCTGCCAAGCAGTCTGCTTACGCTGTCTTTTTCTTTTTTATGGAGTCGCTCAGTCGTGTCTGACTCTTTGCAACCCCATGGACTGTAGCCCACTAGGCTCCTCTGTCCATGGGATTCTCCAGGCCAGAACACTGGAGTGGGTTGCCATGCCGTCCTCCAGGGGATCTTCCTGACCCAGGGATGGAACCCGTGTCTCCTGCATTGCAGGCCAGTTCTTTACTGCTGATCCCACTGCTCGGTACTGGGGTGTATATGAAGAAAGATAAAGCAGATTCAGGTGGCTCTAAGAGAGGAAACGTTGAGAGCCATGTAGGGAGCCTGTTGCCGTGGGGTCCTTCTTACCTGGAGCAGTAATGTGAACGTGGATGTTAGTGACATTTGCAGAGAGGTCAGGAGTCCCTTGGACAGCAAGGAGATCCAGCCAGTCCATCCTAAAGGAAATCAGTCCTGAATATTCATTGGAAGGACTGATGCTGAAGCTGAAGCTCCAGTCCTTTGGCCACCTGATGCAAAGAGCCAACTGACTGGAAAAGACCCTGAGGCTGGGAAAGATTGAAGGCAGGAGGAGAAGGGGACGACAGGGGATGAGATGGTTGGACGGCATCACCGACTCGATGGACATGGGTTTGAGCAAGCTCCGGGAGATGGTGATGGACAGGGAGGCCTGGCGTGCTGCGGTCCATGGGGTCGCAGAGAGTGGGACAAGACTGAGCAACAACGGGCAGCTTTGCTAAGTGTGAACGTTTTCGCGCAGGCTCGCCTCGGAGGCGTTGGGGTGCCGAGTTCCGGGGCGGCGGCCACGGCGGAGGGGTCGTGTGCGAATCCAGCAGAGGGGCCCAGGCAGGCTCGCTCTGCTGATGGCTCGGAGAAGCCCGTGGGGGTGGAGGAAACCCCCCCTACTCTGGCAGCGTGCCCTTCGGAAGAGGTCAGTATGTTTGCTCTGCAAACGTTTCTCTCCTACACTTTAATATGGGATCAGGGATGCAACTTCCAGGCATTAGTAATTTTTGAGCTGTGAATTCACAGCCACCCAAACAAATTGAAAAGAAAGAAAAAAAGACCCAGGTTTGGACCGTGGGGGTGGCTGGGAAGTGAGCTTATTCCTAATTTTTTTTTTCATTCCTTCTGCTGTACCCTGAAGTTTTACCATCACCTGCCTCTGGCACCAGGAAATGGCTTATGTGGGTTAAGCAGAAAGCATCCGCCTTCCAGGAGTGTGAACAGTCTGTGGATTAAGCTCTTAGGTTCCTGTAGACCCTCCTCCTTGCTCTGCCAGGAGGAGCCTCACCTGCAATGGGAATTAAAAAAAAAACTGAAGTATACTCCATTTACCACATGGTGTTAAGTCTCACATGTCCAGCAGAGTGCTTCAGTTTTTTTTTTTTTGCAGATTGTTTTCCATGATAGGCTATATTACAAGATACTGAATATAATGCCCTTTGCCATACAGTAGGTCCTTCTCGTCCGGATTTCTGAGAAGACTCGGCATTCGGGTTAAATGTTTGACAGTCAGACTCCAGGGGGAATCTCTCAGAAATAAATTAATTAACAGAAATAATTCTATAAATTATTATATAATTTAAACAATAAGTATACATTTATTAATATAAATATATCATACTGATACATTAACATAAATACAAATATAATTTTTATATTTATACATAAAATATAAGTTAATATAAACATATTGATATATTAATATAGATAAACATAAATAAACATAATTATATTAGAATTTAATATAATATTAATCTATATTAATATGATTAATAAATCTATACAAATACAATTTATATAAATAATATGGTATAATTGATTAATACAATTGATCAATTAATATATTAATTATAAGATATATTAATATATCAATAGTATATCAATATAAACCAAATTACTTATATATAAATATATTATATTAATACATTAATATAAATAAACATACATAAATAAAATTAATAAAATAATAAAATATAAAAAAACCTTTCCAACTGCAATGGTTAGTTTTATGACTCAAATTGAGCAGAGTAACGGATGGGCAGATAGCTGGTGAAACATTACTTCAGGGTGTGTTTCTGGAAGAGATTAGCATTTAAGGAAGTGTCTATCAGGACTTCCCTGATGGTCTAGTGGTTAGGACTTCATGCTTCCAGTGCAGGGGGCCCTGGGTTCAATTTCTGGTTGGGGAACTAAGATCCCACATGTTGTGAGGCGTGGCCGGAAAACACACACACACACGCGCACACGCGCGCGCGCGTGCGCAAGAGAGGAAGTCTGTACTGACTATTTTCCTATGGGCATGTGTGTCTAAAATTGAGAAAGTCATGGCCCTTCTATACGTGAAAGTCACTTGGTCATGTCCAAAAGTAAACAAAATAAAAACGTTTAAAAAATAAACTTTGGGGGAAGAAGTGGGCAGAAGACCCAACTAAACATTTAGGTCCAAAGAAGACATGAAAGTGAAAGTGAAAGCTGCTCAGTCGTGTCCTACTGTTTGCGACCCCACGGACGATACAGTCTATGGGATTCTCCAGGCCAGAATCCTGGAGTGGGTAGCCTTTCCCTTCTCCAGGGGGTCTTCCCAACCCAGGATCGAACCCAGGTCTCCAGCACTGCAGGCGGATTCTTTACCAGCTGAGCTATAAGGAAGGGGTCCTTTTTAGTGCCTGGGCATATGTTTCATTATTTTACACTCCAAGGTCATCTTTCTGGAGAAGGGAATAGCAACTCACTCCGGTATTCTTGCCTGGAGAATCCCATGGACAGAGGAGCCTGGCGGGCTACCGTCCATGGGGTCGCAAAGAGTGAGACACAACTTAGCGCCAAACAACACAGCAGACATCTTTGCCACTAATTATTCGGCGTTGCTGCCACCTACTGACCATCTAGTGAATGATCCACTCTGGCTTCCTTATTTGGGGAATTTGGATCTCAGTCCCCCCCAACCCTCCACCCCTCCCACCCACCCCCAAAAAAGAGACAGAGAGATTATTTTCATAAATCCTGTAAATATGGAAGAGACAGGTCTGGGATGCTTATTTCAAACAGCAGCCTTTGTATGTCCAACTCTCTGCAACCCCTATGGACTGTAGCCTGCCAGGCTCTGTCCATGGGATTCTCCAGGCAAGAATACTGGAGTGGGTTGCTGTGCCCTCCTCCACGGCACCTTCCCGACCCAGGGATTGAACCCACGTGGCCTGCATTGCAGGTGGATTCTTTACAGTCTGAGCCACCAAGGAAGCCAAAGAATACTGGAGTGGGTGGCCGTGCCCTCCTCCAGGGGATCTTCCCCACCCAGGAATGGAAACCAGGTCTCCTGCAGCGGATGCATTCCTGGCAGATTCTTTACCGTTGAGCCCCCACGAAAGCCCCAGGCCCAGTCCACGCAGGTCAGCTTCTGGTCTGCGTCAGGTCCAGCCAAGGGGGAGAGAGTTCTGTTCTGCTCTATGAAGTCATCCAGTGACCCAGGATTCCTGCCAGTCCCCTGCTCCATCCCCTTCCAAGGAAGCCCTTGTCCGCAGCAGCTCCTTCAGAAACAATTCAGAAACAATTCGGCTTCCAGAGACGCCCGTGAGGCGTTAAGTTGTCTCCCGCCCGCTGGGATGGTTGTCCCCATGTGCCATCCCAGGAAGAGTCAAGAAGAGCCACTTGCATGGTTTTCTCTGGGGTTTTGTCTTGCTGTGGCATTCCAGCTGAAATCAGAAGAGGTCCTCACGGGACGCGACCTTCACCAGACCTGCGGGGACCCGAGGGAGGGAAAACTCTGCCACCAGACCACCCAGTCTGAGTCGGTGATGCCCTCCAACCATTTCATCCTCTGTCGTCCCCTTCTCCTCCCGCCTTCAACCTTTCCCAGCATCAGGGTCTTTTCCAATGAGTCGGCTCTTGGCATCAGGTGGCCAAAGGATTGGAGCTTCAGGGTCAGCAACAGTCCTTCCAATGAATATTCAGGACTGATTTCCTTTAGGATGGACCGGTTGGACCCTCCTTGACCTGCTTCTAGCCCAGCTATATTTGCACCCGTGGAGGCAAACGAACACAGATGAGGCGTTTTCAGTTACCTGCCTGAAGCGTTGTCCTAACTTTGCTTTCACTTTTTTTTTTTTTTTTTAGACGACAGGTTGGCAGGAAACAGAGACTTTTGCCGAAGCGCCACGTGAGCCGTTGCCAGCACCCTGTCCCCAGTCTGCAGACCTCACAGAGATGCAAACCAATTCGGTATAACTCACTTGTACTTCCCTTTTTTTTTTTTTTAAATGGCTGCGCCTTGCAACCCTGGGGATCTGAGCTCCCTCACCAGGGATCGAACCCACATCGCCTGCAGTGGCGGACTTGTTAAACAGCGTCTGTTTGTCTGTGTGCCTGTGTGTGTCGGCCGCCCAAGGAGACGCCCCATCTGTTTCTCCTCCATCTCGGGACATTTCTGCATGGCTTTTCCCCCTTATGTTGTTCATGAATCGCTTTACTTTCCAGGTGGATAAGACACCTGGGTTTTTGCCCGCCTAATTCCCCGTGTTTCTCTTCTATCTTGCTTTAGGAAGAAATAGAAAAGTGTTAGATGCTCAGTTGTGTCCCCGACTCTTTGCGACCCCATGGGCTGTAGCCCACCAGGCTCCTCTGTCCATGGGATTCTCCAGGCAAGAATACCAGAGTGGGTTGCCATTTCCTCCTCCTCCAGGGGATCTTCCGGACCCAGGGATTGAACCCGAGCCTTTTATGTTTCCTGCGGGTTGGTACGCAGATTCTTTACCACTAAGCAACCAGGGAAGCCCATACATACACATGTATCTATTCTTTTTCAGATTCTTTTGCCAGGTAGGTCATTACAGAGTACTTGGCAGAGTTCCCTGTGCTGGACAGCAGGTCCTTGTGGGTTCTCCATGTTAAATACAGCTGTGTGTCCAAGTCCATCCCAGACTCCCTGACTATCCCTTCCCCCATCCTTCCCCCTGGTGACCATAAGGTTATTACAGAGTATTGAGCAGAGTTCCCTGTGCTGGACAGCGGGTCCTTGTTGGTTATCTATTTTATATATAGTATAAATAGCGTATATATGTCAATCTCAATCTCTTTGAAAAGTTAACCCTTACCCGAAATGTCAGCATCTCGTTGTGCAAAAAGTAACAGAGGAAAGTTCAGAGTAGTAAATCACACCAGATGACTAAAAAAAAAATTTTTTTTGTTTATTCTTTTGACTGTGCTGTGCAGCTTGCGAGATTTTAGTTTCCCCATCAGAAATTGAGCCAGGGCCCTCGGCAGTGAAACTGAGGCGTTCCCACCAGTGGACCAGGGCTCAATGGGTAAAGAATCCGCCTGCAGTGCAGGAGACCTGGGTTCCATCCCTGGATCGGGAAGATCCCCTGGAGGAGGAAATGGCAACCCACTCCAGTCTTCTTGCCTGGAGAATCCCATGGACAGAGGAGCCTGGTGGGCTACAGTCCACGGGGTGGCAAAGAGTCGGACACAACTCAGTGAATAAACCAGCGCTATACCACCCACTGGACCACTGGGGCGGGGTGGTTGCCCTAAATGGCTTACTTTTTTTTTTTTTTTTTTGAACAAACCATTTGTTTGATCCTAAGGAGAAAGAGTTCTCTGTCGTTCTGGTTCAGGCTGTGGTTGTGGGAAGGCCCCTGCAGACTAACGATGCAACGATTCTGTCTCTAGCGGCAGGCGGAGAAAGCGGGAGGTGCCCCACCCGAGGATGCCTTGGAACCGAGCCGGGAGACCCCTGCGGATGTCAGCAGGGACCCCAGTCCCCAGGACGCTCTGGAGGTGGTGTCCCTGTCCCAACTGTTCACCTTGCCCAGCTCCTGTGATGGACGCTGTGGGCTCTTGCAGCGGCCAGCTGTGTACACGCACGGGCCTTACCGCGATTTCAGCCTTGCTTGTTGAGATAAGAACCTTCTTTCTTCTCCCGCTGTCTCAGATTCACCTGGCTTCTCTCTGGCCTTTGCCCTTGGTGGTCGGTCCACCCGCTTTCCTGTCCTCAGCTCTGATCATCACGCCCCTTTTCTCTTGCAAAGCTGTTCTGCAGAATTTAATTGACCTGAAGGGGCTGGGCTGTGTTTTCTGTACCCTGAGCTTGGGAGGTGATGCACAGACGTAAAACCTGGGAAATTGGAGGAGCAGGGGGTGATGTTTTGATCCTAATCGAGCGTGCACTGATTTCTTCTTGCAGAAGGAAATGAAAGATGCTTTCTTCCTAAGTCTACGTCTTACAGATGCTCTGGTCTTACAGTTCAGTCTCTGTGATGATGCATTTACGGAAGTTGATTGCTCATGTTTCTAACTGTGATGTAATAACACTTTTTATTGTCATTGTTGTTCAGTCGCTAGATCATGTCCATGTACTGCAGCACGCTAGGAGTTTCCTTGGGGTGACAGTAGTGAAGAACAGGGGTGTCCTTCACTGTCTCCCAGACTTTGCTCAAACCCATGTCATTCGAGTCGGTGATGCCATCCAACCATCTCATCCTCTGTCGTCCCCTTCTCCTCCTGCCTTCAATCTTTCCCAGCATCAGGCTCTTTTCCAGTGAGTCAGTTCTTCGCATCAGGTGGCCAAAGTATTGAACCTTCAGCTTCAGCATCAGTCATTCCAGTGAATATTCAGGGTTGCTGTTAGTCGGAGCAAATCTAGCTCAAGAGCTGACTGATGGGTGAAAGATAAAATTGGTATTGATGTTTTTTATTGTGCCTTTGTCTATGGAGGCCGCTGTAACAAAAAGAGGACAGTCTGGGTGGCTTCCGAATAACACGAAATGTTACTTCTCGCAGCTCTGGAGGTTGGGTGTCCCAAGTTTCAGGCACCAGCAGGTCTGGGGTCTGGTGAGAACCCCTCTTCCTGGCTCATAAGCATCTCCCTGTGGGCTTGTCTTTCCCCAGGTGGACCTGACCATCTCCGTCTCCCAGATCTCCATCGAAGAGAAGCTCAAGGTCCTGAGTCCCGAGGAGGAGCGGAGGAAGTGGGAGGAGGGACGGATGGATTACCTGGGGAAGGATGCCTTCGCCCGCATTCAGGAAAAGCTGGACCGTTTCCTGCAGTGACCGGGTCATTCTGATGAGCAGGCCTGGTCCATCAACATCTCAAAGCCCTTTCCGAGGAGGAGCTCTTCACCCGCGTGCCTCTGTTTACGGTCGATCAACCCGAGTGCCTTCTGTCCACCCCGTGGTCCACCCAAAACCCAGCTTGAAGCCCCGCATGACCCCATCTCCCCACGCTTTCCCGGGGAGGTCCTGTCTCCTTTATGCCTTTTCAGCAAATCACTGAGGATGGTGATTGCAGCCATGAAATTAAAAAACACTTGCTCCTTGGAAGAAAAGCTATGACCAACCTAGACAGTGAATTAAAAAGCAGAGACATCACTTTGCCCACAAAGGTCCGTCTAAGTCAAAGCTGTGGTTTTTCCAGTACTCATGTATGGATGTGAGAGTTGGACCATAAAGAAAGCTGAGCGCCAAATTGATGCTTTTGAACTGTGGTGCTGCAGAAGACTCTTGAGAGTCCCTTGGACTGCAAGGAGATCCAACCAGTCCATCCTAAAGGAGATCAGTCCTGGGTGTTCATTGGAAGGACTGATGTTGAAGCTGAAACTCCAATACTTTGGCCACTTGATGCAAAGAGTTGACTCACTGGAAAAGACCCTGATGCTGGGAAGGATTGAAGGCAGGAGGAGAAGGGGACGACAGAGGATGAGATGGTTGGATGGCATCACCGACTCGATGGACATGAGTTTGAACAAACTCTGGGAGATGGTGAAGGACAGGGAAGCCTGGCGCGTTGCAGTCCACGGGGTGGCAAAGAGTTGGACACAACTTAGCAACTGAACAGCAACAACAACAACAGCAAAAAGGAACATGAATATAGCCTTCTGGTCAACCCTGGGTCTCTGGACTTGAAGGAGCTCGGGATTTTCTCCTGGACAGATGAGACCATGTCCATCCTATGTAGGATTAGCTTGAAGCACTGCAGAGCTTCAAAGCGACAGCACTCAGAAAGGTACTGAGCTCCCTGAGAACCTTCCAGAATGACTAAGTCCTTTTCTCGAAGACGGGGTCAACATTTGGATGTCTTGAGTGTGACTGTGGTGTGAATTTTGCCAACAGTGGCCGACAGACACCAAGGCTGTGCTTTCGCTTCTGCAGAAATACCCAGGGGGGACTTCAAAGTGTCTTGACATAGTCCCCGTGGGGACACGTCAGGAATATTCGGAAGGAGATTCTAGCTGGCTTGGGAGAGATGACCTCTTCCAAATTGGTTTACCTACTGGTGTAGGAGACGTCCCCGGTGGCGCTAGCTAATGCAGGAGACATGAGAGATATGGGTTTGATCCCGGGGTTGGGAAGATCCTCTGGAGAAGGAAATGGCTACCCACTCCAGTATTTTCTTTTTTTTCATTTTGAACTTTTTATTTTGTATTGGGATGTAGCCAATCAACGTTGTGATGGTTTCAGGTGGACGGCGAAGGGACTCAGCCATACGCGTGTCCATTCTCCCCCAAACTCCCCTCCCATTCCGGCTGCCACGTGACACTGAGCACGCAGGAATAAGCACCCAGGGTTTACGCCCAAGGGCGTCTGGGGGTCATGTGCTCATGACGACTGGATCTGGGGAGGCGGTTTCTTTGGAGGCGAATCCGTGTGAGGTCAAGGACACGGGACTGCCCTTCACTGGGTCTCACTACCTCACCTCACAGCACGCACTCACAGTCCTGGGCGAGCCACTGCAACTCAACTGTGTGGGGACAACCCGTTTTGTGACAGTGGACACTGTAATTCCACGAGGGAGCCTTACTTCAGAAGCATCCTAGTTCTGGGAATGAATGCCGTGTGTCAGACCCTCCCATGGGGTCGCTGTTTGTGGGCACCGCAAGGATAATTAAAGCCAGATATCAGTTGCTGTCCTAAGGAGAAGGAGATGCTGGCCACCACAAAGATAATCAAAGCCGGACATGGGTCGCTGTAATAAAGATGCAGGTTTTAAAAGTTTGAGTGGTTTGTTTATCACTTCCCCAGGTGGCTCAGTGGTAAAGAATCTGCAGGAGGTCTCAGGTTTGATCCCTGGCTCGGGAAGATCCCCTGGAGGAGGAAATGGTAACCCACTCCAGTGTTCTTGCCTGGAGAATCCCATGGACAGAGGAGCCTGGTGGGCTGCAGTCCATGGGGTCACAAAGAGTCGGACACGACTGAGTGGCTGAGCAGGTACAGTTGAAAATCATGACATGGGTTTGGAAGAAGGTTGAGACGACTTGGTTCAAATCCATGTGGGATCCGAGTGGACTTCTGGGGTTTGTCGTAGCCTTTGCTGTGAGACACGCACGCTATGGAGGGGCTTTTATTTTTTATCTGTGGGTGAATGATCCGGCGTCTTGGACCAGCCATCCAGCCATCTCATCCCCTTCTCCTCCCGTCTTCAATCTTTCCCAGCATCAGTATCTTTTCGAGTGAGTCAGCTCTTGCCATCAGGTAGCCAAAGTATTGCAGCTTCAGCTTCAGCATCAGTCCTTCCAATAAATATTCAGGGTTGATTTCCTTTAGGATGGACTGGGTGGGTCTCCCTGCAACCCAAGGGACTGGTATAGCAGATTCACTTTGCTGTACGGTAGAAACGAGCACAGCACTGTAAAGCAACTGAACACCAAAAATAGAATTTTTTTTTAACTTAAAAAAGACCACCTAGCAGTGGGCTGACCCAAGAATAATCTGCTAATGGTAGAGACAAAGGTGGGACTTGGCGTCATGTAGACACAGCGTGTGGGTGAGGACGGACGTTCAGAACACAGAACAAGGTGAACGAACGTAAAGCAGTGATCAAAGCTCATGACAGAGTATTACAGACTGAGGAGTTGCTGAGAGAGCAGATTTAAAACTTTCTCATCACCAAAAAAAGAAACGGTAGCTGCCACGATGGAGGTGTTAGCTGACGTTTGGTGGTGACCCTTTGGTGACATCCCATGGGATCCTCCAGGCAAGAGTACTGGAGCGGGTGGCCATGCCCTCCTCCAGGGGATCTTTCTGACCCAGGGCTCAAACCCACGTCTCCTGAATTGGCAGGCGGATTCCTTACCAGTAGCGCCACCCCGTTTATACATGTCTGAAATCTTTGTGTTGCAACCGTACATTTACACCATGGTACCTCTATAAATCTGGGGAAAGGAACCTCCCTGGTGGTCCATTGGTTAAGACGCCTCTCTTCCACTGCAGGGGGGCGTGGGTTCGATCCCTGGTTGGGGAACTAAGATTCCCCAATGTTGCAGGGCACAGCCAAAAAAATAAATAAAGCTAAGGGAAGAAAGAAAAAAAAAAGTCACACATCTTTTTCTCCAGTGGGTCCCTCACCACGGTTGAACTTGAACTCCAGTCTGCCACATGCATGCACAGATTTCTGGGTGGGGCTAGTTAATAACTCTGACAGCCTGTTGCTGCTTGTCATACCGAATAGTATTTCTGGAAGGCCACTCCTTGGTATCAACAAAGGCACACAAATATTTTCTCAGGCCGAGGCGTTTGTAGCAAATATTGAGAGACGTGCCCTTTTAGAGCAATTTCTCAAGGACATTTTTACCCTCCTCCGCGGCCTTTCAAGTTCTTGGAATGAGTCATGTACTAATGCATTCAAGAACTATTTTTTGATTATTTACTGTTCAAGGAACCAGGAGTCTCTGCAAGACGTTTGTAAAAATATAACCATGGCAGCTTGAGGGGGAAAAAACAGAAAAGAAAATGGTAGGAAAACAAGTTTTGAAGAAAGCCTGGTACTGCTTGGTTTTCAAAGCCTTGTATAAGCTGTCCTTAGGTAAGACGGAAGAGGAGAGCCGTGGACACAGAGGAGAAGCCACGTGGAGACGGAGGCGGAGACGGGAGGGAGGCGGCCACCCGCCCAGGGACGGCCGCCCGGAGCCCCCAGAAGCCGGAAGAGGCGGGAAGGACCCTCCCCTGGAGACTCTGCAGGGAGCCCAGCCCTGGGACCCCTTGACCTCAGACTTCTGGTCTCCAGTGCTGGGGGACGATGGATGTCTGTTGTTTTTTAAGTCCCCTTGGTTCGTGATCACTTGCTATAATCCGTCCAGGAAACTAATACAGCCACTCTCTGTAAGCTTGTCAGATCTTAGCTTTTCATCAAGACCATGTCCTCCTCCAGGAAACCTTTTATAGACTTTCCAGGTTTCAGTAGTGGTCAGAGACCAGTATAGAAAACTCCCAGTATTGCAGAGTAAGTGCGTGATGTCCCAATCATTTAATCTTTCAATACCCTGAGTGTGGGCATGTATTACTGATCTCATCAAGGCAGCAGTGGGCTTCCCCAGTGGGTCAGCGGTAAAGAATCCACCTTCAACGCAGGAGCCGCAGGAGACATGGGTTCGATCCCTGGGTCAGGAAGATCCCTCGGAGGAGGGCATGGCAACCCACTCCAGCACTCTTGCCTGGAGAATCCCCACGGACAGAGGAGTCTGGCGGGCCGCAGTCCACAGGGTCGCAAAGAGTCAGACACGACTGAAGTGACTTGACCACACACCCAAGGCAAGCGAGATCTTCATTCCCTGCCCAGAGATGGGCAACCTGCATGAGAACCAGGAATCCTAGCCAACACACCCGCAAGGGCTACGAGGCTAGAAGCTGTTTCTCGCTGGAACTTTGCCCCTAGTGAAAAATGCGTTTATCTCGGAGGCAGAAACTGTAAATGCAGGCATAAAATTTCTTATTGGAAACAACGTAACAAGTGAGGGAACACGTGGAGAAATGGTTCGTTTAGTGATGACAGAAGCAGGACAGAGATGCTCAAGGAGAGACAGAGGGTGTGGGTGGTCTCCCCTGCCCAGAGAGGAGGAGCCAGGTACAGAGTTCAGTTATTTATGTAAGGCGGTTCTGCTGGGTCTTTGTCTTCCTTCAGGCCAATTATCTGCTTTCTTTTCCCACACCTGACCAACCCCTGGGGTGTGCACACGCCCCCCTCAGGCAAGATGGATCTCGAAGTGAAGGCTTCTGGGAGGAGCAAGACTCATTACGGTCTGGCCTGACCCCCTGACTTTGGACCCCCCCACAAGGAGACTTCCTGAGCACGTGTAGTGTTTCGCTTGTCCCAAAAGAGGGGCGAACAGAGATCCCTTAACCCTTTAGTCACTCAGGGTTTTGTCCCTCTTTGCCCTTTTGCCTTGACTCTTAACCTTGAGATGTTTACAAGGGGCAAACACTGCGAGTTACCCCGTTTCTGAGGCCGAAACTGTAAATCCCTCCACCGGAGCCCTGCCTATCTCGTTATCCCGGGAAAAGCACACAGGACGCTGGTTTTAAGTTTCCAGCCTGAAGCCCACGTCTTCCGGCCCCACGAAATGCACACAGGAGGCCAGTCGTAAATGTCTAACCCGGAGACCACCCACCTCCGACATCACTGTTCCCCATACACGAAGGCAAGGGTTCGACCAACCGCAGAGGCCAGGCCACAGAGAAAGGATGGTCTTTTCCACAAACGGTGCTGAAACCACCGGACGTCCGTAGGCAGAAAGATACATGTCGACAGATAACTGCTGCCGCGTGCTGATGTGAAGAGCTGGCTCACTGGAAAAGACCCTGACGCTGGGAAAGACTGAAGGCGGGAGGAGAAGGGGACGGCAGAGGAGGAGATGGTTGGATGGCATCACCGACTCGATGGACGTGAGTTTGAGTAGGCTCAGGGAGTTGGTGATGGACAGGGAGGCCTGGGGTCCTGCAGTTCATGGGGTCACAGAGAGTCAGACACGACTGAGCGACTGAACAGAACTGAATACATATATATGCCTGTCACCACTGGAGACACACTCAGACACTGGGGGGGAGGGGCCGGCTGCCTAACCGGTTGGGCCAGTTGTAACCATGGAAACTCTTAAGAGGCAGACTCTAGGGTCCTCGGGGGCCACTCGTGAACTTTGACCCGATCACAGTAAATCCCCTTGCCCAGAGTTAAAAGACCAGACTTACAGGCGCCTGGGAGACAAAGATCGAGTTTGTTCAGTTCAGCCCTGCATCAGCTCCCCGCCCCAAGTCCCGGCGACCCCTCCCAGCCTTCCACACTCCTGGGGCTCAAGGCTGTTTTCTCTGCACTTGGGGTCTGCAGGGGAAGCCCCCTTCTCCTGGGGGGGTCTTTACCTGCTTTCCTGCCAGGCAGCCACCTACTGAGAAAACGCTTGTTTATTCTCAGAATTAGTTTTACCACAGATTACCATGGAAATGCGTAACATTTAAAAGCTGCTGGAGTTAAAGACTGTTTTCCAGCGGAGGCGGGGGCGGGGGGTGGGGGGTGGGGGGGGTGGGGTGTGTGACTCAAACTGAATGTAATTCACAAGGAGTGCCTCAGAAAGTTGTAAAGGAGGAAAAGAAGAAAAAACCCAAAGAAGGTGAAAATTCATAAACTTTAAAAAATGTTTTGTTTTTAAAGAAATACAGGGACTTCCTGGTGGTTCAGTGGTTAAGATCCCTGGTTGGGGAGCTAAGATTCTCACATGCCTCGGGGTCAAAGAACCAAAACATAAAACAGAAGCAGTACTGGAACAAATTCAATAAAGACCTTAAAAATGGTCCACGTTAAAAGAATATCTTTAAAAAAAAATACAGTGTTCAGCAAAGCCAGGCGGAACCTCTAAATTAGAAGCATTCTCGTTTGATTCCTTGGTTTTATAGGTGGCATGAAAGTTAAGAGGTTTTCAACAAGGAACTACTTACCCATCTTATAGCTGGAAGTCTGTCCAGCGTCTCCCCATCACCACCCCCTCCGCAGTGTGTGAGAAACAGCAGTCTGCTCTCTGCAGCTATACCTTTATTGTCTTTAATTCCACATATACGTGAGATCCTAAGATAGTTGTCTTTCTCTGCCGGACTTATTCCACTTAGCATAATGCCCTCAAGGTTCACCTATTGTCTGCTCAGTCACCCAGTCGTGTCTGACTCTTTTCGACCCCCGTGGACTGTAGCCCACCAGGCCCCTCCGTCCAGGGGATTCTCCAGGCAAGAATCCTGGAGCGGGTTGCCATGCCCTCTTCCAGGGGGTCTTCCCCACCCAGGGACTGAACTCAGCTCTCCCACAGTGGAGGCAGGGCCACCAGGGAAGCCCGTTGCTGCAAGTGAAAAGATTTCTTTTTTATGGCCAAATAATATTCCATTGTGTGTGTGTGGGGTATGTGTATGGGCTTCACAGGTGGCTCAGTGGTACAGAACCTGCCTGCCAATGCAAGACACCCGGGTTCAACCCCTGGGTCAAGAAGATCCCCTGGAGGAGGGCATGGCAACCCACTCCAGTATCCTTGCCTAGAGAATCCCATGGACAGAGGAGCCTGGTGGGCTACAATCCATGGGGTCACAAAGAGCATGAGCGTGCGTGTGTATATATATTTTCTTTATTCATTCATCCTTTGATAACACACTTGGGTTGTTTCCAATCTTGGCTATTGTGAATAGCACTCTGGTGAACACAGAGGTGCAAATAAGTTTTCAACATCCTGATTTCATCTCCTGCAGAGAAATACCCAGGGCTTCCCTGGGGGCTCAGACGGTAAAGAATCCGCCTGCAGTGCAGATCTGGGTTCGATCCCTGGGTCGGGAAGATCCCCTGGAGGAGGAGATGGCAACCCACTCCAGTGTTCTTGCCCGGAGAATCCCACGGACAGAGGAGCCTAGAGGGCTGCAGTCCATGGGGTCACATAGAGTTGGACACGACCGAGCTACTCACAAACACACACACACACACACACACACACACACACACACGCAGGGGTGGGATTATGACATCCAAGGATAGTTCCATTTTTTGGTGGTTGGAGGACCCTCCACCCCGTTGCCCGCAGCGGCTGCTGCAGTTCTCCACTCCCGACAGCACAGGCGAGTCCCGTTCTCCCTGCCTCCTCGCCCACCCCGTGCTGTAACCTTGGGAGCAGCGAGGTCAGGTCGCCCCCGGGTCCGCGTCCCAGGAGCACGCGCAGAACGGGAAGGGCCCGCAGCAGGGCTGCAGCCACGGCTTCCAGGCCACGTGCCAGAAGGAGAACTGCGCTGGCACCGCGCTCACGGATCTGCGGTGCTCTTGGACCGCCCGGCCCAGGCGGGCCACAGCCTTGCGGTACACGGGCCCGGCGCCAGGAGACAGGGGCCGGGCCTCGGACGGGTCCGCGGACAGGTCGAAGAGCACGGGCGGGTCGTGGTGGGTCACGCCGGGCCCCGAGCAGGGGCACGCGCCGCGGCCGTGGCAGGCCCCCGCGCCCTCGGGGTGGAAGCGGGGCGTGGTGTAATGGACCTTCCAGAGCCTTCCGCCTGGGTGCAAACGGAGTCGGTCCCCGTCAGCTGCGCGGACACCTGCATCTCTCATCGCTCACCTTTCTGTCTTCTCTCATCCGTCAGCTCTCTGTTATCCACCTGTATCTTTTCCTCTATGTGCAGCTGTGTCCTCTATATGTAGCCGTGCCTGACTGTTTGCGACCCCATGGACTGTAGCCCGCCAGGCTCGTCTGTCCATGGGATTCTCCAGGCAAGAATACTGAAGTGGGTTGCCATGCCCTCCTCCAGGGGCTCTTCCTGACCCAGGGAGCGAACCCAGGTCTCCCGCATTGCGGGGCAGATTCTTTACCAGCTGAGCCACCAGGGAAGCCCCTCTGTATATCTAAACTATTTATTATCAACCTATTCATCAATTATCTCTGTATATCTACCTCTCTATCTATTCACCTATCATGTCATCTTTTCCATCTATTATATATCTATTTACCTACCACCGTTCTATCCATCCATCCACCCACCTATCCATCTATCCACTTATCAATCCATGCATCCATCCACCCATCCATCTATATCTGTCCATCATCTATGTATCCATGCTCCATCCCTTATCCATCCCTCTACACATCCATCCACCCACCCATTCAGCTATGAATCTGTCCATCCTCTCATCCATCTACCCAACCATACATCCGTCCATCCATCTATAGATTCATCAATATATCCACCCATCCATCCACCCATCTATCCATCCATCATCTATGTATCCATGCATCCATACCTTATCCATCCCTCTACACATCCATCCATCATCCATCAACCCACCCATCCATCTGTCTACCCATTCATCCATCAGTCTATGTATCCATCCATCCATCATCCATCCACCCATCCATTGGTCTATCCATCCATCGTCTATGAATCCATCCATCCATCATCTATCCATCCACCTACCCATCTATCTATCTACTCATCTATCTATCCACTCATTCATCCATCAGTCTGTGTATCCATCCACCGATTCACCCATCAGCCTATCCATCCGTCCGTCTATCATCTATCCATCCACCCACCCATCCACCCGGGCACCCACGCATCCTCTGGGTTCCATTTCTCTGGAGGACCCTGACTAAGACCAGCACCCGCCGAGTCATGGGGAGGCGTGTACTCACTGTCCTTCTCATGCCAGCGGGCGGCGTGGAGATACTGCCCGCAGTAATGAAACAGGAACTCGTGTGCCGAGCGCTCAGCATCTCCTCGCAGCAGGGGCAGCAGGCTCCGGCCGTCGATCACCCTGATTCAGGGAAGAGACCACAGGAGGGACTGAGACTGAGGCTGTGCGGGCTGCATTGTGGACCTGGGACTTTCGAAACCCCAAGGCTGCCAGGACCCCAGATAACAAACAGTGGGTCAGACACGCCCCATCTCCCCGAGGCTGCCCAGATTGCATGTAGCACATCATAAATAGAAGACACAAAGATACAACACGCACCACTCTGACCGCAGATATTAACACCAAGCCTTCTTAAATTCCAGCTGGGCTGCCCGTGCCCCTAGGCGGAAGTCTAGGGCAGCAGAAACCTTTGATTTATATGTTTCATTTTATGGATATATTTTTGAATTTTTATCTCCTATTGGAATATAGTTGATAAACAACATTGCGATAGTTTTAGGTATATGGCAAAGTGAATCAGTGACACATAAAACATGTATCTCTTCTTTTTCAGATTCTTGTCCTATTAAGGCAATTACAGAGCAGTGAGCACTGCTCCTTGTGCTAAGTAGAGCAAGGCCTTGTTGGTTATCTATTTTATATATAGTAGGTGAGGTTAACATCTACAATCAGCAAGGCTTTGAGTAAAGCAGATCGCCCCGGGTAAGGAGGGTGAGCCTGGTCCAATCAGCTGAAGGCTCTCAAGAACAAATCTGAGGTTTCCTGGAGAAGAGGAAACTCTCCTCAACACAATGATACAGAAATTCTCCTGAATTTGCCTCTTGCAGCCTTCCCAACATCAAATTTCAATTTGCCGATCTCTTATCACTGCGTGAGCCAATTCCTTATGATAAATGTCTTATTCAACGCCACAGACTATAGCTTGCCAGTGTCCTCTGTCCGTGGAATTCTCCAGGCAAGAATACTGGAGTGAGTGGCCATGTTCTCCTCCAGGGGATCTTCTCAACCCAGAGATTGAACCTGGGTCTCCTGCATTGCAGGCGGATTCTTTACCATCTGAGCCACTAGTGGAGCCCTTTCTACTTACACACACACACAAATACCTCCATATGTACTGCCGGTTCTCTCTCTCCAGAGAAACCTGCTGAACTAAAAATAATACTAAACTAACCAATTAATAAGATGTCTCTTTTTTTTGCAGTAAGAACTAGGGGATAAAGTACCTTATATTATTATCCATCATACACAAATATTTATTGGTTATATTTTTTTCAGGTTTTTTTGGGGGGGGGCGGTGACAGGTAGAACCCTCGTTCCCCAAGCAGGGATCGAACCCATGCCCCCTGCGGGTGGAAACATGGATTCCTCACCACCGGAGCTCTAGGGAAGTCCTTATTGGCTATCCTAAACAAAGTAAAATCCAATCTTGTATCAAAATATTTACTTCAATTTTGTCTCATGTATGAGAGGGACTTTTTGGGTGTGTATCGAGGTACATAATCATTTTTAAATCATAGTTTCAAGGGAGTTCCCTGGTGGTCCAGCAAGGTTAAGACCCTGAACTTTCAGTGCAAGACAGACACAGGTTCGATCCCTGGCTGGGGAACTAAGATCCCACATGCTGTGTGGCACAGCCTAAAAATAAATAAAATAAACTTAAAAAAAAAAAAATTTAAATTTTCATAGCCACACCAACACGTGGGCAAGATTGCATTTCAGAAGATTAATAGCAGATGTCGCATTCTGACAACTGGATCTCCGGATTGTGATGCCGAAACGTAAACTCTTGCCAAAAAACAACAAAACAAGTACACTGGACCCAATAGTTCGTTTAGCCTTGTTTTCCTGGGTATGGTCATTTCACATCAGCCTGTCCGCTACATGGGAGACTATTTTAAATGTTCTCCTATTGTAGAATGTTTTCTGCAAAAATATGGACGAGGGCAGGGGGCTCTCTCGGGATGCAGGGAGGAGTGTACCTGTCCTGGGGCACCTGGCCGCCCGCCAGCTGGACCACAGTGGGGAAGACGTCCATCAGGCTGGTGGGCTCGTGGATCACGCGGCCAGCCGGCAGGACCCCGGGCCACCGGAATATCCCCGGGACCCGGATCCCGCCTTCCCAGCCAGCCATGCCTTTGCCACCTGCAAGGGAAGGACACCATTGCGTTCTCAGGAGATGCTCCAGCCTAGACACACACCTGGATGTACCTGTGTCTGTATCCAGTGTGTCCGCTCAGTCGCTGAGTGGTGTCCGACTCTTTGCCACCCCACCGCTGTAGCCCACTGGCACTAGTGGTAAAGCACCCACCTGCCAAGGCAGGAGATGCAAGAGACGTTGGTTTGATCCCTGGGCTGGGAAGATCCCCTGGAGGAGGGCATGCAACCCACTCCAGTATTCTCGTCTGGAGCATCCCATGGCCAGAGGAGCCTGACGGGCTGCAGTCTGTGGGGCTGCAAAGAGTCAGACACGACTGAGTGGCTGAGCAGGCACACACGGACTGTAGCCCAGCAGGCTCCTCTGTCCAGGGGATGCTCCAGGCGAGAATACTAGAGTGCGTTGCCGTTTCCTTCTCCAGAATAATTCAGATGGACCGTATCAAATTTTACTTTATTCATTTTATTTCTAAACGTTTTTTTGGCCATGCTGAAAGGCATGTGGGATCTTAGTTCCTTGACCAGGGATCGAACCCATGCCCCCTGCAATGCAAGTGCAGTCTTAACCAGTGCACCATCAGGGAAGTCCCTCATGTCAGATATTTAAAAGTACCAAGGTTTTATCCTGGAACCCCAGTGCCTGTGGGCCTTACCTCTGTATATCCCGTTCCACCCGCCCAGCTGGACGTGTCCGTCTCTCGCCTCCAAGTGTCCCCCGTGATCAGAGGTGAAGTACGTGAGAGTCGTGTTTTTCAGACCGTGTTCTTCAACAGCGTTCAGAATCTCCCCTTTAGGAAAGACGGAGAATTTCAGGGCGACGTAATGAAACAGCACCTGAGAATTCAACACGACGTCTGCTTTCTGAGGGTTTCCCAGGTGGCTCAGTGGTAAAAGAAGCCACCCGCCTGCCAACACAGGCAACACGGGTTCGATCCCTGGGTTGGGAAGATCCCCTGGAGGAGGGCATGGCAACCCACTCCAGTATTCTTGCCTGGAGAATCCCACGGACAGAGGAGCCTGGCGGGCTGTAGTCCACGGGGTCGCCAACAGTCAGACACAACTGAGCAACTAACATTGAATTTTTAAGCTCTTTATTGAATGTAGTACCATACGGTTTCTGTTTTATGTTTGGTTTTTTGGCCACGAGGCAAGTGGGATCTCAGCTCCCCAATCAGGGATCGAACCCACACCCCCTGCACTGGAAGGTGAAGTTGTAACCACTGGACAGGCAGGGAAGTCCTGGCGTGATGGCGTTCAATCATAGACTTTAGAAGGACGCCTTTGCGCAAAAGTAGACAGAAGAAATCGGAAAGGCAGAAGGAGTCTGTGGATGATATGGGAGAATCTTCCTCTTTGTCTTTGACTCTTTACTGAAGGCTGGCTCCTGGGGAGGTCACCCACCTGTCACCACGCCATCAAGGGAAGGCCAGGAGCTAACGAAGCCTGGCCGTGAGCTGACTTACCCACGAGCCAGTCCATCTCCTCCACGTTGTCGCCGTACAAGCCATGCTGACTTTTCCCAAGGAACCTTTCTGTGGTCACCAGGGGGATATGGACATGCAGCAGAGACACAAAGAGCAGGAATGGACCACGCTTATTTCTGAAAGAGGAGAAAACATCCTTCGGTTATAAGAGCGTCTCTTTGATCCAGGACTTCAAAGTGGAGACTGAAGGCTCGTGGTCATCAAGTAGTTGACATCTGCCGTTTGCTGGGGGTTTTAGCACCTGTAAAACAACTGGAGAAGTCTGCATCAGACGCTATGATCTAACTACTTCAGACAGGAGCTGGGGCAGCGGAGAGGGGTCAGGGTCTGTCCCAGAAACGCCCCATAGGCTCGTGTCAGCTACATTTCCGTACCAGCACCCACAGCCCCCTTACTCTTTTAAGTTGCTCTACAGTATTCTAGACATCCCAAGTGGCTCAGTGGTAAAGAATCCAGCTGCCAGAGCGGGAGACCCAGGTTCGATCCTTGGATCGGGTAGATCCCATGGAGGAGGAAATGGCAACCCAGTCCGGTATTCTTGCCTGCAGAATCCCACGGACAGAGGAGCCTGGCGGGCTATAGTCCACGGGGTTGCAAAGAGTCGGACACGACTGAGTGGCTAAGACACACACACACAAACACATGCTCACAGAGCTGGCAGATCCCCACCGGTGGTAAAGAGACTCAGATGCACCGAGAACTCACCTCCGACTTCCAAGGGCACGGCGCCATTACCTTGCAATAAAGGAAACGGCTTCCTCAAGCACGAGGCCCGCGGCTCTTTCCAAAACCATGGGCTGCTCGGTGACTTCGTGGTTTCTCATCAGGATGCAGTTCCAGCGGCGGACGAAGCCAAAGCTGGCGTACCAGGACGTGAAAAACAGGAGGACCAGGGTGGCCACACTCAAGACTAGTTTCCAGGAAACGGAGATCAGCCTGCAGGCTTTGCCGGCCACGATGGTCAACATGCCCAGGGCCATGATCTGGGTGTAAAGCCACAGCTTGGCCCTCAAGCCCGCGTCCACTTGTGGGGGCCTGTCTGGGTGGCAGTCATTGACCAGCGTGAAGGGCATGCCATAGAAATAGTCGAAGCCGTGGTGCAGAGGGTGGTGGCAGTGGTCGGTGCGCGAGGCACAGTTTACACCCTGATGCCATTTTCCTGAAGATGGAAGCAAGAACTTAAAAAAAAAGAAGGAAACATAAAAAAAAAAGTGTATGTATAAGGGACTCTGCCTGAAATGACCTTCTGAGGGTAATTTGGAGGTTCATCACCAACTCAGTGGTCATGAGTTTGAGCAAACTGCAGGAGACAGTGAAGGACAGGGAAGCCTGGCGTGCTGCAGTCTGTGGGGTCGCAGAGAGTCAGATATGACTAAGCAACTGCACGACAACACACAAAAAGCAGTAGGGGCTTCCTAGGTGTCTCCGTGGTAAAGGATCTGCCTGCCAGTGCAGGAGACACAAGAGATGCGGGGTCAGTCCTTGGGTTTGGGAAATCTCCTGGAATAGGAAAAGGCAACTCACTCCAATATTCCTGCCTGGAGAATCCCATGGACAGAGGAGCCTGGCGGGCTACAGTTGCCCAAAATTTCAGGTGGAGAAGTGACACTTGTTCCCTTGGTCTCCCCACGACTCACAAGCTATCTTCAGAACCTGTAAGAGTCTGTCCCGGTTCCCAACCCAGGAATCTGCCCTTTTACATTTAAGGAAACAAAACCAGTGGGCTGCGGTGAGGATAAATAAAGAACAAAACCATACGGAAGAATCCCACCTCCAAAGCTCTCCACCATCTGATGTTTTAACACTGAGTTTTGAGATGGGGTATGGCCGTTTAAACCAATATAATGTCTAGAAGATTCTGACCAATGCTGTGAAGAAAAGATGAACTGCTCCAGCAAAGAGGCTAATGGAGAAAGATTTTAAAATTACAAGGACTCCCTGAGAAAACCATAATTGAAAAAGACTCACATACTCCAGTGTTCAAGTGGGTGGGTTAGTTGCTCAGTCATGTCTGACTCTTTGCAACCCCACGAACTGCAGCCCGTCAGGCTCCTCGGTCCATGGGATTCTCCAGGCAAGAATACTGGAGTGGATTGCCATTCCCTTCTCCAGAGAATCTTCCTGACCCAGGGATTGAACCCAGGTCTCCTGCATTACAGGCAGATTCTGTACCATGTGAGCTACATGGAAGATCTACTCCAATGTTCCCTGCAGCACTATTTACAATAGCCAAGACACAGAAACAACCTAAATGAGAGATGAATGGATACAGATGTGGTACATATATACAATGGAATATTACTCAGCCATAAAAAAGAATGAATTTGAGTGACTGGTAGTGAGGGTGGAATAACCTAGAACCTGCTATACAGAGTAAAGTAAGTCAGAAAAAGAAAAACAAGTATGGTATGTTAACGCATGTGTATGGAATTTAGAAAGACGGAACAGATGAACCTATTCGCTGGGCAGGAATAAAGACGAGGGTGTGGAGAAAGGACTAGTGGACACAGCAGGGGAAGGAGATGGTGGGACGAACTGAGAGCGCAGCACCGACATCTATACACGACCATGCGTAAAATAGATAGATAGTGGGAAGCTGCTATATAGCACAGGGGGCTCAGCTCGGGGCTCTGTGATGACCTAGAGGGGTGGATGTGGTGGGGTGGCGGTGAGCGGGAGGCTCAAGGGGGAGCATTCTTCATGGCTGATAGACTTCATTGTAAAGCAGAGATCAAGACAACATTGTAAAATAACTATCCTTAAAAAAAAAAAGTCTAGGAAAAAAAGAAAATAAGGATGAATATTATTAAAATAAAAGAAAATCACTAGGTTAAAAAAAAAGAAAAGACTCTTCAATTCCAATATGGTGAACCATTCAAGAGACATGAGAGGAACCAGGAACTAAATCTGGGTTCTGACGTTTCAATGTTTTCTAGGAACATAGGGTCTTGTGATCCCTGACCTTCACCGTCACTCAAAGAAAGCAGAAAAATATACACGTCACCACATACCGATGAGGCCGGTGGTGTACCCTTGCCGCTGAAGGATCCTCGCAAACGTGGTTTCATTCTGCGGGAGTCCCCCCGAGCCCGCGTTCCACTGCAGGGCCCGGTAGCCGTCCGTGGCGTCCATGCCTGCGGAGTTGAGCAGAGCCGAGAGGAAATGTTGGTTTCCGGTAAACGGCCGGAAGTACGGTACTTCCCGGAAGTACGTGGGGACTGAGGTTCTTCACCGCGGACAACCCTGTCTCCCTCAGCTGTGAGGAACCATCTGAAATCGCACCTTGACCTCAAGACTGACTCAAAGGTTCTGGACAAACAACATGGAATACAATCAGTTACCTTGAAGACTTTCAGCTTTCTGAATTCTCAGTAATTACAGAGCTTTCTTGGTGGCTCAGATGGTAAAGAAACTGCCTGCAATGGAGGAGACGGGGGTTCGATCCCTAGGTTGGGAAGATCCCCTGGAGAAGGAAATGGCAACCAACTCCAGTACTCCTGGCTGGAAAATCCCATGGACAGAGGAGCCTGGCGGGCCACAGTCCCTGGGGTCGCAAAGAGTCCGGGGATGACTGAGCAACTTGGCAGCACCAAAGCACAATATTTACATAATTCCAGGAAAGTGAATTTTCAGAGTGTATTTTAACCATCTATCAACCATTGGCACCTGATTTCTTTTTCTTTTTTGGCTATTTTCGGGATCTTAGTTCCCAGACCAGGGATCAAACCCATGCTCCTGCATTGGAAGCTCAGAGTCTCAATCACTGGACCACCAGGGAAGTCCCACTACCTGATTCTTTTTTCTTTTTTTTTAAATATATATATTTATTTGGCTGTTCAGGATCTGAGTAGTGGCACATGGCATCTAGTCCTTTGAACGGGGATCAAACCCATGCTCCCTGCATTGGAAGCAGTGTCCCAAGCAGTGGGCTGCCAGGGAAGACCCACTGCCTGATTCTTTTTTTTTTTTTTAAGAAATATATATATATTTGGCTGTGCAGGGTCTTAGTTATGGCATGAGGGATCTAGTTCCCTGACCAAGGATTGAACCCATGCCCCGTGCAGTGGAAGAGCATGGAGTCTCAACCTCTGGACCACCAGGGAAGTCCTACCACCTAATTCTTTTTGTTTGTATTTTGTGTTAGCCTTTTTTTAATTTGTATCAAAGTCTCCTTGTCTTTTTATACAGTAGTTCATGGGGTTCTCACTGGGAAATATACTCTTCACTGATGCAATGGACATGAACTTGGGCTAAATCCGGGAGATGGCCACCACCCCATTTTTAAGGACAGTCAATGGGCGGACGAGGCCAGCCCTTTCCCCAGGCGCCCCCACAACACTGACCTGATCTGAAGGCGTGTCTCCCTGTGAGGAAGGCGGCCCTGCTCGGGGTGCAGAGCGGGGCGGCTGCCAGGTGCTGGGTGAGCATCACACCTTCCTCCGCAAGCCGGTCGATGTTTGGTGTCCTGGGCAAAGCACGCAAAGGTCACCGTTAGGATGGGTCGAGCGAGCTGGGTCGGGTCCCCACGCTGAAAGGTATACGGATGAGTTCTCTATTTGAGGAACTTCCTTTGCTTTAGGTTTAGTTGCATTTTGTCCCCTGCCGGACTTCCCTGGTGGCTCAGATGGTAAAGAAACCTGCCTGCAATTTAGAATAACCAGGTTCAATTCCTGCATAGGGAAGATCTCCTGGGGAAGGAAATGGCCACCCACTCCAGTATTCTTGCCTGGGAAGTCCTATCGACAGAGAAGCCTGGTGGGCTACAGTCCATGAGGTCGCAGAGTTGGACACGACTGAACGACTCACACATACACACACACACACATATCTGCAGAGGCAGTTCCTAAAACTTCTGTTCCGAGGTGGTGGCTGATGGTACCATGCACATGCAATCCAAAAAAGTTTTCCACGCATGCTCAGTCATGTCTGACTCTGCGACCCCATGGACTGCAGCACACCAGGCCTCCCTGTCCATCACCATCTCCCGGAGTTTGCTCAAACTCATGTCCATCGAGTCAGTGATGCCATCCAACCATCTCATCCTCTGTCGTCCCCTTCTCCTCCTGCCTTCAATCCTTGCCCGCATCAGGGTCTTTTCCAGTGAGTCGGCTGTTCGTATTAGATGGCCAAAGTACTGGAGCTTCAGCGTCACTCGCCTGATCTTAGAAATTCTTCTCACCTTATTAGTCTCAGATTTCCCTCTAACTCTCCTTCTTTCCCTCCGAAGTCCCTTGCGCTCTCTCCCCCTCAGAAAGGTGTATAACTCTTTTGCTCCAAAAGTAACTTTCCCTGTGGAAATTTGATGCCTTAAGGAATTTCCTAATTTCTTCAGGGCAGATTTTAAGTCTGCTTCGTTCATCCAAAATGCACACACACCCCCAGAACTGCCCTCCCCCTCCGCCCCCATCCCCAGCTCACGTACCTTAGTGTGTCGTTTCCATAGCAACCAAGATCTCCAATGCCCAGATCGTCCGCCATTATCAGCAGAATATTTGGTTTAGAGGTATTCGCTGATTTTAATTCGCAAGTCCTCAGAAGCAAACACATGATGACCAACACATGTACAGAGTCCCTAGAGAGAGAGAGAGAGAGTGAGAGAAGAAAAAAAAAAAAGTCAAAAACAAAATAAACGTCTCCTTTGGAATGAAAAAGTCAGCCTTTCAAACCAGGTTGCGGGGAAGGTGCAGGCATTTCCATTCCACTGCACGCATGCTCCTTCCGTAAGTCCAGTCCAACTCTCTGCAAGCCCACTGACGGGAGGCCCTGGGATTCTCCAGGCAAGAATAACTAGAGTGCATTGTCATTTCCTTCTGCAGGGGGTCTTCCCCACCCAGAGACTGAACCGGTGTTCGCTACACTGGCAGAGGGATTCTTGAGCACTGAGCCACCTGGGAAGCTCTTCCTTTATATGAGGATTTAAGAGAGAAGGGCCTGCAGCCCTTGTATACTTTTATCCCAAAGGCTTGACCAATCCATTCCACGCGCCGCGCAAAACTTGAAGGCGCTAGTTTTTGCTTTTGAAAGTCGTGATCCGCCCCAATTCAGTTTCTTTCACTGAATTCATCCAGGCCCCCACCTTGCATTACTTTGTAATTAATTCTCACTGCACCACCGGCACGCCTTTCTCTGGGCCTCGGAGCTGCCTTCCGCCCAGGGTAGGGGGAACCCCGGGTGGGGGGAGCCCAGGGTCAGGGGGGCCCAGGGTCACGGGGGCCCAGGGTCAGAGGAACCAGGCTCCGCTGGGAAGGAAGCGGGGCCAGGTCGGATCAGAGGGGGACTTAACGTTTTTAAAGGATCAATAGGGGATTAAAAGTACCCTAGACAGCACAGCTGTTTTGATCAAATGATCACTGCGCGGATTTGAAAAGCGCGCGGTCAGCGAGCGTCGGGGGCGCACCCGGCGTGCGCGCGCGCGCCACCGAGGTTTGGGCGGTCCTGGGGGTGGACCTACCGAGGCTCTCCCCGCCCCCAAGTCCTGAGGCCCTAGAAGCTCCAGCGGAGCCCGAGTCCCCAGCAGGGCCCCCCGGTGCCATCCACGTCCCCAGGTTGGGCCCCAATGCGCCAAGCAGTCTCGAAACTGGGGGCGGCGTGTTTTTTTTTTGTTTTTTTTCACTTTAACTGCTCCGAACTCTGCGTGTGTGTAACTAAACTTTGCTTTTCTGCCGCCTAACTCTGCAGGAGCCACAATTCACATTTTTTTCTCCTTCGACTCTTATGCTAAATACACCCCCTACGTGGTGTTCACGCTTACAACACCCTCCCCCTTGAAGCTGCATGTCCGAAAGTAGGCCCCCAGAGCTACAGAGCTGCCAGACTGTTAAGAGTTACTGAGGACAGTGTAGGGCCGCCTTTGATACAATGCGAGAGGAAGTAATCCAGAGCCTATCGCCTTGTTGGGGGGCTTGCTTGGTGCCTCAGAAGGTAAAGAATCTGCCTGACCTTTGGAGACCTGGGTTCCATCCCTGGGTCGGGAAGATCCTCTGGACAAGGAAATGACTGCAGTTTTCTTGGGTGGAGAATCCCATGGACAGAGGAGCCTGGCGGGGCTACATACAGTCCACGGGGGTCGCCAAGAGTCCGGAAGGTAGGCCCAAGGGGCAGACCGATTGTGTCCTAGTGGGTTTCAGGCGCACGGCTACGCTTGTGGCGGGTGGGGGTGGTCACTGTGCAGAAAGGGGGTGTCTTAGTTTGGGGACGGAGGGGGCACGGCCGCGCTCGCGATGGAGGGCGCGCGGCGAGAGAGGGCTGGAAGGAGGCTCCGGGGCGTGCGCTTTTCCAAGAGGGAGCCTGGGAGGCTCGCGCCCTAGTGAGTGGCTGGAGGCGACGCGGATGCGCCTGGGGACGGGGACCTCTGCGGCGGGACGGGAAGTCTTCGGGGAGCGGGGGAGGGGCTGCGCCACCTCTACCGGGGCGTGGCCTGCCTGCCCCCGCTTTGTCCCCGCCGCCTCCCCCTCCCCGCGTCCCTTGCCTTCTGGTCTCTCTCGTCCCCCTCCGCCCCCGCCGCGACGCCCCCAACCCAGCTCTCTCGTCCCGCCGGCGTCCAGGAAGCCGAGCCGGCTTCCAGCTGCGTTTTGGAGACTCCGAGGCGCAAGCGCAGGCCGGCCTTGGGCTGGTGGGGTGGTGGGGGGCCGTCCACGCTCCCCGAAACGCCCCTCCCCACGCTTTCCCCCTGTTTGCACGCCCCCAGCCCCAGGATCGGGGAAGGATCTGGGAAGAAGAGGGTCCCAGGGCCCGCGCACCTGGCGGCGCGCGCGGCGCGTCTCCTCTGCGCTGTGGGCGCCATGGCGGAGCGCGGCCCGGAGGCCCGGACCTTGCCCCGAGCGCTCCGGGTCCCGCCCACCGGGCGGCGAGATCAGGGGTGTGGGGTCCCCCTCCCTCTCTAATCCGCTTAAAGCCCTGGGGCCTCAGGGGGAACTGGGCTTCTAAACCGGTTTTCCTGGGTGGCTTTCTCGGTGGCTGGCGCTCCCAGGAGACTGGGGCCAAAGTGGGGATGCTGTTGTTCACCTTCTAAGTTATGTCTGAGTGTTTGTGACCCCATGGACCGCAGCACGCCAGGCCTCCCTGTCCATCACCAACTCCCGGAGCTCGCTCAAACTCACGTCCATCGAGTCGGTGATGCCATCCAACCATCTCATCCTCTGTCGTCCCCTTCTCCTCCCGCCTTCAGTCTTTCCCAGCATCAGGGTCTTTGTTAATGAGTCAGCTCTTCGCATCATGTGGCCGGAGTATTGGAGCTTCAGCTTCAGCAACAGGCCTTCCAATAACGTGACTGTTATCACACCCCCAAACTGGTGAAAATGTGATAAGAACAGGGATTGAAATTCGTTATAGCTGGTTGGCAAATAGATGGGGAAACAATGAAAACGGTGACAGACTATTTTGGGGGACTCCAAAATCACTGCAGATAGTGACTGCAGCCACAAAATTAAGACACTTGCTCCTTGAAAGAAAAGTTATGACCAACCTAGACAGCATATTAAAAAGCAGAGACATTACCTTGCCAACAAAGGTCCATCTAGTCAAGGCTATGGTTTTTCCAGTGGTCATGTATGGATGTGAGAGCTGGACTATAAAGAAAACTGAGCACCGAAGAATTGATGCTTTTGAACTGTGATGTTGGAGAAGACTCTTGAGAGTCCCTGGGACTTCAAGGAGATCCAACCAGTCCATCCTAAAGAAAATCAGTCCTGAATATTCACTGGAAGGACTGATGCTGAAGCTGAAACTCCAGTACTTTGGCCACCTGATGGGAAGAGCAGACTCACTGAAAAAGACCCTGATGCTTGGAAAGATTGAAGGCAGGAGGCGAAGGGCACACAGACAGTGAGATGGTTGGATGGCATCACCAACTCGATGGACATGGGTTTGAATAAAGTCCAGGAGTTGGTGATGGACAGGGAGGCCTGGCGTGCTGCAGTCCATGGGGTCTCCAAGACTCGGACACGACTGAGCGCCTGGACTGAACCGATAGCTGGTTAGTTCACTTTGGATGCAGGTTTCTGGGACAAAAAAAAAAAAAACAAGCTGGAAAAGCTTCAGTCATGACAATAGTGAACATGCTCTTGGCCTCAGGTGGCCAGAGTATTGCAGCTTCAGCATCAGTCCTTCCAGTGAATATTCAGGGTTGACTTCCTTTAGGATGGACTGGTTGGACCTCCTTGCAGTCCAAGGGACTCTCCAGAGTCTTCTGTTACTGGAGTAGACTTGATGTACAGTTTTGTGTTAGTCTCAGGGGTACAGCAAAGTGAATCAGTCATACATACACATGGATCCGCTCTTTTTTGTATTTCCTTCCTGATCAGGTCACCACAGGGCACCGAGTATAGTTCCCTGAGCTATACAGGAGGTTGTCACAAGTATCTGTTTAATACATGTGTGCTAAATTGCTTCGATCGCGTCCGACAGTTTGCGACCCCGTGGACTGTATAGCTTGCCAGGCTCCTCTGTCCACGGGATTCTCCAAGCAAGAATACTGGATGGAGTAGCTTGCCACTTCCTTCTCCAGGAGATCTTCCCGACCCAGGGATTGAACCTGTGTCTCTTATGTCTCCTGCACTGGCCCAGGGCAGGTTCTTCACCACCAGTGCTCCATAGGAATCCATTTCACAACAGTTCCTCTAAATGTGCACATTAATTCCAAAAATTTAGATCTAGATTCTTTTTGCTTTTCAAAATATACTATTATATTTGAATAGCAAACAAAGAAAAAGCCATTTAATAGGTGGTAGTTTGTACGTGTCAATTCCAATCTCCCAATTTATCCTATGCACTCTTTACCCCTTGGTAAGCATGGTTGTTTTCTACATCTGTGACTCTGTTTCTGTTGTATGTGTGGGCGTGTGAGTTCATCGCTCAGTCGTGTCCGACTCTTTGCGACCCCGTGGACTGTAGCCCGCCAGGCTCCTCTGTCCACGGGATTCTCCAGGCAAGAATCCTGGAGTGGGTTGCCATTTCCTCCTCCAGGGGGTCTTCCCGACCCAGGCATCAGACCCGGGTTTCTGTTGTACAGATAAGTTCATTTGTATATTTTAGCACTGGAGGCTTATTTTTTATTGGAGAGTCATGACTTCCCGATGTTGGGTTGGTGTCGGCCATACATCAGCGTGAATCAGCCGTAGGTATACATACGTCCCCTCCGTCTTGAACCTCCCTCCCTGTCCCGCTGCTAGAGTTTGTCACAGAGCGCCAGCTTTCGCTTCCTTGCGTCGTACAGCAAATTCCAGCTGGCTCTCTGTCTTACAAAGGATAGTGCATATGTCTCAAGGCTACTGTCTCCATCCGCCCCGCCCCGCCCTTCCCTTGCTGTGTCCGCAAGTCTGTCCTTTATGTCTTCGCCTCCTTTGCTGCTCTGCAGTTAGGATCATCAGGACCGTCTTTCTAGATTCCATGTATGTGCATTCACTTCAGTTCAGTCGCCCTACTCTTTGCGACCCCATGGGCCGCAGCACGCCAGGCCTCCCTGTCCATCACCAACTCCCGGAGTTTGCTCAAACTCAGGTCCATGGAGTCAGTGATGCCATCCAACCATGTCATACCCTGTCGACCCCTTCTCCTATGTGCATTAATATATGATATGTGTCTTTCTCAGAGTCAAAACAGAAAGACAAGTACTGGATTCTTTTTTTTTAATTGATTTATCTTTGTAATTGAAGGATAATTGCTTCACAGAATTCGGTTGGCTTCTGCTAAACCTCAACATGGATCAGACGTAGCTATACGTGTGTCCTCTCCCTCTTGAACCTCCCTCCCACCTCCCTCCCCATCCCACCCTCTAGGTTGTTACTGAGCCCCTGTTTGAGTTCCCTGAGTCATACAGCAAATCCCGGTCGGTTATCTAATTTACATATGGTCATGTAAGTTTCCGGGCTTCCCTGGTGTCTCAGCTGGTAAAGAATCCGCCTGCGATGCTGGAGACCCGGGTTCAATCCCTGGGTCGGGAAGATCCCCTGGAGGAGGGCATGGCAACCCGCTCCTGTCTTCCTGCCTGGAGAATCCCATGGGCAGAGGAGCCTGGTGGGCTACAGTCCGTGGAGTCTCAGAGAGTCTGGCACACGCAGCGCAAAGTAAGTTTCCATGTTAGTCTCTTCATCCATCTCAGCCTTTCCTTCCCCCCCCCCAACCGCCCGGCACCGACCCCAACCTGGATTCTAGGTGAAAGGATTCAAGCCCCCACAAGCAGGCGACTTGACTTCACACCGATGTTTTATATTTGTTTGACCCCAGTGAAGGCCTGCAGGGGCTCGGGCAGCCGGGTTTCCCAGGCGGGCGCCTATCGTGGGTCCGCCTCCCGATCGCACCAGCAGAAGGGAAACCGACCGCAGCAGGGCTGTAGCCACGGCTTCCATGTGTTGTCCGCCGCGTCCAGCTGCAGCGGAACCGGGCTGAGCGTCCGGCGATGGGCCGCCACGGCCCGGGCGACGGTCTCCACCACCCGGTGGAACGAGGGCTCCGTGTCCGGCGTGAGGGCGTGGGCCTCGGAAGGGTCTCGGGACAGGTCGAACAGCAGCGGTGGGGCATGGTGGGTTACCCCGTCCCCGGAGCAGGGGCACACCGCCTGCCCGTAGCAGGCGCCCGCGCCGTCCGGCTGGAAGACGGGGGTCACGAAATGGACTTTCCACACTGCTCCTCCTGGAGGAAGGACGAGAATTAGTGGATTTAACTGAAGGTTAAGGACGGACGGTGGCGTGTTTGGGGCAGATGGGACAGGCGTGGGCTTCCCTGGTGGCTCAGACGGTAAAGAATCCGCCTGCAACGCAGGAGACCCGGGTTCGATCCCTGGGTGGGGAAGATCCCCTGGAGAAGGCATGGCAACCCACTCCAGTATTCTTGGGCTTCCCTGGTGGCTCAGACAGTAAAGAATCTGCCTGCAACACAGGAGACCCGAGTTCGACCCCTGGGTCAGGAAGATGTCCTGCAGGTGGGCATGGCAACCCACTCCAGTATTCTTGCCCGGAGAATCCCATGGACGGAGGAGCCTGGGGGGCTACATACAGTCCATGGGGTCGCCAAAGTGTTTGACACGACTTAGCGACTGAACAACCAGGAAACCATAGGCAAGCCTTCCCTTCTCATCAGGACAGGGTGATTGACAGCTAAAGGATGCTCTTGGGATCGGAAGAAAAATTCCGCCAAGAAGGAAGTAAGGACGCTCACGTGGAAATAAATGAAAGGCGTGAAGGAGCAGAAAATAACAGAGGGCAAGCCGGGACCCCGCATGCGGCGGACTCACGGTCGCGCTGGTGCCACCGGGCGGCGTGCAGAAAGCTCTCGCAGTAGTGCATGAGGAATTCGTGGTCCGAGTGCCGGGCGGTCCCCTGGAGCAGGGCCAGCAGGTCCCGGCCGTCCACCACCCTGCAGGCGAGAGCGAGGGGGCGGACTCAGGGCGGGGCCGCTGGGAGGCGGGCGGGAGCCTCTAGCGAGCACCCCCTGCAGGCAGCTGGTATACCATCCGCCTGCAGGCAGGACCTTTGGTTGGGAGATCCTGGCTGGTCCCCACTACCGGGGGCTGAAGCAAAGGTCTACCCAGCCTTATTCCGAATGCACGGATGGGCTAATGTCTGGGAAACAGCTGCTTGGTTCTATACGGATTGGAGCTTTAACTCTTTACAGAAATATGTGGTGTGCTTCCACAAGACCTGGTATCATTCCATAGATATATATAATAAAATAAATATATATGGGGCTTCCCTTGTGGCTCAGCTGGTAAAGAATCCGCCTGCAATGTGGGAGACCTTGGTTCGATCCCTGGGTTGGGAAGAGTCCCCTGGAGAAGGGAAAGGCAACCCACTCCAGTATTCTTGCCTGGAGAATCCCATGGACAGAAGAGCCTGGTGGGCGACAGTCCACGGGGTCACAAAGAGTCAGACACGACCGTGTGACTAACGCTTTCACTTTCATCATATAAATTAATGATGTATTCATCTGTATGTTGGCAAGTTTAAGAAATTATTTTATTTTCTTTCCTTTACTCCCAAATTTTCTATAATTTTGGGGGGGACCATGTTGTGCTGCGTGTAGGATCTTAGTTCCCTGACTAGGGATTGAACCCGTGACCCCTGCGTTGGAAGTACGGAGTCTCAACCAGTGGACTTCCAGGGAGGTCTCTACAATTCTTAAAGAGGAAAAAAAATGGAAACATCAAAAGTCCCTACCAGGCTACGCGAAAAGGACTCCCTCGTGACGAACTGTCAGTATCGGTGCATTTCAGCGACCATCGTCCTTATACTCCAAACGCTCCACTTTTAACTCTGGAGAAGGACATGCTGTGTACACCATAAAGCAGACATTGGAGCCCCTAATGATGAATGTTTTTCCAGGTACCGATCTCATGGGTGTTTTAGGCCCAACGAAATGGACAGTGATGTTTGACGCACATGTTGTCTGTACGCAAAGTGGAATTGCCTTCTCTGGGCCGGGCTTTACCTGTCCTGGGGAACCTGGCCGCCCGCCAGGTGGACCACGGTGGGGAAGACGTCCATCAGGCTGGTGGGCTCGTGGATCACGCGGCCAGCCGGCAGGACCCCGGGCCACCGGAATATCCCCGGGACCCGGATCCCGCCTTCCCAGCCGCCCATGCCTTTGCCGCCTGTGTTTAAACATGAACAGGAAAGAATGTGATTCAAAATCAGCGGTTACCTCCCTGGGTGACTTAACCCTTCTGTTTGCCTTAAATCACTCATTCTCTCCCTCTCTGTTTAATGACATGGTGACATTTAGCTCCTATATGGTCAGATTTTATTGTCCTTATTAATCTGGGTGTTAGTTTCCCATCATACTGGGGTCAGGATGTGACTGTCTCGGGGGACATTATTCTGTCCACCACTCAGGGGTCAGTATTTGGATATCCTTGGGGACATTATTCTATCAAACCACCTGTCTATAAAGGATGTGGACGTCTTTGGGGACATGATTCTGTCCACCATGGAGATCATTGGGGTTCTTCTGATTTGTGTGACTTTGCTTTTGTAAACTCACATTCCAGAGGAAGGGTTGAGAATTATTGGGAAGAGATGAAGACAGTAGACACACATCTGGGAATGCCTCACTCTCACCTTTATATATCCCATTCCAGCCACCGTATTGGTTGTTTCCAGACTGAGCCTCTAAGGATCCCCCATGATCCGATGTAAAATAAACAAGGGTACTGTTGGTCAACCCTTCCGTGTCCAAAGTATCAAGGATCTGGCCTGCAAAGAACAGATGTGTCTCAGGCGGTCAAAACAGAAGACAATCTCTCACCAAATTTTGGAACGCTTCATGAAAATGAGTCTTTAGTATGAAAGTATAATGAGTGACCAGTAATAGAAGTGTGGTATTCTAGTGGGTGTAGTCAAAGCTGTGGTTTTTTCCAGTACGGATGTGAGAGTTGGACCGTAAAGAAGGGTGAGCACAAAAGAACATATGCTTTCAAACTGTGGTGCTGGAGAAGACTCGTAGGGTTCTTTGGACTGCAAGGTCAAACCAGTCCATCCTAAAGGAAGCCAACCCTGAATATTCATTGGAAGGACTGATGCTAAAACTCCAGTCCTTTGGCCATCTGATGGGAAGAGCTGACTCACTGGAAAAGACCCTGAAGCTGGGAAAGATTGAAGGCAGGAGGAGAAGGGGGTGGCAAAGGATAAGATGATCAGATATCATCACCAACTCAATGGGCATGAATTTGAGCAAACTCTAGGAGATGGTGAGGGACAGAGGAGCCTGGTGTGCTGCAGTCCATGGGGTTGCAAAGAGTCGGACACGACTTGGAGACAGAACAACCAGAAAACATCTTTGATTGAAGATTGATACGTCTCTTTGTATGTGCCCCATTCAACCTCCAAAAAATTTTAGGAGAGCGATAAGGGTGCAGGAGACATAGGACAATGTAGTGAACACTTAAAAGTGAGGGAAAAGATGGTTATAGAGCAGAAAGAAGAGGGAGCAGAGATGACTATGAAGCAGGGGTTAAAGTGTTTGCACAGCGATGAAGAAAAGCTACTTACCCACCATCCAGTCCATCTCTTCTGTGTTGTCTCCGTAGAGCCCATGGGGACTCCTTCCACGGAAGTTCTCAGTTGTGACAAGAGGGGTGTGGACGTGTAAAAAGGACACAAAGAGGAGGAAAGGTCCTTGCCTGTTTCTGAAAACGGATACAACACGCCTGGCCTTATTTCTCAGTCACTTGTTTCTGTGGACCCAGTTGGGTTCCAGGGATCATCATTTAGGCTCCATTTTACCAAAATCGTCTTTCTGAGCCAGAACGATTTCACCGTGCGGGCTTCCCTGGTAGCTCAGTTGGTAAAGAATCTGCCTGCAACACAGGAGACCTAGGTTTGATCCCTGGGTCGGGAAGATTCCCCTGGAGGAGGAAATGGCAACCCATTCCAGTATTCTTGCCTAGAGAATCCCATGGACAGAGGAGCCTGGTGGGCTACAGTCCACGGGGTCGTAAAGAGTCAGACATGACAGAGCAACCAACACTTTCACTTTTTCATACCTATTGGGCAAGAGGAGAAGGGGGTGACAGAGGATGAGGTGGTTGGATGGCATCCCCGACTCAATGGACATGAGTTTGAGCAAACCCGGGGAGCTGGTGATGGACAGGGAGGCCTGGCATGCTGCCGTCCATGGGGTCACGAAGAGTCGGACATGACCGAGCGACTGAACTGAACTGAAAAAATCCACACTAATTTTTAACTTTTTTTGGCCATGCCACATAGCATGTAGAAGCTTAGCTTCTACAAAACATATGCCCCTGAAGCGGAAGTACGGAGTCCTACCCACTGGACCAGTAGGGAACTCTCTGAACTGGGTCTAAAACAGGAAGAGAGAGCAGCACATTTCAAATGACCAGTCAGTTGTTTCAGGGGACCCAGTTGGGTTCCAGCGAATGTCATTCAGCCTCCACTTTACCAAAAACGTCTTTCTGAGCCAGAACGATTTCACCATGCAGGCTTCCCTGGTGGCTCAGTTGGGAAGGAATCTGCCTGCAACACAGGAGACCTAGGTTTGATCCCTGGGTCAGGAAGATCCCCTGGAGAAGGGCATGGCAACCCACTCTAGTAGTCTTGCCTGGAGAATCCCATGGACAAAGGAGCCTGGTGGGCTACAGTCCATGGGGTCAAAAAGAGTCAGACAATTCACTTTTTCTTATACCTATTAACAAGAGGAGAAGGGGATGATTAGAGGATGAGATGGTTGCATGGCATCACCAGCTCGAGGGGTATGAGTTTGAGCAAGCTCCGGGAGTTGGTGATGGACAGGGAGGCCTGGAGTGCTGCAGTCCATGGGGTCGCGAAGAGTCAGACACGACTGAGCAACTGAACAACCACCTACCCATTTCGGAAGAAGGAGGTTCGGGATGCGTCTTCACCCTGAAGCACCCTTCTGCACTCACCTTTTGACGAAGGATGAGACCTCCTGGAGCAGGAGTGGCGTCGTCCTCTGAGAGCGCATGGGCTGCTCTGCGATGGAACGATTCCGCATCAGAAAGCAGTCCGCATGCGCGATCAGGGCGCCCACCGAACAGGAAGTGATGAAGAGCAGGAGGCACAGGACGGTCGACCAGATGACCGGAGTCCAGGAGGCTGGGATCAGGTGGGTGAGTTTCCCGACGGTGAGTGTGAGAGCGGCCAAGGCCACGAGCTGGACGCAGACGCCGAGTCGATGCTCCAGGACCACACGCTTCTCGGACAGTCCCCAGCACTCGCAGTCTGCCATCATGCTGAACGGCATTCCGTAGAAATGGTCGAAGCCGTGATTGAGCGGATGGTGGCAGTGATCGTCGGGAGACGCACAGTTGAGACCCAAATGCCATTTTCCTGGAAAACAGGCAAAAAAAAAAAAAGTGTGCGGGTGTGACAATGGTCCATGCATCCTTTGGTGAGTGGGTACGACGTGCTTGCCGAGTCCTGGGTTCTCTGCTGGGTGGAGGGATGAGGTCAGGATGCAGGCAGATGGGCAGGGGATAGTGTTTGCTGTAATTTCCCCAGGAACCTGGCCAGGTTGAGTCAATGCAAGGAGGAGCTTGTGTGCCCGCATTTCTGGTGCCTGTTGTAGCTAATCACCATCTCCATCTTCTCAGAGTCTGATCGTCCTTTGAAACACCTGTGAGTTGCCTGGATCTTGTTGTTTCTCAGTTGAGAACTCCATAAGTTTGCCAGCAAAGGTGCATCTAGTCAAAGCTATGGTTTTTCCAGTAGTCATGTATGGATGTGAGAGTTGGACCCTAAAGAAGCCTGAGCGTCAAAGAATTGATGCTTTTGAACTGTGGTGTTGGAGAAAGCTCTTGAGAGTCCCTTGAACTGCAAGGAGATCCAACCAGTCCATTCTAAAGGAGATCAGTCCCGAATATTCATTGGAAGAACTGATGTTGAAGCTGAGACTCCAATCCTTTGACCACCTGATGCGAAGAACTGACTCATTGGAAAAGACCCCGATGCTGGGAAAGATTGAAGGCAGGAGGAGAAGGGGACGACAGAGGATGAGATGGTTGGATGGCATCACCGACTCAATGGACACAAGTTTGAGCAAGCTCTGGGAGATAGTGGAGGACAGGGAAGTGTGGCGTGCTGCAGTCTGTGGGGTTGCAAAGAATCAGACATGACTTAGCGACAGAACAACAGCAACAGATTAGAACTCCATGTGGGCTGAAGTGGGAACCTTAGAGAGATTTTGCATCCTGCTGAAAATTTGTTACTGTCACATCTGTGATGCCTCCAATGCTGTCTTGTAGATGATTTGCAGTTATATTTCTATTTTTTAAATTTTTATTTCATGTTGGAGTATTATTGATGAACAATGTTCTGTTAGTTTCAGATGTACAGCAAAGTGAATCAGTGATACATGTGCACATATCTCTTCTTTTTCAAAATTTTTCCTCAGTTACATTATTACAGAAAATTGAGCAGAGTTCCCTGTGCTGGACAGCAGGCCATTGCTGGTTCTCCATGTTAAATACAGCAGTGTGTTCATGTCCATCCCAAACTCCCTGACTATCCCTTCCCCCATCCTTCCCCCTGGGAACCATAAGGTTATTACAGAGTATTGAGCAGAGTTCCCTGTGCTGTCCAGCAGGTCCTTGTTGGTTCTCCATGTTAAATACAGCAGTGTGTCCATGTCCATCCCAAACTCCCTAACTATCCCTTCCCCCATCCTTCCCCCTGGGAACCATCAGGTTATTACAGAGTATTGAGCAGAGTTCCCTGTGCTGTCCAGCAGGTCCTTGTGGGTTCTCCATGTTAAATACAGCAGTGTGTCCATGTCCATCGCAAACTCTCTGACTATCCTTCCCCCATCCTTCCCCCTGGGAACCATAAGGTTATTACAGAGTATTGAGCAGAGTTCCCTGTGCTGGACAGCAGGTCCTTGTGGGTTCTCCATGTTAAATACAGCAGTGTGTCCATGTCCATCGCAAACTCCCTGACTATCCTTCCCCCATCCTTCCCCCTGGGAACCATAAGGTTATTACAGAGTATTGAGCAGAGTTCCCTGTGCTGGACAGCAGGTCCTTGCTGTTTCTCCATGTTAAATACAGCAGTGTGTCCATGTCCATCCCAAACTCCCACTCTACCCCCCACCCCCACCCAATTTTTAAGCTTTTAAATCATAGTGCACCAGAAAATTGTATGAAATGCCAAATATGTCATTAAGCTGATATTTCTGGCACGTCTACTTTGCATGAAGCACCCTGGGTAGCGACATTCCAGCATGCACAGAGGTTTCTGTCCAGTGAGAAATTCTACTGTGTTCCCCAACTATTTCATTTGCAAACTTTTTAGTTGAATACTTAGAAAAGGTACATACCTATGACCCCGGTGGTATAGCCTTTAGCTTTCAGTATTTTTGCAAAAGTGATTTCACTGGGCGGGAGTCCTCCAGAGACCGCTGTCCACTGAAGAACACGCTGACCGTGACTGGAAACCATACCTTGGATCAATGGTGTTCAGAGAGATGGTACAATCAGACAGCACGTTTTATCATCAGTGCTATTGCTAAGTGTTAGTCGCTGAGTCCTGTCTGAGTCTTTGTGAGCCATGGACTGTAGCCCCCCAGGCTCCTCTGTCTATGGAGTTCTCCAGGCAGAAATACTGGAGTGGGGAGCCATTCCTTTCTCCAGGGGATCTTCCCGTCCCAGGGATCGAACCCAGGTCTCTTGCATTGCAGGTAGATTCTTTACCGTCTGAGCCACCAGGGAAGCCCTTGAACTGTGTGGTAAAATATGGTTAAAATAGGATGTTGTATATTATGTGACTTTGACCACAATAAAACAAAAACATTAAAAAAAAAAAAATACAGGGGGACTTGGAGCATTCTCCCGACCCTGTACTGCATAAGTCATGCCTGGTTAGTTACAGACAGCGTGTTCCTGTCCAGTGTGTGGTTAGACAGAGGGAAGGACCAACCTGATCGGAGCGGGTATCTGCCCGTTAAAAACGCCGCTCTGCTTGGGGTGCACACGGGGGCCGCGGCCAGGTGCTGGGTGAGTCTCACGCCGTCCGCCGCAAGGCGGTCGATGTTTGGAGTCCTGTGGAAGGGAACGTTAACTCTCTTAATCCTTAGCAAACCAACACATGGTTTGTTTTTCTTTCCATTAAGCAGAGTGACATCCTACTTGATAGAAAGCCTGGCAGTTTACCAATGAGTAACTCCCTGAGTTCCTGTGCGCACTCATTCAATTGTGTCCAACTCTTTGTGACCCCGGGGACGGTAGCCCACCAGGCTCCTCTGTCCATGGGATTCTCCAGGCAGGAATACTGGAGTGGGTTGCCATTATCTACTCCAGGGGATCTTCCCAACCCAGGGATCAAACCTGTGTCTCCTGCACCAGGAGGTGGATTCTTTACCGCCTTAGGAATGAGCAAAAGGCAGCAACTTTGCAGAGATGAGGATGGACCTAGAGGGTGTCATACAGAGTGAAGTGAGTCAGATACATAAAAATATCATACATGAACGCATATATGTGGAATCTAGAAAGATGGTACCAATGAACCTGTTTGCAAACCAGAAATAGAGACGCAGATGTAGAGACAAATGTATGGATAGCAAGGAGGGAATGGGGGGTGTGGTGGGATGATTTGGGAGTTTGGGATTGACATATAGACACTCCTGATACTATGGGCTCCCCAAGTGGTGCTAGCAGTAAAGAACCCACCTGCCCATGCAGGAGACCGGGGTTCGATCCCTGGGTCTGATCCCTGGGTCAGGAAGATCCCCTGGAGGAGGGCATGGCAGCCCACTGCAGTATTCTTACCTGGATAATCCCCATGGACAGAGGAGCCTGGTGGGCTACAGTCCATGGGGTCACAAAGACTTGGAGATGACTGAAGCGACTTAGCATGATACTATGTATAAAATCAGAAATGACTGACTTAGCGTGATGCTATGTATAAAATAGGTAACTAGTCAGAACCTATAGTCCAGCAAGGGGAACTCTGCTCAATGCTCCATGGTGACCTAAATGGGAAAGAAATCCAAAAAGAGAGGGGATACAGGTATACGTATATTTGATTCACTTTGCTGTACAGCAGAAACTAACACAACGTCGTAAAGCTACTATATTCCATTGAAAATTAATAACAACAACAACAAAAAAAAAAACAGTGGGAAAACGTCAAATGTCTCCCAAAACATCAAAGAAACATCAACTGCAGAATTGTTTTTCAATGTTTGACCACACCCCGCTGCCTGCGGGATCTTAGTTCCCTGAGCGGGAATTGAACCTGCGTCCCTTGCATTGGGAGGCGGAGTCTTAACCACTGGACCACCAGGGAAATCTCATCAACTGCCTTGTTTACCAAGCTTCCACACTGTACTACTGACGCTGAGATGGACCCAATACAACATCCAGAATTGAGAGCCAGGGTGACTTCTCACTTGGGACTCAGTCTTTTTTATTTATTTTTGTTAATTTTTATATGGGTGTAGCATTGATTCGCAATGTTGCATTAGTCTCTGGTGAACAGCAGAGTGGTTCAGTTATACTATATACATTCGAGCTGGCCTGAGTGCAGTGGGAAGAATGCAAGATTGAAGTGCTCTTAGTGGCTCAGTCGCGTCCGACTCTTTGCGACCCCATGGGCGGTAGCCCGCCAGGCTCCTCTGTCCATGGGATTCTCCAGGCAAGCATACTGGAGTGGGTTGCCATGCCCTCCTCCCAAGGGTCTTCCCGACCCAGGGATCGAACCCGAGTCTCCTGCATTGGCAGGCGGACTCCTTACCACTGAGCCACCTGGGAAGCCCGATACCATTCAAAGAAAGAATGTGTGCACAACTCTCTTCAAGTTTGAATTGCCTAGACCAAAGGTCAGACGGCTTATCGTGGACCTCTGCACCCGGGTGTCAGATAAGCCGGTCTCTGGTCCTTGCCTGATGGTGGTGTTGCCGTAGCAACCGACGTCTCCAATGCCGAGATCGTCCGCCATCAGAAGGAGGATGTTTGGCCGGGAGCCGGGTTGAGGGCCGCAGGCTGAGGGTTCCGGACCCAGAAGCGCAGCGACTGTGAAAGCCAGCCAGCTCCTGAAAGACAAGGGCCAGACAAGGCTGCGTGTGGGGTTCCATCTAAGTACCCCGCTTCTGCGGGCGGGAGAGCTAGGGCCGCTCATCCAGGGGACTTTGAGAGGAGCATCCCGGTACAGGAGAGTTTAAGTACATCTCTTAGGCATTTGATTCTTTCTTCTTCTTTAAAAAAGAAAACCCATGTAAACCCATGGCTGATTCATGTCAATGTATGGCAAAAACTATTACAATATTGTAAAGTAATTAGCCCCCAACTAAAATAAATAAATAAATTTATAAAAATATATATATATATGTTATATTACATTAAATATAATATAGATTAATTAAATCTATATTATATTACATATATATATTATCATCCCATTTCAGAGGAGTTTGAATACATCTCGTAGGCATTTGATTCTTTCTTCTTCTTTAAAAAAAATGTTATATTACATTAAATATAATATAGATTAATTAAATCTATATTATATTACATATATATTATCATCCCATTTCAGAGGAGTTTGAATACATCTCTTAGGCATTTGATTCTTTCTTCTTCTTTAAAAAACTATATGTTAAATTATATTAAATATAATATATATTTATTAAATGTATATTATAAATTATATTAAATTAATATTTATTATCATCCCATTTCAGAAGAGTTTGAGTACATCTTTTAGGCATTTGATTCTTTTTTCTTCTTTTTAAAAATATATGTTATATTACATTAAATATAATATATATTAATTAAATCTATATTATATGACATATAATATAGATATGTATTATCATCCCATTTCAGAGGAGTTTCAATACATCTCTTAGACATTTTATTTTTTTTCTTCTTTTTAAAAATATGTTATATTACATTAAATAAAATGTATACTAATTAAATGTATATTATATTATATATAATATATTATCATCCCATTTCACAAGAGTTTGAATACATCTCTCAGGCATTTGATATTTGTTCTTCTTTTTTTAGTTAAATATATATTATATTAAATATAATATATATATGTTATCATCCCATTTCAGAAGAGTCTGAAAACATCTCTTAGGCATTTTCTTTTTTTCTTTTTGTTGAAAGCAACTCGTACTTTTTTTAGATATTAGCATCGAATTTCAGAAGAGGTTGGATATGTGTCTTAAGCATTTGATTTTTCTTCTTTTTTTTCCTCAAACCCCATGGACTATACAGTCCATGAAATTCTCCAGGCCAGAATACTGGAGTGGGGAGCTGTTCCCTTCTCCAGGGGATCTTCCCAACCCAGGACTCGAACTGGGGTCTCCTGCACTGCAGGCGGATTCTTTACCATCTGAGCTCCCAGGGAACTCCAAGGGGCATTGATCAGTGAGTAACTGAGAAAGATCACTTTACTATCAATGGATTCTGAGAAACTGACCAGAAGAGACGCAGAGGCACAGAGAGACGATGACCGATTACAGACAACCCTGTCTTACCAAGAGTGTTCCAGACGTAACATGGCCTCTCTTTCCTTGTATTTCCTGTAAGAAATAGAAAGGTGCGTACTAACACGGGCAGCAGAAACGGAACTATTCATAATGCAGTAAGTAATATAATAATAATGCAGTAAGTAATATAACGACTCAGTGGTAAAAAAAAAAAAATCTGCCTGCAATGCAAGACATGTGGGTTCAATCCCTGGGTTGGGAAGATCCCCTGGAGGAGGGCATGGCAACCCACTCCAGTCTGCTTGCCTGGAGAACCCCGTGGACGGAGGAGCCTGGGGGGCTACAGTCCATGGGATGGCAAAGAGTCGGACACGACTGAGCACGCAGGAAGTCCTGTGAGGCCAGTCAGCTTAGGGCACTGAGTGTAGTCAAGAGTTTCAACAACGAGAGGGAAAAATTTGATTCTGCCAATAACATGTGGCAATTACTAAAAACCCATCAAGGGAACTCGCTGGAGCAGGGCTGGGCTAGACGGGCGCAACCCCTCTCTCTCACCCTGGAGGCCCCCTGCCCTTCCTCCCCTTCCCCCCGGGCCCATGGTGCGAGGCTGGGAGCCACCGCCCGGGCTGGACTGCGCTGTCTCTGGAGGGCACAGATGCCTCCTATTAAAGAGGCCGGCCATCTTCATAGCTCCCCTGTGGGCCTCATCTGCCTCCCTCCAACCTCTGAGGAGCTACAGCTTGTGTGGACCCAAGCAGCCCCGACCGGTGAGCTGGACAGCAATGAACACTTGCTCCAAACCTTCAGCGCCTTCCCCATCCCAGTTTAGCAGACGTTGCCCTTCTTTGCCTACGCTATGGGCTGCAGATGGAGAAAGTCAAGACTTGGTTCGTGGCCCAGCGCCTTCGCTGTGGCATTAGCTGGTCATCTGAAGAAACTGAAGAGACTCGAGCCCCAGTAGTCTACCGTCGGGACCAACTCCATTTCAAACCCCTGCTCTCTTTTACTCATCGTGCAGGCGGCCCCCAGAGGAAAGGCCACGGAGTCACCAGAAAGCCAAGGAGCCCCTGGCGGTGCCTGGCAGTGGGGCATTCCCCCGCCAGTCGCAATTTTGGCAGGATCATCAAAGCAGTGGCCTCTCTAAGGAGCAGGCAGGCAGGGGTCCCGACCAGTCACACAGCCTAGGTTCTCCTTCCTGGAACCGCTCCACAGCTGTCCCCCAGCCCCGTGCTCGGGAGAAGCCCCCACCCATCTCCTTACTCACCAGTAGTTGTAAGAAGGAGTCAGCATCTAATGTGACTCCTCCTCCTTCCTCTGCCTCTTCTTCCTCTTTCCAGGGACTGGCTGATGGAGCTCCTGCCACCTCTAAGCCCCTCCAGCCACTGTGGGGCTGTGCCCCACAGCCCCTGTCACCCAATGAACAGGCACTGCCCCCACAGCTGGAGCCAGCCTGGCCCCAGGGGCTAAGGCATAACTCAGCATCAAGGAGGGTTGGCCCTGCAGAGTATCTTTCCCTAGACATGCAACGCCAGCGAAAGACCAGGCACAAAACCAAAGAGCAGTTGGCTATCCTCAAACCGTTTTTTTCTACAGTGCCAGTGCGCACGGCATGAGGATTACCATAAATTAGAGCAGATCCCTGGTTTACCTCGGCCTGAGATTACTCAGTGGTTTGGTGACACACGCTATGCCTTGAAGCATGGGCAACTAAAATGGTTTCGGGACAAGGCAGTAAGTACCTGGTGCCCCTAGCTTCCAGGATCCAGCAGTTCCCACAGCACCACCTTCAACCCGCTCCTTGAATGAATGGGCTGAGACACCGCCTCTGCTTGAATCCCCCGCCCACACCAGACATACAACCCTTGGAGAGGGACTGGGCAACCCACCAACAGCTCCGGGAAACGGATATCCCTCAGCGGAGTCAGGCATCAAGGCTTAGCACCCAGCAGGTACTGGATTGGTCTGACTCTCGATTACCTGAGCCAGCTGAAGTGGTGGTCTGTCTAGATGAAGAGGAGGAAGAGGAGGACCCCGACCCCGATGATGACCAGGACGTGATCATCCCGGACTGAGTGGGAGGCTGGGGGGGGCGGGGAGATCTGTTACTAAAAGACAAAGCAACTTAGGAACTGTTTAAACAAAAAAACCACATTTTTTTTTTTTTAAACTTACCTTGCGGCAAAGAACTGAAAAGCTCTGTGTTCTTGACGGTGGGGGACAGGGATATAGTAAGGGTAGACCAGGGAGGATGACCATGGAGGACAAAACGAGGTGGGGATCTGATGGGCAGAAAGCTAGGCCTCCAGTCTGAATGAGGGGCTTGCTACGGGTCTGGGAAAAGGCTCCTGCTCTTCCCCTTTCTGTCCTACAGACAGGCTGGGCTTTGGCCCACAGCCATGCAGCTCTGGAAAGGAGGAGTAAGGTCTCTACTACGTCCCCAGTCCCACCATTTCCCCCAAATATAAGGCTGCCTTGCACCCCTTTTCTCTCTGAGCGCAAGTTCATGCATAATGCGGCTAAGAATCTCAGCTATGTCCCAGTCAATCACAAATACTTCCTCTCCTCATACCGGCTTGACTTTATACGTTTTCCTGCTGCTTTATTGAATCACACAGGGAGCAGGATGTTTTCATGTCTGATACTGGGACCACTATGCCTTGTACCTTTCCAAAAATCCCCATTCCGTCCACGGTTTGTCTCAGGGTAAATCCTTCCCCTGGAGCTTGTGAAAAAGTTTAATAATTGGGTGGAGAATAATTTAGACTGGATATTTATTGGAGGTGGGAATTAGGGGAGACGTCCTTTTAAAAAAGTAGAATTATAGATTGCAGAGGGGTAGAGGAGAGGGCATGATGTCTGCTGTTCAGAAGGACAGTGCAGACAGATTCCAGGTTTGGTTTTACAAACCTAACACTCCCTCCTGCCTAGTTTGACGAAACTGATTTTTTAATCTTTTTGGTGTTGGTTTAATCTGTGTCCAGAAAAGAGACTTTACCCCCTGTTTATAATATCTGTCTTGGGGACAGAAGTCCTTATGTTTTAGATGCAGCTTAGGACAGAGGGGGTGATTGCTTTTGAAGCCCCAAAACAGACCACATTTTCTCCCTTGCGGTGAAAGTTCCCGAGGCGTTCTGGATTCAGGCATGGCTGCTGGAAGCCTGGTTCGGTCCAGATGGACCTTGAGTCCCATATATGGAGCAAGGAAGCATGGTTTCCCCTGGCGGCTCCATGGTTAAAGAACCCACCTGCCAATGTAGGAGTTGCAGGTTCGATCCCTGGGTCGGGAAGGTCCCCTGGAGGAGGAAATGGCAACCCACTCCAGTCTTCTCGCCTGGAGAATCCCACAGACGGAGGAGCCTGGCGGGGCTACAGTCCACGAGGTTGCAAGCCTTAGATCTGACTCAGAGACTGAACAACAACAGCAAGCAAAGCCGTGTTTCCTCTGAAGGTTCTAGAATCCTTGGACCTCACCCAGGTTGTGGTTTACTGCTCCTGTTTGCACAAACTCGGGAAGCCCTGATTGCCTTTTAATTGTGGTAAACACACATTAATTAAAAATAAAAAAGATTCGTATGGAAGATCGTGTCATATCAATATGAAATTCCTTCCCTAGTGGCTCAGTGAAAAGAATCCGCCTGCCAATTCAGGAGACCTGAGTTCAATCCCTGGATTGGGAAGATCCCCCGGAGGAGGAAATGGCAATCCACGCCAGTATTCTTGCCTGGAGAATCCCATGGACAGAGGAGCCTGGCAGGCTACAGTCCATGAAGTTGCAAAAGAGCCGGACAGGACTTGGTGACTAAACAGCAGCAAACAGACATCACAGAATTTCCCGTCTCCATCATTAAGCGCACAGCGCCGTGGCAGTGAGCACAGTCACATCATTGTACAACCGTCCCCTCTGCCCGTGTTCGGAACTAGTTTGTCTCCACAGACCGAGACTCTCTCCCCATGAAACACTCTCCTGCCCAGCCCGCTCCCCCAGCCCATGAAGCCCAACCTCCTGCTTTCTGTCTCCATGAATCGGATGAGTCTATGCTGCTTATATCCATGAATCGTACAATATTTGTCCTTTCCTGTCTGGCGTATCTCACATAGTGAAATGTCCTCAAAGTTCACCCACGTTGTAGCCTGTGTCAGAATTCCCTGACGTGGCTAAATGATATTCCATTGTGTGCATGGACCACATAATCTATATATGCAATATTTTGTCATTGTTTAATTGCTCAGTCATATCCAACTCTTTGCAACCCTGTGGGGGCCATAGCCTGCTAAGCTCCTCTGTCCATGGGATTCTCCAGGCAAGAATACTGGAGTGGGTTGCTATTTCTTTCTCCAGGGGATCTTCCAGACCCAGGGATCCAACCTGGGTCTCCTGCATTGGCAGGTGGATTCTTTACCACTGAGCCACCAGGGAAGCCGGTATATCCAGTATTTTTTTTTTTTTTAATGAAAAAGGCTACATGGAAATTTACATTACTATATGTAACATAGATAGCCAACGGGAATTTGCTGTATGGCTCAGGAAACTCAAACAGGGGCTCTGTATCAATCTAGAGGGGCGGGAGATGGGAGAAAGTTTCAAAAAGGAGGGGATATATATATACCTATGGCTGATTCATGTTGAGGTTTGACAGAAGACAGCAAAATTCTGTAAAGCAATTATTCTTCAATAAAAAATAAATTTAAAAAAGAGAGAATGAGTCAGGATAGCATGTGGTATGCTACTATCTGCAGCAAACAATAATAGGAAAAGGGAAGTGTTGCGTTAGTCGCCCAGTCCTGTCTGAATCTTTGTGACTGTGGACTGTAACCCACCAGGTTCCTCTGTCCATGGAATTCTCCAGGCAAGAATACTGGAGTGGGTTGCGATTTCCTACTCCAGGAAAAGGGAGGAACACGTTTATTTGTTTGTCTACAAAACCATCTGGTGACAACAGGTGCTTTCTACAGATGAGCGGCAGTCGTGTTCCTTGGTGTGAGACTCACTCCTTGGGCTAACCTTCTACTTCTCTTCCCCTGGATACCCAATAAAGATTGAATGTCAACGAGTGACTGGGTGACATTATGTGTAGTGAAAATGCCGGTCCCTGGCAGCCTCTTTGTGGCCGTAAGGAACCATAAAGACATGAGGGAAGCCAATTTTGGCTCTCGGCGGGGGGGTGATCAGTGACCCTTGATGTGGCATGGCTTTTGCAGTGACCCTGAGCTCTGCTTATGAGTGGAAGAGAGCTTGGCTTGTGTGGCCTGCGTGGTGGGTGGGCTTCTGAGCTGGGGGCATCGTCCTTCTCCCAGCTGAGCTGTCCCAGGGGAACCGGAAGATGTTTAAGGGGGTAACCTTGCAAAGTGTAGGTGAATACATTCCGGAGATAATACAAGGGTCAAAGTTATTAAGAGACTAGACCTTAATTGTTCTGAACACACAAAAAGCAATGGAAACTATGTCAGGCTACAGCAGCGTTGGCTCACACTATCGCTATCTCGACGCAAGCATATTGCAACACATACGTGTATCAAACTGTTGCTTTGTACACTGCAGACTCTCACAATGTTATCTGTTATTTTCTGTTGTTGCTGCTGCTGCTGCTAAGTCGCGTCAGTCGTGTCCAACTCTGTGCGACCTCATAGACGGCAGCCCACCAGGCTCCTCCGTCCATGGGATTTTCCAGCAAGAGTACTGGAGTGGGTTGCCAGTGCCTTCTCCGATCTGCTATTTATATCTCCATAAAAAAAAAAAAAGATACAGAAAAAGAGAAAGAAAGCCCTTCAGTGAAATGGTACCTATAATTTAGCCTTTGATGCTTTTCCAGGGAAGAAGGAATCGCAAGCCCCTGGGATTCTGGCCACCCTCCAGAGCCTCGGGCAACACGCCTCTCTTCTCCACTATGCTCCAGGCTCCGTTCCCAAACCCACTTCGGTTTTGAATCTCAGCATCTCTTCAGTGCTCAGTCCCTCACGCTCAGAAATCTCTTAGCATCTGAGAGATCTACTCTGCAGAGCATTCCTCTGTTTTCAACCCTGTAGACTGTAGCCCACCAGGCTCCTCTGGCCATGGAATTTTCCAGGCAACGATACTGGAGTGGGTTGCCATGCCTTCCTCTCGGGGATCTTTCCGACCCAGGGGTCGAACCCAGGTGTGGCAGAGTCTTTACCGTCTGAGCCACCAGGGAAGCCCTCTCTCTCACTATTTAATTCTACAGTCCTTCCAGAAACCCAGCCCCGAGGCAATATCTGACATGGATATCTTTGTTTTCCTTTTTTTGAAGGAAATTTGCCCTCCAAGTACAGCCAGACTCAGGAGTGGTGCCAGGCGGCCACGTGTGGCCTGAGGGTCACCAGCCGGGCTGGCTGCTGCTTGGTGAGCAAATCAAGAAAAGCGGGTTACCTGCAGGGCAGGCTCGGGGCCCGGCCAGCCGAGGTCAGCGGGCGGCGGCTCATCCGGAGACCCGGCCGCCTCGGTCCTCCTGCCGGCAGGAGATGTGATCTCAGGCTCTGACCCAGGAGGTCCATGCGGTCCACGCATGTGCGGCTGATTCCTTCTCCGTAGTTAACAGCGGTCCTGCCGAACCAAGTTAGGTTGTGAGCGGGCTCAGCAAGCCTTACAGTCTGCGAAATAGCACAGAAGATCTTCTGTAGGGAGGGTCTGTCGTCCGTCCTTTTTTTTTTTTTTTCCGCCTGTGGACAGAAGATCTTCTGTGCTCCTTGAGAGATGGTGATGCTTGCCAAGGGATCTCCGAGAGCAGGAAATCCTGAGCCTTTTCATTCGCAAGTAGGGCTGGACCGCGTCCGGCACATCGCTCAAGTCACACGGGGCGTTTGCTGGCCCCTGTCCCAAAGCAGGGAGGCGGTTGCCTTGAAAATACGCCCTTGCACAAGTCCTGAAATGTCGTGTGCTTTCTGCCTTCTCTCGCGTCCGCTTCCGAAATGGAAAGACCGAGGACGGCTCTGAGGAGGCTTTAACTCCTCCTGTGTGTGCAAACAAGGCTTGATCATCCGACACTGAAGGGCGCAGAAAGAGTGCCTCCCACCCCTTGCTGGTTTTTAGCAAGCCGTTTTATGTCTCCTAGAAAGCTATTAATCAGATAAGGGAGACACCTCAAAGCTGAAGGAGTTTCACCAGACCCCTCTCCCACAATATGCATTTTTTGAGATAGCTTAGCACGCGGCGTGTCAATCCCCAGGCATAAAACAATTGATAGGAATACTGGTTTGTTGAGCTATTATCAGCCCAAGGTTTGAGGAAAGAAAAAAAAGAAAAGTTCATTTTGAAGAAAGGCAAATTCCAAAGCAAATGCGTAGTTTCATTCGCGTCGCTTAAGACAAACGTTTCCATAAGAAAAACGCATTGCTTAGCTCAGGGTTTGAGCAAAGTTAAGTTCAGGTGGATCCAGGTGTCATTATGGCAGCAGAGAATTTGTCTCCTCCTGCTGCTTAAGGGAGAGAGAAAAAGTGTCTGACACTTGCGGCCTCTTTCCTTCGTTTGGAGACCCCTGGCCTGTTACCCTCTCAATAGCACGACCATCTGTGTACACTCCTTTTCAGCGTCATGCCATTTTTTTTTCTTTTCTGTTGACTAGGGGAAACAATTTTCCATACAGTGGCAGAACATATATTTCTGTTTTTTTTTTAATCAATTTTTATTGGAGTAGAGTTGATTTACAGTGCTGGGTTAGTTTCTGCCGTACAGCAAACTGAATCAGTCATTTTGTTGTTGTGCAGTGGCTCAGTGGTGTCCAACTCTGCGACTCCATGAATTGCAGCACGCCAGGCCTCCCTGTCCATCACCAACTCCCGGAGTTTGCTCAAACTCATGTCCACTGAGTCGGTGATGCCACCCAACCATCTCATCCTCTGTCGTCCCCTTCTCCTCCCGCCTTCAATCTTTCCCCGCATCAGGGTCTTTTCCAATGAGTCAGCTCTTTGCATCAGGTGGCCAAAGTATTGGAGTTGCAGCTTCAGCAGCGGTCCTTCCGATAATACGACTGTTGTGTGTGTGTGCTAAGTTGCTTCAGTCGTGTCCGACTCTTTGCAGCCTCGTGGACTGCACCCCCCCACCCCCCGGCTCCTCTGTCCACAGGATTCTCCAGGCAGGAATATTGGAGTGCGTAGCCCCTCCCTTCTCCGGGGGATCCTCCTGACCCAGGGATTGAACCCGTCTCTCTTATGTCTCCTGCACTGGCGGGCAGGTTCTTTACCACTAATGCCACCTGGGAAGCCCAATGGGACTGTTATCACACCCCGGAACTGGTGAAAACTGAGAAGGATGAGGATTGAACTTCCTTATAGCTGGTTGGTCCACTTTGGATGCAGGTTTGTAGGACAAAAAAAAACCTACAAGCTGGAAAAGCTTCGGTCATGACAAGAGTGGACGTACCCTGAGTTGCTCATTCAAACCCCTAGACCAGCCGTTTTCCTGATCTTTCTGGAAGGTGCTGGCAGAGTCTGGGCAGAAATAGATGGTGACTGCCACCTGGCTGCCAAGTGCAGTAAAATAAAATGCATGTTAAACTCAGAGATAGGAACACGCAGGATGATGCAAGTAAAATCTCTTGTGCTGTGGGCTGTCTTCTCAGTCTGCTGATTGTGTACATACCAGTTTTTAATTCCGATGAAGTAAAATTTCCCTGTTTTCCCTATCTTCTGCTGCTTGAGCTTTCAACGTCATAGCTAGTTCAGTTCAGTTCAGTTGCTCAGTCATGTCTGACTCTTTGTGACCCCATGAACCGCAGCACGCCAGGCCTCCCTGTCCATCACCAACTCCCGGAGCTTGCTCAAACTCATGTCCGTCGAGCCGGTGATGCCATCCAACCATCTCACCCTCTGTCTCACCAACATAATAAGACTTTAAGAAAGAGTGGAGATGCCCAGGAATACGTGCAGTGATAGCATTTCTAGAGGAACGTGTGACTGAATCTAGCAGAAAGGGTGTCTGGGTGCCATGAAACCACCACCTAAGTATGCAGCCCACGGCCCTCAGCACCCACAGAGACGTGAAAGGTCCATAACATGTTTTCAGACCAGAAGAGGCTGAAGCTCTCCTTATTACACGTCTGCCCTCACTTTCCTGCTTTGAATGTCCGGCTGGAGTCCTTGCTTAAGTTTTATAAAAAAAATGTCAACATTCTGAATTCCCCTTTGCCATCTGTGTACATTTGGTACCACGCAAAGGGCTTCCCTGGTGGCTCAGTGGGAAAGAATCCGCCTGCAGTGAAGGAGATGAGGGTTCGATCCCTGGGTCAGGAAGATCCCCTCGAGGAGGGCATGGCCACCCACTCCAGTATCCTTGCCTGCAGAATCCCCATGGACAGAGGACCCCGGCGGGCTACAGTCCATGGGGTCGCAAAGAGTTGGACATGACTAAGGGACTAAATAGCAGCACCACTTGAAAGTCAGCGATGCCTGATTCCTTCCGTAAATAACTATGTTCGCAGCAGTCTCGACAGGTCATGTTTAGATATAAAAATAATTGGCGGATTTGAGCAAAGCCCAGCCTGGGCACTTAATACGCGTTTAATTATAATCATGAGGACAGGAGCTCAGGGCCGAGCGAGGCATTTGGACTTGCAGGAGCGGCGTTCACAGATGCAAGGAGCTTGGGGGGACAATTCGTCTCGAGTGAGTGGAATAGTTTAACTTGACGATAATTCAGCTTGGGGGATGCTCATATTTTTATCTGGTCAAGGGAGAGGGAGAGACTTGAGTGTTAGTTTCATCAAACTCTCTGTCTCTCTCTCTCTCCAATTCTGTCTGTCCATCTCTTCGTCTGTGACTCTGTCTTTCTCTCTGCATCTGTCTGTCTCTCTCCCTCTCCCTCTGCCCTTCACACTTTCTGCAATTTTAAATGTGTGCAGATACGGGATCATCAATATGTACTACTTTCTCTGGCTTCTTTCACCTAGAGTATTTATCTTTCAATCCGTAAATACTGTTATCTCTATGAATGCTTTGCTCCTTAAAAAAAAAAATATAACCATCTCTGAGTACTATGTATTCTAAGGATTTCTGGCCGCCCCAGAGTTGATTGAGTCATTCACCTGTGGGTGGACACGGGGTGTCCAATCCTATTTTTATGTAGTGGAGTTTACATGTTTAATAATTTTTTTCAGAGGTGCTCTTAATGAAGGAGGTGACTTTGGCCACCTCTTTAAAGACTGCTGAAAGTTAACGATGGTTTATAAGACTGTATTTGTGTGTGATGTGTCAGGCTGCTTGAGGCTTCCTTGGTGGCTAAGATGGTAAAGAATCTGCCTGCAGGAGACCTGGGTTCAATCCCTGGGTTGGGGAAGATCCCCTGGAGAAGGGCGTGGCAACCCACTCCAGTATTCTTGCCTGGAGAATCCCATGGACAGAGGACCTTGGTGGGCTACAGTCCATGGGGTCACAGAGAGTTGGACACAACTGACAGACTGACACTTTCAGTTTTTCAGCTTCGTGCATTGATAGATCTGAAGTCCAGTTGCCTCTTGCCCACATACCTACGTTTAATAACACTCTACGATAAAATTTGAAAAAAAAATAGCAGGCTATGGGGATGGGGTGGGGTGACGAATACGGGCTTAGTTGGGGCAGCTTCTTGGTAGACAGGATCTTCTTGATATTTCTTAAAATCTGGAGTTGATAAGCACGGTATTTTGAGGCAATAGGCGTTCCCTTAAATCGTGAAGACAACTTCCCTAACTGTCCATTTAACAAACAGATTTTGTTCCTTGGCTGTTAGGAAGGACTTTGCAGTGGTGCCTACGAGCACCCACTGTAATTCTTTTTTTTTAAAATTACTTATTTTTTTTGGCTGCACTGGGTCTTTGCTGCAATTCAGTTCAGTCGCTGGGTTGTGTCTTTGCAACCCCATGGACTGCAGCACGCCAGGCTTCCCTGTCCATCACCAACTCCCGGAGCTTACTGAAACTCATGTGCATCGAATCGGTGATGCCACCCAACCATCTCATCCTCTGTCGTTCCCTTCTTCTCCTGCCTTCAATCCTTCCCAGCATCAGAGTCTTTTCCAATGAGTCAGCTCTTCACATCAGGTGGCCAAAGTATTGGAGTTTCAGCTTCAACATCAGTCCTTCCAATGAACACCCAGGACTGATTTCCTTTAGGATGGACTGGTTGGATCTCCTTGCAGTCCAAGGGACTCTCAAGAGTCTTCTCCAACACCACAGTTCGAAAGCATCAATCCTTCGGAGATCCTTACTGGAGGTCAAAGATGGCCCTAGGAGTTGGACACACACACACACACACACAGGATTGACTCAGACACCTCACACTGCACGCTGATCTTCAATTTACCAGCCTCATGAAAAGTCTTTTAAACCCTGTGATCCCCAGGTCCCTCTCCCGTAAAACAGAGCAGCTATCATTAACCCCTCGAGGCGAGCCAGGTAAGGTATTTTGAGGACCCAGTGGGAAGCCGTGTGTAGCAATGCCTTGGGGTTGAGAAAACCCTATAAACTGTTTGGCGGTGTCATTAATCTTCCCTACCTGTCATTTGGTCTGTGGGGTGGGTGCTCAGCTGACAGAACCTCGTTGATGTGAGGAACTGAAAGCATCCCAAGGCAAGGGGATACCAGACTGTATCACTCTTGGGACTCTCATAAAACGGTGCTAATTACAGCTGCCCCACACACTGTTCTGGGGGGAATGAATCTGGCCAGTGAATGAGCGTGACCCCCAGGTCTACACTGTTTGTCCTTGTGCTTTCCAAGACGAGAGGCATGGGTGGTCTACCCTGCTCGCACATCCGCCGTCCTTCCTAGAGAAGCTCACGGCAGTTCTCACGCAAACACTTACTGGACGGCTGCCTGCTCGCAGGTGACCTTTATTTTAGAGGCTCCAGATTGAAGGGTTTTGTTGCTGGTGTTACTTGAGAAAGTTCTTTTATTAACGTTCTTGCCTAGGAACCACAGGGTCGCTTTCTCCTCTTTTTATTGTGTACCATCCAGAAGGTGACTGAGCCCCGAAGGAAGTCGTTACTACTAACTGGTGAAGAGCACTTAGAATGGAACCAAAGATTTAAGTTAGAGGGCTTCCCTGCTGTGGTGCTGGAGAAGACTCCTGAGAGTCCCTTGGACTGCAAGGAGGTCCAACCAGTCCACTCTAAGGAGATCAGTCCTGAGTGTTCATTGGAAGCACTGATGCTGAAGCTGAAGCTCCACTCCTTTCACTATCTGATTCGAAAAACTGACTCATTTGAAAAGACCCTGATGCTGGGAAAGATTGAAGGCAGGAGGAGAAGGGGACGACAGAGGATGAGATGGCTGGATGGCATCACCGACTCAATGGACATGAGTTTGAGCAAGCTCCGGGAGTTGGTGATGGATAGGAAAGCCTGGCGTGCTGCAGTCTTTGGGGTCGCAAAGAGTCAGGCACGACTGAGCGGCTGAACTGAACTGAACTGAACTGAACTGGTGGCTCGGATGGTAAAGAATCTGCCCGCAATGCGGGAGACCTGGGTTCGATCCCTGGGTTGGGAAGACCCCCTGGAGAAGGACATGGCCACCCACTCAAGTATTCCTGCCTGGAGAATCCCGTGGACAGAGAATGCTGGTGGGCTACAGTCAGTGGGGTCGCAAAGAGTCGGACACAACTGAGCGACTGAGCACATATATTTAAATTAGACCTGAATCTTCGTGCCCACGACTTCCCCCTTGCCCTGAAACCTATAATTTAGAGCTGCAAATGAAAACCAGAAAGAAGCTAGACTACTTTAAAAAAAACAAAACAAAACTCATCTACCCTCCTCAGGAAACTGCATAGACAATAGAATATTCTCTAATGAAAGTATATCTTTCGGAAAATAAAGGTACAGCTTAGAATTTTGAAAAAGAATCAGTCACGTGAAAAATAAAATTCCTGGGTTAGATATCTAAGGGGCAGCAGCCCCTTCTTGCAACAACCCAGGAGAGCGTGGTCTGATTTAACTTTGCTTTTTGTTCTCGAAGGTCTCACGACACTAGGAGACAATTAACACAATCCTTAAAAACGCATATCGGACATTTTATCGTAGTCCTTCACCTTGATTGCTCACTGCCCTCAGAATGAAGGGGTTTTGTTATTGGACCTACATAAAGGGTGCAAACCATGCCATCAGAATGACCCACAAATGAAGGGATCGTGCATGACGTTGCCACGTTCTGTCTGCAGCAACATCACTTCTGTGCAACTCAGTATAAAGAATTCACTGGTTGTTTTTGTCCCGTCACCAAGTCGTATGAGACTCTCTGGGACCCCAAGGACTGCAGCACGCCAGGCTTCCCTGTCCATCACCAAGTCCCAGAGTTTGCTCAAACTCATGTCCATTGAGTCGGTGATGCCATCCAACCATCTCATCCTCTGTCGTCCCCTTCTCCTCCCGCCTTCAGTCTTTCCCAAAAGACCCAGGGTCTTTTCAGTGGGTCACTGTAAAAAAACAAAACAGGCTCCTTCCCACTTTGGACCATAACCACCTAGTTATAAGAAAAATCACTGCTTTACAGAAGTTTATCGCTTATTTGTTTCTTTTCTAGGTAACAGTAAGAAGCCATGAAACAGCCGTTCTATGGCTGGTAAGTAGGAAAACTTATAAACCTTCATTATTCTCTGTCTCCAGAGAGAAGCCTGCTTTGTCCAAGTCTTCCTCAATCCTGTGGATGTTTCGTCTGTTTATATGTGATCAGAGCAATGGGGAGAGTGGTGGGTACTCTAGGGGTTGGTGGAGTCAAACACAAGGGTTTTCTAAGGGGCTTCCCTGGTGGCTCAGTTGGTAAAATATCCACCTGCCAGTGCAAGAGATGCGGGCTTGATCCCTGGAGAAGGAAATGGCAACCCACTCCAGTATGAAAGTGAAGTCACTCAGTCGTGTCCGACTCTCTGCGACCCCCGGACTGTAGCCTACCAGGCTCCTCTGTCCACGGGATTCTCCAGGCAAGAATACTGGAGTGGGTTGCCATTTCCTTTTCCAAGGGATCTTCCCGACCCAGGGATCAAACCTGGGTCTCCTGCATTGCAGGCAGATGCTTTACTGTCTGAGCCACCAGGAAAGCTCCAGTATTCTTGCCTGAGAAATTCCATGGACAGAGGAGGAGCCTGGTGGGCTACAGTCTATGGCGGTCGCAAAGAGTTGGATGCGACTGAGCAACTAAACCACCACAACCTCCACGCTAACTTAAAAATGACAGCGTGTTTGGGAATTCACGGAATGAAAGGCAAGACCTTTTAGAGATGGAAACAACACAACAGCAAACGTCGTGGACCACTCTAAGGATTTTTAAGGAGAGTCATCTGTGATCCAGGGTGTTCCAAGGTTGCACTAGTGGTAAAGAACCCGCCTGCCAATGTAGGAGATATAAGAGACACAGGTTCGATCCCTGGGTTGGGAAGATCCGCTGAAGGAGGGCATGGCAACCCACTCCAGTGTTCTTGCCTGGAGAATCCCACAGACAGAGGACCCTGGCGGGCTACAGTCCACGGGGTCGCAAAGAGTTGGCCACAACTGAGCAAGTGAACACATGGATGATTCCGCAGTACAAAATCTAGTACCATGTATAGATAGGTTAAATTTCATTTTTCAAAGGTTAAAAGAATTCCTAGTATTTATTATTATTACTATTTTTGGCAGTTGAGTTCCCCCAACTGATTTGTTTTGCAGACATATTTTCCTGATGAAGAAAAAGGAAGAATTACTTTCTGTGCACACATGTAGTTCACCCACCCGGAAAAACCAGTTTTTCATCATTGCTTCCCGGGCCCAGAGCCAAGAAGTTAGCAGAGTCTTTGCTTTCCCATATGTGTAGCTGAGAGCAAAATTATGAAGTTATAAAGTGTATTAAAAGATACAGTTGAGCATTAAAGAAAATCAAGCCTGATTAGCTGGCTATTAACCTCTGATTTTCCATTTTGTTTATACTAAGAAATTAAATTGTTAGGCCTTTTTTTAAACCTCTGTTCTTATTTCAAGGGCCTCCTGTCACTAACACAGTTGAAAAATTATGAGGAATTTAATGTCGCAATGCATTTAAAATTAATTTGTAAACTATAAGACCTTACAGCTTCCCAGGTGGCACTAGTGGTAAAGAATCTGCCTGCCAATGCAGAAGACGCGTGAGATGCGGGTTTGATCCATGGGTTGGGAAGATCCCCTGGAGGAGGGCATGGCAGCCCACTCCAGTATTCTTGCCTGGAGAATCCCATGGACAGAGGAGCCTGGAGGGCTACAGCCCATGGGGTCGCAAACAGTCAGACATAACTGAGTGCACACACACACACAGATCTGATTAACATAAATCATGACCTAAAATATTTTTGTGTGGTTTCTGAGTAAGCCAGCTCCAGGGACACTGTGCAAATACCATTATTTCCTGTTTATTTAGTTTAGGGCTTGCAGGATCTCAGTTCCCCAACCAGGGATTGGACCCAGGCCATAGCAGTGAAAGCTTGGAATCTTAACCAGTAAGTCACCAGGGAGCTCCCTATGAGTTCCTATTTTGCATGGGTGCTCAGTTGTGTCTGACTCTTTGCGACCCCATGGACTGTAGCCCTGCCATGCTCCTCTGTCCATGGGATTCTCCAGGCAAGAACACTGGAGTGGGTTGCCATTCCCTTCTCTGGGGGACATTTCTGATGCAGGGATTGAACCCGGGTCTTCTGCATTGCAGGCAGATTCTTTACTATCTGAGCCACCAGGGAAGCCAGTAGGAACACTGGAGTGGGCTGCCATTTCCTCCTCCAGGGGGATCTTACCGACCCAGGGATCGAACCCACATCTGCAGCGTCTCCTACTTTGCAGGTGGATTCTCTACCGCTGAGCCACTGGGGAAGTCTCACTTCCTGTTTTAAGTTGCCTACAAAGCAAAATTGAACTGATGGTTTCTGGGTGGTTGGGTTTTTTTTTTTTTGATTTATTTATTTTAATTGGAGGCTAATTACTTTACAATATTGTGGTGGTTTTTGCCACACACTGACATGAATCAGCTGTGGGTGTACCTGTGTGCCCCATCCTGAACCCCCCTCCCACCTCCCTCCCCATTAGTTGCTTCTGTCTGAGGTTCTTTTTTCCTTTTTTCTTTTTTCGCCCCTTCCAGGTGCTGCTGGATGTCAGCATCCCTGTACTGCTTGTTTGGGAGCCTTCAGGGAATGTTCGTGACCAGGAACTCGAGACCCAACATTGTCCTCCTCATGGCGGACGACCTTGGGGTGGGAGATTTATGCTGCTACGGTAATAACTCAGTGAGGTAAAGAAACCGTCAGATAAGTCAATAAATAAAAGGAACAGAAAAGGAAAAGAAAGAAAGAAAGAAGGTGCCTGTGGATGGTAGTACCCCACCAACCACGTCTCTTGTCTTGGAGGAGAATGACCTTCAGGGAGCAGGTTTCCATCAGAACAGCAGAAGCTGCAAAACATCAGGAGAGTGTTTGGCTTCATTCGCAGCTTAGTGTGGGGGTTTCCCAGGCGGTGCTAGCGGTAAAGAACCCACCTGCCAATGCAGGAGACGTGGGTTCCACCCCTAGGTTGGGAAGATCCCCTTGGAGGAGGGCGTGGCAACCCACTCCAGTATTCTTGCCTGGAGAATCCCACGGACAGAGAGCCTGGCGGGCCACAGTCCACGTGGTCGCCAAGAGTCCGACACGACTGAGCGGCTAGCACACTTTCACTTTTCATCTGATTATATCTGACGATGCGCTGTTAGACTGTCATCATTTTCCCTGAAGATGCGTTGCTTGGCTCTCTGGTTTCCATCTGTATCTAACCAGGGATGGAGTAGATAGGTGGATTGATGTGTAAAAAAAGCACGTCTTTCAGGTGGATTGGAAAGAGAGTCATCGTGACTTCCCAAACAGGATGCCTTATGAACCTTGCTCACTTTGGAGGGGGAGGGATCCAGAAACTCACCTGCCCACTTCTCCGTCTGTCCGCAGCACGCCGAATATCGACCGGCTGGCCAGCGAGGGTGTGAGGCTTACCCACCACCTGGCGGCCGCCTCCATGTGCACGCCAAGCAGGGCCGCCTTCCTGACCGGCCGCTACCCCGTCAGATCAGGTGGGACACGGGAAAGGGACAGCTGCAGGTCTTTTTTAAAAAAAATGGTCTTTATTTGTTTAGCGTTTGGTTGCATCAGGTCTTGGTGGCAGCAAGCAGGATCTTGCATCTTCCCTGTGGTAGGCGGGGTCTTTTCATCGCGATGTGTGAACTGTTACTTCTGTCCTGTGGGTTCCAGTTGCCTGACCAGGGGTCGAACCTGTGACCTGCCCCCCCCTGCATGGGGGAAATATGGGAGTCTTAGCCACTGGACCTCCAGGGAGGTCTGCTCCAACTCTTCATCCAGAGTCTCCAAAGGTCACTTGGAAATGTTAAAAGTCTAAATTCACATAGGAGTTGTGTTGCTATGGCTGGACATCTGAAAGAAGTGTGTGTCTTGCCCCTGGGCCACCAAGCCTGCTTACATAGTGACAGAGTGACATGGATTGATCCTCTGGTGGGCAACTCCCAGGCTACCCTGAACACGCCCTTTTCCAGAAACTCGTAGTAAGAGCCCAGGAGGCTCCGTGTCTCTTAAAGCTAGCGGAGATTTTTTTTTTTTTAAGAAAAGTGGGTTTTCATAGTTTTCAGGAAAGTAGATGTGTCCAATGTCTGGGGACGAGATTGGAACATCAGAAGGACCAGTTGAGAAGAAAGTCTGGTGGAGAAAATGGAAAGGAAATGCTGGATTCCCTTTGATGAGCTCCTACTCTTCCCTACCTCACATTCCTCCCCTGCCTGCCCCGTCACAATGTCAATATGTAGACTTAAGCCAGTTGGGGGTCATCATCCCAAAATAAATATATTTTTTTTTTTTGCATCGTTAGTTTGGAATTGGGGAGCTTCCCCAGTATCTCAGTGGATAAAGAATCTGCCCAGCAATGCAGGAGACACGGGAGATGCGAGTTCGATCCCTGGGTGGGGAAGGTCCCCCGAGGAGGGCATGGCCACCCACTCCCAGGAGTCTTGCCTGGAGAATCTGCATGGACAGGGGAGCCTGGTGGGCTGCAGTCCGTGGGGTCGCCACGATGAGACCGCGGTCCTCACCTGCTGTCTGCTTCTGTGAACGTAGGAATGGCGTCCTCCTCCAACCTGAATCGTGATGTGGTCTGGCTCGGAGGGTCGGGCGGGCTGCCGCCCAACGAGACGACTTTCGCCAAGCTTCTGCAGCATCGAGGTTACCGCACGGGACTCATAGGTATGGCCTTGACCGTGAAAACGTGCTCGTTCGGGTTCCCTTTCCTTGTGGTCATCCTTCCCAGGGAGGCTGGCTGGGGTACACGGTAGTTGGCGCCTCTTTGAGATGATACACAGTTGGGGGGAAAGGAATTTAAGACACAATTTTGCCGGCCTTCAGTATTGAGAACCAAGTGTGCTGAGGATCTCTAGAAGGCAAAGTAAGTATGCTGATGTTCATTACTCCTGAAATGGAACACTTTGTAGAAAAGGTGCTACTCCTGTGATAGCAGGGGTAGCAATGTTTAAGGCTGTCCCCTTGAACTTGAGAACTGAAGGCTAGAGTGGTGATCAAATTCAGGCAATACTTGGTCTGTGGACTTAGGTCGCCTGACATTCTACACCCTCACGGGGTGGGGGGGCGGGGTGTGTGTGGTGAGTGAGACAGGAAGTTTATACCGAAGATTTCTGGTCCGATGAGTGATTCCTCTTGAGACGCTGTGAGCAAAGAATTAGGAGAGAGTCTGCTTGCTTGGTATATGTGTGTGTGTGTGTTAGTTGCTCAGTCGTTTCCAACCCTTTTGCCATCCCATGGACTGTAGCCCACCAGGCTCCTCTGTCCACGAGATTCTCCAGGCAAGAACACTGGAGTGGGTTGCCATTTCCTTTTACATGGGATCTTCCCCACCCAAGGATCAAACCCGGGTGTCCTGCACTGCAGGCAGATTCTTTACCATCTGAGCCCCCAGCGAAGCCTGCTTGCTTGGTATAGCCACTGCTTTTAGGATTCTCAAGGTGAATTGTAAGAGTATTAAGTCATCAGAGAAGTTCTCAAAAAAAAAAAAAAGGAATGACTTTGCATCCCTCCATAAACAACCAAGAGGTAGTTTATTCCTGTGAAATTCCTGCTAGCCTCCCGTGAATGGAGTTTTCTAGGGTAGCTTTCAGGAATGCTCTAGGGCACCTCCAAATCTGCCGTCAAATTCACCTCTGCTGTAACTAAGTAATGAATGAGAGTTCGGGCTGGATGTCGGCTGATTAATAAATCTAGATGATGAATCTTCTCCCTGGTAGTAAAAGCTTCCCTGGTGGCTCCAGAGTAAACAACTCACCTGCCAATGCAGGAGACTCGGGTTCAATCCCTCGGTTCGGGAAGATCCCCTGGAGGAGGCAACGGCAACCCACTCCAGGATTCTTGCCTGGAGAGTCCCCATGGACAGAGGAGCCTGGGGGGCTGCAGTCCACGGGGTCGCAACGAGTCGGACACAAGAAGATGCTACGTCGGCCATAACTTCCTTTTTTTTAATTAAATTATTTATTTTAGTTGGATTTTTTAATTTAATTACAACATTGCGGTGGTTTTTGCCATACATTGAGATGAATCCGCCCTGGGCGTCCACGTGTCCGCAGGAACTTTCTGCGGAAGGCGACGCACCTCCTAGAAAGCAACGGATGCTGTTGTTGCCATGGCAACGTCTCTGTCTCCCCCTCCCAGGAAAGTGGCACCAAGGTCTGAGCTGTGCGTCCCGCGACGACCACTGCTACCACCCGCTCAACCACGGCTTCGACTACTTCTACGGGATGCCCTTCGAGCTCCTGAGCGACTGTCAGGCGTTCCACGCGCCCGAGCTGCACCGCTGGGTGAGGGTCCGGCTCTGGGTGTCCACGGCGGTGCTGGGCCTCATCCCCCTGCTCCTGCTCATCCCCACCCGCGCCCGCTGGTTCCTGGTCCCCTGGCCGGTGATCCTGGCCTTCGCCCTGCTGGCCCTCCTGTTCTTCGTGTGCTGGTTCTCCAGTTACGGCTTCACCCGACGCTGGAACTGTGTGCTCATGCGCAACCATGACATCCTTCAGCAGCCGGTCCGACTGGAGAGGCTCACCTCGCTCATGCTCAAGGAGGCGCTGGCTTTCATCGACAGGTAGCCCGTCTCTTTCTGGCTCGATGCCCCCCCCATCGGAGGGGCATCGTGATTTTTTTTTTTTTTCAGAGAAGTTGGGTACCACTGGTGATAGGCGCTGTGTGTGTGTGATATTGAACTCTGAACACTGAACTCTCTCCTTAAATAAGAGTGTTAACTTTCTTTTTTTGAAAAAATAGATGCATTAAAAAAAAATTGTATTGATTTATTTGGGGCTGTGCTGAGTTTTCGTTGTTCATGCGGGTGGGCTTCCCAGGTGGCATTAGTGGTGAAAAACCTTCCTGCCAAGGTAGGAGACCCGAGTTCGATCCCTGGGTAGGGAAGACCCCTGAAGGAGGGCATGGCAACCCACTCCAGTGTTCTTGCCTGGAGAATCCCACGGACAGACAAGCCTGGTGGGCTACAGTCCATGCGGTCGCAAAGAGTCGTTCATGACCAAGAGACTATTGCTTCTTTATACCACTAGACCACCAGGGAAGCCCAAGTGTTAAATGTCCTGCAAAATTTGAACACTGAAAAGGGAAAGAAATATGTTTAGCTCCCTTAAAAAAAAAACAAACTGTAATTAGTCTATTTTAATCAATACGGTTTCTTATTCGTATACCCCCTTTAGGTATAAACGTGGACCATTCCTGCTCTTCATCTCCTTTCTGCATGTCCACACGCCTCTGATCACCAAGGAGAAATTCGTCGGACACAGTAAATTCGGCTTGTATGGGGACAACGTAGAAGAGATGGATTGGATGGTGGGTAGGTGATCACTCTCTGGTTTTGAAGCATCTTATTTACAGACTAGAGGAAAGCGAGTCTCCATGAACGGCATCAAGTAAGGTACAGCCCCCTGAATGTTTTGGGAAGTGGATGCATATTTGTTGTGCTGAATTAAATGAAAACGTGGCTCTAGGTGCAGTGAAATTTTCCAAGGAAACAGCCACGATTTATGAAACACAGGTTCTCCGGTCTTTTAAAGAGAACCACTTTCCCGAAAAACTCATTCGGGGGACTAATAACATTGTGCTGTAGAGCTGACTCATTGGAAGAGACCCCGATGCTGAGAATAAATACGTAATGTCTATGTTTATGTATTATATGCTATATTGTCTCATATCTCCTGCTTGCGCTCTATCATGTCTGACTCTGAGACCCCGTGGACTGTAGCCCTGCCAGGTTCCTCGGTCCATGGAATTCTCCAGGCAAGAATACTGGGTCAGGAAGATCCCCTGGAGAAGGAAATGGCTACCCACTCCAGTGTTCATGCCTGGAGAATTCCATATTACAAGTCATTATAATAATTGATTTAGTGCATTATGAAATATAAAGTGTCATACTTATTATATAATAAAGTTATATATGCTGTATTATTATATATTAATATAGAGTATATATTTACATATAAACATTAAATTTTTATATATTACAGCCTTCATTATATATTACTTATCATTGGTGATTTAACATACTATAACATATAGACCTTTTATACTATTATAGGGCTTCCCTCATAGCTCAGTTGGTAAAGAATCTGCCTGCAATGCAGCAGACTGAGTTGGGAAGATCTCCTGGAGAAGGAAATGGCAATCCACTCCAGTATTCTTGCCTGGAAAATCCCATGGGCAGAGGGGCCTGGTGGGCTACACTCCATGGGGTCTCAAAGAGTCAGACATGACTTAGTGACTAAACCACCACCACTATACTTATTATATAATAATATATTACATATCATCTTCTTATATATTTGTATTAAATATATGTTTTGCATAAATCCATTATATGTTTCATATGATATCATAAATATATATTACATAATTATAAATATATAAAAAATCATCATATGCTGTATCATATATATGGTCTATTACAAATATATATATATCGTATATATGGTATATGTGGTATATTACATATATATGGTATATATGGCATATTATGTATAATGGTATATTACACGTGTATGGTATATATGGTATATCATGTATAATGGTATATTACGTATATATGGTATATTACGAATAGTATCTATTACAGATTTACTGTATTACACATAGTATATATATCCTATGTGTATATGCTGCCAACGCTGCTAAGTCACTTCAGTCGTGTCCAACTCTGTGCGATCCCATAGACGGCAGCCCACCAGGCTCCTCCGTCCCTGGGATTCTCCAGGCAAGAACACTGGAGTAAGTTGCCATTTCCTTCTCCAATGCATGAAAGTGAAAAGTGAAGGTGAAGTCGCTCAGTGGTGTCCGACCCTTCGCGACCCCATGGACTGCAGCCTACCAGGCCTCTCCATCCATGGGGTTTTCCAGGCAAGAACACTGGAGTGGGTTGCCATTTCCTTCTCCAATGCATGCATGCATGCTAAGTCGCCTCAGTCGTGTCCGACTCTGTGTGACCCTATGGACAGCAGCCCACCAGGCTCCTCTGTCCACAGGATTGTCTAGGCAAGAGTACTGGAGTGGGTTGCCATTTCCTTCTCCATGTATATATGAGTGTCTACAATGGTGATTTAGTGCATACTATACAACAGAAAGTCGGATAACATTTACAGCGCTACACGTAACCATGTTGCATGGTTACAATAAACCTTATAGCGTTACATGTGCAATACTAGACACGCCCCGGAAGACTCTCGGTCCACACTGAAACGCCACAGCTTCCGTCTCCTCCTCCACCAGGAAAGGTCCTGGAGGCCCTGGACCGGGAGCGCCTGGCCAACCACACACTGGTCTACTTCACCTCGGACAACGGGGGCCGCCTGGAGGCGCAGGACCGCAGCGGGAAGCTGGGCGGCTGGAACGGGCGCTACAAAGGTGATGCGCGCGGGTGGGCGTGGTCCCCGCGCGATGCCAGGGCGGGCCCCGTCTGGCTTTGCACCTGCGCGCTCAGTCGCTTCCGCCGTCTCTGACCCTTGAGTCTCAGCATCTCGTCAACGCCCAGTCCCCACCCTCCGAAATCTCTTCGCTTCTAAGAGATTTAATCTAGGGAGCATTCCTCTCTTTGAGACCCCATGAACCGTAGCCCACCAAGGCTCCTCTGTCCATGGGATTCTCCAGGCAAGAACACTGGAGTGGGTTGCAGTGCCCTCCTCCAGGGGATCTTCCCGGCCAAGGGATCCAACCCCGGTCTCCTGCATTGGCAGGTGGATTCTTTACCCACTGAGCCACCTGGGAAGCCCTCACCTGGCTTTGCTTTGTGTTAACTCATTTGCAAAGATTGTTGAGGGAGTTTTGTGTGCATTATACTCGCTTAGGAAGCTAGATGGAAAAAAACTTCATGTCTGGGGACATTCCCAATAGTCTACACAAAAAATTTCATGAGTCATGAAAGCTTCATGAGAGAAAGGGCGCAGGACCTCAGTGACTGTCTCAAAGACAGCCTTATTCCTAGCCTTCTTATGACGTCAGCACGACTGACCTCATAATATACCTATTAGGACGGTGCTTCTTTTTTAATGATCATTACTGGGTTTGTCGCTTCGACGCTAGGAGTCTGCAGCTGCAATTTTCATGTCTTGAAAGCAAGAACTTGGCCTCAGCATTCTTTGTATCTCTCTGCGAATATATTTTACTGGTTTGTAGTTGTTGTTCAGTGGCTACGTCATATCCAAATCTTTGTGAGAAGGGAATGGCAACCCACTGCAGTATTCTTGCCTGGAGAATTTCATGGACAGAGGAGCCTGGCGGGCTACTGTCCATGGGGTTGCAAAATACAGAAATGCTCCATAGATTAAATCTCTTAGAAGCAAAGAGATTTCGGAGCCTGGAGACTGGACGTTGAAGAGATGCTGAGATTCAGAACTGAACTGGGTTTGGGAACAGAGCCCAAGTGTTTTCTGAATGCTGAGTTTCAAGCCAGCTTTTTCACTCTCCTCTTTCACTTTCATCAAGAGGCTCCTTAGTTCCTCTTCACTTTCTGCCATAAGGGTGGTGTCATCTGCATATCTGAGGTTATTGATATCTTCTCCCGGCGATCTTGATTCCAGCTTGTCACTGGTGTGGCCAGTGACGATTTTCACATACACAGAGAATGAGTCCGTGGGGTTGAATTCCCCTTCAGTTTTTCATCTTTGCTTTCAGGAGGCAGAGGCATGGGCGGATGGGAAGGAGGCATCCGGGTGCCTGGAATTTTCCGGTGGCCAGCAGTCCTGGAGGCGGGGAAGGTCATCGACGAACCTACAAGCCTCATGGACATTTTCCCGACACTATCTTATATTGGAGGAGGCATTCCGCCACCGGGCAGGTACGAGAGCATGCTTGCTCCTTGTCGAAGCAGCTATTTTTGGCCGCCAGGCTCCTCTGTCCATGGGGATTCTCCAGACAAGAACACTGGAGTGGGTTGCCATTTCCTCCTCCAGGGGGATCTTCCCCACCCAGGGATTGAACTCAGATCTCCCGCCTTGCAGGGAGATTCTTTACCATCTGAGTCACCAGGGAAGCACATATTTGGCACCTGTGCAGATATATTAGAAAACTGTATTTGTGTGAAGCATGTTACTCAACCCTCAGTATTCTGCTATGAAGACCAGACGACTTCTTTCTCTCCACAGTTCATGGTAGAATTGCTCGTGCATTTTCCTCTTAGAACACGTTCTTACTTTGTCTCTCATATTATACTTATTAAGGCTCATCTCTGGTGGCCCTCACGGGTGGAATCTGAGCCTCGTTCATTTGTATATCCCTTGTAGCATCTAGACACTTAGTCACTTCAGCTGTGTCACTTCACTCTCTGCAACCCCATGGACTGTAGCCCACCAGGCTCCTCTGTCCGTGGGATTCTGCAGGCAAGAGTACTGGAGTGGGTTTCCATGCCCTCCTCCAGGGGATCTTCCCAACCCAGGGACTGAACCCAGGTCTCCTGCACTGCAGGCAGATTCTTTACCATCTGAGCTACCAGGGAAGCCCCGCAGCATCTAGACCATTAAGTAAATATTTGCTAAGTGAATTCCCAAATAAAAGTAAGTATGTGTCAACCTATATGTGATGAATGTTGCTGCATTTCTCTATGGGTTTTAAAAGTTAATAATTGAAGTAGAAGTGTCTACCCAATGGGCATGAATCTGAGCAAACTCTAGGAGATAGTGGAGAACAGAGGAGCCTGGCGGGATGCAGTCCATGGGGTCGCAAAGAGGGAGACATGACTGAGTGACCTAACGACAGCAGTGGTTCGGCGGTGGGGCTGTGTGTTCATTCAAAGCGGGGTTTCTCTTGAATCAAATGAGGGTTGTTGTTCAGTCACTCAGTCGTGCCCAACTCTTTGTGACCCCATGGGCTGTAGCACACCAGGCTTCTGTGTCCTTCACCATCTCCTGGAGCTTGCTCAAACTCACGTCCATCGAGTCGGTGATGCCATCCAACCATCTCATCCTCTGTCACCCCCTTCTGTTCCCGCCTTCTGTCTTTCCCCGCATCAGGGTCTTTTCCAATGAGTCGGCTCTTTGCATCAGCTGGCCAAAATACTGGAGCTTCAGTTTCTGCATCAGTCCTTCCAATGAACATCCAGGACTGATTTCCTTTAGGATGGACTGGTTGGATCTCCTTGCTGTCCAGGGGACTCTCAAGAGTCTCCTCCAACACCACCGTTCAAAAGCATCAATTCTTGGGCGCTCAGCCATCTTTATGGTCCAACTCTCAAATCCATATGTGGCTACTGGAAAAACCGTAGCTTTGACCATGAGTGTAAAGAGCTCAATTGTCTAATCCATGCGACTCGCAAGTGGTGTCTGACAAGCCCCTCCCATTGTCTTAGAAAATGTGTAATGTGTACTTCTTCGTCTTTATTAATTGTGAAATAAGTGAAAACGAGTGCTGAGTTTTCAGTGGGTTTTTCCTTGTCCTTGTCCGCTCCTCCCCCTCCCGCCTCCCCTTCCTACCCCTGGTCTTCCGCCTTTCGCTTCTTTTTCTTGTTCTTCCCCTTGCTTCGCTCTTGCACCTCCTCGTCAGTCCTAAAACGTGAGACTCGACCACGCCTCCCTCACCGCTCTCCGCGTTTCCCCTTCTCTCCCCAGAGTGATTGACGGCCGGAACCTCATGCCGCTCTTGGAAGGCAGGGTCTCCCGCTCGGACCACGAGTTCCTCTTCCACTACTGCGGGGTCTCCCTGCACACGGCCAGGTGGTATCAGAAGGACTGTGAGTATGAGGGTGACCGACACGTGGGGACGCAGCAAGGATACCTCCCTCTCTCTTTTGTCTCCTGGGGGAGGGCACACTCTGTGCAGTGAATAGCCCCTGTCACGATTGTTCCGCATCCTGCAGGAAGTGACCTAAAAACAGCTGTTCGTTATGGTAGAAGTCACAGTAGGATTTTAGAGGAATGTCTGTGCATGCGTGTCCCTAAGCTCTTGTGCATAATTATGACAAAGGGAAGAAGAAGGACAGGCAGAGACAGAGAGAATATGAGTTTCCGTAACAGAGGACACTGAGATAATTAGCGACAAAAGCTAATGTCCTCGGTCTAACCCAGACATCAGTCACGAACTGCCACCTTCCGAGTCATTGCCTGAGTTCCACGTTTACTCTGGTAAATTCATGCAAACAAATATAAATGGACAAACGGCATCGATTTCCTCACATCTGTAAAAAAGAGCTCTTTCGGAGACATTCCAGATTTTTGACCGGATTTGGCGATTTGCTGAAAAGACATCGATGTTCGCACGTATGAGCCATCCTTCATGGTGTGATCTGTTGTTTGTATCACTGTGGATGAGTCTTCCATGTAAAATAAAAACAAAGAAAAATCTCTTCCTTTTAGATTATGTATCAGTTAGAGTTAGTTCAGTGGTAAGGAACAAGAGAAAACACCCTCTTGCCCCTGAGGAATAAAAGCCTCCCAAATTTAACCAGCGAGGGTTAAACAAATAGAATTTGATTCATTTTTTCTTAATAAGGATTCTAGAAATCGGGAGCAGAGGGCTGATACAGTGTTCAAGGCCGCTATCACAGACCTGTGGTGGTTTTTTCTGTTCCCATTAAACCACTTCTGTCATGTCAGCTTCCATTCTCATGCTTCTGACCCCATGGCTGCAAAATAGCTGCTGTTCCTCCAGGCATCACATTTACGCTTCACCCAGGAAGTAGAGAGAATAGCAAAAGAGGTGAAGGATTCAGCCAGGGGATTTAGTCTAATTTAATTAGAAAAGCATAGCTTTTCCACAAGAGCCTAGCAGAGGACTTCCGTAGAAGTCTGGTTGATCAGAGATTGGGGTGTGGTTATGTTTTCTGTTTGAAACTGACCTCTGGAAATGGAATTGCTAAGCAGTGATATGAAAGACAGAAAGAGAGAGAGAAAGAAAGAAGAGAAAATAGGGAGTGAGGCAAGAGGAAGTGAGAGAGGGAGAGGAGATAGATGACAAATCGGTAGATATGTAGATGTATCATAGAATGCACCCCACTCCAGTACTCTTTTGTCTGGACAATCCCATGGACGGAGGAGCCTGGTGGGCTGCAGTCCACGGGGTCGCTAAGAGTCAGATACGACTGAGCGACTTCACTTTCACTTTTCACTTTCGTGCATTGGAGAAGGAAATGGCACCCACTCCAGTGTTCTTGCCTGGAGAATCCCAGGGACGGCGGAGCCTGGTGGGCTGCCGTCTATGGGGTCGCACAGAGTCGGACACGACTGAAGCGACTTAGCAGCAGCATGATAGAATAGAGAGTTGGATACACAGATGATAGAAAAGAAGAAAAAGAAAGAGGAAGGGAAGGCAGAGAAAGAGGAGGGAAGGAGGGAGGGAGGAAAAAAGGAAGGAAGTAAGAGAGAGAGAGAAAGAAAAGGAGAAGGAAAGAAGAAAGAATAAGGAAGGACTAATCTTGCCAAATGACCTTTGCCAATTTAAGATCTGCAAGTGGTATTTAGCCTTAGAAAGTTTTGCATTTGCCCATGCCGAGTCTAACTGAGTTAGTTTGAATTATCATTTCTGTGATGAAAGCAGCTGTTCAGGTCATAACTATTGTCTCCCAAGGCTCTCAGGGTGAGATAAAAAGTCTTCAAGTTGCCCGTGAAATTGTGCATCGTTCTTACAGTCAAAGAAATACCACCCTGCGGTGTAATTGTGTGCAGAAGATTTTCAGTTGCTAGCAAAAGCATTTGCTATAAATATATATATAATTTTATTGGAGTGTAATTGCTTTGTAATTTTATGTTAGTTTCTGCTGTACAACAAGTGAATCAACCGTATGTTTACATATGTCTCCTCCCTCTTAAGCCTTCCTCCTTCCTTAGGTCATCACAGAGCCCCGAGGTGAGCTCCCTGTGCTATATATATATAGCAGCTTCCCACTAGCTATTGATTTTTAATGAAAAAAAAAACGTAAAATGATAACAAAGACAGCATCCCAGTGGGGCTCTGTCTTCCAGGTGCAACCGTGTGGAAGGTGCATTATGTGACGCCCAAGTTCTCCCCGGAGGGAGCGGGTGCCTGCTACGGGAGTGGAGTCTGCCCGTGTTCGGGCGATGTCACCTACCACGACCCTCCTCTGCTCTTCGACATCTCGAGAGACCCTTCTGAGTCGAGACCTCTCAACCCTGACAATGAAGCCTTGTTTGACTCTGTGGTTAAGAAGATCGAAGCGGCCATAAGACAGCACCGTGGGACCCTCACGCCAGTCCCTCAGCAGCTCTCCATGTTCAACACCCTTTGGAAACCGTGGCTGCAGCCCTGCTGTGGGACCTTCCCCTTCTGTGGCTGCGACAGGGCAGATGACATTGTGTCTGCAGTGTGGTGAACAGAGAGGGGCTGCTTGTTACCAACCAGCAACACGCTGTTACCACAAAGCTCTCAGCTGGCTCATTCATTCCACTGGGGATCAAACACAATGCCCTCTGTCATTTTTTCTTTAAAATCCTCAGATTTTAGATCTTTCCTCAAGTCATATCCAGGAGCATGGTGAAACAGAAGCAGATCCGTATACCCGTGAAACTATGGAGCGTTCATTTTACCTTTTGTTTTTTTGTATGATTGTGTCCTTGTTCAAGGAAGAAGACAGGCCGAGAGGAACTTCTGCAGAGCCACAAGCATCTAGATGATACCTTTCACAAAAAATGATTAGAAGCAGCCCTTTTGATGTCACTGTTTTTACTTTCACAGTGTTGTTAGAAATGTCTACATACAGATCCTAAACCCAGAGACACTGCTTTTATATCCGAGCTTAGTTTGGCAAGTTTCTTGTTCTTGTTTTGCATAAGGAGACTATGAAAATTCTCAAAAGAGGAAGAGAAGACACACAGCTATAGGAAAGCTATGAGTGTGGATATGTGTTTTTAAAACACTTCACAAAACTTAGAGGAGGCAAGTATTCTCAGCTCTGTTTCCACATGAGGAAAGTGATTTTTGTCATATTTAAGTAATTGCATGAGATTATATAAATGTTATGGGAAAAGAGTATTTAAGTTACATTTCTTTTCAAAACACACTGGGTATATGATAGCATCAGATAGCAAAGTCTTGTCTGTTTTCCTTGGTTTTTCTTCATCCTATTGGAAGAATAGGTAAATCTTTGGCTTTTAGGGCATTGTTGCTGTTCAGTCACTCAATCATGTCTGACTCTTGGTGATCCCCGTGGACTAAAGCACACCAGGCTTCCCTGTCCCTCACCATCTCCCAGAACTTGCTCTAACTTGTGTCCAAAGAGTCTGTGATGCTATCTAACCATCTCATCTTCAACAGCCTCCTTCTCCTCCTGCCCTCAATATATCCCAGCATCAGGGTTTTTTCCAGTGAGTTGACTCTTCCCATCAGGTGGCCAAAGTATTGGAGCTTGAGCTAGCATCAGTCCTTCCAATGAATATTCACAGCTGATTTCCTTTAATGATGCATCATATAATAAATACAGATATTTACAGATAAAACTGTTTTACCAGTGTTTCTAAACATATTCATTGCAATAAACTGAGTGTAATGTGAAATGCAATCTCATCCATGTTAAAAACAAAAAAAAAAGGAATCAGAGTGTGTTCTAACATAGTCATAAATTTTGAATAGGATCTTTTTTACTGTTTAATTTTCTATTTAACAGTGTACCAGCTCCAGAGAATTTTCTCCAAGTGCTTTCACCTTAAATTCTTATAGACGTGAAATTTATTATGCTTTTTAAACAAAGTTTAAATTAAAAGGTAAAATCTTACAGAAAGTAGAGATCTCTGAGGCAACATCTGGGCAAAACCAGGGGGTTCTGAGGCAAAATGTGACAGAAACCAGGGGGCTCTGAGGAAAAAATATGACAGAAACCAGAAGGTTTGGAGGCAAAATCTGACAGAAAGAAGGATCTCCTGAGGTAAAATCTGAGAGAAAGACAGTCTTTCTGAGGTAAAATCTGACAGAAAGAAGACACTTCTGAGGTAAAGTCTTATGGAAAGACAGTCTTTCTGAAGCAAAATATGATGAAAACTAACACCTCCTGAGGTAAACCTGACACAAACGTGAGTTCCTGAGCCTAAATCTGACAGTAACTAGGGCATCCTGAGTTATATGTTTCATAAACCTTTTGCTCCTGAGACAAAATCTGACAGAATCCTTGCAGTTCTGATGCAAAATCTCACAGAAACTAGGGGCTCCTGAGGCAAAAACTGACTGATAGTAGATGGACCTGAGGCAAATCTCACCGAAACCAGAGGGTCGTGAGGTAAAAATCTCACCAGAACTAAAGGGTTCTAAGATGAAATCTGACGTTAAGTAGGGGTTTTGAGTCAAATCCGAGAGAAAGTAGGGCTTTCAGAGAGAAATATGACAGAAACTAGGGGGTTCTTAGTCAAAATCGGACCCGTCTTAGCAACTAATGCTTTTTGGGCTTCCCTAATGGCTCATACTGTGAACAATCTGCTTGCGATGCTGGAGACCTTTGTTCAGTTCCTTCAGCTCAGTTCAGTCGCTCATTCGTGTCCGACTCTTTGTGACCCCACAGACTGCAGCATGCCAGGCCTCCCTGTCCATCGCCGACTCCCAGAATTTACTCAAACTCATGTTCACAGAGTCAGTGATGCCATCCAACCATCTCATCTTCTGTCGTCCCCTTCTCCCGTCTTCAGTCCTTCCCAGCATCTGGGTCTTCAAATGAGTCAGGAAGACCACGTCAGGAGTTGACCAAGTCAATTCCTTGGTCAGGAAGAATTTCTGGAGAATGGAAAGACAGTCGTCTCCAGTATTCTTGCCTAGAGAATCCCATGGACAGGACAGACTAGCCACTAATGTCCATGGGGCGCAATGAGTCACACTCGACAGAAGCGACTTAAGACATACTCTATTGCACAGGGAACTCTACTCAATTCTTTGTAATGCTATATAAGAAAAAGAATCTAAAAGAGAAATGTATACATTCAGTTCAGTGTACACCCGGAAGAACCTGTTTGTTCATCTGCTTGCATTGTGGGAGACCTGGGTTCAGTCCCTGGGTGGGGAAAATCTCCCGGAGAAGGGATTGGCAACCCACTCCAGTGTTCCTGCCTGGAGAATCCCGCAGACAGAGGAGCCCGGTGGATTTCAGTCCCAGAGTTGGACACAACTGAGCAACTAACAGTCTCAGTGAAGCTATGATAACATTGTAAATCAAGTCTGCTCCAATACAAATTTAAAAAATTTTAAGTGGAAGGTATATCACATGTTAAACTGATAGAAATCTTTGCCATTTGTCAAAGCACTCTAATCTGGATGACTAACCGTTTTACCAAAGTGAAGGTGTAAATGATGAAATTCTGTCTGTACTTGTAGTTCGTGCGTGCATATTCAGTCGCTAAGTTGTTTCTGACTTTTGGGATCCTATTGACTGTAGCCCGCCACGCTCCTCTGTCCATGGGGTTTTCCAAGCAAGATTGCTGGGGTGGGGTGCCATTTCCTCCTCCAGAGGATCTTCCCGACCCAGGGATTGAACCCGAGTATCCTGCATCTCCTGCATTTGCAGGTGGATTCTTGACCGCTTAAACACCGCCATGTATATATAGTGCCAAACATTTATTTTGGCCACACTGTGTAACACGTGGGATCTTAATTCCTCGACCAGGGATTGAACCTGCCCCACCTGAAGTGGAAGCCCAGAGTCTTAACCACTGGATCTCCACGGAAGTCCCTATGACCATTTTTCTTTAATGTTGACACTGAGGGAAGCTATGCATAAATGAGTCAAATAGGATATGAGAAATCTCTCTACCTTCCTCTCAATATTGTTGTGAACCAAAAACTTCTCTTAAAAATATCTACATACTTGTAAAAAAATGCTTTTTTCCCCGTCCCCAATAACCCATAGTCTGACTCATTGGGCAACAGATACCTTTATTACATATAATAACATTATATATATCTTCATTCATTGTTCAGTCACTAAGTTGTGTCCGACTCTTTGCGACCTCATGGACTGCAGCATGCCAGGCCTCCCTGTGCTTCAGTATCTCCCAGAGTTTGCTTAAATACATGTCCATTGAGTCGATGATGCCATCCAACCACCTCACCCTCTGTGTATCTTATATATAATAATCCTAGAGGAATGTACCACTAGGGGGCACACGCATATTGCTGGGAACATGACTGATTTAAAAACCCTGGAAGGAACAAGATTTTAAACGTATGCATTTCTTTCTTTTTCCTAAAAGTGGGGCAAGTTTCCTTTTTTCTTTCTCTTTATGGATCGTGACACAGAATCCAGAACCACAGCAGGCTTTGTGGGGTCACACAGCTGATCATGAAAAGTAAATTTAAACTTCATTCTGAAAAGAGGAATTCCCAAGGCACAGACGCTCTTTTCAAGGTTTCATCTCCAATTTTGAAGGATTTGAATCAAGAAATTCACTTCCATGTGCTTTGTGCGTGTTAAAGAATAGTGTGCAGATGCCCCTCACACTGTAATAACTTTGGTGGGATGGGATGTGTTGCTTCTGAGTTCTCAGCCCCAGAATCAAGCCTTCTGGCAAAAAATAAGGCAGAATTATGGCTCAGTCGCCGGTTTGACCTGAGTGTGTACCGATCTCTATTACTGACAAATAAAGGAAAGAGAAACATGGTAATACAGTGCATATTTTAGGAATTTTTTTGTTTTACTCTTCTGACTGTGTATTGACTTCTGTTATCTGTAACCTGACCTAAAACTTGAAATATAACAGGAAAACAGAAGTATGACAGCAAGCATCATCTTCATCAGCTGCTAATTTCTCCATGCCAAAGTAGTGATTGAGAGAAACTATGAAAGTATAAAATATAAATATGTCCTGTGATAGTTCAGATTGGCTCCCGTCTTCCGAGGACTTGATTTCAGCAAATTTCACTCTTACAAAGGGTCTCTAATATTTTCAATATTTTCCTTTCTTCCTTGTTCCAAACCATCTCTGAGAAAGACATCATAGTTTCATGAAGGGTCTTTAATATTTTCCCTTCTTCTTTGTTCTGGGCCATCTTTGACAAAGAAGCTATATTCTCAGGAAGGGTCTTCTTTGAGCTTTTGGTCTGTTGATAAAGGATTGTAATGGAAATCACATCAAGGCTGAGTTAGGAGCTAATTCTCCCCTCAGTATTTTATGGGGCTGCTGCAGGAAAGTAATTTGATCAGATGAAGGCTGTGGTCAACCAGCAAGCTGCAGAGAAATAGCTCCCAGATCTGGGGGTTGTCCTTTCACAGGGCATTTCCTTGGGGTGACATGTACGAAACTTCTGGCTTGGAGAGGTGGTTAGTATAATCTGGACCATATTTCTTTTCTGAATATTAAGTCAAAGGCTGCCATTGTGTCCTGTAACACACGGGTAACTGGACCCTGGGGGACTGTGAACGCCAGTCCTGGCTGTGTCTCCGACTGATTTTATGACTTGAGGGAAGTTCACGAAAGTGGTTGACGGGGCTGTTTCTATAGACCTCACTGCTTATCACTTTTTTCTTTCCAGTTTTATTGAGCTATAATTTGCATGTAGCACTGTATATGTCTAAGGTACACAGTGTAATGATTTACATATGTCCTTGTTGTCATTCATTAGCTCAGTCACGTCCAACTCTTTGCAACCCCATGGACTGTAGCACTCCAGGCTTCCCTATCCATCACCAACTCCGGGAGCTGGCTCAAACTCATGTCCATCGAGTCAGTGATGCCATGCAACCATCTCATCCTCTGTCGTCCACTTCTCCTCCCGCCTTCAATCTTTGCCAGCATCAGGGTCTTTTCTAAGGAGTCAGTTCTTTGCATCGGGTGGTCGAAGTATTGGAGCTTCAGCATCAGTGTCTATCCTTCCAATGAATATTCAGGACTGGTTTTCTTTAGGACTGACTGGCTCGATCTCCTTGCTATTCAGGGAACTCTCAAGAATCTTCTCCAGCACCCCAGTTCAAAAGCATCAGTTGTTCGGCACTCAGCTTCTTGATGGTCCAACTCTCACATGACTGTTGGAAAAACCATAGCTTTGACTATACGGACCTTTGTCAGCAAAGTGATGTCTCTGCTCTTTAATACCCCGTCTAGGTTTGTCATAGCTTTTGTTCCATTACATATTTTATGAAAAGATTATCACAATAACTTTAGTGAACCTCAGTCATATCACGGATAAATTACGTGAAAAAAATATAGTTTTCCTTGTGATGAGAACTCTTAGAATTTATTTTCTTAAACTTTCATAAGTACAGCAGTGTTCATTATATGTATCATGTTGTACATCACATCCTTAGTACTTATGTATCCAGTAACTGGAAGTTTGTACCTTTTTAAAAAATTGAAACATGGCTGATTTACCATATTATGTTAGTTTCAGGTGAACAGCGTAGTGATTCAACCTCTTTATAGATTATACTCCATTTATAGTTATTATAAAGTGTAGGCTATGGTCCCTGTGCTGGACAATATATCCTTGTAGCTTATTGATTGTTTACGCAGCCGTTTGTTCCTCTAAATGCCCTCTACCTATGTTGCCCCTTCCCCCGTCACTCTCCCCAGGTTATGTCAGGAAAGCAAGATTAAGTTGCTTGAGAGCCAGTACCGTGTTGCAGAGGAAGACGAGACCCACAAAGTCTCACTTCAAAACAGCCACAAAGCTTCTGCAAGAGTGGTTTCTGCACCCAGGGACCAAGGACATGGACAGGAGTCGCTAAGGTCTTAGAAGGAAGGAGTTGCAACAAAGGGTCCTTATGATGAGTTTCCTGTGGCCGTTGCATCGAAGGACCACGAACTGCGGGCTTAAAACAACGGGCGCTCATCTTCCCTCACTCCCGCCCCTGGTCCTAGAGAACAGACATCTGAGGTCATGGCGTCCTCCTCGCCTCTTCCGGCTGCTGGGGGCTCCGGGCGTCCGTCTCTGGGCTGGTGGCCGCCTCCCTCCCGTCTCCGCCTCCGTCTCCACGTGGCTTCTCCTCTGTGTCCGTGTCTCCCCTCTTCTGTGTCTTATAAGGACACTGTCATTGGATTTAGGGCCACCTTCATCCAGAAGACCTCATTTCAAAATCCTTTCCTTCATTCCATCTGCCAAAATCTTTTTCTTCAAAATAAAGTTACTCTCAAAATTTCTGGGCTTAAAACCTGGACTTATTTTGTAGCAGTCACCATTGAAACCTTTGGAAGAAAAGCTATGACCAACTTAGACAGCGTTTTAGAAAGCAGAGACATTACTTTGCCAGCAAAGGTCTGTCTAGTCAAAGCTGTGGTTTTTCCAGTAGTCACATATGGATGTGAGAGCTGGACTATAAAGAAAACTGAGCACCAAAGAATGGATGCTTTTGAACTACAGTGCTGGATAAGACTCTTGAGAGTCCCTTGGACTGCAAGGAGATCCAACCAGTCCATCCTGAAGAAATCAGCCCTGAATATTCATTGGAAGGACTGATACTGAAGCTGAAATTCCAATACTTTGGCCACCTCATGCGAAGAGCTGATTTATTAAAAAGACCCTGATGCTGGGAAAGATTAAAGGCAGGAGGAGAAGGGGATGACAGAGGATGAGGCGGTTGGATGGCATCACTGACTCGATGGACATGAGTTTGAGCAAGCTCCGGGAATTGGTGATGGACAGGGAGGCCTGGCGTGCTGCCGTCCATGGGGTTGCACACGACTGAGCAACTGAACTGAACTGAACTGATTGAAACTGCTCCAATTTCCATACTAGGTATTTGCCTGGCATCCGGTGGATTAAGCGTGGTTTCTGTGTGTTTTTAAAGGTTGAAGAGGGAGCAATAATTAACTGTTATTCCTGACAGACCACTTGGTATTTTAGCAAAATAAAAATTCCCTAGATTTGCTTCATGAATCTTAGCAACAAGCAACAAGGATTGACTGTTACAGGTTTGATTTGAGTCTCAACGTGTTAAGTAAAGTGTTAGTCACTCAGTCATGTCCAATTCTTAGTGACCCCGTGGACTGTAGCCCGCCAGGCTCCTCTGCCCATGGGATTCTCCAGGCAAGAATACTGGAGTGGGTTGCCATTCCCTTCTCCAGGGGATCTTCCGGACCCAGGGATCAAACCCAGGTCTCTTGCGTTGCAGGCAGATTCTTTACCATCTGAGCCACCAGGAGGGGCATGTTTAAAGTTGTTGAAAAATCTCACTACTTACTTCCAACTCAGCAGACATCTTTCATACTTCAGAAGCAGCAAAAGAAATATAATTTCTGAGAGAGAGAGAGAGAGACAGCAGAATGCCACGTAGACATCTACTTCAATGGAAAATGTCACTGGGTGGAACAGGGCTGGGACAACGGAGAGTAATTTTCAAGATTTCCTTTCATTAAAAGCAAACCTTTTTGGTTCAGAGATAAAAGAGAGCAAAGTGCATTTTTTTTTTTGTAAAGGAAAGAATTCTAAACTGTGGAGTGAACCATTTGATATTGGCAGGAAAAGGCTGGCTGGATATATAAAAGTGTCATCTTAGTGGGAGCTGTGTCTGAAATGGCTCTGGGAAACTCCTGTTATATCTTGGGTTCATCTGATTGATGTATGAAATATTACAGCACAGAAGACACTCGGGGACCCATGCTTTACACATCCACAAGGCATTCTGCGTATAAAGGAATGTGCCTGTCCAGGCAGGTTCTTGGTAAAATCAAATAAACCTTCTTGATCACCATGCATTTCTGCGTCTGCAAATGCTTGGTATACATCCAACTTCCATTTTTTGAGGATGTGTATATTATCTCTCATGTCATGGATCACAACAGTATTTCAAAGGCCATGTGGAAATGCCACTCCCATGAAAAAAAAAAATTCTTCCACTTCAAACAGTGCAAGCCCAAGTAGCCTTTCTAAAAAAAAAAAAAAAAAAAGCAGGATCAACTCAGAGACTTAAACTCTTTAGTTCTCTAATCATCCACTGTAGAGTTGAAATATTAACAGAAATTGTTAAAATGTTGGGAAAACTCCAGACAGGTGGGTATACCATAAACTGTAAGGTGTCCCTGAGCCTTACCCAAGGCAGGAGAGAGTCATTTTAAAAATTGATGATGAAACTACAGTTAGATTTAAGAAAACAAAAAAAAAGATCTGTGGCAAAATTTATTTATAGCAGACAAATGTTGTGGTCATCATTGCCTCCAGTTAATGCATATCCCAGATCTTGTGACACTGTACATGAAATCTCGTCTCACTGGCTATTTTTTCTTTTTTCTTTTTGCAGAGTTACATGGAATTGTTTATTGAGTGCAAATGGAATGACAGCTTTGCCGGCTCCCATGCTGAAGTGCCCTGATCACTTCCCGAAGGGAAAGAAATGTGAACTCTTTGCCAAGTCATCCTACACAGCACACCTCTGTTTGGAAATGTGGTGGCTCTTCAATTTCATGTGTTTATGTCTGTGTGCTCGCTTGGAAAAATGGAGAAAACATGCAGATACATAGATGAGAGAAAGATAGATAGATCTAAATGATAGATAGGATACATAAGTGGAATGGAAGAATGGGCAGATGAATAGATAAAAAGACAGGCGACATAGATGGATGGACAGATAGATGGATAGGTAGGTAGATAGATGATTGATAGATATGATAGATGGTTAGGACGGATAAATTGATAGATAAGAGGGATGGAAGGGTGGATCAATGCCTAGAGGGACAGAAATAGATGAGAGAGACATAGGGGAGAGAGACATAGATAGATAGAAAATAGATACATGATGGGTAGATAGATAGATGAGACGGAGATGGGTAAATGAGGTCCTGCTGTGTTCTCAGTAATTGTACCTCCCACCTCCCTCCCACGAATTCACGTCTGGAAATCCTAACCTTCAAGGTAATGGTATCAGGAAGCTGATCATTTAGGAGGTGACTAGTCTATGGCCGTGGAGGCCTCGTGCCCCAGATTAGTCTCTTCTGCAAGAGACCCCAGAGAGTTCTGTCTCTCTCCCACCATCGGGGGTCACGGCAAGCAGGGCTTGGCTGTGAACCAGGAAGAGAGCCCTCGTCAGACTGGAAGCGTCCTCGATCCTGGATTTTGGACTTCTGGGCTCCGGAATTCTAAAAATAAATCTCTGTAGTCTGCAAGCCGCTCTGTCTGTGGCATTTAGTTATAACAGCTGAATGGACAAGCACAGAGACTGGAGAGATGGATGATAGACAGACAAAGAGACAGATGGGTAGATGGATACATGTAGATAGACACATAGATAGATGACAGATAGATACACAGACACATAGACTGACGCAGATAGACGCATAATAGATGTATAGATAGATGCATAGATAGACGATAGATGAATTTGAACAGATAGATGGATGCAAGAAAAGATGGATGGATGATCAGTTGGATAAATACAATAGATAGCTCATAGATGATAGATACAATAAACAGATGATTTTTTAAATTAATTTATTTTAATTGGAGGCTAATGACTACAATATTGTGGTGGTTTTTGCCATACACTGGCATGGATCAGCCATGGGTGTACATATGTCCCCCATCCTGAACCCCCCTCCCACCTCCCTCCCCATCCCATCCCTCTGGGTCATGCCAGTGCACCAGCCCTGAGCAGCCTGTCTCATGCATCGAACCTGGACTGGCGATTTTTTTCACATATGATAATATACATGTTTCAATGCTATTCTCTCAGATCATCCCACCCTCGCCTTCTCCCACAGAGTCCAAAAGTCTGTTCTTTACATCTGTGTCTCTTTCACTGTCTCACAGGGTCATCGTTACCATCTTTCTAAATTCCATATATTTGCATTAATATACTGTATTGGTGTTTTTCTTTCTGACTTACTTCACTCTGTATAACAGGCTCCAGTTTCATCCACCTCATTAGAACTGATTCAAATGCATCCTTTTTAATAGCCAAGTAATAGTCCATTGTGTATATGTACCACAGCTTTCTTATCCATTCATGTGCTGATGGACATCTAGGTTGCTTCCATTACCTGGCTATTGTAAACAGTGCTGCAATGAACATTGGGGTACACGTGTCTCTTTCAATTCTGGTTTCCTCGGTGTGTATGCCCTGCAGTGGGATTGCTGGGTCATATGGCAGTTCTGTTTCCAGTTTTTTGAGGAATCTCCGCACTGTTCTCCATAGTGGCTGTACTAGTTTGCATTCCCACCAACAGTGTAAGAGGGTTCCCTTTTCTCCACACCCTCTCCAGCATTTATTGAAACAGATGATTTTGATAGATATATTTGAACAGATCAATGGATGAAACATGGATGGATGGGATGGTTGGAGAAAAAGATGATAGACAGATGATAGATGTGCATGCGTGCTAAGAGATATATAAACAGATAAAGTGAAATGTCTGTATATTCTATGGGTCTGGAGCATTGCATAATGACACTACAGTATCAGAGTACTTTCATTGAGCCCCAAATTCCCCTGTGGTCCACCTCTTCCTCCCTCTTCCCCCCGTAACCCCTGGCAAACACGGATCTTTTTACTATCTCCATAGTTCTGCCTTTCCCAGAATGTCATTGAGTTGGAATCCTACGGTACATGGCTGATATTTAATTTTTAAAGTAATACCCCTCGTTCTTTTCTTGGAAAGGAAACGGTTCTTTCTTTGATCAAAGCAATGCTTGAAAGGCCACCGTGTGTTGGGCGTTCTATTGATATGACCTCATTTAATTATTCCAGCATCCTCCTGAATGAGGTCATAACGTCTGAGTTGTGCTGGGTAGCTCAGAGGTTCCAAGTTCAGGCAGGAGGTGAGTGTGGGAGAACCCTGAAATACAACCATTTGTCATCCTCTTCATCCTTGCTTAAGGAAACCCCAGAGCCTGCTGTTGACTTTTAGGGCCAATGACCTTACATTTGGGTTTCCTTGGTGTCTCAGTGGTAAAGAATCCACCTGCCAACGCAGGAGACATGGGTTCTATCCCTGGGTCGGGAAGATCCGCTGGAGGGGAGCATGGCAACCCACTCTAGTATTCTTGCCTGGGAGAATCCCATGGACAGAGGAGCCTGGCAGGCTACAGCCCATGGGGTCGCAAAGAGTCAGAGACGACTTAGTGACTAAACAACAACAATAATGATACCCACTCTATTTCTAGCCAACCACAGGCTCTCAGACACATTAAAATGTGCGCTGAGATGTCCTGTGAGATAAACGCCCTTCCACGAGCAATCCTTTTTCTTTTAATCATTGATTTGGCTGCATTGGGTCTTCATTGCAACTCACAGGCTTGGTTGCCCTGAGGCACGTAGGATCTTAGTTCCGCAATCATGGATTGAACCAGCATCCCTTGCACTGGAAGGCGAAGTCTTAACCAATGGACCATCAGGGAAGTCTCCTTACATGAGTGATCTTATTTAGGAAGTAAGACTAAGGCTGCTTGTGTACACAGGTCACGTTTCCCTGTCTCTGCTCTTCTGCCTGACTGGATTTCCTGCGCAGAAGACCAAAATAACTTTGGACGAATGCCTCGTGCACACAGAGTTCCTAGTTGGAGAAATCAGAGGAGACGGGCATTAACTGAATAAGCTAAACGTTCAGCCCAGTCCTCGGCACACACGGGAGACGTCTTGCGTTTTAATTGGGTCTGATAGCTCAGCTGGTAAAGAATCCGCCTGCAATGAGGGAGACCTGGGTTCGATCCCTGGGTTGGGAAGATTCCCTTGGAGAAGGGAAAGGCTACCCACTCCAGTATTCTGGCCTGGAGAATTCCATGGACTGTATAGTCGCGACCGAACGACTTTCACTTTCACTTTTCAGCATCGTTGTGAAGAATTCTTTCCTCTCCCTTGGACATTGTAGGTGGATTTTACCCTGCAGTTTCAGGCCATCAAATTGTTGTTCAGTCACTAAATTGTGTCTGATTCTTTGCAACCCCATGGACTGCAGCACGCCAGGCCTCCCTGTCCATCACCATCTCCCGGAGCTTGCTCAAACTCATGTCCATTGGATCGGTGATGCCATCCAACCATCTCATCCTCTGTCATCCCCTTCTCCTCCCACCTTCAATCTTTCCCAGCATCAGGGTCTTTTCCAGTGAGTCAGTTCCCCGCATCAGGTGGCCAAAGGATTGGAGTTTCAGCTTCAACATCAGTCCTTCCAGTAAATATTCAGGACTGGTTTCCTTTAGGATGGACTGGTTGGATCTCCTTGCAGTCCAAGGGACTCTCAAGAGTCTTCTCCAACACCACAGTTCAAAAGCATTGATTCTTCAGCACTCAGCTTTCTTTATAGTCCAACTCTCACATCCATACATGACGACTGGAAAAACCATAGCCTTGACTAGATGGACCTTTGTTGGCAAAGTAATGTCTCTGCTTTTCAATATGGTTTGAACTCCTTGCTATGCAAGGAGCTCTCAAGAGTCTTCTCCAGCACTCCTCAGGCCATCAAATAAAACACAACAACGTTATGGGCCTTGTCATATCCTGCCTAAATTAAACAGTAGGGTGATTCAGAAATCTGTGAGGGGACCTGGGGGGACGTGTTGGGTCTGTCCTGGATGTGTGAATTTTTATGGAAATCTCAGTTTCTCCTTCCTTCCAAAGCCCTTCCATTCAGTTCTCTGGGGCCCCTTCTCCTTTATTCGTTCATTCAGTTGCTAAGTCGTGCCTGACCCTTTGCGACCCCATGGACGGTACACCAGACTGCTCTGTCCATGGGATTTCCCAGGCAAGAATGGGCTGCCAGCCAACCGGAGTGGATTGCCATTTTCTCCTCCAGGGGATTTTCCCGACCCAGGGATTGAAACTTCATCTCCTGCAGGCCAGTTCTTTACCACCGAGCCACCTGGGAAGCCCATAATCAAGGGTTGGGAGAAATAAATCCAGATGACAAATATGTGTGCAGAATCGCCAAAAGGGACATCAGATTGAAATAGCCACAGGCAACCAAGGAAAAGCATAGATGAGAAGTTGCTTCAGTCGTGTCCAACTTTTTGTGACCTCATGGACTGTAGCCCGCCAGGCTCCTCTGTCCATGGGATTCCCCCGGCAAGAATACTGGAATGGCTCACCATTTCCTTCTCCAGGGGATCTTTCTGAGCCAGGGATCTAACTCCTCTCTCCTGCATTGGCAGGCCGGTTCTTTACCACTTGCGGCATCTAGATGCATGACAAAGCTGAGACTGTTTTCACCCTGGAGGGGGTCATGCTTCTACACGTAGAAACCAGGTAGGTCTCTGTGTCGTGATGATGCCAAGATGAACAGGAGCCAGCCACCTCACCTGTCTAGCAATCCCACACTCTTCCTCTCAGATGTTTGCAGAAAATAAAGGTGTCGACGTGCATTCGTGATATCCATGTGTTTCCCAGCATGAACTGTGATTTTTGCTATCAAAAGTCTGTTCACGAGCTCTCCGATTCCACCACCGGCGCACCGCCAAACGCTGAGTTATGCAAACGGGGCGGCTCCTCTGCAAAGAGTGGAAATAAGTCTTGACTTGTTTGAAAACCTTTCTGATTAGATTGATTCGATTATGCTTTGTGCCTCTGAGCTATTTTGAAAGCTCAGTTAGCTCATCGTGAAAGAAATAGAACTAGTGTTTCATATTCATTGCTAATGGATTCATGGCCCACCCACGGGCCATGGTGGGCTGGGATGGGTGCGGTGGGGTAGGAGGTTAGTATCTAACCTTTGACCTTTGAATCCAATCAACATGGTGTTGCTACACCATCCATAAAGACTGACATCTAGAATGTTTTTAAACATATAAAAAGAGAAATTTACTTCTGTCGGGTTTTTTTTTTTTTTTTTGAGCTTGTCTGCATCTAAGTCCTGTAAAGACAGAAGTAACCAGAAAGATTATTTATAAATAATGTAAGTATGATGTTAAATCCTAGGATAATCTCCTTCACTTGAACAAAAATCATGCCTTGTCTCCAGGGCTTAGGAAGGGTCTTGTCAGACTTTGTAGACAGATGGATGAATAGAGAGATGTGATGGATGGATGGATGGATAGCTAGCTAGCTAGATAGATAGATATTCAGGACTGATGATAGATAGACAGATAGATATGACGGATGGATGGGTGGATGGATGGCTAGATAGATATGATGGATGGATGGATTACTAGCTAGATGGGTAGATAGATTTTTCAGGACTGATGATAAGTAAATAGGATAGATAGATAGATAGATGGATGGATGGCTAGATAGACATTCAGTATTGATGATAGATAGATAGATATGATGAATGGATGACCAGATAGATAGATGGATAGATAGATATTCAGGATTAATGATGGATAGATAGATCGATATAATGTATGGATGGATGACTAGATAGGTAGATGGATAGGTAGATATGATGGATGAATGGATATATAGATAGATATGATATATGGATGGCTAGATAGATAGGATTAATATAGATAGATCAATATGATGGCTGGATGGTTGGAGGAATGGCTAGATAGATATGATGGATGGATGGATTACTAGATAGATGGGTAGATAGATATTCAGGATTGCTGATAGGTAAATATGATAGATAGATGGATAGACAGATGGGTGGATGGCTAGACAGATAGACATTCAGGATTGATGATAGATAGACAGATAGATATGATGAATGGATGACCAGATAGATAGATGGATAGATAGATATTCAGGATTAAATGACAGATAGATAGGTCAATATGATGGATGGGTGGATGGATGGCTAGATAGATTATGGATAGATGGATTACTAGATAGATGGGTAGATAGATATGCAGGATTGATGATAGATATGATGAATGGATGACTAGATAGATGGGTAGGTAGATATTCAGGATTAACGATGGATAGATAGATCAAGAGAAGGCAATGGCACCCCACTCCAGTCCTCTTGCCTGGAACATCCCATGGACGGAGGAGCCTGGCAGGCTGCAGCCCATGGGGTCGCTAAGAGTTGGACACGACTGAGCGACTTCACTTTCACTTTTCACTTTCATGCACTGGAGAAGGAAATGGCAACCCACTTCAGTACTCTTGCCTGGAAAATCCCATGGACGGAGGAGCCTGGCAGGCTGCAGCGCATGGGGTCGCTAAGAGTTGGACACGACTGAGCGACTTCACTTTCACTTTTCACTTTCATGCACTGGAGAAGGAAATGGCAACCCACTTCAGTGTTCTTGCCTGGAGAATCCCAGGGGCGGGGGAGCCTGGTGGGCTGCCGTCTATGGGGTCGCACAGAGTCGGACACGACTGAGGTGACTTAACAGTAACAGATAGATCAATATGATGGATGGATGGATGGATGACTAGATAGGTAGATGGATAGATAGATATGATGGATGAATGGATAGATAGGTATGATGGATGGACGGATGGATCACTAGAGATAGGTGGATAGGTAGATATGATGGATGAATGGCCAGATAGATAGTCAGGATTGATTTGGATAGATTGATCAATCAAGGCTACCACAAGTCTTTATTGTTACCAGTGGTTATCTGAGTAGTTTCATGGGGATTAGGGACACACACACGTCCTTCCCATCCCTTTCCATGCCATCTGGCCGGTCATTTTTCCCCGACAGTTCACCCCTGTGTCTCGCTGCTTCTGACCTCTGGGGAGGCTTTGCAACATCAGAGTGTGATGCAATATTCCTGCCACAGTGGTAAAAATAACAGACACGTCTGTTTGCAGAGACGCTCGGCAGCTTATTCCTCTCGGTCCAAGTTCTGAGGCTGTCATCCTCCGGAGATTGGAAGTGTCCGGCCCGAGGATGCCGTCAGTAAATCAATCGTGGAAGAACACACTGTGCCTTTAAGAAAGAAAGAAAGTGAAGTCGCTCAGTCATGTCTGTCTCTTTGCGACCCCATGGACTGTAGCCCACCAGGCTCCTCCGTCCATGGGATTTTCCAGGCAAGAGTACTGGAGTGGGTTGCCATTCCCTTCTCCAGGGGATCTTCCTGACCCAGGATTGAACCTGGGTCTCCCGCATTGCAGGCAGTTGCTTTACCATCTTTAAAGCTTTCTTCAAAGAGAATAGGGTGGGGTGGGAGGACTTTCCTGGGGGTCCAGTGGTTAAGACTTCGCCTTCCAATGAAGAGCGTGCATGTTTGATTCCTGGTCGGGGAGGAACTAAGATCCCACATGCCTCCTGGCCGAAAAAAGAAAAAGCTATCTTGTCTCCACTTCTTCCGCCACACATATAATCTCTTGGTTTCTTGACAGTAGCCCTTCTGACAGGTGGGAAGTGTTATCCCATTGTGTTTTTGATTTGCGTTTCCCTGATCATGAGCCATGCTGACCATCTTTTCACGTACCCGTCGGTCGGCATCTGCGTGTCTTCTTTTGGTCCGTGGAGGGCTCATCAAAGAGGGAGACTGAAAGACTCATCCATCTGCTAGGTGATCACCCACCCTAGGTATTCGCCCTTCCTAATATTCTCACAGGGGGCCTTGTTTTATATAATAATTGTTAATTGGAGGATAATTGCTTTACACTGTTATGTTGGTGTCTGCTGTACAGCAGCGTGAATCAGCCATATGTCTACATATATCCCCTCCCTCTTGAGCCTCCCTTCCACCGCCCACCCACCCCTCTGGGTCATCACAGAGCCCCGAGCTGAGCTCCCTGTCTATGCAGCAGCTCCTGCTAGCTGTCTGTTTTACACGTGGTGATGTATGTATATCAGTGCCCCTCCGTCAATTCAATCCACCCTCTCCTTTCCCGTTGGGCCCACAGATTCACTCCTTATGCCTGCGTCTCTGTCCCTGCCCAGCAGTTAGGTTCATCTGTACCGTTTTGTAGATTTCATATACATGCCTTGACATACGTGGCTTGTTTTTGTCATCATCACTTCCTTCACTCTGCCCTAACAGGCTCATCCACCTCGGACTTGGTTTTCGATCTGAGAGTTGAACACCGGGTAGCTGCGTGGAAACCTTGAGAAAGCTCTCCGTGATCGTGTTTCACAGGAACTGCTGACCCTGCAGCATTGCCACCCAGAAGGCGGGCTCTCTACGGATGGGACGTTTGCAGAGACAAGCTTCCTGCTCAGAACATTCAAGCATATGTTTTGTGTGCATGCTGATTTGGTTTACCGTGGGGTTTTTAAAATGATGGTTTGACCTAAGGATCCAGCGGTAGATCGTTGGACATCATTATTCAATAGTCTTTCCAAACGCAGCTGGTTTGTCAATTACGTGCATGGTAAGTCGCTTCAGTCGTGTCTGATTCTTTGCGACCCCATGGACTGTAGCCTCGCCAGGCTCCTCTGTCCATGGGGATTCTCCAGGCAAGAATACTGGAGTGGGTTGCCATTTCCTCCTCCAGGGGATCTTCCTGACCCAGGGGTCAAACCCTCATCTCTTATGTCTCCTGCATTGGCAGGCGGGTTCTTTACCACTGCTGCCACCTAGGAAGTAGAAATTAATGGAAAACCATAGACGGGCATCTCCTGTGGAAACACACAGTCACAGCCAATGATCTTTTCTTTCTCGTGCTTAAGGAAGTGGCTGATATCTGCTCATAAAACTCTAGGCTTCTAGTTCCTCGAAGAGATTTTTACAGCTTTGAGAGAACTTGAAGGGCAATCTTGAGTTACAGAGCTCCGGATCAAACCCAAGTCTTAAGAAGATGAATCTTTGATGTGACTCGCAGACCCCAGGTTGTAAAACATGTGGTTCATTTTATCGGTAGAGATTTATCTGTGTGTTTACAACACACCCGGGAAAGCAGGAAAAGCAGAAATGTGTTGGTCGTTCAGTCGTGTCTGACTCTTTGTGACCCCATGGACTGTAGCCCTCCAGGCTCTTCTGTTCATGGGATTCTCCAGGCAAGGATACTGAGGTGGATTGCCATTTCCTCCTCCAGGGGATCTTCCACACCCAGGGATCAAACCCAGATCTCCTGCATTGCAGGCAGGTTCATTACCATCTGAGCCCCCAGGTGCATAGGATTGTAATAAAAAGAAGTAATACAAATGTTTACCAATGGGAGATTTGATAAATCTATGATAATAGATATATTTGGTAGAATATTATATAGCAGGTAAAAAGGATCAGGCAGGTATTTATGAGATAAATTGAAAAAAACTATGAAATATCATCACGTAGAAAAAAAACAAGTTACAAAGAGTACCTGTTATGGAATGCCCTTTGTGCTCATAAATAAATAAGTAAATTATTTTTAATATATTGAAAGGTCTGCCTTAGATCTGCCAGGTCTTAGTTGCAACACAGGGGATCTTTAGTTGCTGTGTGCAAACGAAGTCTTAGTTGCAGCATGTGGGATCTAACTGCATGACCAAGGATGGAACCTGGGCCTCTTGCATTGGGAGCATGGGGTCTTAGCCCCTGGACCACCAGTGAAGCCATCAGGAGGCATTCTTTTGTTTTTAAGTTTTCCACATGCGTGTGGATTTGACTATTTTTTGTTTGTTTCCCATAAGCATTATCAACCTGTTTATCTAAAATGGAGGGAGAGAAATGAAAAAGAAGATAATCATATCTGGGGCGGGGGGGGGGGGGGGCGGGAAAGCCTCTTTCTCTTCTATGTGCACCTTGCTATTTTATCAAAGCCTTAAGAACACATTGGTGGTCAAATAATGCTTGCAAAAACAGCCATGAGTCTGTTGTGAGACCTCTTTAAAAATGACAAAATGATTGCATGTGTTTTTGTGTTTGATACATCACTTGTTCCACACTGCAGGTGGATTCTTTACTGTGTGAGCCACCAGGGAAGCCCTTGCAATTACTGGGGGTGGGGGGGGAGACGTTTCCCCTACACCTTTCTAGGGTCTTCCGGCAAGTCTAAATTAAATTAACATGAGCCAGATGAACAGGAGAAAATCAAAAGTTTAAGTAGACGTATGCAGAGAGAAAAGAACTTCCCTGGTGGCTCAGCAGTAAAGGGGTCCACCTGCCAATGCAGGAGACGTGGGTTCGATCCCTGGGTCAGGAAGATCCCCTGGAGGAGGAAATGGCAACCCACTCCAGTGCTCTTGCCTGGAGAATCCCATGGACAGAGGAGCCTGGCGGGCTACAGCCCAGGGGGTCACAAAAAGTCAGACACGACTGAGCCACTGAGCACACAGACTGTCTCTTGGGGACCTTCAGACGTGCTGTCACCCAAAGGCAGCAGAGGAAAGCAAAAAAAAAAAAAAGGATGGTGGTGACTTGCTGGGTTGAGTTACTTCCTACTCACACCCAAGACTGCAACTTTCATTTTGGCGAATCTCACCAAAGACCAGCATTTTTTTAGCAAGGATCATTTTTAATGCAAACCATCTGCTCAGCTAGAACAGCAAACAGCGGAGAAGAAAAAAAACCAGAAGTGCACGGCTTCAGTTTGCTGCGAAAGAGACCAGTCTTTGGTTTTTCACCAAGAGGCGGTGCACTAATTAATTTTTTAAGCGCTGACCTCGTTTGAATTATTTGAGGCCTTTCGATGAAAACCATATGTCGGGATGGTGTGTGTTTTTAATTCTATAGGCTGGAAACTGTGTTTTTGGAAGGTTTCTGTACGTTCATACCTTGTGGTGAACAGGAGTGTCAGGTTACTTTCAGAACAAAGACTTGCAGTGTGGACTCGAGGGGCAGGCGTGGGTTTTTAAGGAGAAAAAAGGGAGACGACAGAGTAGGAGAGGGAGGAGAATCACAGAGAAACGTACTCAGCGTGTAACCGTGTTTAGAGCTGGCCAGCCTATGCAGGTTATATGTTCGATTCACTCAGAGATCAGACCTGGAAAGTGGGGGAAGAAAAAAATGTGAATGAACTCGCGGGAGAGTAAAATGAAAAACTGACAGTGATGAAACCGGAGCCACAGTGGAATTTAGGAGTGCATGTGTGTGCATCTCTGTAACTGATGATCAAAAGTTTGCTGGTTCTTAAAGAGAATGCCATAACATAATAGGTTTGAACAGAGAGACTGGTGCTTTCGAACGGTGGTGTTGGAGACGACTCTTCAGAGTCACTTGGACTGCAAGGAGATCAAACCAGTCAATCTTAAAAAAAAAAAAAAGTCAACCCTGAAGATGCATTGGAGGGACCATGAATCTCATAGTCTAGATTCATTGGAAGGACTGATGCTGAAGCTGAAGCTCCAATCCTTTCGCCTCCTGATGCGAAGAGCTGACTCACTGCAAAAGACCCTGATGCTGGGGAAGACTGAAGGCAGGAGGAGAAGGGGGCGACAGAGGATGAGATGGTTGGATGGCATCACCGACGTGAGTTTGAGCGAGCTCCAGGAGTTGGTGATGGACAGGGAGGCCTGGCGTGCTGCAGTCCATGGGGTCGCAGAGTTGGACACGACTGAGTGACTGAACAACAGCATTCGCTGGCTTATCCTGATACTTGTCAGTCAAATGCTTTTTCTTGAGAACCCCCACACCCCAGCATTCAGATGGGAATATCTTTCCTTTTCTCCTTTGCTTTTCGCTTCTCTTCTCTTCCCAACTATCTGTAAGGCCTCCTCAGACAGCCATTTTGCTTTTTTGCATTTCTTTTCCATGGGGATTTTCTTGATCCCTGTCTCCTGTACAATGTCACGAACCTCTGTCCATAGTTCATCAGGCACTCTGTCTATCAGATCTAGTCCTTTAAATCTATTTGTCACTTCTGCTGTATACTCATAAGGGATTTGATCTAGGTCATACCTGAATGGACTAGTGGTTCTGCTACTTTCTTCAATTTAAGTCTGAATTTGCTGGGTAGGATTGGGGGCGGGAGGAGAAGGGGACGACAGAGGATGAGACGGTTGGATGGCATCACTGACTCGATGGACATGGGTTTGGGTAGACTCCGGGAGTTGGTGATGGACAGAGAGGCCTGGCGTGCTGCAATTCATTGGGTCGCAAAGAGTCAGACACGACTGAGCGACTGAACTGAACTGAACACCCCAGCAAAAAACAAAGAAAGTAGAGATATTTCAGCATAAGGAGGAAGAATGAGAACAGAGCCTCAGGGGTGGGTCTGTGCCCTCCTGGGATCCTAAGTGTCAATCGCGTTTCCATAGTAACTATAGTTTCCTTATAAGGAATTAATTGAGAGGGACCCTGTGGACCGCTATGCTCATAGAACTCATTTTTAAGACTTCAGTATTTTCTTTCTGCACCTTTGGCAGTTTTTATTTTTTTAACAGCATATATAGGACTTGTGAGCAAGACATATCAAGGACCCTGAGAAGGAATCAGTAGGGAGAAATGGTCTTGATTACATGACATAAATTATGATGTCCTGTCTTCTATACCATAATGAATGCTTAAATGTGGCAACAAATGTAATCAGTTCTGATGAATTAGAAATCCTTCTACTTCTTGTCAGCACGCGATAAAGCCCAGATATTGTGAGGCCATGAAAAAGATGACTGCTCAAAATTTTTGAATAAGGAACTCTAACACATAATGATGTAATGTTTGGTTTTCTCACAAGTCTTTTTTTTTTTTTTTGATAAATGAGGGAAAATATGGACAAAGAAATTCATGGATTTATTAGTGCCAACATTAAAGTTGAAAATATTTGGAGTTCTAAACATTCACTTACATTATATCCCAGGGGTGAATACTGGTGCTTCAAAAGTGAATTAAGAAGATATAAATGACTTAAGAAAATAAAAGCGAGACGAGATATGGGGAAAGTGCCATATTCAGCAAAGATTGCAAAATGTTCTTATTCTATTAGAAAGAAATGTTCTCATAATTGAATTGCTAAAAGCCTCAAGGGTGATTTCAAATAGAGGGTGATATAAAATATCTATATAAGCAATGAAGTGAAGTGAAGTCACTCAGTCCTGTCCGACTCTTTGCAACCCCATGGACTGTAGCCTACCAGGCTCCTTGGTCCATGGGATTCTCCAGGCCGGAATACTGGAGTGGGTTGCCATTTCCTTCTCCATATGTAAGCAATAGGATGCATAAATATATATATATATATATAACCAATATAATATGTAGCATGCATATTTATATATGTGTGTTGTACCTATTTGCTCAATCATTCAGTCGTGTCAGACTCTTTGCAACGTCATGGACTGTAGCCCCACCAGGCTCCTCTGTCCATGGGATTCTACAGGCCGGAATACTGGAGCGGGTTGCCATTTCCTTCGCCAAGGGCTCTTCCCCACCCAGGATCAAACCCGAGTCTCTGATGACTCCTGCCTTGGCAGGCAGGCTTTTTACTATCGGAGACAACTGGGAAGTCCCATAGATACATGTATGATGCCGGGAAATATTGCAGGTAGGAGGAGAAGGGGATGACATTTCGTCTTTTTGACAAAATGATGAGGGACTCAATAATGAGAGGTTAATGTTGGGGAAGTAATGGCCACCCACTCCGGTCATCCTGCCTGGAAAATCCCATGGACAGAGGAGCCCGACTTGCTGCAGTCCGTGGGGTCGCAGAGAGTCAGACGGGACTGCAGACACAGGACATCTCTCCGTCCATCGTGTGTCAATGATTGTGCTCACCCTCCTACGGTAAATCCTCCTGTTAACACAGAAAATACACACGTACGCAAAAGTATATGCATATTGTGGATACAAAACACAGACTATATATTTATACAATGTGTGTCCCATGATATAGATTTGTATAGTGTATCTCCTAATTACAGGTTACTGCTATAGAACTTTCATCAGTCAGTCAGTTCAGTCACTCAGTTGTGTCTGAGTGTTTGCGACCCCATGGACTGCAGCACGCCCGGCCTCCCTGTCCATCACCAACTCCCGGAGTCTACCCAAACTCATGTCCATCTAGTCGGTGATGCCATCCAACCATCTCATCCTCTGTCGTCACCTTCTCCTCCCGCCTTCGATCTTTCCCAGCATCAAGGTCTTTTCAAATGAGCCAGCTCTTCGCATCAGGTGGCCAAAGGATGGGAGTTTCAGCTTCAGCATCAGTCCTTCCAGTGAACACCCAGGACTGATCTCCTTTAGGATGGACTGGTTGGATCTCCTTGCAGTCCAAGGGACTCTCAAGAGTCTTCTCCAACACTACAGGGCAAAAGCATCAATTCTTCGACACTCAGCTTTCTTTATGGTCCAACTCTCACATCCATTGGAGAAGGAAATGGCAACCCACTCCAGTGTTCTTGCCTGGAGAATCCTAGGGACGGCGGAGCCTGGTGAGCTGCCGTCTATGGGGTCGCACAGAGTCGGACACGACTGAAGCGACTTAGCACTTAGCATCTCACATCCATCCATGACCACTGGAAAAACCATAGCCTTGACTAGATGGACCTTTGTTGGCAAAGCAATGTCTCTGCTGTTTGATATGCTGTCTGGGGCTACTGTCCGTGGGGTCGCAGAGAGTCGGACACGACTGAGCAGGAGCACTCACACAGTCCCGGTTAACTTCCGAAGTCAGGCTGTGTGTTCAAATCTTAGAAGCTTCAGCTGGTGTGTGCCACAGAGGCCTGGGAGGGTGGTGTCATTGTTAGTGATCCCATCTTGCAATTGAAGAGACTGAGCTTTGTTGGAGAAGGCAAGCAGCTGGAGGAGGCCACCCTCCGGCTGGGCACCAGCCCCAGCATCACCACTGGAGTTTATTCTTTGAGCCCCACTGTGATTCTTCTCAAGCAGTGGTTGCCTTTTATTGTGCACATGAAGGAAGAGAGAAGTTTGGGCCTGCCTTGAAAATTCACCGTGGGTTTGCTTTCCTGAACAGGGAATCAGACACCAAGGAAGGGGCACCCTACGCCTTAAAAGATGGAAGGCGGGAGAAGGGGACGACAGAGGACGAGATGGTTGGATGGCATCACTGACTCGGTGGACAGGAGTTTGAGCAAGCTCCGGGAGATGGTGAAGGACAGGGAGGCCTGGCGCGCTGCAGTCCACGGGGTCGCAAACAGTCAGACACGACTGAGGGACTGAAGTACAGCGAGGGGCAGCTGGCTTCTTGGAGGGCAGAAAAATGTGCTGGGGAGGACTTCTGTATGTCCACGGACTTCAGTCAACCGGCCCCAAAGCAGTGTTCCTAACCACTGCACGCCTGTGCCAAATGGCCCAGACGGAGCTGCAGGGGAGGCTCAGAGCCTCAGGGCTGCTTTCCTGCAGCTGCCTGACCGCCCAGATTTTAGAGGCGGCCCCCTGGGGGGCGTGGAGGGAAACAAGCTTAATCCCCCCTGAAAGCCTACAGCCTGCAGGACGGGAGGGGCAGGCCTGGTGTTTGTCCGTGGCGGGGAGCCGACGTGGGAGACTGTTTATAGGTAGAGTATGCTTTAAGTAGAGATGCCGGATGAAAGAAAGTCAGCCAGCACGGACACATGTACACATGTGCATACAAACACAGACACATATGCACATGTTATATATACACATACACATATATGCATACACACACATCAAATATGTACACACTATATATACACATGCATTATATTTATATATGCACACAGTATATCTATATACACATACACACATTATATGTACACACATGCACACACAAGTATACACACAGTACATATATACACACATATACACATATACATATACCTATATACATGCATTATATCTATATGCACATGCTACATGTACACATATTATATATAATACACACATATATACAAACACATTATATAGTACACACACATATATACACACATTATATAGTGCACACATGTATTTATATACACACATTTTATATACACACACTATACAAACACATTATTTTTATATATATACACACTCACTAAAGTGAAAGTGAAGTTGCTCAGTCGTGTCCAACTCTCTGTGACCCCATGGACTGTAGCCTACCAGGCTCCTCTGTCCATGGGATTTTCCAGGCAAGAGAACACACTTACTATATATACACATATATTACACATAATATATACACACTATATACACACAGTATATATATGTATATACATTATATGTATATACACACATCATATATAACATATCATATATATACACACATATATGCACACATTTTATATACACACATTATAACTATACACACATATGTATATACACACAATGTGTATATACACATATTATATATGCACACACATTTATATATATGTACACACATACACATATATGCACACATTTTATGTACACACATTATATCTATACACACATATGTACATACACCCAATGTATATACACATAGTATATATGCACACACATTTATATATATACACACATACACATATATGCACACATTTTATGTACACACAGTATATGTATATACACACATACATACACACATCATATATAACATATCATATACACACACACATATATGCACACATTTTATGTACACACATTATATCTATACACACATATGTATAGACACACAATGTATATACACATAGTATATATGCACACACATTTATATATTTACACACATACACATATATTTATACACACATTTTATATATATGCTGTTGTTGTTCAGTCACTCAGTTGTGTCTGACTCTGCAACCCCATGGACTACAGCACGCCAGTCCTCCCTGTCCATCACCATCTCCCAGAGCTTGCGCAAACTCATGTCCATCGAGTCGGTGATGCCATCCAACCATCCCATCCTCTGTCGTCCCTTCTCCTCCTGCCCTCAATCTTTCCCAGCACCAGGGTCTTTTCCAGTGAGTCAGTTCTTCGCATCACGTGTCCAAAGTACTGGAGCTTCAGCTTCAGTATCAGTCCTTCCAATGAGTATTGAGGGTTGATTCATGAAACAGAAGGAGACTTGGAGGCATAGAGAACAGACCTGTGGGTGTTGAGGGAGGGGACAGTGAAGGATGGACTGAGAGTTTGGGGTTCGCAGGTGCAAACTGTTGTATACAGGATGGATAAACAACAAGGTCTTCTATAGAGCGCGGGGAACTGGATTCAATATCCCGTGATAAAGCACAATGTAAAGGAATATGAGAAAGAATGTATGTAAGAGTGTGACTGAATCACTTTGCTGTAAAGCAGGAATTAACACAACATTGTAAACCAACTGTACATCAATAAAATAAATTAAAGAACATCCAGGTAGAAGGATTTCCCTGATAGCTCAGTTGATAAAGAATCCATCTGCAATGCAGGAGACCCCAGTTTTGATTCCTGAGTGCGGAAGATCCCCTGGAGAAGGCATAGGCTACCACACCAGTATTCTTGGGCTTCCCTGGTGGCTCAGCTGGTGAAGAATCCGCCTGCAATGCAGGAGGCCTGGGTTCGATCCCTGAGTCGGGAAGATCCCCTGGAGAAGGGAAAGGCTGCAAGAACTTCCAGGTAGAAACAAGTTTACATGTAAAAAGAGGGGAAAAAGAAGTAACTCTGAATGCTAAGTGTGTATTGCATAAAGTGGGTCTTGCTAAGAGAAGGAAGAAATCCTGCCTGGAAAGTCTGATTGAAGGGTAAGATGCTATGTTGTAAATAATCAGTAATGAGTGACGTGTTAAGCGCTAGGAATTCCGTGTTACTTACGAGCCCCTAGTCCCAGAATCAAGCCTTCTGACGATAAATAAATAAATAAGGCAGAATTATGGCTCAGTTGCTGGTTTGACCTAAGCGTGTACTGATCTCTGTTGCTAACAAATCAAAGGAATGAGAAACACGGTAATACGTTCCATATTTTAGGAATGGGTGGTTTGTTTTTTTTGCTCTTGGGACTGTATCTTGACCTCAGTTACCCTGTAGCCTGACCTCATTGTTTCTTTGAAACATGACAGTATGAAAAAAAAATAAAAAAGAAATATGACGGTTTGCATTATCCTCATTCACTCATAATTGCTCCATTTCAAACTGATTATCGAGAGAAAACATGAAAATATAACCGTGATTATTTCCTGCCAAGGATTCTGTCGTTGGCAGGCATAGGAAATGATCATAATTACATTTTCATATCTGCTTTTCTTTTCTCTTTTCATTCATCCATGTATGTTTTCGTATCTGATTTTCCTTTCTTTTTGAATCCATCTATTCTTTTTGAATCCACCTAATCTCTTCTATTCATCTTAAGGAATAATTTTTCATGGAGTTACAACTGGGATTTGTTCTTAACCACGGTGCCATTTTATATAGAATGTCGATGAAAGATTACTCCAAGGCTCTTGGAGAACTCACACTTTTAACAAATATGGTACATCATTGTTGTTTAGTCGCTAAGACGTGTCCAACTCTTTGCGACCCCATGGACAATCAAGTATTGTCAAAGATGCCTGTCTCTTGCAGTTCTGAGATTTTCCATCTTGCAAATACTTTATTTCCAAGTGTTACGTGTGTCTGGCCCATGGATCGCTAGTCGGTCAGTCGTGTCCAACTCTTCACGACCCCATGGACTGTAGCCCACCAGGCTCCTCTGTCCATGGGATTCTCCAGGCAAGAATACTGGAGTGGGTAGCCATTCCCTGCTCCAGGGGATCTTCCCGACCCCGGGATCGAACCCAGGTCTGCCGCATTGCAGGCGGATTCTTTACCAGCTGAGCCACCAGGGGAAGGAGAAAGTGGGACGGATTGAACGAGGATAACTGGCATCTGTATCCTCCACCTTGTGTAAAACAGACAGCTGGTGGGAAGCTGCTGTGTAGCACAGGGGGCTCAGCTCAGGGCTCTGCGATGACCTGGAGGGGCGGATGGGGGCGGGAGGGAGGGGATGTATGTGTGCTCACGGTTGATTCACTTTGCTGTACGGCAGAAACCAAGACAACACCGCAAAGCAATTAGCCTCCAATTAAAACATAATTTTAAAAAACTATTTGTAAAAAATAAGGCACACAATTGAGGTGACATAAATGCTTTCTGGCTTGAGATGCAACAGGATTAGAGAGTTCACCTCTGTTTTTAAAAGGGTGCATCTCCTAAGAAGCATGGGCGTGACCTCAGCTCTCGGTGTGATCTCCCGCAGGCAGGGTAATGCGTGATTTGTCACCTTGGCCTCCATGAATTTATCTTCCTTCGTTTTGTTTCACCACATTCCTTGGATGACACACTATCTCTTTTGAGATATGTTAATACCTGCTTTCAAGTTCGGTTCTGTTCTGTGAGTCATCCCATCTCCTGAAGTCAAAGGTGTCTCTCGCTTGCAGTTCTGAGATTTTCCATCTTGCAAACACTTTATTTCCAAGTGCATGTGTGGCTGGCCCACAGATTGCTCCTTGCTCAGTCATATCCAGCTCTTCAAGAGCCCATGAACTGTAGCCCACCAGGCTCCTCTGTCCATGGGATTCTCCGGGCATGAACACTGGAGTGGGTTGCCATTCCCTTCTCCATGGGACCTTCCTGACCCAGGAATCGAACCTGGGTCTCCCGCACTGCAGGCAGATTCTTTACCATCTAAATCACCAGGGAAGAAGCACCTGGCCTATGGAGCCATCTTCAAAAAGAGCCGATAAACTCACAGATGCTCAGTCTGATTCCAAATGATGACAACCACCTGTTGAAAGGTTTGCAGAAGACTTTCCTACACAGAAATGAGGTTTTGTATGCATTTATTGTGAGAGTTGAATTCCAGTTGAGCTATTTCAAATCCTAAAAGATGATGCTGTGAAAGTGCTGCACTCAATATGCCAGCAAATTTGGAAAACTCAGCAGTGGCCACAGAACTGGAAAAGGTCAGTTTTCATTCCAGTCCCAAAGAAAGGCAATGCCAAAGAATGCTCAAACTACCACACAATTGCACTCACCTCACAGGCTAGTAAAGTAATGCTTAAAATTCTCCAAGCCAGGCTTCAGCAATAGGTGAACCGTGAACTTCCAGATGGTCAAGCTGGTTTTAGAAAAGGCAGAGGAACCAGAGATCAAATTGCGAACATCCACTGGATCATCGAAAAAGCAAGAGAGTTCCAGAAAAAACATCTATTTCTGCTTTACTGACTGTGCCAAAGCCTTTGACTGTGTGGATCACAACAAACTGTGGAAAATTCTGAAAGAGATGGGACTACCAGACCACCTGACCTGCCTCCTGAGAAATTTGTATGCAGGTCAGGAAGCAACAGTTAGAACTGGACATGGAACAACAGACTGGTTCCAAATAGGAAAAGGAGTACATCAAGGCTGTATATTGTCACCCTGCTTATTTAACTTATATGCAGAGTACATCATGAGAAACGCTGGGCTGGAAGAAGCACAAGCTGGAATCAAGATTGCCGGGAGAAATATCAATAACCTCAGATACGCAGATGATACCACCCTTATGGCAGAAAGTGAAGAAGAACTAAAGAGCCTCTTGATGAAGGTGAAAGAGGTAAGTGAAAAAGTTGGCTTAAAGCTCAACATTCAGAAAACTAAGATCATGGCATCCGGTTCCATCACTTCATGGAAAACACATGGGGAAACAGTGGAAACAGTGGCTGACTTTATTTTTCTGGGCTCCAAAATCACTGCAGATGGTGACTGCAGCCATGAAATTAAAAGATGCTTACTCTTTGGAAGGAAAGTTATGACCAACCTAGACAGCATATTAAAAAGCAGAGATGTTACTTTGCCAACAAAGATCCACCTAGTCAAAGCTATGTTTTTTCCAGTGGTCATGTATGAATGTGAGAGTTGGACTATAAAGAAAGCTGAGTGCTGAAGAATTGATGCTTTTGAACTGTGGTGTTGGAGAAGACTCCTGAGAGTCCCTTGGATTGCAAGGAGATCCAAACAGTCCGTCCTAAAGGAAATCAGTCCTGAATATTCACTGGAAGGACTGATATTAAAGCTGAAACTCCAATCTTTTGGCCACCTGATGCGAAGAACTGACTCATTGGAAAAACCCTGATGCTGGGAAAGATTGAAGGCAGGAGGAGAAGGGGACAACAGAGGATGAGATGGTTGGATGGCATCACCGACTGGATGGACATGAGTTTGAGCAAGCTCTGGGAGTTGGTGATGGACAGGGAGGCCTGGCGTGCTGCAGTCCATGGAGTCACAAAGAGTCAGACACGACTGAGTGACTGAACTGATGTATTTATTGGGTCATTTCCTTACAAGTGTATCTCTCAAATCAGGGATGATCTGAACATTAATAAAGGGAGTAGGGGCTTCCCTGGTGGCTCAATGGATACGAATCCTCCTGCCAGTGCAAGAGACACCAGTTCGATCCTTTGTCCGGAAAGATCCCACATGCCCTGGAGCAACTAATCCTGGGCCCCACAAATACTGAAGCCGGAACACCCTACAGCCCCTGCTCCACAACGACAGAAGCCATTGCAATGGGAAGCCCACGCACCACAACTAGAGAGTATCCCCCGCCGTCTGCAAGCAGACAAAGCCCATTTGCAGCAATGAAGACCCAGTGCAGCCATTAATAAATATTATTTACGTGTTTATTAATTACTTTAATTTTTGACTATTTTAATAATTAATTAAAAATAAAAATTAATTAAATTTAAAAACAGTGGGGATAGAGCTATGACCGAGATACATGAGCAGTGATCTTAAGATCCCAGGAAGAATAATCGATGGTAGAGATACTGAGTGATGGTCCCGTCTGTCCAGGAAACACAATCTATGAAGGAGATGGTGAGCCTTGATCCCTGCGCTCACCTCAGTCCAGGAGGAACAGTCGGTGGACTGAGACGGTGGGTGGGGATGGTCTTCTTCCAAGTTTTATTACAAGCAGAGTCTGAAATGCGGGACTTTCCATTCCACCCTCTGGCCCAAGAATGCTTTGCTGGCCCACAGAGTCAAGATTTCCTGGCAGAGTGTGCTCCTGAGAAAATTGTTGAGTAGGGAATAGATCAAGCTTGTTTTTTTGGGGGGGGGTGCGGGTTGGGGGCGGTGGGCTCCTATAGTTCCCTCGGTAGCTCGGGGGTAAAGAACCTTTGTGCAATTCAGGAGACCAGGGTTCGATCCCTGGGTCGGGAAGATGCCCTGGAGGCGGGCATGGCAACCCACTGCAGTATCCTTGCCTGGAGAATCCCATGGACACAGGAGCCTGGCGGGCTGCAGTCCATGCGGGTCGCGGCGAGTCGGGCACGACCGAGCACGCAGTCCTTGTATGGAAACAAACGTGTGCCGTGTGCAGCCTGCGCGGTCTGTTACGAAGCTCCTCCCCCGTGACCTCGTATCCCTGTCAGATGGCCAGCTCTGATGCCCTTCGATATGGTCGCCCTAAAGCTTGCTAACGCTGGGTGTGTTTCCATTGCGGCTTTCTTGTCCAGTGTCTTCAAAGTCCGCACGTTGCAACCGGCTTCTGACAGGGCGGAGCCAGCCGACCCCATCCCTGACGGCAGGACAGCTGCTTTGCAGACTTGAAAGGAAGCACCACCGCCCGAGGTTAATCTGCGCAGAGAGGCAACGCCCCTGAGATCAGAGACAAGTGGGAAGCGAAGGAGCGTTTAAGAAGCTGCAGAGGCGTCTCTGGGCGGAGGCCCGGGGAGCTGGGGGTAGCTGGGGGGGAGGGGGGGACTTTGACCCGCGTTGCCACATGCATTTAAGGACTGCAGAGGAAATGGACAATCCCCGGGGTTTCCATGGCAACAGGGCGGCTGCAATCCTCTGTGTGAAGATTGGCTTCCCTCTGTGCTCAACTCAGAGACGATCTTAGCTCCCAGACCGGGGATCGAACCCGCACCCCCTGCCATGGAAGGTGAAGTCTTAACCACCGGACCACCAGGGAAAACCCAGCTCCATGGGTCCTTTTGCAGAGGCACTGGTCTTGCAATGGATTCCATCCACCCCCCCCAAAAAAATTTAAAAAACAGTGCTTGCAAAAACTGACATGAGGGCTGATAGAAAGCAGATGGCCCCGAGGATTCTGCTTAGAAGAGCTTCACTTTGTTTTTGAGTGATAAGAGTGCGGGGGTTGAAAAGTCCTCCCTTTTGTGTCTTGAGCAAGGGAGTGTGGGCTTCCAAGGTTGCCAGCTGGGTGGTTCCCCTTTCTGGTTTGAATCTCTGGGATTGCACAGATCCGACGAGAATTCCATTTTGGGGGAGCCTCGAACTCGGCGAGCCTGACCTCCGTTTGTCTCTGGAGCCAGCAGCTCGATCATTATGGTTCTCATCTGGTCACTTATTGGGGAGGTTTTGTTGCTGGCTGGTGACTCAGCGGCCCGTTTCAGAGGAAAGTGATGCAACTGGCAAGAAAACTGTGCTTTTTTTTTTTTTTTTCCATAAACCTAAGAGTTATTATTTTTTTAACCAGAGTCCTTTCACTTACTAAGAACGAAGCATCGATGTGGTTTCAGAAATGAAGGACCGTCCATGACGTTCTCACCTGCTGTCTTTTTCGTCCTGCCGGGGAGCCTGAGGCCGTTCTTATGACGACCAGCTGTTCTCCAGACAGCATCTGCCAGTAACCTCATCGTTATGGGACTAACTCAACTTTTCCATACTCAGGAAAACAATGCAGTGACTCAACTTTCCCAGCAAAATCACATAAGACCCAAAGACAAACCGTGATCCATTAAAAAAAAAAACTTCCTTAAGACTAACTCTAGATGTCCTAAGGAGCTTTGAGTAAAACTACTGAAAAAGTTCAAAGTGATGCATAGAAGTTCTAGAAATATTAGCTTTAAATTTGCTCAATTTAAAATGGTGGTTTAGTTGCTAAATCGTGTCTGACTGTTAGAATGCCATGGACTGTAGCCCACCAGGCTCCTCTGTCCACGGGATTCTCCAAGCAAAAGTACTGGAGTGGGTTGCTATTTCCTTCACCAGGGGATCTTCCTGATCTAGGGATTGAACTTGGGTCTCCCTGCATTGAAGGCATATTCTTTAGCGTCTGAGCCACCAGGGAAGTTGGAATGTCCATTAATGTGTGCAGTTCACGGAGTGGCAAAGACTTGGACACAACGTAGCAACTGAACAACAAAATTAATGTAAGTTATATTTATCTTCATACTTTAGTTTTCACTAGTTTTGCTTCTAGGCAAAAGGCAAAATAAGCTTTTCATTATAAAGGAAATTTTTTTAAAAAGGAAAAGCTGAGAAGAGGCGTTTATGGGATACTTCCAAAATATGGTGTATATAATTAAATATGATTGTTTAGAGGGTATTAGGTCGTGCTTACGGGAAAAAGGATCAGCTTTCTCATAGTTTGTTAAATAGAAAACCCACAAGTAAGTAAACACACATGGTGCATGGGAGTTCTCTTTGGCAGAGAGATGTCCATGGGGGTTACTCTTTGCCAAGAGAAGAGCCCTTTTGGCTGGAAGGATTTCCTGTGAAGGGTGTTCAAGGACAGATACACTGTTGTGTTTCTTTTAGGATTTTTTGCGGGGAATTAATTCTTCACACTCAGAGTCACGGCTGGGTTACCACTCAGGAGCCACGATATTGTTGTTTCAGCAGAGGAATCACTAATAACACTTGCTTTGGATTGTTTGGGCACATTATAGGTATATTTGCTACACTGATACAAGTGCTTTTGCATTATCACATGAGGAAAGGTAGTGTCCATGTGTGATTCAGCAGAATCCCATGGGGCTTTGGGACAAGGGCACAATCCTTCCCCTATATACTCTGCCTCAATTCCTCTCTGAAGTACCTCATTGTTTAGTTGCTCAGTCGTGTCCAACTCTTGTGACCCCCATGGACTGTAGCCCACCAGACTCCTCTGTCTGTGGGATTCTCCAGGCAAGAATACTGGAGTGGGTTGCCATGTCCTCCTCCAGGGGATCATCCTGACCCAGAGTTTAACCTGCATCTCCTGCATTGGCAGGTGGATTCTTTACCACTGCACATAGCCTATTAAATATGCAACAACATTATTTCCTAAAAAAAAAAAACCAAAAAGCAATGTACATACCTTCATGGCAAAATATATCACTACTAAAAAATGCTAACCATCTAGTGAGCCTGTAGCAAGTTGTGGAAAACCTCGAAAGTCACTGACTGCAGATCTTTTTAACGCATATGATCAAAATGAAAAAAGCTCAAAATACTGGAAGAATTACCAAAATGTGACCCAGGGACACAAAGTGAGCAGATGCTGCTGGAAAAATGGTGTCAACGGACTTGCCTGAATCAGTGTTGTGGTGAAGCCTCAATTTCTGTAAAAAACCAAACCAAACAGTAGGTAAAGCACAAGAAAATGAGCTATGGCTGTAACTTTTCATGGAGGGATTAGGAAGGGCTTGAACATTGACCTCGGTTGATTATAAAGTACATGTGAATTTCTCAAGGTTGTAGCAACCCCATAGACAGTTGTGGGTTTTTTTTTTTTTTCATTGATCTGTCAACTTAAAAAAAAATGCACAGCGTGAGAGTTGCGAGTTGAGTTTTATTTAGGGGCAGGATGAGGACTGCAGCCTGGGAGACAGCGCCTCAGATAGCTCTGAGAGTCTCCTCCAAAGAGGCGGGGCAGGGAGGGGGAAGGTCAGGGTATATGTGGTTTCGGTGAACGGGGAGTTGATGCAGGCCAGCACGGAAGTTTTTGGAAAAGCTTTCTAGTCTCCGGGAACTGATGTCAGCATGAATCATTTTCGGACTTTTCTAGATACGAGGAGATCTAAGAACTGGGTTCATAAAATCAGCTCCTGCAAAATATCTAAGCATCTGAAGACCTGTCCTGCCAATCTTGGCCAGAGCACAGATGTCTCCTGTCTGCTCTCCACCCTGAGCTCCTTCCAGGGGGTGGTGAATCTCAGCAGCTGCAGCAGCACTTGACTGAATCCTTGTCGAGGTGGATGGAAGGTGCCCATGGCAAGTGCCAGTGTGTAGTTGGCAGATCCAATTTACTTCCAAGTCAACTTCAATCCCGTCCTGGCTAGGAGGTTTACAAAGACAGGGGATTCACCGCTATGACCCTTCCCATCTTCCAGGGCAAGTGCTTATGAATGGTTGAGAAGCTTAGGAGCAAAGGAGCTGCTTATACTGGAAGCAAACCATTTTGCAGGGTCCGCGTGCAGACCCGTTTTCTCTGTGTGTGACTTAGCCTCGCACTTGGTGAAACTGGAAATGAGGTATAAGGTATGGCCGTGGCTCCGACTTTCCAAGAAAAACAGCGGATGTAAACCTAGACGACTTCTGCAGACGCAGGGTTTTGGTGGTCGACTAGGGCGGCAGCCTGTGGGTTGAACCCACGATGTGGGACGTCAAGAAATGGGTTCTCCCAGGAACACCTAAGCCCACACGCCATGTGGCTGCTCAAGCTACAGCTTAGCGATATGAAACATACTCTAATTTGCAGAGCTGAATTTGCTGAAGCTGAATCTCTAGTACTGTAGCCACCTGATGCGAAGAGCCAACTCATTGCAAAAAACCCTGATGCGGGGAAAGATTGAGGGCAGGAGGAGAAGGGGGCGACAGAGAATGAGATGCTCGGATGGCATCACTGACTCGATGGACCTGAGTTTAAGCAAGCTCTGGGAGATGGTGAAGAACAAGGAAGACTGGCTTGCCGCAGTCCGTGGGGTTGCAAAGAGTCGAACACGGTTGAGCCACTGAACAGCCACAATTTTCAGAGCAGAGACAGATTCAAGCATCCACTCCAACACGGCCGTTTTTATGGACCTAGACAAATAGTTCCAAAGTGCATGGTGAGTAGGTGACAAGCTACGTTTATGGCTGAATCATAATCTTTGAAAAGAACCGGTGTTGACTTGGCAGGACTTTTAGGCTCTATAAACACGATCTGTTTTACCTTAAAGGTGAATTTCCCCAAGGCTGCAGGAAACTTTGCCCTACGGGAGCTTGTTAGATGAGTGAAGCCATGCTACTCCCGAATTGAGACAATCTTGGCGATTTCGAAACGGTTAGGATACGAACACTCCTGTGAATTCAGGAGGGGCTTCCCGGTCGACTCCGCTGTAAAGAAACTGCGTGCAATGCAGGAGACGCGGTTTCCATCCTGGGTCGGGAAGATCCCCTGGAGGAGGGCATGGCAATCCACTCCAGTGTTCTTGCCTGGAGAATCCCATGGACAGAGGAGCCTGGCCGGCCGCAGTCCATGGGGTCACAAAAAGTCGGACACGACTGAGCGACGGAGCCACGCACATGAATTCAAAGTATATTGAACGAGGTTAAAAAAAAAAAAATCCTGGGACACTCTTTGCCTTCACGAAGGTGGTGCACACATTCCCAAGTCAGCGTGTATCTTTCGTATTTGTACTGGCCTCTGCCTTTCCCTTGCAACAAAGGCCTCTTGTGAGATTTCAAACTTGTAAAATATATTATGCCTAAAAGCGTGCCCTTGGGACCGTTCACAGCTGTGTGACTAAAGGACGAATTTATTACAGTTTCTGCAATTCCTCCAACCTCACCAAACACAGAGGTTCCCCAGGAATATGCAAGTTCATAGACGCTGAGCAAGCATTTCTATACGACTGTTTATTTTTCAACCGGAGGAGGAAAGGGCTTACGTGTTGGCATCAAGTCAGTGCCCCTGTTTAAATCACCGACTCCGCGTTTTGACATTTAAAGCAAAAAGGATTGTGGAATTTTCCATGAATACGTTTGGAAGGGAATTTTTTTTTTCTTTTTTACAGCCCACCTGAAAAGTTAACAGTGCTTTGGAATCAGAAAGTGTTAGTTGCTCAGTCGTGTCTGACTCTTAGCAACCCCATGGACTGTAGCCCTCCAGGCTCCTCTGTCTGTAGGATTCTCCAGGCAAGCATCCTGAAGTGGGTTGCCATTTCCTCCTCCGAGGGATCTTCCCAAACCAAGGATCAAACCTGCGTCTCCTGCACTGGCAGCGGATTCTTTACCACGGAGCCACCAGGGAAGCGCCCCCTGATGGGTGCTAGATGACAAGTGTTCTTTCCTTCCTGAGTTCCCTCAGGGTTCACTAGTTCACCATCCATGGCAGCTGCAATCACTACTGTCTGTGACATCCTCTGTTTACTGAGATGGCAGGAAATATCCCATTGCTCACACATGGTTATCTCTTGGACACATGTGGCTTCACCAAGACCCAGCTCCATCACGGAGATGGCATTGCTTGGTTGGTTGTCGATTTCATTCTCTCTGCTGTCCTCCTAAACAAAATAAAAGGTGATTGAGATTTTCTGCTTCTTTTCTAAATGTTCACGGAATGATGCTTCTCTTTGAATGATTCCCAACCCGTCCATCCTAAAGGAAATCAGTCCTGCATGTTCATTGGAAGGGCTGACGCTGAAGCTGAAACTCCAATCCTTTGGCCCCCTGATGCGAAGAATTGACTCATTGGAAAAGACTCTGATGCTGGGAAAGGTTGAAGGCGGGAGGAGAAGGTGACGACAGAGGGTGGGATGGTTGGATGGCATCACCGACTCGATGGACACGAGTTTGAGTAAACTCCGGGAGATGGTGATGGACAGGGAAGCCTGGCGGGCTGCAGTCCATGGGGTCGCCAAGAGTCGGACACAATTGAGCGACTGAACTGAATTGAACTGAATGTTGGGTTTATAGAGCCAGGACAGGTATATTGGGGATTTCTCCTCTCTGAAGGAAAAAAATAAAAGTTAATTTTTGATCTGAAATGAAAGCATTGAGCCTTTCAGCTCAAGGGGAAAAATACACACGGAGTGAGGCAGACGTCTCTGGTGTTGGTCCACGTCATCCTTGAGCCCTTTCCAGCAATACGGTGGCCGTATTTTCCTAACCGGACTCGCCCACGTAGACCAGCAGGAAGCGGGGGCAGGCGCGGGGAGAAGAATGGACTCTGAGGCCAGGAAAAATCTGTCCTCCAACTGCCCATTTCTGTGTCGCCCACTCTCTGCTTACCTCACCAGCCCACGGCGCCTCGTCGATGGAGCGGGTACCATTCTCTCTGCTTTCTCCTTTCTGTCGTAAGGCTGCTGTGAGTTTGGGTTCAATAAATACGTGTCTCTGCTCTTGAGGATAGATTGGGAGTTTGTGATTATGACATGGACACACTGCTGTATTTAACATGGAGAACCAGCAGGGACCTGCTGGACAGCACACGGAACTCTGCTCAATACTCTGTAATAACCTTCTGGTTCCCAGGGGGAAGGGTGGGGAAGGGATAGTCAGGGAGTTGGGGGTGGACATGGACACACTGCTGTGTTTAACATGGAGAACCAGCAAGGACCTGCTGGACAGGACAGGGAACTCTGCTCAATGTCATGTGGCAGCCTGGATGGGAGGGGAGTTTGGAGGAGAATGGATACATGTACATGTATAGCTGAGCCCCTTCGCTGTCCACCCGAAACTATCACAAAATTGTTAATTGGCTATATCCCAAGGCGAAATAAAAAGTTTAGTTTTGGGGAAAAAAAAGAAGGCAGACCCAATGGCAGCACCATCAGGTGAAGAAAGAAAACCTGGCCAGCTATCCTGGACTCTCCTCTGTGCGTCCCACTGGAGTCCATTGAAGAATATAAATAGGCTGTTGATGGTATCGGGGTACATGTCACGCCTCACCCCAGATTCCTGAAGAAGTGTCCTGCTGATATGTAATGTTCACGGACTGAAGATTTTTTGGCAGATCTGTGTAAAAAGAATTTGGAGATGATGCATCTTTTTGACGTATGAAAATCCTTCCCAATGCTTTTTAATGAATAAAGACATATTCATGGTCTTCCCTAATGGCTCAGATGGTGAAAAAAAGAAAAAGAAAAAAAAGAAAGAAAGAAAAAATCTGCCTGCCAATGCAGGAGATGCAGTTTTGATCCCTGGGTCAGAAAGACCCCTTGAAGGAGGAAATGGCAACCCACTCCAGTGTTCTTGCCTGGAGAATCCCATGGACAGAGGAGCCTGGTGGGCTGCAGTCCATGCGGTTACAAAGAGTCTGACAGGACTGAATGACTAACACTTCCACTTTTTAACTTGATGTAAAGAAGACGGACATGACTGAGCAACTGAACTGAACTGAAGTGAACTGTAAGTTTGGTCAAATGCACCCTCTTTTGTTGTCATTAAGTCGCTCGGTCGTGTCTGACTCTTTGCGACCCCAAGGACCGCAGCCCGCCTGGCTTCCCTGTCCTTCACCATCTCCTGGAGCTTATTCAGACTCACATCCATCGAGTCGGTGATGCCATCCAACCATCTCATCCTCTGTCGCCCCCTTCTCCTCCCACCTTCAATGTTTCCCAGCAGCGGGGTCTTTTCTAGTGAGTCAGGTCTTCGCATCAGGTGGCCAACGTATTTAATGGTTCACATTTTCATGTCTTCTTTTTTTTTTTTTAACAAAAATCTCCTTGGACTAGAAAGAGTGAAACAAATATTTTTTTCTTGCAGAAGTTGACTTCAGTCCATTTGAAAGTGTCTGAGTGTGTGTGTGTGTATCCAGATGGTTTTCATCTTTCTTCCATATAGAAAGCCAACAATTCCAGCGCTTTTTATCAAAAGCGCTTCACTTACTGAGCGGTGAGTAATCTCTCCTTTACTGATACATTAGCATGTACTGACCCAAGCGTTTCCAGCCGTAGGTCTTGTGTCTGTTTTTCTGGGGTCTTTATCTGACCACTGCAGCCAGATGGACATATTGGAGGCAGGCCACAGTAGGCTGGGGACTGGGGGTTCCTTCAAAGCAGCCCCCACGTGAAGCATGGCTAGTCTTGGAGGTCAACACTGCACCTCCCTCACCCCACGGCAGGAAGGCTTCTGGGGCACTTTCCACAGTCTCTCCAAAGCTCACACGGGATTAAACCCAGTGGTCCATGGTGGTCTGTAATTGTCACGTCCGTCTCTTTTGGGACCCCATGGGCTGTAGCCCGCCAGGCTCCTCTGTCCATGGGATTCTCCAGGCAGGAATACTGGAGTGGGTTGCCACTCTCTTCTCCAGGGGATCTTCCCGACCCAGGGATCAAACCTGTGTCTCCTGAAGTGGCAGGTGGATTCTTTACCACTGAGCCACGTGGAAAGCCCCGTCCGTGGTTGGAACATGCTTGATAAGCAGCCTGTTCATCAGCCTCATCATTGCCTGGTTTTGTTTTATTGTCGGCGTTTGTCTGTTTTTATATTTCACACCTCAGTGATGACCCCAAAAATCATCGTTGTCTAATTAGTGCTGTTTTGCAAGATGTGTGTTTCCTTTTTATTTTTTTGACATGGACCATTTTTAAAAGTCTGTTAAATTTTTTAGGAAATTAAAAGATGCTTGCTCCTTGGAAGAAAAGCTATGACAAACCTAGACAGTGTATTTAAAAAGCAGAGACATCACTCTGCTGGCAAAGGTCTGTATAGTCAACTTATAGCTTATAGTCAAAGCTATTGTTTTTCCACTAATCATGTACGGATGTGAGAGTTGGACCATACAGAAGGCTGAGCCCTGAAAAACTGATGCCTTCAAAGTGTGCTGGAGAAGACTCTTGAGAGTCTCTTGGACAGCAATGAGATCAAAGCAGTCAATCCTAAAGGAAATCAACCCTGAATATTCATTGGAAGGACTGATGCTGCAGCTCTGATACTTTGGCCAGCTGATGTGAAGAGCTGACTCTCTGGGAAAGATTCTGATGCTGGGAAAGATTAAAGGCGAAAGGGGAAAAGAGGTGGCAGAGGGTGAGACGGTTGGATGACATCATCGACTCAATGGACTTGACTTTGACCAAACTCTGAGAGAGACTGATGGACCACGAGGCCTGGTGTACTGCAGTCCTTCGGGTCACAAAGAGTGGGACACAACTTAGCCACTGAACAACAACAAATTCGACCCATACAAGGTGTCAAGATCAAAGCGATGATAATGCAGCAATCTAAATGTATAGAAGAAGGGTAACTCTGGTATCGGAGTCCAACAGGTTAACCTCAGCGCTGAGACATGCCACGTGCGTTTGCACGCAGTCATGTCCGACTCTTTGCGACCCCGTGGACTGTAACCCACCAGGCTCCTCTGTCCATGCGATTCTCCAGGCAACAACACTGGAGTGGGTTGCCATGCCCTCCTCCAGGGGATCTTCCCAACCCAGGGATCGAAACGGACAACGTAAACTCGGTTCCTGAGTGTTTAGAGTATCTCGGAGCGCTGGATACGTACTGAGGGACTCTGAAGAGCTTAGACCTTTTCAGATCAGCATATGCCTGTCGCTGGAGTATGAGCTGCTTCTTGGAGTGAGTTCAAGCTCCGTACCTAGCCAAGTCACGTCATCAGGGCTCTTGCAGACTCCAGAATATCTCTGGTGTTCTCAGATCCCAGATTCCAAGAAGCCCCGGCTTTGCGGACACACAGCTGAGAGACGGGCATGAGCCAGCTGAGACCTGGAGAGGTTGGGGGGATTCCAGGGAGAGATGGAAAATGATGAAAGTCTTGGCCAAAAAGCTGGAAGACTACGTCGAAAGAGAAACAATCAAAAAAAAAACCTTCAGGGGACGTGGAGCTGATTAAAGGAATAGCGTTTCGTCCAAAGTCGTCTGAGCGACTTGAGCGGAGTCTGGGGTAACGTGCCATATGATTGCAGATTAAAAGGCAAAAAAAAAAAAAATCTCAGGAGCTCCGTGAACCTCTCCCTGGCAGCCGTGGCCTGGAAGAGATGGAAGCGTGTCTACCGGCTGTGGACCGTCTGTCCTGGACTTGGTGACGGTGTGGAGGAGGATGAAGATGAGGAAGACGAAAGGGTGGGTGTCAGAGGATTAGAGATTCGCCCGGGACACGGCCCCAGCTGCTGGACCCGAGAACGCAGACGTGGCGGCTTATTCACCAGACATCTGTGATTTTTCCATTCCCGGAGTCTGTTCCGTCTGAGGCCAAGGGTGTCATCACGGTTCGTTTCTGGGGGCAGGGTCCTTCCTGGCTTGCAGGTGGCATCTTCTCCCTGGGTCCTTGCGTGGCTGTCGTCTGGGTACATGCAGAGAGACAGAATCCGAGACGGAGGGAGGGAGACAGTGACCGAAATAGATACACAGAACTGACGCCGGGGAGCTAGAAATCTGCTGACGCCCCTGCATGTTACTGGTGGGGATACAAACTCTGAACACATATTTGGCAAAACCTTTAAAAAAATTTATTTTTTGAGTATTGTTGCTTTATTTACAATGCGGTGTTAATTTATGCTGTAAAGCAAAGTGAATAAGGCGTACGTATGCACATGGGTGTGCTTGAGTGTTCGGTCACTCCAGGCGTGTCACACTCGCTGTGACCCCGTGGACTGTAGCCCGCCAGGCTCCTCTGTCCATGGGATTCTCCAGGCAAGAAGACTGGAGTGGGTTCCCATTTCCTTCTCCAGGGGGTCTTCCCGACCCAGGGATCGAAACTGCATCTCTTATATGTCCTGAATTGGCAGGCGGTTTCTTTTGCCACTGGGCTTCTCTGGTGGCTCAGATGGTAAAGAATCTGCCTGCCATTGCAGGAGACCTCAGTTCAATCCCTGAATAGGGAAGATCCCCAGGAGGAGGGAAACAGCGACCCACTCCAATATCCTTGCCTGGAGGATCCCACTGACAGAGGAGCCTGGCGGGCTGTACTCCTTGGGGTCGCAGAGTCGGATACAACTGAGCAGTTAACACACACTTCTTCACCACCAGCGCCATCTGGGAAGCCCTCATGTATACATATATTCTGGGTTTTTTTTTTTTCCTTCCAATTTAAGTGACCACAGAGCACTGAGTAGCCCTGGGCTATACCCTAGGTTCTCATTAGTTACCTGTTTTGCGCATGGTATCAATGTACCATGATACCATATACACTATGCACAATGTACCATCTATACATGCAAAATGTATCATCTATACACATAGAGTGTATATGTGTCAATCCCAATCGGCCAATTCATCTCATCCCCTTCTCTCTTGCCATCTCTACCTTCGTTCTCTATGTCTGTATCATGCCTTCAAATGACCACAGACCAAGTGGACCCGAACAATGGGAATTCATCCTCCCCGAGTCCTGGAGACCAGACGTCTGAGGTCAGGGGTCCCAGGGCTGAGCTCCGTGCAGAGTCTCCAGGGGAGGGTGCTTCCCGCCTCTTCCGGCTTCTGGGGGCTCCGGGCGTCCGTCCCTGGGCTGGTGGCCGCCTCCCTCCCGTCTCCGCCTCCGTCTCCACGTGGCTTCTCCTCTGTGTCCGTGTCTCTCCTCTTCCGTGTCTTGTAAGGACCCTGTCACGGGGTTTAGGCCACCCCCATCCAGGAGGGCCTCATCTCAGACCTTCACTCCATCACCTCTGCAAGACCCTTTGTCCAAATAAGGTCCTCTTCTGAGGTTCTAGCTATTTGAAGTAGACGCATCTTTTCCAACTCAGTCCAGTAAGTAAAAGCAGAGACAAAAACCCAAAACATTATTAATAAGGGTCTGTTTTTAGCAAGTTTCTTCCCCGCATGGAGCCTTTTCTGAAAAACATTGCATATAAAATACCTAAACCAAGATAAGCAGATATAAATTGTGTGTCTCATTTCTACACACAAAACATGAATTTGTTTGCACAAATATAACTTTGCAGGGAGAAGAACTTTTCTCGGAGTCAGATCATCATCAGACTTAGGTGTACTTAAGATGACTTAGCATGGCTGAGCGGTGAAGAATCCGTCGGCCAAGCAGAAGACACAGGTTCGACCCCTGGGTCGAGAAGATCCCCTGGAGGAGGGAAACAGCAACCCACTCCAGTATCCTTGCCTGGAGAATCCCATGGACAGAGGAGCCTGGCGGGGCTACAGTTCATGGAACCTCAAAGCATCGGACAAGACTGAAGTGACTTAGCATGCACGCACACAAACCTGAGTTTTAGCTATATTCTTAGTCTGCATTTATCATCCATTTGTGATGTTTGATACTGGGGACTCTTATTCAAGGCAGCGGGCCGGTGGGTCAGGATGGTGACCTTCTTAAAAGCTCTGATTCTCCAGGAGGCTCTGAAAACAGAATCTGTATCCCATCTCATGGCATTCCTGCTGTGCGCGTGGATGAAGTCACCACATCATCGTGAACGGGAGATGCTGCTTTGCAGGGATGGGTTGCAAAAAGCTTCTCCAGACAGAGAAACCTGCATTGGGTCTTTCCCTTGCAGTTGGAGGGGATGTTACTGGGCTGGCGGTTTAAGGTTTGTCTTTCAAGAAATCCCGGAGAGCTTTTGCTTCATCTGAAACAGGAAACGGAGACACCCCCACCCACCGGGGGGACCCAGAACAGGTTTTTTTTGCAGGGGTGGGGGAGATGAGTATTGCAGTTGGGGAAAGAGGAGGGGGACCCAGTGTCCGAGCTCTGCCGTGAATCGGGTTTGGGAGAAAGCAAGTCCCTGAACTCGTACCAGGAGACTTGGTGTAACTGGGGTTCTGCTGCACACGTGGAAGGTGTTTTCAGGCATTCAGAGAATCGGGAAGGAACATCTGTGCATCCCCGCAGGCAGAAACCCCCTTCCTTCACGCCGAAGATACCATTCAGTTCAGTCGCTCAGTCGTGTCCAGCTGTTTGCGACCCCATGGACCGCAGCTCGCCAGGCCTCCCTGTCCATCACCAACTCCCGGAGCTTGCTCAAGCTCATGTCCATCGAGTCAGTGATGCCATCCAACCATGTCATCCTCTGTCGTCCCCTTCTCCTCCCGCCTTCAATCTGTCCCAGCATCAGGGTCTTTTCCAATGAGTCAGTTCTTCGCATGAGGTGGCCAAAGGATTGGACATCACATCGAGATGTTTGCAATTTAGTATGTGTGCGGTTAGGGATGCCAAACATATCCTGTGGTAGTTCAGTGTTTAGGTTTTTGAGGGACTTCCATTCTGTTCTCCATAGTGACTTCACCAATTTACATTCCCATCAACAGTGTAGAAAGATTCCCTTTCCTCCACACCCCTCTCCAGCATCCATCCATTGTTTGTAGATTTTTGGATGATGGCCATTCTGACTGGTGTGATGTTGATATCCTATTATAGTTTTGATTTGCATTTCTTAAATGACCTCTGCTCCAATCAAAATTAATTTAACACGAGCAATGCCAAACAGCTTTTCTACCCTCCTTTTCAAATTCCTTTGCTCAGTAAACTTAAGTAGGATTCTCTAACTGGGTTGAACCAGAGGGATAGTTGAGACTGAAAGCAAACAATTTGGAAACGTTCTGATACTTCACAGTTGAGGTCACTTCACCACTTTCTTGTTCTTATTGTGCTTTGTGGCCTCATGGACTGCAGCCCGCCAGACTTCCCTGTCCTTCCACCATCTACAAGAGCTTGCCCAAACTCATGTTCATCGAGTCGGTGATGCCATCCAACCATCTCATCCTCTGTCATTCCCTTCTCCTCCCGCCTTCAATCTTTCCCAGCATCAGCATCTTTTCTAAGGAATCAGTCCTTCCCATCAGGAGGTCAAAGTATTGGAGATTCAGCTTCAGCATCAGTCCTTCCAACGAGCATTCAGGGTTGATTTCCGTTAGGATGGACTGGTTTCACCACTTTCTGGAACAGAATCTTTGGATGGAGCCCACTGTTCTTACTTCATATCCTGCTAATACACCATCTCTAGATTATACGGTTAATGCTTCGTCTCTAGATTATGCTAGACTGCCCACTCATCACAGAAGCGAGAGTGGGTTTCCGCAATAATTCTTTCTCGTCTTGTTCTACCGCACTTTCTTTTAACTGCTGAAAAAAATAATTGCACAGTGTGACAGCTGTGAGTTAAGTTTGATTTGGGGCGAAATGCAGAGTGCACGCCAGGAGACGGGGTTTCAGACAGCTCTGAGAGAGACCGCCATGGTTACATAGAAGTTTTGCACCAAAGGGCAGGTGGTCTGAATGTCAAAACGTTCCTGTGAATTAAAGAAAACCAGGTATCCCAAGCTAAGGCATTTAACGCTTTCCTATGTATGCGGAAGATGCAGGAACCTGGCCGCTCTGAAATCATTCCTTTCATCTTCATCTCAGCTACCTGGGGCCAGCAGCCTCTGTGTCCACATCCGGAGTGCCCTCGGGGGTCTCCGTGGGGAGCTGGCCACAGTCTGATGGCTGGTGTCCTGTCCTCCCCGAGTTCCCTCGGGGCTCACCAGCGCACCGTCTGCGGTGCCTGCAGTCACAGATGACTCCAGCATCCTTTGTTTGCTGATGTGGCAGGAAATGTTCCATTTCTTGGGCTTCCCTGGTAGCTCAGTTGGTAAAGAATCCGCCTGCAATGTGGGAGACCTGGGTTCGATCCGTGGGTCGGGAAGATCCCCTGGAGAAAGGAAAGGCTACCCACTCCAGTATTCTGGCCTGGAGAATTCCATGGACTGTACAGTTCATGGGGTCGATAAGAGCTGGACACAACCGAGCGACTTTCACTTTCATTCCATTTCTCAAGACACAAATAAAGATGTACATCCAAAAAATTAGGGGATATATGTAAACATATAGCTGATTCACTTTGCTGTGCAGCATAAACTAATAAATATCGTAAACCAAGTATTCTCCAATAAAAATAAATTTTTAAAAAACACTGAAAACAGAGGTTTAAAAACAAGATGGAATTAACTGGAGGGCTTGTGACCATGTGGAATACTGTTTCTGTGCTGTTATCTATGAAGAGGATATTTACCCCTCAACCAGGATTGTCAAGTAAAGAATTCCTTAACTTTTGAAAAGACAAATTTCCCCCCATTTTCATCCAAATATTCCATTTCTCTCTACCATTTGACCCCAGGCTTATGGACAAGATCCAGGACATAGCCTGACCATGCTCTTTAAGAGTTTTTATATTAAACATCTTTTCCTATTAAGCAAGTGTACTATAGTGAAATTTGTTACTTTCAAATTGTGGTGCTGGAGAAGACTCTTGAGAGTCCCTTGGACTGCAAGGAGATCAAACCAGACCATCCTAAAGGAAATCAGTCCTGAGTATTTGCAGAAAGGACTGATGCTGAAGCTGAGACTCCAATTCTTTGGCCACTTGATGTGAAGATACAACTGATTGGAAAAGACCCTGATGCTGGGAAAGATTGGAGGCAGGAGAAGAAGGGGACAACAGAGGATGAGATGGTTGGATGGCATCACCAACTCAATGAACCCGAGTTTGAGCAAGCTCCGGGAGTTGGTGATGGACATGGAGGCCTGGCGTGCTGCAGTCCATGGGGTCACAAAGAGTCAGACACGACTGAGCCAATGAAGAGCAGAATTATCGTGAAACATGCAACGTGAAGCTCTGCAAGCTGACGTTTGGCTTCAAGGCAGCTCAGAAGATGAAATCTTCCTCATTTCTTGCCTCAGAGCTCAGAGGTCTGTGTTCTGCCAAATGTGTAATGTGGGCAGATAAAAATAAATTCAGTGTTTCAGATATCTGTCATCAGACTTTGGAACCAGATAAGTTTGAAAAAAAAAAAAAATCAGCAACCCACAGCAGAAGGTCAAGCAAGCATCACTTGTGGGAGACCTGTTCTGAAATCCTTTCCTCTTGTCTCTCCAAGAGGTCAGTCAACAAACAAAAGCTTGTTTGGGAAGAGGCAGAGTGAAGTGTGATGGAAAAAAGGGGAAGCATAGTCCCGTAGAAGAGAGGATGATTTTTAATGAGGTTAGTGTTTTCACTGTCAATTTTACAAAGTGCCGGCAGAAGCCAGCATGTTTCTTCAAGCTTTTATATCCACTTAGGAGTCTAGGATTTTGTCTGACTCCCTTAAACTGTCAACTACACATTGTCATTTGCTGTGGGCACCTGCCGTCCACCTCTACAAGGATGAAATCAGCTGCTCCTGCAGCTGTGGACCTTCAGCAACCCCCTGAAGGGCGTTCAGGGTGGACAGCAGACATCAGGCATCTGTGCTCTGGCTTAAAAACTGGCAGGACAGGTCTTCAGATGGCTAGATATTCTCAGGAGCCCATTTCATGAGCCCAATTCTTGTATCTCTTACTATCCAGAAAAGCCCGAAAATGCTTCATGGTGATGGCTTTCCCTCCTGACTAGTAAAGGCTTCAGGAGATTAGGAGGAACTTTTTGGAAAGATTTGTTGCTTGCTGGCATGAACTCACTGCGTCACAAAAATCACATGACAACGAAGCCATGCATCACAGCTACTGAGCCCGTGTGTCCTAGAGCCTGGGAACCACAACAAGAGAAGTCGCTGCAGTGAGAAGCCCGCCCACCACCACCAGAGAGTGGCCCCCCGCTCACTGCAACCTGTGGGCAGCTGTGAAGACAGTGCAAGCAAAAATAAAATAAATAAAATTTAAAAATAAATAAAAAAGATGGACTCAAGTCTTCTTTCTTGGCTCTTCTGAGTTCTCACGGGGCCAGGACACCTCAGCAGGGCATTGGCTGTATCTCTCACCTTGGGTCTAGTTGGTACCCTTCTCCGCCTCAAGGCCGTCTGCACCAGCAGGTCAGAGGTGCTGTGGGTGCTCAACCCAGCGTCCCAAGCACCACGGCCACGGAGAACTGCAAGCCAGGGCATCTCGCTGAATGCAGAGAGGGTCCCCGCCGGGCACACCTGTGCCCGTGAATGAGGTCCTGTACACCTGAGAGTAACACAGCTCGTAAATCAACTGTGTGTTTGTGTGTGTGTGTGTGTGTGTGTGTGTGTTAGCCGCTCAGTCATGTCCGACTCTTTGCGAACCCATGGACTGCAACCCACCAGGCTCCTCTGTCCATGGGGATTCTCCAGGCAAGAATACTGGAGTGGGTTGCCCTGTCTTAATCCAAGGGATCTTCCCTAGAAAAGCCATATATCCCCATCAGTTCAGTTCAGTTCAGTCACTCAGACGTGTCCGACTCTTTGCAGCCCTGTGGACTGCAGCACGCCAGGCTTCCCTGTCCATCACCATCTCCCGGAGTTTGCTCAGACTCATGGCCATTGAGTCAGTGATGCCATCCAACCATCTCATCCTCTGTCATCCCCCTTCTCCTCCCGCCTTCAATCTTTCCCAGCATCAGGGTCTTTTCCAGTGAGTCAGTTCTTCACATCAGGTGGCCAAAGGATTGGAGTTTCAGCTTCAGTATCAGTCCTTCCAATGAATATTCAGGACTGATTTCCTTTAGGATGGACTTTAGTATATTCCTATGGATTCTCATAAAATACCCAGGGGTTCCCTGAAAAATAGATGACAATGGCTGAATCTGGGCTTCCCTGCTGGCTCAGATGGTGACGAATCCGCCTGCAATGCGAGAGACCTGGGTTCGATCCCTGGGTTGGGAAGATCCCCTGGAGGAGGGCATGGGAACCCACTGCAGTATTCTTGCCTGGAGAATCCCCATGGACAGAGGGGTCCGTCGGATCACAAAGACTTGGACTCAAGTTAGGTACAAAACTCAGCAACACATCATGGAGGACTCTAACCAGTTGACCTTAAGAGACAACGCTTTGCTTCCTGCACATTGCTGCTTGTTTTCTTCCTGGTAAAATCCTGATTTTTTTTTTGTATGTTTACACACACACACACGAGTGATTCCAAATGGCAGGCACGACACCGTCTTCTTTTTCTTTTCCTTAATGGTTAGCATTATTTTATATTTTAAATCACAGACCCTGGTTGTAAAATGTCGTCTCTCAACCGCGCTTTTCCTTGGCATTAGGAAAAGGTCCTTTGAAGTTCGTTTATTCTGAAAAAGATGCCCAGCGTTTGGATGGAACCTCACGTACCACAAAGGAGCTCTTTTTTTTTTTTTTTTTGGCTGAAAAGCCTGTTTCCTCTGTGGTCTCTCTTTAGCTGAACTTGAAAGCAGTTCTGTGAACATTTGCGATTAAAAACAAACCGTTTGCATCATCTTCCAGGCTGAGCCCTTGGGGAGTCTGTGGTCTTGCTGCCAGGCAGGCTGGGGCGCTTGTCTCTCCTGTGCTGTGATAACCTCAAGCTAGGTTTCCGGGTCCAGGAGCCAGGAAACCAGCCACGTTGTTCAAAGACGTCTGGGCGACTGATTGCAAGATTCCTGACCTCTGAGTCGCGCTCTCTGTCTCGCTCTTTCTTTCAACGGGGTTACATCTGCGTAGCATCTAAGGATAGGATGCGATTAACCCAGACGTTTCTACGTGCGCTTTAAGTAGCTGAAGAGAGGTGAGTCTGATCATTGATAGACATGGTCCTACTGAGTGAAGCAAGACAGAGAAAGGAAGACAAACATCAGATGATACGGCTTATGTGTGGAGTGTAAGAAAGACAATGACGTAAACGAGCTTATTTACAAAACAGAAACCGGCTCACCGACATAGAGAATGGAGTTATAGTTGTGAAAGGGGGAGGAGGGGAGGATAACGGAGGACTGTGGGATTAACAGATACACAGGGGACCAGATGCAAAACAGATTAACAACAAGGAGTTACCTACCATGCAGCACAGACAAGTATACTACGTATCTTGTAAGAACCTATATGACAAAAGATCCTAAAAAGTTATTTACATGTACGGATTATATATATATAAACTATACATGGGCTCCTGTATAGCTTATATACAGAACTGACACATTTGAAAAGACCCCGATGCTGCGAAGGATTGAAGGCGGGAGGAGAAGGGGGCGACAGAGGACGAGATGGTTGGATGGCATCACCGACTCGATGGACATGAGTTTGAGCAAACCCCAGGAGTTGGTGATGGACAGGGAGGCCTGGCGTGCTGCGGTCCATGGGGGTCGCAAAGAGTCAGACATGACTGAGCGACTAACAATATCAATTTTCATATATACCTACATAAGCGAGTCACTTTGCTGTACACCAGAAACTAACACAACATTGTAAATCAACTATATTTCAATACAAATAAATTCAGTTCAGTTCAGTTCAGTTGCTCAGTCGTGTCCAACCCTTTGGGACCCCATGGACTGCAGCACACCGGGCTTCCCTGTCCATCACCAACTCCCGGAGTTTGCTCAGACTCATGTCCATCGAGTCAGTGATGCTTAAACACAGATGTAAGACTAGCAGTTGAAAGCTCTTTTACTGGGAAAGTGTTTAAGCTGGGGTTTCTCTCCCACGCCTAACCTTCCCAAGGGAAGAAATTCTTAAGCATGAACTCATTGATAATTTTTGTGACACAGAAAGCTCATCTGGCATTCTGTTTCCTGCAAAGACTGGAATTTGCTAGTACCTGTTGGGGAGAGTTGTGTGAGGTTTGTGGACAGAGTGGGCTTGCATTTCTGGGGAGGGTTTCATATGCCTGGCTGAGTCCCTTCGCTGCAACCCTGAAACTATCACAACGTTGTTAATCAGCTATGTGTAGCGTGTGTGTGCTAAGTCACTTCGGTCGTGTCCAACTCTTTGCGACCCCTTGGGCTGTAGCCCGCCAGACTCCTCTGTCCATGGGATTCTCCAGGCCAGAACACTGGAGTGGGTTGCCATTCCCTTCTCCAGGGTATCTTCCGGACCCAGAGATTGAACACCCATCTCTTATACCTCCTGCGTTGGTAGGTGGATTCTTTACCACTAGAGCCACGTGTGAAGTGGCTTTTCATCAGCTGTACCTCAATACAAAATTCAAAGTTAAAAAGCAAAATGAACATTTAAAATATATATAGATAGATCGAACACTTGTAACCATACATATTGGTTTTAAGGGACTTTTTATACACTGCATGATGAAGAAGAGAAGATTCCAGCAGGAAAAACAAAACAAAACAAAACTCTTCGGAGCCCCTAAGGATACGGGAGGAATCCCAAGGCTTTCAGATGTGTGTGTTTGAGAGGTTTTAAAAGACTGAGATGCAAATTCCTCCTGGCGCCTGGGAAGCTGGGGGGGGTCTCTCCAGTCTCACACCTGTTGGGCATTGCCCTGTCTTTAGTTGGGCGACCAGACGGGGCAGTGATTTCATCGTAAGCCAGCTCAAATCCCTTGATCCTGAGGGGAAGTAAGTTGGAGTACAAATCACGTCTAAAGTGGCTGGCATTTGGCTGTCGCAGGAGGTTATGTTGGTTTGCGGACGAGAAGGGCAGCGCGCGCGTGTGTGTGTGTGTGTGTGAGTGAGTGTGTGAGGTTGTGAGTATGCAGGAGCGGGCATACAGCCTGGGACGTGGCGTGGCTTTGTCTTTAGTTTTGGGACCTTGCAAAGATATGATTCGACTGTAGAAGGATTTAGGACGAAGAAGATGAAAGAAGAAAAGAAAAGAAAAACCCGGCAAGAAAAAGTCAGGAGACCTCCTGCAATTCCCTCCAGACGTCTGCAGAAAAAACCCTTCTCACCCTCCAAATACATTTGAAAGGGAGGGTTGTTGTCGTACAGTCTAAGTCACGTTGGACTCTCTGCAACCGCAGGGACTGCAGCCTGCCAGGCTCCTCTGTCCATGGGACGCTCCAGGCAAGAATACTGGAGTGGGTCACCATGCCCTCCTCCAGGGGATCTTCCCGACCCAGGGGTCGAACCCGGATCGTCAGTATCATCAGGCGGATTCTTTACCGCGGAGTCACCTGGGAAGCTCAGAAAGGGATGCTAGGAGACAAAACAGAATTGCTTTCTGCTTTCACCCCCATGAATCATGCTTGTCCAACACGCTGGTTCCATACGCTGCCCCCAGAAGAGTCCTCAAGAAATACCAGGCATATGGTGTAATAAGTTGGATTTCACAGAGAGTGGTGTCGGGGTGGGAAAAAGGGAGGTAGAATCATAGGAGACTTCCCCACGCCCGACTCCCCTCCGCCCAGGCACTATGATGCAAGACGGTGGTGAAAGCTCCTCTGGGAAAAAATAAATAAATTGGGAAGCTCAAACCTGGTGGTCTTCAGAGTCCTTTTCTGTTTTACTGGGGGGAGGCAATCTTTGCTGGGGGGCGTCCCTAGTGGGTCAGTGGTGAAGAACTTGCCTGCTATTGCAAGAGATGCCGCGGGTTCAAGCCCTGGGTCGGGAAGATCCCCCTGGCGGAGGGCATGGCAACCCACTCCAGTATTCTTGCCTGGAGAATCTCATGGACAGAGGAGCCTGGTGGGCTATAGTCCACGGGGTTGCAAAAGAGTCAGACATGACTGAGCGATTAAACAACAGCAGTCCTTGCTGTGGTTCACCTTTGTTTGGAGGGAAACGGAAGATTCTTCAAAGATGATTTCGATCCCGCGGTGGTGGGTGTGGGTTAATGGTTGGGTTCAGCTGAGGCTGTGTTCTTTGACTGTGGATGCTGATTAAGTGTTTATCCCCGCGTGAAGGAGATCCAAAGGATGCTATTCATGAGATTAACCTGGAGATGGCGGACAGGATGGTCTGTGGTGTAGTTCCGATGCTGGACATATGTTAGATTCCTGAGGAACACGTTCAGGTGGAAGCTATGCAGGCAAGATGATATTTTAATTACAAATCACAGACTAAATATAACCCAGAGGAAGCCAAACTTCTTTGGGACACGCACCGAGAATCTAAAACCTTTGCACACCCTTCTTGTTTTACACGATTCCTTTCGACCCTGAGAGCTATTTTGCTTATGTTTCACTGAATCAGATACACTGTGTGTCTGTAACATTAGAAGCAATGCTTTCTCAGGGAGCAGTGTTTATTTTCAAGGCCATGTAGAGACATTTCCCCAAACAGAAGAGCGTGCTGCATTTTTGACGACCCATGGTCGCCTTCAGCTCTGGAGTTCACACTTTGGGGGCTGTCTCAGACGCAGCTGAATCTGTAACCCATCTGAGACTTCCTGTCCGTAAAAGCAGATTCAAGTTCCTTACTTCCAGCTCTTGAAGCTAGCAACCTTAACTACTAAATGGCTTGTAACACACAAGCTGGATTTTTTTTTCTAAAAAAAAATCTGTATTGAAATCAATTGTGGTTTTCAAAACAAAGAATAAAGAGACATGTGAGTTTCTTTTTGCAATTTGAGACACCCCATCATATCTGTCATCTATCATCTCCATCTTTCCATAATCTCTATCTATTGTCTATATCTGTCTATCTACCTATCTTTGTATACATATCTATCCTCTATCTTTGTATCCATCTTTCTACCATCTATATCTATCTTCCTATCTATGTATCTATCTTCCTATCTACTATCTGTATCCAGCAACCTACATTTCTACCGTTTATATCTTTCTATCAATCATCTGTATCTGTCTATCTATCCATACATCCTATCATCTATATCTATTTATCTTTCTATCTGCCTATCTAAACATACCGGAGTGGGTAGCCTTTCCCTTCTCCAGGGGATCTTCCCAACCCAGGGATCGAACCCAGGTCTCTTGCATTGCAGGCAGATTCTTTACCAACTGAGCTATCAGGGAAGCCCAAATATCTATCTACTGAGTGTATATGAGAGTATATTTTTTTCTTGCATTTAAAAAAGAAAAGCAAAGCAAAAGCATTGACCACATGATGAGAGGCAGAAAATGATTTTATTTTATGGAATAATGACCTGCTGGGATCATGGGCTTTTAAAGAACACACCAATTTTCTGAGGATCAATCACTTTTATTAGCTTACCTAGCATCAGAGTAACCCAAAGGGAGAAAAAAGGATTTCTTTCCCTGTTGGGTGGATTCTGGATGGATGCTTCTTCACTTAAGCTAAATTTGTAGAGATATAATGAGGAAGGGGTGTTTCTCACCCAGAGCCCCTGAATTATCCATATTGTAGATTTCATTTGTGAAACAGTAAGTGAAAGTCACTCAGTCGTGTCTGACTCTTTGCAACCCTATGGACTATACAGTCCATGGGATTCTCCAGGCCAGAATCCTGGAGTGGGTAGCCTTTTCCTTCTCCAGAGGATCTTCCCAACCCAGGGATGAAACCCAGGTCTCCTACATTGCATGTGGCTTCTTTACCAGCTGAGCCACCAGGGGAAGTGAAAAAATAATCACACCGCTATTAAAACTCAGATTGAGATCCATAAAATGGAGATCATACACATGGGCATTTTGAGAAGGAAAAGGCCAAGCTGTTAAACTGTAGCATGAATTCACTCTGGCCTTATTGTTCAGTTTGGTGAATCATTCAGTTCGGTGGTCCAGGGTGGGTTACATGGAAAACTGTCGACTTGCCACTGCCCTTGTTGGTGCGTACGCAGGCTCAGGGGTTTGGGAGAGGTATTGCCCCCCGGGTTTAACCGTCGGTTGAGGCCGGTCCCGTGCGTTTCTTTCATCCTGGCAGAAATGAGTTCAATTTCGGGGCTGAGCCAACATCTGGACTTGGGTTTGTCTAGCTCTCCCAAAAGCCTGTTCTCCTGGCAGGCAAAGAGAGGAGCTATATAATGAGCTTGAAAATCTTGATGGAACTTTGATCACGCTGCACAGCCATGTCCTGCTCATGGGTTTTGTCCGACGCGGTGTCACAAAGCATTCTTAATCCCCTTAGAGACACACTTCTGAAGGCGAGCCCTGTTTAGACATGTTTGTGGTCACGTGCGTGCAGGCTCAGTCGTGTCCGACTCTTTGCGACCCTGTGGACTGTAGCCCGACAGGCTCCTCCGTCCATGGGGGTTCTCCAGACAAGAATACTGGAGTGGGTTTGTCATTTCCTCCTTCCGAGGGGATCTTCCCGACCCAGGGATCGAACTGGCATCCCCTGCATTGGCAGGCGGGTTCTGGACTACTGAGCCACCTGGGAAGCCCCATTTGAAAAGCCCCACACAGGAGGGGCGAGAGTTCACCCCACATCAGCTTTAGGACGGCAGGCGTATGAAACCCTCACGAGGACTTTTACAAGCTCCATTCAGCCCACGGGGCTGAGCCGGCTCAGGTTGCAGTTTTGACAAACAGAATGGAGAGGGTCAGGCAGACAGTGTCTATGGCTGTTGAAGAGTTCTCTGGAGTCTCAGAGAGCAGCCGTCAAGCAGGAGTGATTCCATGGCATCTCCACGTCCCTGACACCTTTGACAGTGTCTCTTGGTTGTCAGCGCTGTGGGAAGGGGCTCTCGGGGTGGGGGGAGACCTGGGACACTGCTCAATACCCCACAATGCACAGGATGCCCCACTTCAGAGAGTCGTCCAGCCCCCGGATGTCAGCAGTGGGAGGCTGAGAAGCCCTGACTCACCGTCAGAGATCCCATCTATCTGTCTCTCTATCTCTCATGTATCTATGTCTCTCTGGCTCTATTATCTGTCTGTTCACCTATTTATCTGCCATCTATCTGTGTTTACCTATCAGTGTCATCTGTCTATCTATCACCCATCTATCTATTGTTCACCCATTTATCATCTGTGTGTTTACCTATCAATGTCATCTCTCTATTATCTACCTATTGTGTATCTATCGCCTGTCTATTACTCACCTATTTATCTGCCACCTATCTCTGTGTTTACCTATCAATGTCATGCCTATTGATCACCTATCTTTTTATCATCTCTTTATATATCATCCAGAGTCACAGCACTCTTATCTGTCTCGGTCTCTCTGTTCATCATCTACCTACTACGTTATCACAGAAATAACAATAACCTCAGATACACAGGTGACACCACCCTTGTGGCAGAAAGCAAACAGGAACTAAAGAGCCTCTTGATGAAGGTGAAAGAGGAGAGTGAAGAAGCTGGCTTAAAACTCAACATTCAGAAAACGAAGATCATGGCATCCGGTCCCACCACTTCATGGCAAATAGATGGGGAAACAGTGGAAACAGTGAGAGACTTTATTTTCTTGGGCTCCAAAATCACTGCGGATGGTGACTGCAGCCCTGAAATTAAAAGACGGTTGCTCCTTGGAAGGAAAGTTATGACCAACCTAGACAGCATATTAAAAAGCAGAGACATTACTTTGCCAACAAAGTCTGTCTAGTCAAGGCTATTGTTTTTCCAGTGGTCATGTATGGATGTGAGAGTTGGGCCATAAAGAAAGCTGAGTGCCGAAGAATTGATGCTTTTGAACTGTGGTGTTGGAGAAGACTCTTGAGAGTCCCTTGGACTGCAAGGAGATCCAACCAGTCCATCCTAGAGGAGATCAGGCCTCAATATTCATTGGAAGGACTGATGCTGAAGCTGAAGCTCCGACACTTTGACCACTTGATGCAAAGAGGTGACTCATTGGAAACGACCCTGATGCTGGGAAAGATTGAAGGTGGGAGGAGACTCGGACGACAGAGGATGAGACGGCTGGATGGCATCACCGACTCGATGGACATGAATTTGAGTAAGCTCTGGGAGTCGGTGATGGACAGGGAGGCCTGGCGGGCTGCAGGCCACGAAGTCAGAAAGTCGGACATGGCTGAGTGAGTGAACAACAGCAACAGTAATCCATGCATCTCAGGGCATTGCAGACCCTACCTGTAAACCACCAAACACGACGTTCAACGTTCACGCTTGTCAACCCAACGTGCACACGTGTTCCTTTCGAGAAACCGACTGTGTGAAATTCATCGCCAGGTGCTGTCTAAATGTACTTCCGACACCTGAGGACAAGTGCACATTTTTACCTTTCTCTTCCCAGAGCATTCTGGCTTGTCTCCCCCTTGTGTTAGCCGAGTTTCTCCATTATCGTCTTTGAAAAAAACAGATGTGATTCAGGCATGCCATCTGTCAGCCACGATTCTGAAACACTGATGATAAGAAGTGGTCCACGTGTGTTTTTCGTAGAGTTTTGATGCAATGCAAATTTTTACCTCCATCCTATCCCCTCTAACACACTGTCATTGAATGAGTTTTTGTGTGTGTGGAATCAGTGCTGTTTTAAATAAATTCTGGGAATGTACTTTCTCACCCCAGTGGGATCCTTTCACTAGATGTTGTCGACTCCTCTACATTGCCTTTATGGCCAAGTGTGCTAATCAGCGTGTGTGTGCTGAGTCACTTCAGTCGTGTCTCTTCGTGACCCTGGGGACTATAACCCACCAGGCTCCTCTGTCCATGGGATTCTCCAGGCAAGGATACTGGAATTGGTTGCCATTCCCTCCTCCAGGGGATCTTCCCGACCCAGGGATGGAGCCCGAGTCTCCTACGTCTCCTGCATTGGCAGGCAGGTTCTTTATCACCAGCACCACCTTGGAAGTCCCAACGGTGCTGGACAGTCCCTCGAGCCCGAGCCAAGCTAATCCAATGGGTGAGTTTTCTCCGTTGGGCACACGGCAGCCTTTTTGTACTTAGAAACAGCAGAGGGCTCTTCAGCGGTTAAGTGTGGGCCTGCCTTAAACAGCAAAATCACACACAGAAAGCGCCACAATGAGAAAAACATGGAGCTCGAGAACCCTTGAAAGGGATACTTGTTTACAAGCCAAGAGCTGAACCCAGGAGGGAGAACGTTGCCCTCTTCAACGTCAGCTGGAAACGTGTGTGTCAGGAAGACTCTCGTTTTGTTTAGCTGGTTTCAGAGTCCCTGCCAATGACACCAAAAGCACCAGGGGTATTGATTTGGGGATTACGAATCCACTTCAGCAAGTAGACGGAACTGCAAGCAGGAGATCTGTGAATAACAAGGAGGCACTGCGTTTATTTTGTTAAACTTGTTATTTTATATCTGGATGTGGCCGATTGAATCCTAAAGGAAATCATCCCTGAATATTCACTGGAAGGACTGATGCTGAAGCTGAAGCTCCAATCCTTTGGCCACCTGATGCAAAGAGCTGACTCACTGGAAAAGACCCTGATGCTGGGAAAGATGGAAGGCGGGAGGAGAAGGGGACGACAGAGGGTGAGATGGCTGGATGGCATCACCGACTCGATGGACATGGGTTTGGGTGGAAAAGACCCTGATGCTGGGAAAGATGGAAGGCGGGAGAGAAGGAGACGACAGAGGATGAGATGGTTGGATGGCATCACCGACTCCATGGACATGGGTTTGGGTGGACTCTGGCGGTTGGTGATGGACAGGGAGGCCTGGCATGCTGCAGTCTGTGGGGTCACAAGGAGTTGGACACGACTGAGTGACTGAACAAGAATAAGCTGACTCATTAACAATGTCACGGTGGTTTCAGGCGGACAGCAGAGGGACTCAGGCATACACAGACATCTCTTCATTCTCCCCCAAAGATGCACTGTGTTTACAAAGCAAGCAGAGAATATCTATAAAGCTCCAGTGTATCAACTTCTATAAATACATGTCGGTAATTTTTGGGGTCATTAGTCAATTCAACACCTTGAAGTGTTGCTGTGTTTCATTATTTCCTGAGAAGCGAGGTGTCTGACATCACGGCGCTGAGCGTCTCACATGCCTTTATTTGTTTGTTTTTACGCACCCCACACAGACTCTGTGGAAGGGTTGCTACTGTGGTTTCTTTCTGTTGTTCGTGTTTTCAAAGATGACGCTTGAACGATTAGGAAATTTTCCAGCCTTGAAAGTGGTTCTTCTGGGACTTGATTCCCAAGTCAGTCAAACACACCCAAAAGTTATTATCACGTCTCACTGACTTGATGGCCATGAGTTTGAGCAAGCCCCGGGAGATGGTGATGGACAGGGAAGCCTGGCGTGCTCCGGTCCATGGAGTCCCAAAGAGTCGGACACGACTGAGCAACTGAACAACAGCAACGTATGAAAGGGTCATTGACCTGCGTCGGCTTCGGTAGGTTGCCTCCTGGCTTTCCGCCCGTCTCACTTCTGCAAATCCTCCTGGGCCATTTGCTTTTCCCCTCATCCCCTGCCTCTCTCTGACCACACTCTCATCTCCAACCCCATCTCTCCTTTCTCCGGATGACCGACTACTTCAATGCGAAGCCCCCAGCTTCCGAAAGCCATTTCGCCCCTGACCCCTTACCAAGTTCCCCCACCCCAGATGCAACTTCCCCTCCTTGCATATGCTTCACTCACGTGATTGTCTGCTGTTTCCCATTCTCTGTGTCAGTTACCTGTCTGCTAGTGACCACGTCTTCCCCATCCAAGTGTCTGCAGAGACCCTTGTTCTCTTGTCTACGCTTGGATATGCTTGCACACGTCACCGTGCACCTCCAGCCCCACATACTTGTTGCATTAATCAAAACCCAACATCATAAAGTGAAAGTGTTACTCGCTCCGTGGTGTCTGACTCTTTGCGACCCCGTGGGCTGTAGCCCACCAGGCCCCTCTGTCCATGGGATTCTCCAGGCAAGAATACCGCAGTGGATTGCCATTTCCTTCTCCAGGGGATCTTCCCCAACCCAGGGATCCAAGCTGGATGTCCTGCACTGATAAGCAGATTCTTTACTGACTGAGTCACCAGGGAAGCCTCGGGATATTTGCAGTATTGATAGGTATGATTTTGATGCAAGTTTTTGTCTGAATAATGCCAGTGTATTCCTTTTTTTCCCCAATTTTATTTTTGATGTGAATTGTTTTTTGAAGTCTTCCTTGAGTTTATTACAATATTGCTTCTGTTTGGGGCTTCCTAGGTGGCTCAGTGGTAAAGAATCCGCCTGCTAATGCAGGAGACCCAGGTTCAATCCCTGGGTTAGGAAGACCCCCTGGAGGAGGTAATGGCAACCCACTCCAGTATTCTTGCCTGGAGAATCTCATGGACAGAGGAGCCTGGTGGGCTACAGTCCATGAGGTTGCAGAGAGTCAGACACGCCTGAGCCTGCACGCACACATTGCTCCTGTTTTATGTCTTGGTTTTTTTTTTTTTTTTTTTGCCTTGGAGGTATATGAGATCTTAGCCTCCTTACCAGGGATCAAACCTACATCCGTTACATTGGAAGGCAGAGACGTAACCACCGGACCCCTAGCCAAGGTCCCTGTGTAGCCCTTTAACCACAGAATTCCTTTTATCCTGTCTCTAATCGCCCCACGCTGTGTCCCAGGACCGTGGTTTGAATGTTTCTGCATCCCTGGTGTATGTGACTTCTGATATTTTTGCACCACTTTGCTCTCAGAGTAAAACAAAACCAAACAAAATTATAATGGAGGGTTTCCCGTAACTGACGGCAGTATTAGCGGTTCTGGCCGACCCTTCCTTTTGGGCTCCCATGGTTACAGTCAGTGAAAAAGAAAAATACAAACCTAACAGACTGAGCTGCTGCTGCCCACGCACATAATTCACCCTGTTCCTTTCTCTCCTGCTGCGTTTATCGAGATTCTGGCTTCAGCGTGATTCATTCTACAGGCATGTGGCTTCAGTGAGCCCTTGGTCAAAGCCCAAGCTTTCCTAGGCACCACCCTTAGCAGAGAAGTGGTTCTCCAAACCCAGATGGGTCCACCCGGCTTTATTTATCCTGGCAAATTGGCTGGCAGTCAGCGACTGTTTTGTTGGCTCGGAGACGGCATCGAAGTCGCTGAAACGTTTAGACTAATGAGATTTCCATTTGTGGCATCGAACATTCGAGCTTTGAGAGTCTTCTGTGTGTACCCACGGGGTCTTTCCAGTAGTCGTGTACAGATGTGAGAGGTGGACCGTAAGGAAGGCTGAGCACCGAAGAACTGATGCTTTTGAACTGTGGTGCTGGAGAAGACTCTTGAGAGTCCCTTGGACTGCAAGGAGATCCAACCAGTCCATCCTAAAGGAAATCAGTCCTGGGTGTTCACTGGAAGGATGGATGCTGAAGCTGAAACTCCAATACTTTGGCCACCTGATGTGAAGAGCTGACTCACTGGAAAAGACTCTGATGCTGGGAGAGATTGAAGGCAGGAGGAGAAGGGGACGACAGAGGATGAGATGACTGGATGGCATCACCGACCCAATGGATGTGAATTTGAGCAAACTCCGAGAGTTGGTGATGGACAGGGAGGCCTGGCGTGCTGCAGTCCATGGGGTCGCAAAGAGTCACACGTGACCGAGTGACTGAACAACCACACCTGGGTCTTTTCTCTGTTGCCTGGTTTTGCAAAGGAAACTTGGCTTTTTTTTTTCTTGCCCCCTCTCCTGCCTGTTTCCCCTTGCTGGCTTCAGGAGCAACAGCAGCTGCTGAATGACCGCTCTAGCGTTGTCGTTTTCTGCATCTGTGATTTTTTCTTGCCGACTCCCCGGCGGGGTGGGGCGGGCTCTGTCTCTGGCTGGCCTTGGTGGAGAGCCAAGGTTGTCTTGGGCAGCCACCTCTGCGAGCAACCCCTCGGGGTCCCCCACCTCCAGACACGTAGCTTTGTGGGCCAGCCAGGACTTTGCTTCTGGATGTTCCTGGCTTTTGTAGCAACGGACGCTTTTTCTGGATGGGGGTCTTTATGGCCTCCACTTGGGCCGAGTGAGAGAGATTTTATAGGAGGCTAATAAACGTTTCCCCAGTCTGTAAGCAGCACATGTTTGGGGTTATGACGAAGCATCTTGAAATCAAAATAAGAATCTCTGGTTTACGCCTTTGTATGCATCGGCCAACCTGGAGGAGGGCATGGCAACCCACTCCAGTATTCTTGCCTGGAGAATCCCATGGACAGAGGAGCCTGGAGGGCTACAGTCCACATGGTTGCAAAGAGTCAGACATGACTGAGGGACAGAGCATGCACACATGTATCCATTTTATAACTGAAAGTGTTTTGTTTGGTTTTTCTTTTTTTGGCTGCAAAGCATGTAGGATCCTGTTCCCCAAGCAGGGCTCAGACCCTCAGCCCGACCCCCTGCATTTGAGGTGCAGAGTCTTAACCACCGGACCGCCAGGGGAGGCCTTGAAAACATTTTTATTGTGGTAAAATGCAACATACAATTTACCGTTTTAAGCATTTTTTTTTGAGCACACAGTTCAGTAACATTTAGTATGTTTGTATTGCAAAATCATCACCACCATCCATCTCAAGAACTTTTTCATCTTCTCAGGCTGAAACTCGGTACCCGCTAAACAATCCATCCCCATTCCTCTCTGCCCTCAGCCTCTGGCGACCACTGTTTGACCTCCTGTCTATGAATGCGACTGGCATGTTTTTACACTGAAGTATAGCTGATTCCAGTTCACTTCAGTTCAGTCGCTAATTTGTGTCCGACTCTTTGAGACCCCATGGGCTGCAGCTTGCCAGGCTTCCTTTACAGCAGAAATGTAACACTGTTCATTTCTACTGTCTGGCAAAGTGATTCGGTTTATATGTACGTGTTCTTTTCAATGATGATTTATCACAGGGTATTAAATATAGTGCCCTGTGCTCCATAACAGGGCCTTATGGTGTATCCATTCTTCTTATAGTGTCTTTACCTCAAGTGAAACTCGCTCAGTCGTGTCCGACTCTTTGAGACCCCGTGGACTATGCCGTCCATGGAATCCTCCAGGCCAGAATACTGGAGTGGGTAGCTGTTTCCTTTTGCAGGGGATCTTCCCGATCCAGGGATCAAACCCAGGTCTCCCGCATTGCAGGCGGATTCTTTACCAGCTGAGCCACCAGAGAAGTCCAAGAAGACTGGAGTGGGTTAGCCTGTCCCTTCTCCAGCGGATCTTTCAGATCATATTGATAAGTATCCAATAGTCAAAAAAGTTACACTTTGAAATAACAGAAGAGATACATTTTAAAAAAGATGCAATTATTTCTGAATCTGGTGATGGTGAATAGAATCTAGTTCATTTCTAATTGAAATCGGCGTGATGCTTTCTATTCAACATCTGGAAAAGAAGTAACAGCTTCATCTTTCAACTTCCACCTTCTTACTAAAGGATGTGCCTGTGCGTATGGGCTAAGTTGATTCAATCTTGTCTCTTTGCAACCCCGTGGACTGTAGCCCGCCAGGCTCCTCTGTCCATGGGATTCTCCAGGCAAGAATCCTGGAGTGGGTTGCCATGCCCTCCTCCAGGGGATCTTCCTGACCCAGGGATCGAATCTGTGAACCCCATTAAATTTTCCCAATGAGAATCAATCCAATTGACCATGTTCACATCAATTTTCTTTCTTTATTTTAAACGGTTTTTTTTTTTATGTAGACCATTTTTAAAGCCTTTATTGAATTTGTTACAACACCATTTCTGTTTTCTGTTTTGTTTTTTTGGCCACGAGGCATGTGGGATCTTAGTAGCCTGACCAAGGATTGAACCCACACCCCCTGCATTGGAATGCAAGGTCTTAACCACTGGACCACCAGGGAAGTTCCTCCCCACCCAATTAATTTCTTTGAAGTTTCTTAGTAGGCAAATCTTTGAGGACGTGAAGTCTAAAGCGAACAGAAAGGCCCACAGCTATTCTATACTGACTATGCACTTCTTCCTATCGGGGCAATTCCCCAGAACACAGCATAAGGGCACCGTCAGAGTCCTCTTCCACCGCACGCTCCGTGAAGCTCAGCTCTAAGCTAAATTGAACCATTCACTGTTTCTCCAAGACCCAGGATCCACATCCCGTGTCTTCCTCAAGATAATGTTCCGGCAGGGACGTTTGCCCGCCATCTGTACTTCTTGGTATTTAGTCACTCAAGCATCTCCAAGTCTTTGCAACCCCACAGACTATAGACCGCCAAGCTGCTCTGTCTGTGCGATTCTCCAGGCAAGAATACTGGAGTGGGTAGCCATTTCCTTCTCCAAGGGATCCTCCTGACCCAGGGATCGAATTTTTCAGGCAAGAACACTGGAGTGCGTTGCCATTTACTACTCCAGGGGATCTTCCTACCCCCAGGGAATTGAACCTGCTTCTCTTGCATCTGCTGCGTTGGCAGGCGGATTCTTTAACACTGAGCCACCTGGGAAGCCCCATCTCTGCTTGACCAAATCACAACCCTCTGGGACTGACCCTTCTTCTAAGAAACCTTTCTCATCCAATTTGATTCCCACTTTTAGTTTGGGACTAGCAGATGCAAACTTGTTGAAGCTGAAACGGCAATCCTTTGGCCACCTGATTCGAAGAACTGACTCACTGAAAAAGACCCTGATGCTGAGAAAGATTGAAGGCGGGAGGAGAAGGGGACGACAGAGGATGAGCTGGGTGGATGGCGTCACTGACTCGATGGACATGAGTTTGAGTAAACTCCGGGAGATGGTGATGGACAGGGAGGCCTGATGTGCTGCAGTCCATGGGTCACAAAGAGTCTGACACAACTGAGCAACTGAACTGAACTGAACGTACACAGCATGGAAAAACAGCAAGGTTCTCCTGTATAGCACAAGGAACTCTGTCCGACATTCTGATAAACCATAATGGATAAGGAATATGAAAGAGGATGTTTATATGTGTATAACTGAGTCACTTTGCTGCAGGGCAGAAACACACACACCTGTGTAAATCAACTATACTTCAATAAAGTAAAGTTTCAAAATTCTTTCAGGGGAGTTTGGGGAAGAATGGATCCGTGTATATGCATGCCTGAGTCCCTGTGCTGTCCACTTGAAACTATCAAAACATTATAAACTGGCTATACTCCAGTATAAAATAAAAAGTCTTAAAAAAAAAAAAGAAAAGTCAAGTACTCTTGCTAATGAGCATTTAGTTGGTGGTCTATTTCATCCCGGGGCTCATTGGTATAGCTCACTCATTCCTGCCACCACATTGTGAATTGATCACCAATAGTAAATCTTCACAAAGCATGAGAAGGTACAGATGAAGGAATGTGATGTATATGTAGGGACACGGAATTCTCATATCTAAGAACTCCTTGCAAAGCGGACTACTGGTGGAACTCGACAGCTAAGAATTTGTAACTCAGTTCATAAACATGCTGGGATGCCATCTCCTCAGCTATTTTAACAGCAAACACAATAAAAATGGCACTTGGGTCGCATGAAGGTAACATAAACAACGCTAGATAAAAGCAACATCTATTGCTACCTTGTACTGCTTATAAACCCAAGCCATTAAGAGTCGGAGAGGAAAAGAAATGTTTCCAAGCTCCTAAACACACACACACGTGCAGGGTTTGGGTGGGAAGTGAGAGGTTATGAATTATTCCAAGTTTTCGTTTATTACTTTGTTTCTTTTCAAACCCATGTGGAACTCGTTAAGAGTTCTTTTCCATTGGCGTTCTCTGCTACACAGAAACAATAATATAATCTGGAAACCAAAAGGGCCGGACTTGGAGGGAAAAACAGAACCTGGGAAGCTCCGACCCAGAGCATGTTTCTGATGAGATCGGTGGGTTCAGAGGCTCTAGTGTAGATTCCACTGTAAATCATATATCCTGCTCTTTCATCTCAGACTTCTCTCATAACGAGTGAATCTTTATTGCTCAATTCTGAGGCTTGGCTGTTCTTCCTGAAGCGGCTTCTGTTTATTGTGGCAAGCGGTTTAAAGAAAAATAGTGGTCTCTGTGCATTCGATGTAGGGAATTCCAGTGAGGAAGCGGTTGTTTATATGTCCCCGGGGTCCGTGGAGAGTCCTGGGTGGGTGACTCGGTCACGGCTGAGGTTTCACGTCCTCGGGGAAATCTTGGAAACTCAGGTCTTCAGAGACATCTCCCTTACAGATTACGATCCCATCTAATTCCAAACTCCCAACCCCTCCATGCTCCAGCTCCCACCCGCTTCGGCAACCACACGTCTGTTCTGTGAGTATGTTTCTGTTTCACAGATAACTTTATTTGTGTCATGTTTTAGATTCCACATATAAGTGATATCATACGGTATTTGTATTTTTCTGTCTGACTTACTTCGCTCAGTATGACCATCTCTAGGTCCATCCGTGTTGCTGCAGATAGCATGATTTTATTCTTTTTCATGGCTGAGTAATATTCCATTGCATATATGTACCATGGCTTCATTATCCATTCTTCTGTTGCGGCACACTTAGGTTGTTTCCAAGTATTGGCTATTGCGAATAGTACTGCTGTGAATATTAGGGTGCATGGATCTTTTTGCATTAAGAGTTTTATCTGGATATATGCCCAGGAATAGGATTGCTGAATCATATGGTAGTTCTATTTTTACTTTTTTTTTTTTTTGGAAACTTCGTACTGGGCTTTCCTGGTGGCTCAGACGGCAAAGCATCTGCCTACAATGCGGGAGACCTGGATCAATCCCTGGGTTGGGAAGATCCCCTGGAGAAGGAAATGGCAACCCACTCCAGTACTCTTGCCTGGAGAATCCCATAGACAGAAAAGCCTGGTGGGCTACAGTGCATGGGGTCTCGAGGCGTCTGACACAACTGAGCAACGTCACTTTCACTTTTCATACTGTTTTCCATAGTGGCTGCACCAATTAGCATTCCCACCAACAGCATAAGAGGGTTCCCTTCTCTCCACATGCTCTTCAGCATTTGTTATATGTAGCTTTTTTTTTTTTTAAATGATGGCCATTCTGACTGGTGTGGGGTGATACTTCACTGTAGTTTTTTTTCTCTCATTGCAGTTTTGATTTGCATTTCTCTAATAATTAGCAAAGTTGAGCATCTTTTCCTGTGCTTATTGGCCATTTGTATTTCTAGAAAGATTTTTCTTAATGCTTGCTCTGTGGGGCCAGATGCAGATTCTCCTGAGTAGAAAAGTCCTTGTTTCTTTTTTTAGAGCATCAGCCAGAATGAGAAGCAGAAGCAGAGTTCTGAGCGTCACGTAGGTAGTGCTCCTCCAGACACGCTATCTTCCTAATAACCATCAGAATGTTTGTTGTCAACCACGACTTTGGGATGTATAGCCAGTACTGCATGCGTACTAAGCGTCTCTTTGTGGCCCCATGGACTGTAGCCCACCAGGCTCCTCTGTCCAGTGGAATTCTCCAGGCAAGAATATTGGAGTGGGTTGCCATGTCTTCCTCCAAGGGATCTTCCCGACCCAGGGCTAGAACCCACATACGTCTCTTATGTCTCCTGCATTGGCAGGCGGGTTCTTTACCACTAGCGCCCATCTGGGTTAACCAGTAGAGTGGAACATAAAACCCACATAAGAAATCGAACAGCTGAGCAAGAGAATAAGCTATATGTTTTCACAGACCGTCTGATCGATGAAGTAGCTACGCTGACAATGATGTATGTAAGAAAGACCTCCACGAGAAGACTTAGCAGAAGTGTTCGAGACTTCCACGAAGAAAAGGTCACAGCGATTCTGGTAGATATGAAAAGATGCTTATTATCTGCCTGTATGGATACCAACACATCGAAGACATGTGACATCAACACATCACTCTACTTAAATTTTTAGCTGCTCCCTTGTTGAATTAGCTCAGTGATTCTTTTTTTTTAAATATTTATTTGACTGCATCGGGTTTTAATTGGGGCATGCGGTATCTCTCGTTGCAGCATGATGTCTAGTTTTGGAACAGGGGCTTACCTGCTCCACAGCATGTGGGATTCCAACCAGGGATCGAACTGGCATCCCCGGCGTTGCAAAGTGGATCCTCAGCCACTGTACCACCAGGGAAGTCCCTCAGTGATTCCTTCACAAAGAATTTTTAATTCTTTAATAAAGGAAGAAGCTTAAAGATTGAAAAAAATTAAAAATGCTTTTAAAAATATGGGAGGTGCAACTCATGTCCTTCTGTGGAAAGATTCAACCTCAAAAAAAAAAAAATACAAATATTGCAAAACTAATCTGTGTTTTCAAAAATTTCCAGGTGAAATGCTGATGACTTTTTGAGATCTTTGCCCTTGAAATTTATCTCCAAGCAAAACTGGGCAAAATGCAGATGGCAATATGGAAAATATTAAGAGACTTGCACGGTCATATTAAAATATGAGATTTGAACTGTCATTAAAATATAGTATAAAACACTCTACAATAAGCCACAGAACAGACACCTGCAGGCATATTTAATGTGAGAAAAACTTCTGACCGCTGGGGAAGTACCACATCAATACCTCGTGTTAGAAAAATTGGTATAATTGGTCAAAAAAATTAGATTTTTCATCTTATACCACAGAGCTAAGTGAGTTACAAATGTTCTCAGTTTTGATATTTGAAAGTGAAAAATATCATAAAAGCTCGGAGGAGAATATCTGATCTCAGCATGAAGCACTTTCTAAACATAGCTAAAGGATTTTTTAAAAAATGAAAAAGATGAATGCAAGAGGAAAAAATGAGAGATATTTTGTTATTTCTCAACCTACCAACAATTTAAAACTGCTGTCGTTTGAAAAACTGCCATTCTACAAGCAAAACTGCAAAAAATGATGACTAAAAAAAAAAGTATTTGTGATGCTTAGAACAAGTATTAACGCCTTGCTGTGTATTTGCGGTATTTTGGACATGCTGATGCCTTGTTATGCAAATTATTGTCTCTACTCAGACAGCAAAGTGTAAACAGCTCAAAAGCTCATAAATAATTCCGTCGTGAAATGGACAAGTTATGTATTTTGACTGTTAATGAAGAAATGCGAAAGACAGAAAATACACGGGTATCTTTGAGTATGAAATTAGGAGTTCTTAAAATGGGAGCAGTTCTTGGGCAGAACTGTGTGGAAACATAGTATCTTTCTATGCCAGTACAGTGGCAACAGAAATTGGAAAGCCTCGTAGGGTTTTCTGAGGCACTTCCAGAATGCTTGGCAAGAAACTTAAAAATGTTCACACCCTTCAGGGTTGCAGTGATCTATCTCGGGATTCAGAGATTTATGGGAGAGCCTTTGCAGAGATGGCCAAACGTGCAAAATACCATGAACAGCCACCAAGACAGGATTCAACTCTTAACGGCATGTGCATTGAATGGGGTCTTTGTCTGACGACATGGGGAAACTCAAGTCATGTTATTGTTATGTGGGAAACAAATGGGCTGACCACTACGCGTGCATGCTGAATCGCTTCAGTCGTGTCCGACTCTCTGCGACCCCATGGACTGTAGCCTGCCAGGCTCTTCTGTCCATGGGATTCTCCAGGCAAGAATACTGAAGTGGGTTGCCATTCACTTCTCCAGGGGATCTTCCTGCTCCAGGGATCGAACCCAGGTCTCTTACGTCTCTTGCACTGGCAGGAGGGTTCTTTACCCCTAGTGCCAGCTGGGAAGCCCTAACACCATATAGTTTGGCTTATAAACAGAACATATATGTGTATGTGTGTGTGCATGATGTAACTGTTGCTCAATCGTGTCCGACTCTTTGCGACCCCATGGACTGCAGCACGCCAGGCTTCCCTGTCCATCACCATCTCCCCGAGTTTGCTCAAACTCATGTCCACTGAGTCCGGGATACCCTCCAACCATCTCATCCTCTGCCACCCCCTTCTCCTTCTGCCGTCAATCTTTCCCGGCATCAGGGTGTTTTGCAATGTGTGTGTGTGTGTATTTTTTTGCATACACTTAGCAAAATCTGAGCATGTTTCGAGTGTTTTTTTCCTGGTCCCTGGTAGCTCACATGGTAAACAATCTCCCTGCAAGTGCAAGAGACCCCTGGGTCAGGAAGACCCCCTGGAGGAGGGCACGGCAGCCCACTCCAGTATTCCTGCCTGGAGAATCCCACGGACAGAGGGGCCGGGTGGGCTACAGTCTGTGGGGTTGCAAAGAGTTGGACACGACTGAGCAACCAACACACAACACAGTGTGATTGTGAATTTTTGTGTTTTATACTTTCCATTTTCTCCTATATGTGTTATTTATAGTTATTTATACAACGTATACCGCAGAATAAGGCTTTACAAAAACTCAGTTGAGTACGGGCGAGTACGGGCTTGCTGTGTGAAAACAGCAGAAACTGGGTCTTCTCCTCCCAAAAGGCTCCCCCACCCCCGACCAGATCTGTGTTTTGTTGTTATTGCTCTTTAGTTGCTAAGTCCTTTCCGAGTCTTAGCGACCCCACGGACTGTAGCCCACCAGGCTCCTCCGTCCGTGGGATTTCTCGTTTCTGGATAAATCTTTAAGTCCCTCCAGGAACCTGGCCTCACGGTGGGTGGCCTTGTGAGCACTTTCCTGGTTTCTGCTGGAAAGACGACAAGAGAGATCACTTTCCCCGTATTTTGAAATGGACTCAGGGCGGTATTTTCTGTAGGAAAAATCTCGGCGGTTATTTTTCTAATTATTAGTTTTAAATCCCGGCTTTGACAGAGTCTCACTTTCCAGAATCAGCAAAAAGAATATGAAACAGCAGTGGATAGTAATCCTGTCCCCTGAAAATTGTGCTTTTAAGCTCTTCTTTTAACTAGTAATTTAAAATAGACCTCCGGCTCCTGCCATTGTCCAGGAAGAAAAATAGAAAGAAAAAAAAAAAAGCTTGTACACAGAATCTATTTTTATAATCATTGAGAGAAAGATCTTGAGGAAGCCCATAAACTCCCAGCCTTCATCTAGACCTAGAAAAAGTATCACTGAATTATCCTGACATATTTCACAGATGCTTATATACCATAAAGTAATAGAAAAAAAAAAAGAGAGAGGGACTGCAGAAACATTCACGGTACACAGGAAGTCTCTTGGATTTGTTTTATCATTATTTTTAGGCTCACGTTGCCAGACCTGAATGGAGAAAATGTGTTAGTCACTCAGTCGTGTCTGACTCTTTGCGACCCCATGGACCGTAGCCCGCCAGGCTCCTCTGTCCATGGGATGCTCCAGGCAAGAATACTGGAGTGGGTTGCCATTCCCTTCTCCAAATGGAGAAAATAGCCTTGTTTTTTTTCCTCCCAAAAGCCGTGTGAGTGCGCTTATTTTTCAAAAAATGGAAAGTTGAATGAGGTTTCTCACTAACAGTGCATCTCTGCTCCTAATCCTTTTATGACTTTGTAAAAATCAAAATACAGTTTATTCGTTCTATTCTTTTAAAAATATTTGTGTATTTGGCTGCACAGGGTCTTAGCTGAGGCACACAGGATCTTGACTTGCAGCACGCAAACTCTTAGTGGCAGCACGTGGAACCTAGTTCCCTGACCAGGAATCGAACCCGGGACCCCCTGCTTGGGGAGCGTGGAGTGTCAGCCTTTCCAAGGACAGTGTGGAAGTCTCAGTGGTATACAGTGCCTGAACGTGCTTTGCAAACCATAGACGTTTTAAACCCAGGGGGATAACAGCAAGAATTCTGGAAACAGCAATGCATACTTGCATGCGTGTGCACACGTGTGAGTCAATTCAGTCGTGTCTGACTCTTTGAGACCCCGTGGGCCGTAGCCCCCACCAGGCTCCTCTGTCCATGGGATTCTCCAGGTGAGAATATACTGGAGTGGGTTGCCATGCCCTTCTCCAGGGGATCTACCTGACCCAGGGATCGAACTCACATCTCCTGTATCTCTTGCATTGCATATCTAATTTTGAAGTATCTAAGTCTCAGTGTGACTGTCTTTACTAGAAAATTTTTAAGAGTTGAGTTTTTTTTAGGAATGCTATAACCAATTACACCAAACTGGGTGGCTTAAAACAAGAAATTCATCCATCCTTGATAATAGATTTCCGTCTATTTTCATTGTCTCCTAGCTAGTTAGCTAGCTATTATCTACCTACTATATATGTATGTATCAATCATCTGTCTACTTAGCTATTTCCATAATTCATCCATGCATCCATCCACACATCTGTATCTATATATCATATATTGTCTATGAATCATACGTATCATCTACTATATATTTATGTATCTATCACCTATCTTTCTATACATTCATTTATCCACATACCTATTTGTCTCATCTATCATCTATCTTATCTATCATATCAGCCTATTTTCTGTCATCTTTATCATCATCTAGCTAGCTAGCTATTACCTACTATATATTTATGTATCCGTGTTTCCCTGGTGGCTCAGCTGGTAAAGAACCCGCCTGCAATGCAGGAGCCGCAGCAACTGTGAGTTCAATCCCTGGGTGGGGGAGAGCCCCTGGAGGAGGGCATGGCAACCCACTCCAGGATGGTTGCCTGGAGAATTCCCATGGACAGAAGAGCCTGGAAGGCTACAGACCACAGGGTCACAAAAAGTCAGACACGAATGAAGTGAGTTAGCACCCAGGCACTATTTTATGTATCTATCAATCATTTGTCCACCTATCCATCCATCCATCCACACATCTATCTATCTTATATATCATCTATGTCTCTATACATCATCTATCTAGGAATCTACATACTGTCTACCTATCAATCATATCTATCTATACATACATATCTATACACGTATCTATCAATCAACTATCCACTCGTTTATCCACATACCTATTTATCTATCTGATCTATCATATCATTGAGAGAGTCAACTCCTAGGCAGGCTGATAAGAAGTCTGGGGGTCCCCAAGGAGAGAGGGGTCTGGAATTCTCAAGGAGGAGGAAAGGACAAACTTTTTTTTTTCTTCTACATTCCTTAGGATTATATAACACTAGTGTATCCTGCTTGAGGACAGTTTCTGGAAAAAAAAACCTTCTGGCTAATCCTGTTATCTTAAAATGTAAATTATGGCAGTGGGTCTAGTAAGGTCTTTACAACCTCCAGACATTCTTTTGATTCACTGAAATAACTAATTAAAAGTATATGACTCCACTGCTAACACTAGCGAGGGGGCACTCTTTCTGCCCCCTTCTGATGTCTATGTCAAAAGCTTTCTCTATCTCTTTTATAGTTTAATAAAACTTTATTACACAGAAGCTCTGAGCAATCAAGCCTAGTCTCTGTCCCTAGATTGAATTCCTCTCCTCTGGAGGCCAGGAATCCCGGTCTCTTTCATGGTTCAGCAACAACCTTTCATCTAGCTATTTTGTATCGTCTACCATATACATATATGATATACTGACCTGATGGACATGGGTTTGAGCAAGCTCTGGGAGTTGGTGATGGACAGGGAAGCCTGGTGTGCTGCAGTCCATGGGGTCACAGAGGCAGACACGACTGAGCAACTGAACTGATATACGTATATATCTATCAACCATCTATCCATCCATCCATCCATCCATCTATCATCTATGGATCATCTAGCTATCTATCTATGTATTGTCTATCTATCAAATTGTGCCTACTTAAGATCTCTCATGGTGGTTCTCAACTAAGGGTGATGGGAGGGCACTGAAAATATTTAGAGCCATTACTTGACTGCTACGCACCTGGAGTGGAAGACGCTACGGGCGCTCTGTGGGTATGGCCTACAGATGCTGCTAAACACCCCACGATGCACACCACAGCCCCCACTCCAGAAGATGACCCAGCCCTCAAAGTTCTTGCTGCTAACGTTGACAAACCCTGTCTGAGATAAAGCGTTTGTCTACGGAGCATGAACGCTTCAAGCAGGACATGTTTCCAACACATCTGGGTGCCCTGGTACCCCATCGTGGTACCTGGCACATCCTAAGGGCTGTGGAAGTATCCTTAAGCCCATAAACAGATTCATGCATGGGACAGTATCCACGCTTCCCAGAATGGTGGGAAGCCAAGCTCTCTTTAGTTTCAATGACTGCTATTCTTTCCAGATTGGTGGCATGGTGAAAACTCACCTTCTTCCCAAATAGTTATCTTGAGTTGCTTTTTACCCGCTCCTCAGGGCAGAAAGCTAAAACATGCATGGGACATGCACCCAAGATGTCTCTTTCCTAAATAAAATCAGCGGAAGGATTGCTGTGACACCATTTTTTCAGCCTCAAATTATCTTGGTTCAGATTGGGACTGTTTCCACACCGCCTTCCTGTCAAAGGGGTTGCCAGAGCCACCCTCTTGGACTCAGTTCCTTTGTAATAAAAAGAGTTGCAGAGAATGGAGTGATTCCAGTGTGGTGGATAAAAGCAATTTTTAACCAATCTAATTTATTAAGTTTTTTTTTGACGTGGACCACCATTTTTAAAGTCTTTATTGAATTTCTTACAATTCTACTTCCATTTTAGGTTTGGGTTTTTTGGCTCCGAGGCATGTGGGATCGTCAAAGTCTTAACCACTGGATCACCAGGGAAGTTCCTCAACCAATCTGATTTAAAAATCAAATGCAAGTCATGTGCTTCTGCCCTTGAAAAATATCACTGTCATGACTGCTTGGCTCTTTGGAAAATATTATTTTATTATCCAATGTACACTATATGGACCTTAAAAATACAGTAAAGCAGTCATGGAAATAACAGATCAACTTTCAGTGGACACAGACAGGAGGAAAGTGATTTCCGGGCTTGTCCAGAAGGCAAAGGGGGTTTATTCTCTGGGGTCACAACTTTGCTTTCTGCTCCGTCTCATCTCATCTCCCTACAACTCTCATGGGATAAACTCTGTTATAAACAAGGAAATTCAGTATGTCACTCCCCACCACCACCACCCCCACACACACCACACGATCCCTGGGAACAGTAATATCTTCGTGGTTCATGAATTTGAAGGAAGTTGAGGAGGAACTTGATTCAATTGCATTTCCATGCCTACTCTAATGTATCCAAGTCTTGTAAAGACCAATAATTTACTATTTTTAATGAGACAGAAAGTACGTCTTTTGCTTTCTACTCTCATCGTCTGATTAGAAAGAAAATATATATATATAAAACACTATATAAAAAGTGAGTTCCAGGGAGAAAGCATTCTTATAAAATGAGAGATGTATTGTATGACACTTGTACGTGGGGAAAAAATAAAATTCAATCATTGTAGTTCTCAGCCCTTGTTGGGCAAAGCGGAATTCTGAAATAACAGAAAGATGGATACTCATTCTAGAAGGTTCTATGGTGCTGAAACTGCAGCAGGTTAACTAGGGAACTCATTTTGCAGGCGGGTAGCGAGGCACAGTGAATCTCTATGATTTATTTGCAGTGAGAGCTCCTTAGGGATCCTACAGACGCTCGTTCAAGCGGCAGGGTGGTGCCCGTGACTCACAAATTGAGATCGGCACCCAAGTCCCGTGAAAAGCAAGACCAGAGCACTTGGCATCCTGTAAACATGTCACAAAGTCCCCCCACAGCGGCAGACACCTCCTTACAGACTCTACGGTTGCTACCTCTCGTCATCAAGCGCGGGTCAAGGTCAACGTGAGCCTGAAACCCACCAATCCAGAGAGGGGCTGCCACTGTTGACGATGTCCAGTCGCTCAGTCGTGTCCGACTCTTTGCGACCCCATGGACTGCAGCACGCCAAGCTCCCCTGTCCTTCACCATCTCCCCGGAGTTTGCTCAAACTCATGTCCATTGAGTCTGTGATGCCATCCAACCATCTCATACTCCGTCACCCTATCTCCTTTTGCCTTCAGTCTTTCCTGTCATGCCACCATGACCCAAGACAAGCCCTTTTCGATCTCTGACCTTCTGGCCCCAGCTGTGACCCCCAAAGCAGGCTTCGTGCTAACTTCCCAAGCAATGGCAACCCACTCCAGTATTCTCGCCTGGAGAATTCCATAGACAGAGGAGACAGGTGGGCTACCGTCCAGGGAGGGGAGGGGGGTGTCACAGAGAATCCCACACGACTGAGCGACAAACGCTTTCAGTTTCAGGTGACAGGCCTGGAGTCCCCGCCGTCTGGTTTGGCATTTCAGTAGATGTGGACGTAGGTGGTCTTAGAGTCGCTGCCCAGGAGGTTTTTTGCAGTGCATTTGTAGAAGCCGGCGTCTCTCTGGGTGGCCTGCTGGATGGTTAGGGATCCCTGCGGGTGCAGGAATCTGTTGCCATAGAGACGGGGCTGAGTCCCCACGGTGAGCTGCGACTTGTCGGGCAGCTCCCAGCTTATCTCGGCTTTGGGGATGCCCATGGCCATGCAGCTGATCTTCACGGTGCTGCCAGGGCGGGCGTAGATGACCGGCGTGGGCTCGCTGGTGATCCGCGGGGGATAGGCGATGACTATCACCGGGACGCTCACGACAGAAGCTCCGTGTTCGCCGTCCGCGTTGCACACGTAGGTGCCGCGGTCGAAGACTGAGGCATCCCGCACGGTAAGGGTGCCGTTCTCCCAGAGGGCGAAGCGTCCCCGGACCTGGGGGCCGTCCAGCACCACGCCGCTGGGCAGCGTCCAGGAGGGGCGCGTCCCCCGGGTGCCCGGGGGTACGCAGGGCAGCCGCAAGGTCTCGCCGTTGACGATGCTGACCAGGTTGTGGTAGCGCTTGCTTGTCTCGGGCTTCAGCCCCACCTTCAGGGACACCAGCCTCTCCGTGTGGCCCGCCGAGTTGCTGGCCACGCAGCGGTAGGCGCCGGCGTCCTCGGAAGAGAGGCCGCTGACGTGAAGCATGCCGTCCCCCTTGTGGAAGAACCTGTGGAGCCGCTGGCCACTCCGCAGCTCCGTCCCGTTGGGCAGGACCCACAGCAGCGCGGGCGTCGGGGTGCCCGCGGCCGAGCAGTTGAGACTGATGGTGTGGCCGGCCATGGCCGTGATCTTCTCGCTGACCGGGTCGTGGAAGATGGGCTTCTCCAGGGGCTCCAGGACGGTGAGCTGGACCACCAGGCGGGCCTCCCCGCCTTCGTTGCGCCCGATGCACGCCAGCTGCACCGAGTCGCTCGTCCGCAGGCTCTTGATGTCCAGGGTTCCGTTGCGATGGATGGTGATGCGGTTTCCGTAGTAGGGGGCAGGCAGGACCACGCCCTCGGGGAAGGCCCAGAGCACCCTGGGCGTGGGCACCCCTTCTGCCCGGCAGTCGATGAGCTTGCGGCTCCCGCCGGGGGCCACCTCCCGTACGGTGGTGATGGCTTCGGGGTAGCCGTTGATGATGGGCGGCTGCACGTGGACATGGATCCAGACAGTCTTCCGGTCCTCCCCGGCGCTGTTCCTGACCACGCACGTGTAGTTGCCGCTGTCGGAGCGCTGGGCCTTCTGGATGAGCAGCGTGCCATCCTGGTAGACCTGGTACTTGTCGGACAAGGCAGGGATGAGCCGGTGGGTGGGAGACAGCCAAGTGATCTTGGGCGTGGGCTCCCCTTGGGCCTCGCAGGCCACGGTGACCACGTCCCCGTAGGGCACCTGAATCACCGAGTACGTCTTGTTGCGGATGGCGGCCGGCTCGCTCACCACCTTGACACGCACGCGCATCTCGTCCTTGCCGACCCGGTTTTCGGCGAAGCACGTGTAGTCCCCTTCCTCCCGCGGGCCCACCTCGTTGAAGTAGAGGGTCCCGTTGTGGAACACCACGTAGCGCTTGGCCCGTCCGCCGCTGTCGTCCGCCTGCATGAAGGAGTTGACCAGGCTGCCGTCCGGGAGGCTCCAGGAGATCTCGGGGTTGGGGAGCCCCGTGGCCAGGCAGTCCACCTTGAGGTCGCCCCCGTAGAGGACCCGGTGGTCGTTGGCTTCCTTGTGCTGGATCTTGGCGGCCTTCATCACCACGTTCACCTTGAGAGCCACGAAGTCGTCGCCCACCTTGTTCCGGGCGACGCACAGGTAATCCCCCGCGTCTTTGTCGGTGACCGACTTGACCACCAGCGTCCCGTTGGCGAACGCCTTGATCCTGGTGTCGAAGCTGATGGGGAAGAAGGAAAGGAGGAAGAATGTCAGTCTCCCAAACGCTCTCTCGCCTGGCTTGAGATCACCAAAGCCAGACAGAAACTTGAGGTCCTGACAACTACCGGCGCTCAGGCTGTTGCTTATAGTCACTAAGTCGTGTTCAACTCTTTGTGACCCCGCGGACTGGAGCCCGCCAGGCTCCTCTGTCCATGGGATTCTCCAGGCAAGAACACTGAAGGGGGTTCCATGCCCCTTCTCCAGGGGATCTTCCCCACCCAGGAATCGTACCCTCATCTCCTGCACCGCAGGCAGATTCTTTTATCACTGAGTCACCTACTCCATGGGATTCACCAGGCAAGAATACTGGAGTGGGTTGCCATGCCCCTTCTCCAGGGCATCTTCCCCACCCAGGGATCGAACTTGTGTCTCCTGCACTGGAAGGCACATTCTCTACTGCTGAGTCACCAGGGAAGCTCCACCAATACACAAGGCTGCCGCTCATAACGTCAGGCGGTTTTTGCAGCCAAGAGGGGACACTATCCAAACACAGAAGCAATTTATTTACCATGAATAAGAACCTCCCTGTGGAGCCTGCCCTCTGGCTGGGCTGGCCCCGGATTATAAGATTCGAAATGCAGCCTACGACATCAACCCTGTTAGCGTGGGTGTGTCTGTGTGTGTGTGTGTGTATTAAATATTTGCATGCGGTGCGGTGCTTAGGGTAATGATAAAATCAGATCAAATGCTACAGTCACAGACAGAATGAATATGCATTAACCTTAGGAAGAGGTGAAATTTTTCCTAAAGAAAGCGCTTTACAGACGATTTCTACTCTTGACAGTTCTTATGCTGCTGGACTGAACTGTGAGACAAACAGGAAGCAAAGTGGCAAAAACGTGGATCACGGAGGTGCGGTGACCTGAAGAGTTTCCATGCTAAGGTAGGATGCTTCAGAACTTGATGCTGTTGGTCTACGAGTTTCTTCTCTAAAATATGTCAATGTCAATGTGTCAGTGGTTCAGTCGTGTCTGACTATTTGCAACCCCCATAGACTGTAGTCCACCAGGCTCCTCTGTCCATGGGATTCTCCAGGCAAGAATATGGAAGTGGGTTGCCATTTCCTTTTCCACTAAAGCCTTAAGATCCTCACCAGCTTGCACTCCCCTATGCTGACATGCCATTTCTCCACTCAGTAGACCTACATTCACACGCTGCTGAGTTAATATGTAAGAAGAAAATTTTTTCAGCATAAAGGGGCAACATGGAAAGTAAGACACAAATAGCTACCCTAGCTACGGGACATTTTTATAAATATGTATTGGCATCTCCTCCAGCAGTGCAGAGCTAATGCTTTGAATAACGGGTTAAGACATTTGGGAAGCTGCTGCTGTAAAAGTGTCCAACATCTCAGTTACTTATAAATTATCATTCTGGCTTCTGTAGGGGGAACTTGAACATTCATCCCTAAATATTTCCTACATACTGCATCATTCTCATAGCATGTATGGAATGGCTAATTAAAAAAAAAAAATGCCTATGACGAAATTCAACCTGTTAACCTGATTGCTGTTGTTGTTAAGTCATGGCTGACTCCTTAGAGACACCATGGACTGTAGCCCGCCAGGCTCCTCTGTCCATGGGATTCTCCAGGCAAGAATACTGGAGTCGGTTGCCATTTCCTTCTCCAGGGGATCTTCCCGACCCAGGAATCAAACCCAGGTCTCCTGCACTGTGGAGAGATTCTTTACCAACTGAGCTATAAGCACCTATTGGAGAGGACCAAAAAAACTGTTTCGTTGGCCATGGGAAAGAGAGTCAAGTCTGTGTGAATTAGTTGGTCACTGGATAGCGGTGGAGAAGACAAAGATATCTTAATGTGTCTTGGAGTCAGACTCCAGAAATGTATACAGTAGCACATGTCTGCAAACATTTAGAAACGCCTATGGCAGCAAACCATAGTCTTGGTCACAATCAGAATCAACAGAGCAAGTCTGAAAAAGAGGCCTGGCTCCACCGCACAGGAGACTTGGCTGCAAGACGCGAAAGTCCAATATCTCTGTTTTTTAAACAATCTGAGCGTGTAGGCGGGGCAGAGAGCCCACTCCTTTATAAAACTCCCATGGGCTGTTTAATGACACTTTTTCTGAGAATGTAATTAGCCAGAAGCTAGGAATAATGAAGCTACAGAGACCGCCGTTTATGATTTACAGCGAGAAGCCGGTAGGAGGGCCCCTGTTGACGCTGGAATGACCATCCTTCATCTCAGCGTCCGTTCAACACTTGCCTCAGCCTTGCCAATGTCAATGGAAAATAGGCCTCCACGTGGCAGGACACCGGCCCAGCTGGAAGATATTCTGGGGAAAACTGGGTACGTGGTATTTCGGGTTGACTGTGCTAAAGTTCACGAGGTACCACCCAGCCGCCTGAAGTTAAAATATACAGGCTGCGAGAACACTACAGCCTCCTTTTCCTGCACTGGAAGGAGGCTGGGCGGCCGCACAGAACCTTGGACGCTGCTTTTTTGGTCCTGTCCCCGGGGAGGAGCCCACACCTAGCTCCCCGGCTCTGGAGGCTGAAGTGGGGGCGGGGGAGGGGGTCAACACGGCGTCATGGGTGTGGCTTTGCCTCCCAGCTGCCAACCACTGTCTCTTTCCTCTGCAGCTTAAAACACTGAATAAAGAGACAGTGGCCTTGGGGGGAACTAGCCCAGGATTTTGCAGCTTCGGCACTACTAATATCAGGGGCTGGATGAGTGTCCACGGTGGGGTGTCCTGTGCATGGTGGGGTTTTGGGCAGCACTCCTGGTCTATACTGATTAAACAGTAGCATGTAGGTAGGTATGTATGTATGTATGTGTGTATGGATGGATGTATGGATGGATGGATGTATGCATGGATGGATGGATGGATGGATAGATGGATGCATGTATGGACTGATGTATAGATAGATGTATGCATGGATGGATAGATAGATGGATGGATGGATAAATAATTAGACAGTCACTTAAGCTAGGTCAGCGTTTCTCAGCCTCCCCACTCTCTTTATGTGGGGCATCCTCTGCACTGTGGGGTGTGGAGGAGCATCCCTGGTCTCCACTCACCATGCCCAGGAGCACTCCCAGCCAAGCTGTGACAACCAGAAATGTCTCTGGATATTGTCAGATATCCCCTCAGGGCCAAGTCATCCCCGGTTGAGAACCACAGCTAGAGATGGATAGATGGATACATGGATAGATGGATGGATGGATGGGTAGATGGGTAGATAGACATATGGATGGATAGATGTATGTATGTTTGTATGTATGGATGGATAGATGGATGGATGGACATATGTATATACGTATGGATGGATAGATGTATGTATGTATGGATGGATAGATGGATAGATGGATAGATGTATATACGTATGGATGGATAGATGGATGGATGGATAGATGTATGTATGTATGTATGTATGGAGAGGTAGATGTATGTATGTATGTATGTATGGATGGGTAGATGGGTAGATGGATGGATGGACAGATGTATGTATGTATGTATGGATAGATGGATAGATGGATAGATGTATGTATGTATGTATGGATAGATGTATGTATGATTGTATGTATGGATGGATGGATAGATGGATGGATGGACAGATGTATGTATGTATGGATGGATAGATGGATGGATGGATAGATGTATGTATGGATGTATGGATAGATGGATAGATGTATGTATGTTTGTATGTATGGATGGATAGATGGATGGATGGACAGATGCATATATGTATGCATGTATGGATGGATAGAGAGATGGATGGATGGATGGATAGATGTATGTATGTTTGTATGTATGTATGGACAGATGGATGGATGGATGGACAGATGTATATATGGATGCATGTATGGATGGATAGAGGGATGGATGGATGGATGGAAGGACAGATGTATATATGGTTGCATGTATGGATGGATAGAGGGATGGATGGATGGATGGATAATTAGTCTCTCACGCTAGTTGAGGGTTTCTCAGCCTCAGCCCTGCTGACACCTGGACTGGACGACTCTCTCATATGGGGCATCCTGGGCACTGTGGGGTGGGGGGCAGCGTCCCTGGTCTCCACCCACCGCATGCCGGGAGCCCCACTCCCCCACTCCTGAAGTCACATCAACCAAAAATGGCTCCCAAAATTGCCCAAAGTCCCCTGGGGACAAAATCCCCCTTGGTTGAGACCCATTGCTGTAGATTCATGCATCTGGCCCTCAAAGACAGGGCAACAAGGCAAGGTGCTTTTTCTTGTAGCCAAAATGAAGTTTAAGAATTCCAAATGTGTGACCTTTGTGCTGTCATCGTGCCTTCCAATGTTTTGTTTTCCCCTCCTTTCCTTCTGTTGCTGCTACATTTTAACATAACACGTGGAGCTTCTATGTGTTTTGTTGAGATTCGATTATAGAAAGAGAAGGCAAATTGTTTTTATCTATCCTTTTGGTGTTGCTGTTTAGTCATTAAGCCGTGTCCGCCTCCTTGCAACCTAATGGACTGAAACCCGCCAGGCCCCTCTGTCTGTGGGATTTCCCAGACAAGAATACTGGAGTGGATTGCCATTTCCTTCTCCAATCTATTTAAAATGGTGTTAAAATATGATCACGAAAACAAAAGCTATCAGTTAATCTTTCTGTGTGCGTGTTGGGGGGACAGTTGAGGAGGAGGTAAGGGCCAGGTGTTTGTCTACATCTCTTGGGACTTCCCTGGCAGTCCAGTGGTTAGAACTCTGGCCTTCCACTAGCAGGGGGCAAGGGTTTGATCCCTGGTAAAGCAACTAAGATCCCACATGCCCCACGGTGCAGAGAAAAGAAAGATTGCATCACGTGAGAAAGAAATGCCCCTGCAGCCAGAAGACACAGGAAGCAGTGTCTGTGCCGATTGATTCCAGCGCCTGCTTAGTCGCTCAGCCGTGTCTGACTCTTTGCAACCCCACGGACCGTAGCCCGCCAGGCTCCTCTGTCCATGGGGATTCTCCAGGCAAGAATACTGAGTGGGTAGCCTTTCCTTTCTCCAGGGGATCCTCCCGACCCAGGGATCGAACCCAGGCCTTCTGCACTGCAGACGTACTCTTTACTTCTGAGCCACCAGGGAAGCCCAAGAATACCAGAGTGCGTAGCCTATCCCTTCTCCAGCGGATCTTCCCCACCCAGGAATCGAATCTCGGGGTCTCTCCGGCATTGCAGGAGGATTTTTTTTTCACCAACTGAGCTACCAGGGAAGCCCATTCATTCCAGACAAGGAGTCGTCCCCTTTTCTATCCAACCCCAAGAAAAGGTGTCCCTCCAAATCCCAATCGTTGGAAAAGACCCTGATGCTGGAAAAGACTGAAGGCGGGAGGAGAAGGGGACGACAGAGGATGAGATGGATGGCATCACCATCTCAACAGACATGAGTTTGAGCAAACTCTGGGAAACGGTGAAGGACCAGAGAAACACGGCATGCTGCAGTCCATGGGGTCACAAAGAGTCGGAGACGATCGAGCAACAAAGAAATTCCAAGGCGAGATGGAGGGAGGTGCCCTAACAAAAAAATTCCAAGGGGAGGCACGCGGAGGTGCCCGAGGATTGATGGTTAGGGCGGAGCGCCCCATACGTACGTACGTACCTGAAAAGCGCGTCGATCATCCGCTTGGACGGCAGCCTCCAGACGATGCGCGGCCAGGGGTCCCCGGAGGCGCTGCAGTCCAGCCGGAGGGTCCCCCCGTAGCGGACGTCGGTCCTCTGCGGGGAGGTGCCGGTGATGCGCGCGTTGGCGGCCGCGCGCTGGACCGTGAGCTGCACCGTCCGGCGCGCAGAGCCCACCAGGTTGGCGGCCACGCACTCGTAGCGCCCGCTGTCCTGGGGCGCCAGGTTGCGGATGTAGAGGGTCCCGTTGGGGAAGACGAAGAGGTTGCCGTGGACGAACTGCGAGGGGCGGATCTGGGTGCCGTCGCGGAGCACCCAACGTACGCTGGGCAGGGGCGCGGCGCGGGCCGTGCAGTGGATGTGGATGCTGAGGCCGGGCGGCAGCGAGATGTTCTCCGCCTTCTCCTGGTGGATGACCGGGGGCAGCGCCGCCACGTGCAGGCGGATGGCCAGGCTGTCGGCCCCCGCCGCGTTGCTGGCCACGCACTTGTAGACGCCCCTGTCTTGGAACGACGCCTCCTTGATGCTCAGCGTCCGGTTCTCGTGCAGCGTGACCCTGCCCTCCACGGGGGACACGGTCTGCCACACGCGCCCGTCGGGGAAGACCCAGGAGATCTGGGGCGCGGGGGTCCCCTTGGCCAGACACTCCATGGCGATGGTGTCGCCCAGGTAGACGGTGACATCCTTGTAGTGGGAGGCCAGGATCTGGGGCTGCTGCACGGTGACCGACAGGAGGACCACCATGCGGTCGGCCCCGTGCAGGTTTTTGGCCGTGCAGATGTACTGCCCGCGGTCCTGCACCTGGACGCTCCGAATGACGAAGGTGCCGTTCTTCAGGACCTCGAACCGCTGCAGTCTGGTGTTGGGGGTCATCAGAGCGCCTGGAAGTCAAAGAACAGCTGCCATCAGGTGCGATGCACACCGCGCCCCTTTCCACAAGGATGGAATAAAGGTGATTAGTTAACGGATCTGCGCGTTCAGCTGCCCAGTCGCTAAAGTCGTGTCTGACCCTTTGCGACCCCACTGGACCGTAGCCCACCAGGTTCCTCGGTCCATGGGATTCTCCCAGGCAGGAACACTGGAGTGGGTTGCCATTTCCTCCTCCAGGGCATTTTCCCGACGTAGGGATTGAACCTGAGTCTCCTGCGTTTGCAGGTGTTTTCTTTACCACTGAGCCATCAGGGAAACTCTTAAATCTAATTCTCCTCTTTATGTCCAACAGCAAAAAATCAAAAGGCCCAACCCTTAGGACTTCCATTAATCTTCTCCTGTGTGTGTGTGTGCTAAGTCGCTTCAGTTGTGGTTCAACCCTCTGTGACCCCGTGGACTGTAGCCCGCCAGGCTCCTCTGTCCGTGGGAATTCTCCAGGCAAGAATTCTGGAGTCGGCTTTAAATATACATATATCCCCTCCCTCTTGAACCTCCCTCCCACCCCCACCCCAGCCCTCTAGGTCATCACAGAGCCCCGAGCTGGGCTCCCTGGGCTATATACCAGCTTCCCACTAGGGATCTATTCTACACTTTGCAGTGGATGTACAGGGTGTCATGGATATACAGTCAGGCCCTGGAGAGTTATACGAGGGAAAAAGATCCTGTTTCCTCAACAAACACATTTTAAGTGGGAAAGAAATAGATGGCGTAGTGCTGTGTGCCAAGCCGTGTCCGACTCTCTGCGACACCAAACAGCAAAGGCAAAAGACCCACCCCCAGTACCTCCACGATCGGGTGCGCGCCTGCTAAGTCGCTTCCGTCGTGTCTAACTCTTTGCGACCCCATGGACTGCAGCCCACCAGGCTCCTCTGTCCGTGGGATTCTCCGGGCAAGAATACTGGAGTTGGGTTGCCAGGCCCTTCACTAGGGGATCTTCCTGACCCAGGGATCGAACTGGAGTCTTCTACACTGGCAGGTGGGTTCTTTACCACTGAGCCACCTGCGAAGCCCTTTAATTGATCGACTTCTCCTCTTTACGTCCACACAGCAGAGAGCAAAAGACCCACCCGGCCAGTACCTCCTATATTCCTCTTGACTCTTTCACGAAATCCCCGAATCAGGGTAAATGCCACCTTCACGCCGAGGCAGTGGGTATGGTTTTCAGAGAGGGTTCTGGAAGGCACCACGAAACCCAGGGTCTCCCAAGGCAGCCTCTCTGTTCCCTTTAGCTATTGGAGGGGCAGCTCCGGTTTGCTCAGCCCCAGCCTCCTTGAGTGGATGCTCAGGTCCTCCTCAAGTCCCCAGGTTGGCAGCAGGGATGCTCCAGGTTTGCGGTCACCGTTTCCCTTGGCCCGGCCAGGCTCCCGAGAGCAAGGTTGGGCGGGTCATCGTCTGTCCTGTGTGGCTGAGCTGAGCTCTAACGCATGCTTCCTGACACCCTCACCTCTACAGCTGGGGAGCATGTGTTCCTTTTTCTCCTCACCATCTATACAACCCCAAGAGGCACACGAAAAGATGCTCAGCATCACTAATTATCAGAGAAAGGCAAATCAAAACTACAATGAGGTATCAGCTCACACCGGTTAGAATGGTCATCAATGAAAAAAAAATCTACAAACGATATTAAAAAGCAGAGACATTACTTTGCCAACAAAGGTCCGTCTAGTCAAGGCTATGGTTTTTCCAGTATCATGTATGGATGTGAGAGTTGGACTATAAAGAAAGCTGAACGCCACAGAATTGATGCTTTTGAACTCTGGTGTTGGAGAAGACTCTTGAGAGTCCCTTAGACTGCAAGGAGATCCAACTAGTCCATCCTAAAGGAGATCAGTCCTGAATATTCATTGGAAGGACGGATGCTGAAGCTGAAACTCCCATACTTTGGCCACCTGATGTGAAGAGCTGACTCATTGGAAAAGACCCTGATGCTGGGAAGGATTGGGGGCAGGAGGAGAAGGGGATGACAGAGGATGAGATGGCTGGATGGCATCACTGACTCAATGGACATGAGTTTGAGTAAGCCCTGGGAGTTGGTGATGGGCAGGGAGGCCTGGCGGGCTGCAGTCCCTGGGGTCGCAAAGAGTCAGACACGACTGAGCAAGTGAACTGAACTGAACTGACAAATGATAAGTGCTGGAGAGGGTGTGGAGAGAAGGGAACCTCCTTGCACTAGAACTAACGTATGATACAGCAATCTCACTCCTGGGCATATACCCTGAGAAAACCATAACTCCAAAAAAAAAAAAAAAAAAACCACATGCAGCGCAGTGTTCACTGCAGCCCTGTTTACAGTAGCCTTGACATGGAAACAACCTAAGTGTCCATCGACAGATGAATGGATAAAGAAGATGAGGTACACACACACACACACACACATACACACAATGGGATATTATTCAGCCATGAAAAGGAACGAAATTGAGTCCATTGTAGAGATGTGGATGGACCCAGAGTTTGTCATACAGAGTGAAGTAAGTCAGAAAGTGAAAGTCGCTCAGTGGTGTCGGACTCTTTGCAACCCCACGGACTACACAGTCCATGGGATTCTCCAGGCCAGAACACTGGAGTAGGTAGCCTTTCCCTTCTCCAGGGGATCTCCCCGACCCAGGGATCGAACCTAGGTCTCCCACACTGCAGGCATATTCTTCACCAGCTGAGCCACCAGGGAAGCCAAAGAATACTGGAGTGGGTAGTCTAGCCCTTCTCCAGGGGATCTTCTTGACCCAGGAATCGAACTGGGGCCTCCTGCATTGCAGGCAGAGTCTTTACCAACCAAGCTACCAGGGAAGCCCTTACACAAGCACCCCAGTGTTCACTGCAGCACTGTTGACAGTAGCCATGACACAGAAGCAACCTAAGTGTTCATCAACAGATGGATGAATAAAGAAGATGTGGTACATATACACAACGGAATATTACTCAGCCATGAAAAGGAACGAAACAGTCTGTTCGCAGTGATGCGGATGAACCTAGAGTCTGTCACACAGAGTGAAGGAGGTCAGAAAGAGAAAATCAGATATTGCATATTAACGCCTACATATGGAATCTGGAAAGATGGTCCTGATGAACCTATTTGCAGGGCAGGAATAGAGATGCAGACATAGAGAAGGGACAGGTGGACACAGTGGGTGAAGGAGAAGGTGAGGTGAATCGGAAGAGTAACACTGACATATATACACGACCGTGTGGGAAATAGATAGATAGAGGGCAGCTGTGGTATAGCCCAGGGAGCTCAGCTCGGTCCTCTGTGATGACCTAGAGGGGTGGGATGGGGGCTGGGAGGTAGGCTTAAGAGGGAGGAGATATGTGGACACTTATGGCTGATTCACGTGGTTGCATAGCAGAAACCAACACAGCATTATGTAAAGAAATTATATTCCAATTAAAAAAAAACAACTGGAGGAAAAGGGTTAGTCGCTCACTCTTGTCTAACTCTTTGCGACCCCCGTGGACTGTAGCCCGCCAGGCTCCTCTGTCCATGGGGATTCTCCAGGCAAGAATACTGGAGTGGGTTGCCGTTTCCTTCTCCAAACAAAGGAAAAGCTGGTGCTAGAAGCAGAATCCTGGTCAGGCAGAGGAAGATGCAGGATGCTCTAAGGAGGGGGCATGGCCCAGGGACACTCTACGATGGAACAAGGTACAGAGGACGCTAGGTATCCGTGCAAAAGGGATCTCCTCAGTGGAGGGACATGCCTTCCATCCAAGGCACAGTCCTTTCCGAACCAAAACCCCTTGGTGTTCCCCGCTTGCTTCCTTCAGCAAATTCCTCATTAAATCATTAGGGAAGCGTTTGGCGTCCGACGTGGAGCCTATCCAAGCTGTCAGTAATCTGCCTGCGTCCAGCGTCTTTTCTCACAGTTGGAGAACGTCCAGCGTGTGTGAGATCAGCAGAGAATGTACAGCTGTCTCCAATGTAACGGCATCGGTCACTTCCTGGGTTATCTACAAGGCAGATGGAGGGGAAAAAAAAAAGAACCCAACTCTCTGAACAGAAGCCAAGCCTGAAGGACACAGCTGTGCTTGAGAGAGATGGAAAGACAAAGGGGAAAAGGGAGGTACAGTCCCGGAGACTGCAGGGCCGAAACAGAGACGCAGATTTGTGGACACAGCTGGGAGAGGAGAGGGCACGACGAACTGAGAGAGGAACACGGACATATATACCCCACACGTGTAAAATATAGAGCGCGTCTGGGAAGCTTCTGAGTAACACAAGGAGCTCAGCTCGCTGCTCTGTGATGACCTGGAGAGGCGGTCATCGCTTTTAGTTCCGTGCATCACCTAGAGTCTGTTTGGACACCGAAGCAGATGGGTCATTTTGGATGAAGCAAAGCGGTCTTTGCAGCACCCCGGTCTGCCAAGTAGAGACCGTCGTATAGTCCCTTGTCATACGGGCTGACTTTTCTCCTTCCACCATCAATTCCTATGTTGGAGTTGGGAACCGCCCCCAGAAGCTCAGAATGCGGCTGTACTTGGAGATGGTCTTTAAAGAGGGGATGAAGGTAAAAAAATGAGGTCTACGAGGGTGTGTCCTGATCTCATAGGGCCGGGGTTCTGATAAGAGGAGGAGATGGGGACACTAGACACACACAGACGAATGACCGCGTGAGGACACGGCCGTTGACACGCCGAAGAGGGTTCAGGAGGAACCAGGGCTGTGGTCACCTGGATCTTGGACTTCCAACCTCCCAAACGGTCCGAAAAGAAGTTGGCTGCCCCAGCCGCCACCTGGGAAGCCCTAAGCCTCAGTTAATAATGCTGCGTGTTTCCACAGCTGCTTTGAAAAATAAACCTCACACCCTTGTTCATTTCTTACTCCCCCGTCCCTGTAAAGAGATACACCCCTTGACAGATTCTCTAGAGTCCTTTCCCATCCCACCTACCTGTGGTCCTCTTCTGAGAGTCTCTGCTTCTATGCAGACTTCTTACGCTCAAGGAACTCTCCCCTCTCCACCTACCAACCCCGGTTAGAACGCCCGACGTGTAAACGCCCTACCTGTGGACACCTTGGTCCAAGTCACAAAGGGCTTGGGTTTCCCCGTGGCCTCACAGGGGAACATGACGTCCGTCTCTGCGGTGACGGTCACGGTCTGCGGGGATTTGGTGATGATCTGCGGCTTTTCCCCGAGCGTCCAGAATTTGGACGCAGGCAGCCCTCCGGCGGAGAAGAGCTTTGCGCTGCTGTGATGGAAGCTTCTGGAGGGCAGGGCGGAAGACATCGCGAAGGGGACGGAGCTCCGGGTGGAGGAGACTGGGGGCATGTTCCGTACGTTCGTGGGGGGTGGCGCTGTGGTCCTGGGGACGTGCAAGACGGGAGGCGCTGGGGGCCCCAGGTCCATGTGGAAGATGCTCTGAGAGTGGATCCGAGTGTAGGGACCTGGGTGGACCTTTCTGTCTCTCAACACCGGGGCTGCAGAGGTGGGTCGCTGAGGTTTCGGAGTACCTCCCAACTGGGGGAAAGAGAGGGTCCTGTTGATAAAGAAAGGGAATCTTCCGCTGGGAAAAGGAGGTGCTCTCGAATCCGGAGGCTTGCCCACGGGCTCTCTTAGATCAGGCAGGTGGTTATTTGCAAACGATCTGGAGTTGCCCGGGAATCGGTCAGTTCCTTGGCTGGTCGTCATACCCGGAACGCTAGGTTTGGACCCAGGCCACGAAACCACCATGGGAGTTGTCGGATAACTCGGTGATCTCGGAGTCGTCACGTGCCCGGCCTCCGGCCAAACCCTCGACGGGTACGCAGTGATTCCCGGTTTGCGGGTCAGGTGACGAGGGGGCTGGAAGGTGACCGAGTATCTGAAGGGACTTTGTGTGACCGCTTGCGGGGGTCTCACGGTTCCTCTTGGTGGGATCGGTGTGGCGGGAACTCTGGCTGGTTGGTGGAAAACCGGGACCCTCCAAGCCTCGTCTGGACCATCTGGAGCACGGGGAAGGATGTTTTTCATTGTGCCATCAAACGCTTCCTTTCTTAACTCCTCCTTTGGAGTCAAGGTAAACTTGTCCTGGTTGGAAGAGGGCGTAGATAGCTGGTCTGGCTTCGAGAGATGCCGAGTTACGTCGTTCTTCACTGAAGGCGCTTTGGTTTCTGGGATCCCCACGTAATGGAAGGAGACGTGGGGTTTGGAAGTTTTCCAGGCTGCTGACGTCCCTGAAGGAAGAGGTGGTGTGGGCTTTGTGGTGGTCTCTGCGGAGGACATGAGAGTCGTGGGTGGGAATGGCGATTCCGGCTCCTCCACCGGGGCAGGAGTGGACACGCGACTCTGGGGTCTGATTTCAGGACGGACGGTAGCGTGAGCGGTTTCACGGCCTCTCTGATCACGGACGGTGGTTTCTGCCGGACTCGAAGATGCCTCTACTTTTAGGACGGGGAGAGTCGTCGCAGGAGCCACCTGTTGGGGTTGAAACAGCACAGAGACCGCCGCTGAAGGTGAAAACTCGGTAGGCAAACCTCGATCCGCCGACTCTCTCACAGAGGGTGATTCTGTAAGCGCTTCCGAAGGGCTGGTCACAGGTGGGTCTGTCTGTCCCATCGCAGGCTGGGTTGCCCCTGGGGGATCCCAGCTTGTTGTTTCTGGAAAGCGAGACGTCAGAGGCGCCTCCTTAAATCCTCCCGCAGGGGAGACCTCGGCCACAGAAGGTGATGCCGCGTGAGTGACTGAGTCTCCAGGCACCAGACCATTGGTTTGATAGTCCCTGAGGTCTGTGACACCGTGGTTGTTCATTTTCTTTCCGTCTGACGCAGGCTGGCGTGTGACTGGAACGGTCTCTCGGAATCTGTCAGGAGACAGATGTGTTTTGCTGGTGGCGGCTGGGCTATAGGCTTCCCTGCTGGTTATCTCCCGTGGGTGTCCAGTGGTGAAAGAGATGGTCGTAGGGGAAAGTGCAGCTTGGGAACTGGAGGGAAAAGAGGTTTTATACTTATCTTCTGGAGAAAGGCTGGGCTTGGACACAGAAGCCGCAGAGCTCAGGGTAGAAGCGATGTATCGGTGTCTGTTGGGTCTCTTGACCTGTTTCCTGCGTGGGCTGCCCCCGGATACGGGTTCGGCCTGCTCCTCCGTGTCCAAGCGTCCTGGGGTACCTACGGCATTGTTAACCCAGGTTGTAGGACCCAGAGAACTCGCCAGTTGGCTTGGAGTCTTCACTTCGGGGACTTGGGTCAGTGGAGTCGAGACAGTGTCTGTCGGGGCAAACGTCGTATGCGGGGCCTGCTTATGGCGCTGTCGGAATTTGTGGGGTCGGAATCGCCTCCTCCCGTGGGGCCTCTTTCGAGAGGGATGAGTGGTCAGCACCGACGGTGAAGTGTCCTTTTGGGCTGGCGTGGTCACTGCTGCCGTGGTCGTGTCCTTACCGAGCACGACGCCAAGCGTGGATTCCCCGGGATGCTGCAAGTCAGTGACGCTGTTCACCACTTCCAGAGTCGAGTCAAGCGGAGTGGTCGGGTCTACGGCTTGCCCGTTTCCCTGGATGCGTCTGGAGTCCGTGGGGTGTGTCTCTAGCGTACCCCCTCCCTGCAGTGTCTGAGAAGTCTCCTCCGTGCCCTTGGGAATCAGTGGGGGGCCTGGAGTGCTTAACCCAGTTTTCACAAGCTGCGGGCTGTCTGTCTGTTCCTGTAGGCGCGTTTCAGCTGGGACGTCGGGGTCTCCTAAGGTGGGGTCTTCAAGTGGCTCAGATGTCCTGGCCTCGGCAACCCACAAGATGGGGGTTGGCGTGAAGTGTGTGGAGGCCTGTTCTTTCACGGTATTCTCGGCTGGTTGTGAATCTGTCCCCAGCTCGGGGTAAAAGTAGGTCACAGTCTCAGACTCAGCCAAGGGTATGGCGTCCATCGGGGATTCATCCTCAGGGGATGTGGACTCCGGTACGGATCCAACACCGAGGGTAGACCAGCCGTCTGTGGCTACGTGTTCATTGGTGGGTTCTTTGTGCTCCATTTCCAGGATCTGCAAAGTAGAAGATTCATAAAGTATAGATGACGGCGTCGTGGCTGGGGCCGGGTTGGAGTCAACTCCAGTGGGAGTCGCACCCACAGTCTTCTCAGAAGAGCCCTCGGCAATAAATTCTTCCACGCGTGTGGCTATCACTCTGGGTTCACTACCAATGACTCCGTCGTGGCCAGGTTGGAGCGGAACGGTCCTAGTGGAAGAGACAGCGCTGGAAATCTGCTCTTCCTCGCCAAATACGGACACATCTCCCGAGGATTCTTCTGCACTGCTTGTGGTCTGCACAGGCGATACCGAGTAGGGAGCAACAGCAGGCAGAGGTGATAACACTTCCTGCCTCATCAGTGAAGGTGAGCTGACTGTGACGACCTGGGGTCCTTCCGTTCCCTTAGGGACACTTCTCCCACGTACTCTGGCTAAGATATCTGCCCAGCGTTCTGGATTAATCTGCTTGCTGGCCACGTTTATCCTCCGCCTGGACTCGAAGACTCTGCGGCCTTCAGCGACGTGGGTCTCCGGCTCCTTTGAGGGGTGCTTCCAGGGTTTCAGCTTTCTGCGCCCTTTCCTGGTCTTCTTACCCCCGCCGACGGCGTCGTCCTTTTCTCTGATTAACAGCTCTTGGTCCTGCGGGTGGAGGGCCGTCGTGGATGCGCTCTCTTCCTCTCCCGTGCCGGAGCCGCCTTCATCCTCCACGATCCCTCCACGCCCTCCGGAAAGAGTCCTGCCTCCTGGGCGCCCGCCTCTTTTCGGAGACCTGCCGGACCCCCTCTTGCTCACCTGGACCCCCACCGTAAAATGGTCCGCCCCTCTCTGGTTGACTGCCACGCATCTGTAGTAACCGCTGTCGCTGCCTTGAACCTTAGGGATGGAGAGAGTGCCGTCGGCCAGCATGTAGGCGTGCGAGGCGTTGGCCATCACGTTCAGCAGCCTTTTGTTGGGAAGGATCCAGCTGATCTGGGCCTCCGGTACAGCCAGCGCCTGGCAAGGCAGCATCACGGGCTCCCCTGGGTTCTTCTGAACGGTCACAGTGTACGCGTCGAGAGGCTGAATGACCGGCGGCTGCACCAGGACCCTGTACAGCATCCGGTCCACCTCATCCCTCACCCGAGCGACACACTGGTACAAACCAGCGTCCGACGGCTGCGTCGACCTGATCTTCAGCCAGCCGCTGGTGAGGACCGAGAACCTGCCGTCGCGGTCTTCCATCGGTGCTTTCACGACAGACCCGTCTGGGAGCACCCAGAAGATGGAAGGGCTCTCGGAAGCCCTCACGTTGCAGCTCAGCTGGCAGGGGCTCCCCTCCAGGACGGTCTGGGCTCTCTGCACGGCTCTGCCGGGCTCGATCATCACCCAGCTTCTGCTCCGAGATGGCCTCGCGTCTTTGGCGGACATGGTCAGGGCATGCCGAGACGCGTAGGACAGCACCACCACTTTCGCTGAGCTCAGACGCCGGTTGAGCTGCAGCTCGATGGACGGCTGCGTGACCCACTCCGGCTCGGCGAGGACGTGGGCCCTGACGCCCGTGTAGTAGAGCGTCGTGTCGTCGTCAGGATCTTGCCTGTACTGGTAGCCGACCCCGGGGTCTTTGCCGAGCGCGGGTTCCCGGTGGAGCTTCACGGGGACCTCGCTGTAGTAGGCCATCAGCTTCCAGAGCTTCTCGTAGTTCTGTCGAGTCATGGGGCACTCAAAGTCCAAGGCGACCGTGGCGTTGATCTCTATCTCCTGGGGGTCCGTCTGGTTCAGGTACAGTCTATACACGTCCGTGGGCTTCTTGATGTCACAGACCAAGTGGACCGTGTTTCCGTGCTCGTTGCTCATGTTGACGGACACGTTCCACGTGGGGAACTGGAATCCGTCCGGGGAGAAGGGGTGGTCGGCGTCCTCCTCTTCGTCCCGATCTTCCTCGCTACTCCGGCTCCGGTTCTGTCTCAGCGGGGACTCGATCGAAGGCTTCTGGCAGGGGACATCCTGCAACTTCTGCAGCTCCCGTTGCTGCCACTTCTTGGGACTGAAGCACGTGGAACAGAGCTGACCCCCTTCGTAGGCTTTGTCCTTCTTACACTTCAGGACTCCTGAAACACAGCATCAGACAGACATGCTCTAACTCAATGACCCGAAGAAAGGACAGGGGATGAAGCCTCTGTCTGCATCTTTATCACCTGGGTGCGTCTCAACGAAGATTCAAGACCTTACCTACCTTGTGCCCGTGATGTCACCTAGGAGCTTAAATCCATTTAACCCCGTGTGTGGTAACTAACCAGGGTCTGGGAAGTTCTTGACAGGGAGCAATGAGGACTTTTGAAAAAGGTACTTTTAGGGACTTCCCTGGTGGTCCACTGGCTAAGACTCCACGCTCCCAACGCAGGGGGTCTGGGTTCCATTCCTGGTCAGGAACTAGATCCCATGTGCAGCGTGAAAAGGTATTTTTAAGTTGACAAAGAATCTCTCTTCATACATATGATGCAGTTTTCCTTTTATGAAGGTCCAGGGGACCTTGTAAGTCTCTGTAAGTCTCTGCAACCCATGAACACATTTCCAGGTCCTAGAACCAACTATGGGCCTTCCCGGTGGCTCAGATGCTAAAGGGTCTGCCTGCAATGCAGGAGACTGGGGTTCTATGCCTGAGTCAGGAAGATCCCCTGGAGGAGGAAATGGCAACCCACTCCAGTACTCTTGCCTGGAGAATCCCACGGACAGAGGAGCCTGGTGGGCTACAGTTCATGGGGTTGCCAAGAGTCAGACACAACTGAGTGACTAATGCTTCAGGACCAACTGTTGGCATGACTAGTATCATGACGACCTTTCATAACTACATTTTTTTGCAACCATTTTTCATTTCAGGCAGTACTTTCTTTTTTGGATTCACATTCTTATTCTTGGCTTCCTGGACACTCAATCCTCCAGGATTTCATCCTTTTCTGGCCAACACTGACTCTTTCAGCGTTTCTCTGCCCAACTCATTATGCTATGGGGGTGTCTTGACATTTCCGTTATAACATTTCCTGCCACACTGATTTGAGGATGCGCTTTCACCCAACCCAAGAGGAAGCAAGAGCTGGAGTGGAGTAATTTGTCCAGAATGCTAAGGGTCGGCAGCTAAGAATCACACTGCCTCTCCGCTGTCCTTGAAAGTTAAAGTGTTAATCACTCAGTCGTGTCCAACTCTTTGCAATCCCGCGGACTGAAGCCCGCCAGGCTCCTCTGTCCAGGGGATTCTCCAGGCAAGAATACTGGAGTGGGTGGCCATTTCCTTCTCCAGGGGATCTTCCCAACCCAGCGATCGAACACAGGTCTCCCACACTGCAGGTGGGTTCTCGACCGTCTTAGCTGCCTCCGCGGTTCCTACCTTTGGATTTCGCGTCCCACTGCAGAAACCAGGTCATGTCGCAGTCACAGGACCACGGATTGCCGTGCAGGTAGAGGTTCTCTAGAAGCGGCATGTTCTGCAGCATGCCAGCAGGAAGAGTGCTGATGGCGTTCTCGGCCAGGTAGAGGTGTCTCACGGTGGAGAGCCTGAAGTAGTCCAGGAAGGCGAAGGTGGAGAACGTGGCAGGGTGCAGCTGGCGGAGCATGTTGCCCTCTAAGTGGAGGAGCCTCAGGGAGGTTAAGCCCCTGAACGCTTCCGGGTGGATGAACTCGATCTTGTTGTGGTCCATGTGCAGCCTCACCAGGTTCCACAGCCCCTGCAGGGTCTCGCCCGTGATGACGCGAAGCTTATTGTAGCTGAACTTGAAAACCTACAAAGACCGCAAGTGGAAAAATGTCACTCAGTCGTGGCTGACTCTGTGCGACCCCAGGGACTATACGGTCCAGGGAATTCTCCAGGCCAGAATACTGGAGTGGGTTGCCATGTCCTCCTCCAGGGGATCTTCCAGACCCAGAGATGGAACCCATGTCTCTCGCATTGGCAGGCAGATGCTTTACCACCGAGCCACCTGGGAAGCCACCACGCCCGGTTTACCTGGAGTGAAATGAGGTCTCTCAGAGCCCCGTCGGGGATGCTGGGGATATCATTTCCATGGATCATGAGGAGCTCCAGCTTTCTCAGTCCAGCGAATGATGTTTCCGACAAAGCCTGTATGCTATTAAACCTAGAAAAGAAAAAAGAATAGAAATGGAAAGTCATTTCTGAAAAAAAAAAAAAAATCTTTGGGGCTGTCCCAACAGGAAAGAGCAACTCTTTCTTTCAAAACAGGAAAGAGCCACTCTTTTTCTTTCAATGCTGAATGAGAACCCGAAAAAAACATCTGTGTGGGAATGAAAATCAGGAGCGCTCTGCCAATAATAGGTCATTCCCCGAGGGTTTTCAACCCTTTGCAGACTGCTGGCAGGCAACTCAGACCCTGAGTTCTATCTGCAGAAGACACTGGTGTTGTCTCTTTTCTTTTTTCCCAACAAGATGCACGATGCCAGCCTTGTTATCTCTTTTGAGGTTGGACTTCCCTGGTGGCTCAGACGGTGAAGAATCTGCCTGCAGTGCAAGAGACCTGGGTTCGATTCCTGGGTGGGGAAGATCCCCTGGAGAAGGGAATGGCAACCCACTCCAGTATTCTTGCCTGGAGAATCCCATGGACAGAGGAGCCTGGTGGGATACCATCCGTGGGGTCAAAAGAGTCAGACACGACTGAGCTACTAACAGTATCCAAAAACAGTGCTGTGATATTATGAGTGATATTTTTCTACTATGTGTACTTTATTTTTTTTTTTAATTTTCAATTGGGAGTATAATTGGTTTACAATATTGTGTTGGTTTCTGCCATACATCAACATGAATCAGCCATTTAAAATGTGGCACATTGAATCAAGTTACAAATTAAGCCAGATGGAAGTACTCGGTGTTGGTGCCAGGAAATTAGTCCTTGTATTTTTATTTTTCTTTAATATTACACAAAACCATCTCAAGATACTGTTGGCGGGAGGAGGAAAAAGAGGCATTTTGGTATCCGTCTTTGCTTCCAATGGCAAAGCCTTTGCGTGCTCAGTCGCTAAGTCACTGCCCCACTCTTTGCGACCCCATGGACTGTAGCCTGCCAGGCTCCTCTGCCCATGGGATTCTCCGGGCAGGAATACTGGAGAGGGTTGCCCTGCCTTCCTCCAGGGGATCTTCCCAACCCAGGGGTCGAACCTGCGTCTCCTGCACTGCAGGCAGATTCTTTACCGCTGAGCCACCAGGGAAGCCTGAGAGACAAGAGTGACCACAGATCAACCCTGTTTTCCTTTCTGCAAACTTGCAGAGCCCATTCGATCCTGATTCAAAGCAGCCTTAGTTCCTCTTCTGCATAAATTGGAAGACTGTGAAAAGGAAACGGGTTTTAAAATTGTAAAACGATTTAAAGATTATAAAAAGGAAACGGTTACTATTCCCTTTTCTGGCAAAGCCAACCTCTTTTCCCTGTGGAGTAATCATCATTGTGGTTAGAATTTTTTTTTTTTTCCAGACAGTCAAGTTTGCCAAGCTTTTTTGTTCTGGAGAGACCTATTTCATGGTCCATTGCTACGGATTTGCAAAGTGTTTATCTCACTGTCTTAACTGCCCATTCTTTTACTCTTCCACTGGTCCTTCTAATCGATAAAGGCAAGAATTTTCAAGGCTCTGTACTCAAAGAGGACTTTGTCTTACTGGTCATCTTGTCTTACTAAAATGTCTATTCTGCTGCTGCTGCTGCTGCTAAGTCACTTCAGTCGTGCCCGACTCGGTGCGACCCCATAGACAGCAGCCCACCAGGCTCCGCCGTCCCTGGGATTCTCCAGGCAAGAACACTGGAGTGGGTTGCCATTTCCTTCTCCAGTGCATGAAAGTGAAAAGTGAAAGGGAAGCCGCTCAGTCGTGTCCAACTCCTAGCGACCCCATGGACTGCAGCCTACCAGGCTCCTCCGTCCATGGGATTTTCCAGGCAAGAGTACTGCAGTGGGCTGCCATTGCCTTCTCCGAAATGTCTATTCATCAAACTCTAAATAGTTTTGTTGTTTTATAGGTGGGAGAAAGTAGCTAGTATATTTTGCTGAAGAACTCCAAGTGATTGTCTACTACTAGAACTGTGCAAATGATGGTTTAGTATGAAAATTTCACGAGTACCTGTAATTCATAGAAATTGACACTTAGGTATAGGAAGTATATACGGGTATAGAAGGAAATTAAAACATAAAAATTCTACCTGAAATGCTGCACTAAAATATCTGTTTAGGGGACTTCCCTGGTGGTCCCAGGTGGTGCTAGTGGAAAAGAACCCGCCTGCCAATGCAGGAGATGTAAGAGACGGGGGTTCGATCCCTGGGTTGGGAAGATCCCCTGGAGGAGGACATGGCAAACCACTCCAGTGCTCTAGCCTGGAGAATCCCATGGAGAGAGGAGCCTGGTGGGCTACAGTCCATGGGGTTGCAGAGAGTTGGACATGACTGAGCAACACGTTCACTTTTTGATGATCCAGCGGTTAATACTTCATGCTCCTCCCAATGCAGGGGGCCCAGGTTCAATCCCTGGTCTGGGAACTAGATCCCATATGCCTCAACTAGGAGTTGGCACGACACAACTAAAGATTCCACATGCTGCAACTGAGACCTGATGCAACCACATAAATAAATACATTAAAAAAAAAACTTGTTTAAAAGGCATCAATATTTTAAATAGGCAAAACCTGAAAGAACTGTAATTTCATCAAAGTCACAACTGCATCATACTGATAATTTAAAGATGCACTCGGGGTCAAAGACGTCTCACTCATTCTATTTATCATTTTGTAACAACTGCTGAAATCTATTTAAATGCTATTAGCATATTTATGCATGCGTCATACATTTTGCATCTGCAGTGTATTAAAGAACTGTTATCCATGGAAATTTATCAAGGAGCTGAAGCTGTCTGTGATGGTTCATAATCAAGCTTTATGACAGAGATTGGTGCTGATGAATTAATTCAGATACTAGCCCCAAAGGACCACATGTAGTAGTTATAAATGTCCTCTTGATTCGGTGCATCATGCAAGACACGGTGACCCACACACCCGTATACACTCACAGTCACGTACGTGCACACACACCCGAAAATGAACAATGAAACCTGCCCGCCTGCTCGCGAGGAGGCTGAAGATCGCTCAAAAGGAATGCGGTACAAACCCCAGATTGATTCTTTCCACATGCGGAGAAATCCCAGCAGGCACGGATGCCAAGGAGCGGAACGTGCAGTGGACTTCGCTGGGGACGTAGCAGGCGCAGGGGTGGGGGCAGGCCAGTGCCACACGGGGGTGGCCCCACAGCAGAATCAGGACCATGGAGAGAGCTCGCCACCACGCCCATGTCGTCGGCATCTCATCCGGGTGGGTCATCCCGGCACACCTGTCAGGGAGCCACACAAAGCCGGCTGTCAGACAGCCCTTCCATACTGCCAGCTGGTTTTACCTGCATTGTTCATCATGGTGCTAAGCTTCCCAAGGCGTCGGCATGGGATATCTGAGCGACCCAAAACATGTGCGTGGAGCAACACAAAACTCCTTCTATTTTTTTTAATCGTTGTTCGCCACTCAGTTTAATGCAACTGTGGAATGTAGCCTTCACTCCTGACATCGATATTATGACTCGGAAATGTCACTGTGTTGTGAGGGAGGGTATGAAATTCACAGGCCCGGTGGAGTGGGTAGCTGTTCCCTTCTTCAGGGGATCTTCCCAACTCAGGGATCAAACCCAGATCTCACGCATTGCAGGAGGACTCTTAACCAGCTCAGCCACCAGGGAAGCCCAAGAAGACAGGAGTGGGTAGCCTATGCCTTCTCCAGGGGATTTTTCTGACCCGGGAAGCCAACCAGGGTCTCCTGCATTGCAGGTGGATTCTTTACCAGCTGAGCTACCAGGGAAGCCCTGTACAGATACACAAATGGGTGTATATATACAAATATATATTTGTATAAATGTATGAAAGGTGAAAGGAAAGGGTTAGTCGATCAGTCATGTCTGACTCTTTGCAACACCATGGACTGTAGCCCGCCAGGCTCCTCTGTCCATGGGATTCTCCAGACAAGACTACTGGAGTGGGTTCCCATTTCCCGCTCCAGGGAATCTTCCTCACCCAGGGATCAAACCCAGATCTCCTGCATTGCAGGCAGATTCTTTACTCTTTGAGCCATCAGGGAAGTCCTATATGCATCAATATATATTTGTAAAAATGTATATATACACACAAATATACAAATATATGTAAATATGTGTTTGAATAAATGTATATATAAGGGCTTCCCAGGTGACTCAGTGGTAAAGAAGCTGCCTGCCAATGAAGGAAAGTCAGGAGACCCAGTTTCGATCCCTGGGTCAAGAAGATCCCCTGGAGGAGGCAAGGGCAACCCACTCCAGTATTCTTGCCTGGGAGAATCCCATGGACAGAGGAGCCTAGCAGGCCACAGTCCGTGGAATCACAAAAGAGTTGGACATGACTTAGCAACTAAACAACAATGTATATATGCACACAAGTATAAATGTGTATATATATATTTGTGCTTATATAGGGAGATGAGAAAGTTCATGGACAGATGAGCCTGGTGGGCTATAGACCATGGGGTTGCAAAGAGTCAGACATGACCGAGCAACTAACGTACACACATATAGGGATGACAGACACATTTATGTTTGTATAATAAGTCGTAAAAGTAACCGTTATCTGTCCACCTCCGATATGTATCCCAAGCATCTCTGATGTTTATCCCAAGCCGTTACATACTGTATATAATGAGTAACAAGCTTCTCAGGAAATCCATTATGACCAGAAGTATTTCCTTCTTTTAATGGCATTCCTTAAAGTTTTACTCATACCATCTTCTAGGGCTTATAGAGACGTTCACTAAAGCAGAATGTATTCCATTGTATGTGGGTTTGTCTCCTCTCCTTAATTTTTCCCCCCTTGGCAGAACCACAATGTTGTGAGCACACAACATCATTCTTTACCAGGGAGCAAATTTGGAGAAATCTCTGAAAAATCTGCCATGAGACTCGAAAGAGGCAAGGAATAGTCTGATGAAGAATCTTGAGGCAAACAAAAAAGGTCAGTAAGACCAAAAAAAAAAAAAAAGACAGAGAGAGGAAGGAAGGAGAAAAGATAGGAAACAATGGAGGTCAGAAGGAAAAAAGGGAAAGAGAAAAAAGGAAGGAAAAGATCAGATAAAATATTAGGCTGCATCAGCCGCGACCTCCTTTAGAAAGTCAGTGACTATTTCTGCATGGATCAGTCATGCCTTCATCAAATCACACTTTCGCCAACTCTTGCATGAAGTTTATGGATCAGTAGCAACACAGGGCAAGTGGAGAATCACGGTTACAGAAACGCCCGCGTTCCCGACAGTTCCCTTTTCTGCGCGAACGCTGACTGCTGATCATAAACACTCCATTTGCTCCCGCGCTGTAGGGACATCGCAGATGCACAGCGTTTTCCGCTCTTTAGAGGACCTGGGAACATACGTTTTCTGAAGCCCTTACGCGTTTCCTTTTACAGCTGCTCCTAAAGAGCTGACGGTGCAGGCAGCTTTGCAAACACCGAGCTCAGGCGCCTCCTCTCCGCCTCGGAACCGATCGGCTTCTGCAGCGCTTTTTTCGGTTCTCCAGGCCCCTCACCCGCGCGCTTGACCTCCACACCAGGCTCATGCCCAAGCTCTGTGTCCGCAGGCGGACCTGGTCCCCGGCGTCCCGAAGCCTCGCTCCCCGCGCTCGGCTTTCCACCCAGGGCTCCCCAGAAGACCGTAGGGGCGCGCCCCCCCTTCTCAGGGAACCCCAATCCCGAGGCCTCGCGGGGAAGCCGCCCCGAGCCTGCCCTATCTCTGGGCACGCCCGGCGAACCCCGGGAAGCTGAACTCGGGGCGCGAGGAGGTCCGCGGGCGTCCACCCGGAGGTGGAGAGTCTGGAGGGGCCGGGCGCGCGGCCTTGCGTCCCTGGCCGGCTTCCAGCGCGCGTTCTGGACGCGCCGAGACAGGCTGCGCGGTGACTTCACGAACGAGCTTTCCCGGAGCGCGGCTCGGGTTACCCCGAGGGTCTCCGAGGTCGGAGACTCGGCCACCAAAGGGCGTCTCTCCCCCAAACCATGACTTCCCCAGGTTGCGCGCGGCTCGGAGACACCCCCCTGCCCCCAGCCGAGGGGAGGAGGTGACTTTGCATCTCCCTACTTTGCAGGGCAAAAGAAGGAGGTGGGCGGGGGTTAGGAGTGGGGAGTCTTTGGGATCTGGAGAAACTGCGGAGACGGCCCGCAACTGTGACTTGCCCCTCGCCACCAACGCAGGAGCGCAACCGGTTACACTTGAGGGTCCTGTCGGGGGTCCCCAGGAAACCAGGGATGGGGTGGGGCGAGGCCACTTTGGAAAGGGGACCTTAGACCTACTCAGCGCATCTGCCCGGATGATTTCCGTCACCTTCTGTGCCCGATGGTGCTGTGCTGCTCTTAGTCGCTCAGTCGTGTCCGACTCTTGGCGACCCCACGGAATTCCACAGAATTCTCCAAGCCAGGATACTGGAGTGGGTTGCCATTTCCTGCTCCAGGGTTATCTTCCCCACCCAGGGATCGAACCCGGGTCTCCCGCATGGCAGGCGGATTCTTTTACCAGCTGAGCCACCAGGGAAGCCCCGTTCTGGATGGTAGCTGGACCCTTAACGGAGCGCCAGGAAACATTTCCAGAAGTCTTCTCTGCCCTCGACCCCTGCTCCCCCCAGCGCAACACCGGTCCCCCTTCCAACTCTCTCCACCCCTTGCAGACAGAGCCGCCCCCCACCTCCCCAGCAACCGGCGGGGGCGCCCAGGCAGCCCTCGGTCCTCACCTGTCCGTCGGAAGCCGCGACCCACGGGAGCGGTGCGCGCAGGGCATCCACCGGGCCGGGGCGCGCGAGTCACCGCCGGGGGTCGGCCGGGGCCATGTCCTGCTTCCCGGGGGGGCGAGGCGAGGCGGCTCGGCTTCCCAGCGCGGCGCCCTTTTATTCCCGTCGCCGAGAGCCTTCCCCGAGAGCACGCCTCGGCCCAGCCCCACCCTGCCCCACCCCGGGGAGACGGGGCGCGGGGGACCCTGGCCGCGCCGCCGCGCGCTCAGCCCTCCTCTCGGCTCCGCATGGCGCCGCGGTCCGAGTGTGCACGCCTCGTCCACGCCGGCGGGGCGAACCGCTGGGGCCCCGTGCACACACGGCCGGCTGGGGGAAGCTGGAGGAGTTGGTACGGGGGTCGGGGGAGGGGGAAGTATCTGGGCCCCCCACCCCCGAGAGGAACTCCGGGAGGCACCCGAGGGAGGCAGAGAAACCCGGCAGCGCACAGCCCCCGAGGTCTGCGCCCGGAGCGCCCTTCCCAGCAAGACTTGGAGGAGGACCGTGTCTTTCTTTTCAAGGGGGGGAAGACAGAAGGAACACGGCTTGCGCTCCCAAAGGCGGGCTGGAGTTTTCTCTGGCGGCGCCTCCGGACCCCGAGTGCAGGCAGCAAGCAGCCGGGGGCGCCCCGCCGGCAGCTCCGGAGGAGCCGTAGGCGAGGCTGCAACCAGAGCCCCCGGCCACGCCCTCCCGCCTCTCCTGTGGCTCCTGGCAGCCACCATCCTTCCTCCAGCCTGAATCCTCCTGCCAACAAAAAAAAAAAGGTGGAATGCTTTTTTTTTTCCTCATCTCCGTTTGCAGAGCCTGAAGGGGCTGGGCCGGGATGAGCGCTTTGGGGAGCTCCGGGGTACTGGCTGGGGCAAGTGAGATGTTGGGCTGGAGGGGAGGCCTGGGGAAATCGAGGCTGGAGAGGACCGTGTTGTCTGTAAGGCAGAACGGGAAGGGGGAAGAGAAGGCCCTGTGTTGGTTTCCAGGACAAAGGAGAACTGGGAAAAAAGGGCAAGGGGTCAGGTAAGGGCTGTCACCAGTGTGGCCACCTGGGCAGAGGTAAGACAGGGTAAGGGCAGTCACTGCAAAGAGAGAAAAACAGGCTGAGCGCCCCAAGAACTGATGCCTCCCAACTGTGGTGTTGGAGAAGGCTCTCGAGAGTCCCTGGGACAGCAAGGAGACCCACCCAGTCCATCCTAGAGGAGATCAGTCCTGGATGTTCATTGGAAGGACTGATGTTGAAGCTGAAACTCTAATCCTTTGGCCACCTGATGCAGAGACCTGACTCATTGGAAAAGACCCTGATGCTGGGAAAGATTGAAGGCAAGAGGAGAAGGGGACGACAGAGGATGAGATGGTTGGATGGCATCACCGACTCGAGAGATGAGTTTAAGTAAACCCTGGGAGTTGGTGATGGACAGGGAGGCCTGGCGGGCTGCAGTCCATGGGGTCGCAAAGAGTTGGACACAACTGAACAACTAACACACACACACACATTAGTTGCTTTTGGGCTTCCCAGCTGGCAATAGTGCTAAAGAACCTGCCTGTCAGCTTCTTTAGAGGCTCCTGGATTCAATTTCTGGGGTCAGGAAGATCCCCCAGGGAAGAGCATGGCAACCCACTCCAGTATTCTTGCCTGGAGAATCCCCGTGGACAGGGGAGCCTGGCGGGCTACAGTCCAGGGGGTCACAAAGAGTCAGACATGACTGAAGCGACTTAGTACATATCACCACATCTTTATCCACCCCTCTGTTGATGGACATATGACTCAGCAATCCCACTTCTGGGCATCCACCCAGGGGGAAAAAAAAGAAACATAATTCAAAAAGATACACGGACCCCAATGTTCACTGCAGCCCTGTTTACAATAGACAAGACACGGAATCAACGTAAAGACCATGGGGTTGCAAAGACTCAGACAGTAAGGAGCGATTTTCAGTTCCGTAGCTTAACAGGGGACGTAAAAGTGAATCCTGCTTCAACGACCACCACTTACCCTCCATCAACAGAAGGACAGTTCAGTCGCGCAGTCGTGCCCGACTCTTTGAGACCCCATGAATTGCAGCACGCCAGGCCTCCCTGTCCATCACCAACTCCCAGAGTCCACCCAAACCCATGTGCATGGAGTCGGTGATGCCATCCAGCCATCTCATCCTCTGTCGTCCCCTTCTCCTCCTTCCCCCAATCCTTCCCAGCGTTAGGGTGTTTTCCAGTGAGTCAACTCTTCGCATGAGGTGGCCAAAGTATTGGAGTTTCAGCTTCAACATCAGTCCTTCCAGTGAACACCCAGACAAGTGACCCTCAATATTCCAGGGTGAGTGGAGACAAAAGGAGGTGAAAAAACACAAGTCTGCACAGGAAATGTGTCCCTGCCCAAGCCGGGGAATCCCAGGGGTGGACTGATATCTGACGGGGAGGCGGCATCTCTATTTGAGCAGAAACAGACTTTGAGGAATGTGGCATGTGAAACTTGCCCCCCCCCCAGTCTGTCTAGGGGGAAGTCTTAAACGAGAATCCAAGCTACTGGCAGGCGCTCTGAGAACGAGGGGCTATTTTTGTGTTTCTTCCTTCCTTCATACCACGGTCGGTGGAAGTCTCCCGTTCCGTGGCGTTCACTCAAATGTTTCCAGATTTTTCTCAACTGTGTATTTTAAAATAGAAAAGAAGAAGGACCCATCAGAGGGAACTTCCCAGATCTCCCGAGCTCAGCTGAATTATTTCTGCCAAACGGGCTGGACAAATTTCTGGTCAACCTGGAGGGTAGCCACGCACACACGTGAACTCAGAGTGACCCATCGCAGGGCTTATGCGAAAAGGGATTTCTGGGCAAAATGGAAACTATTTTGCCTTAAGTTAGTGCTCAGTCATGTCTGACTCTTTGCCACCCCATGGACTGTAGCCCACCAGGCTCCTCTGTCCACAGGAGTCCCCAGGCAAGAATACTGGAGTGGGTTGCCATGCCCTCCTCCAGGGGACCTTCCCGACCCGGGGTTCGAAGCCGAGTCTCCTCTGTCTCCGTCATTGCAGCTGGATTTATCACCCGCTGAGCCATCAGGAGAGCTGATGAACTGGGATGAGCAGTCTCACTTATGGATGAGTTTACAAAGACTCGTCCAAGTCACTCGGAAAAGAGACGGACAGTGGACTGCCGGGCAAGTCCTGAGATTCGTGTTCTAAACAAACCCCCACCTTCTCCCCCACATGTCCTTCAAGAGCCTCTCAGACGAGCTGAATCTGTTTACTCCGCTAAATATCCTGCAACCTCAAATGACACACCTCACCTCAGGCTGCGATCTTATGTAACCGTCTTTCCCAGAGAGACTGAACATTTCCCGATGGTGAAGGAAGTCAAAAAAAAAACCAAAAAAACCCCCCAAGGGACATGATCATATGTAAACTTCAACCCTGGGGCCAACACACCTATGAGACACCTGCAGAATTATATATATCGCTATCCTGTATATTTTGTGAAGGAATACAGATACAATTTACATACTTTCCACACCTGGAAACAGTTCACGCGTGCTCAGTCTCTCCCGTGGTGTCCGACTCTTTGCGACCCTGCAGACTGCAGCCCTCCAGGCTCCTCTGTCCATGGGATTCTCCAGGCAAGAACACTGGAGTGGGTTGTCATTTCCTTCTCCAGGGGATCTTCCCTACCCAGCCATTGATCCCGAGTGTCTTGCATTGGCAGGCAGATTCTTTACCCTCAGAAACAATAGTCTGTGTGTATACTTGGGGGTGTGTGTGCTAAGTCAACTGGAAAAGTAATACACTGTTGCAATAGCAAGTTCAACCTTGAAGGGGGTGGGGGATGGTACACACCCAGAGGAAGTCAGATGACCTGGATCCTTCTGTAATTTTAGTGGTTAGGAGACCTGTAGGGTTGTTGTTCAGTGGCTCAGTCGTGTCCAACTCTTTGTGACCCCAGGACTGCAGCACGCCAGGCCTCCCTGTCCATCACCAACTCCCGGAGTTTACTCAAACTCATGTCCATCGGGTCGGTGATGCCATCCAACCATCTCATCCTCTGTCGTCCCCTTCTCCTCCTGCCTTCACTCTTTCCCAGCGTGAATAGATAGCCCATGGGCTGAACTCAGGACGGCTTGTGTGCCAAAACCTTTGGAAGAACAGGTTAACTGTGCTTTAAAAGGAAATAAAATTCAATAGTGGGCAGTTTCCTACCTGCTTATATAGTTCCCATCTGATTTTATCACCTCATCCAGGGCTAAATTAATCCCATACCATTCCTGCCAAACTCCTGGCCAGACTATATAAGCTGCCTGCCTCCCATGATATGGGCTTGATTCTTTGAGAGGCAGGCCAAAATGCGTTACATTCAGCCCTATAAACCCATGTCTCTGGAACCTTCGTGGGTCACAGGTATGCCCGCCCCTAGGGGACATGTAAGGCATCTTGGAGTCCTTCACCTCCCTGTTGCTGTTCATTACTCAGTCGTGTCCGACTCTTTGCGACCCCATGAACCGCAGCACACCAGGCCTCCCTGTCCATCACCATGTCCTGGACTTTACTCAAACCCATGTCCATCGAGTCGGTGATGCCATCCAACCACCTCATCCTCTGTCGTCCCCTTCTCCTCCTGCCTTCAATCTTTGCCAGCATCAGAGTCTTTTCCAAGGAGTGTTCCTCTCCCTGGCTGTCTTTTAAATGTTAAAAAGAAAAAAAATGTGCTTCCTGTGTTTTATTTACTGTAGGAATAAATACATGTCTGTGCGTGTCCTGGTTAAAACCCTTGTACCAGCCGTTGCTTTTCTATATTCAATCAAAACGGGGCTTCCCTGATGGCTCAGGAGGGCAAAAGTCTGCATGCCAATGCAGAGATACAAGAGACGCAGGTTCGATCCCTGGGTGGGGAAGATCCCCCGGAGGAGGGCATGGCCAACCACTGCAGTATTCTCGCCTGGAGAATCCCACGGACAGAGGAGCCTGGCGGGCTACAGTCCACGGGGTCGCAGAGCATTGGACATGACTGAGCGACTAACTGTGAATCAAAAGAATGATCAAGACCTGATTGCGCCCTCTTTGAACCATATCTAGAAAAGTCCTCAATACCCCTTCCTAGTGTTAATACTGACAGACCACAGGCATGAAGAAAATACCCTTAGATGATCTGACTATTTGAAAACAAAACACAAGAGTAATTAAAAACGGAGTGGGATTGTATGTTGGTTCAGGCACCATGGAGAACAGTAGGGATGTTCCTTTGAAAGCTAAAACCAGAGCTACCATGTGATCCAGCCATCTCACTCCTAGGCATGTATCCAGAGGAAACCATAATTACAGGCATCCCAATGTTCACAGCAGCACCATTCACAACAGCCAAGCCATGGAGACAACGTCAATGTCCATCAACAGACGAACGGATAAAGGAGACGCGCTATGTGTATATGATGGAATATGACTCAGTCATAAAAAAGAATGAAATAATGCCAGGTGCAGCAACATGGAATATTACTCAGTCGTAAAAAAGAATGAAATAATGCCACGTGCAGCAACATGGACAGACCTAGAGAGTGTCATAGTAAGCGAAATAGGTCTGAAAAAGACTAGTATCGTATGACACCACTTACATGCGGCATCTAAAACATGACACAAGAACTTATTCATAAACTACAAACAGACTCACAGGCATAGAAAATAAATTTATGGCAACCAGCGGGGAGGGATTCCCTTGTGGCTCAGTGGGTAAAGAATCCACCTGCCATGCAGGAGACCCAGGTTCGATTCTTGGGTCGGGAAGACCCCCTGGAGAAGAGAATGGCTACCCACTCCAGTATTCCTGCCTGGAGCATCCCATGGACAGAGGAGCCTGGTGGGCTACTGTCCACCGGGTCACAGAGTCAGACACGCCTGAAGCAACTAACATGCACCCACGGGTTGACAGTAGACCGAATATCAGACTTTCTGGTGTCAACAGAATAATAATAATTATTGCATCAACAGAATGGTAATAGCAGTTGTTCTCTTTATAGAATAATTACTCTATAAGAGTTAGTTGAGGCAGATGGAGAAATTCTTCCAGGAAAGACAACAATGTAAAAAACAAATTATTATTGTTGATAATATATTACATTATATATTATAATTAATTAATATAATACTTTCTATGTAATAATGACTCTATAAGTTATTTATAGAGTATTATTATATTGCTGCAATAATATATAGAAATAGATATTATAATATATATTGCTGTATATATACTTGTAATAATAAATATATTATATATAGTATACACATTGTAATAATACATAGCATTATTATTGTATTATATATATTGTTATATACACATTGTAATAATATATAGTATATTATTATATATAGATGCAATAATATATAGTAATAATATATAGTATTATGCTATATACTGTTATATATACATTGTAATAATATACATATTATATAGATTATATACAAATTGTAATGATACATAGTATATTATATATTGCTATATATACACTGTAATATAATTATTATATATCCATTGTAATAACATATAGTATTATTACACTATATGTTGTAGTATACAGTATTATTGTTATATATTATCATATATACATCGTAATAATATAAAATATACATTGTAATAACATAGTATTATTATATTATCATATATACATTGAAATAATATATACTATTATTAGTATTTATATTATAATGTATTATTTCTATACTGTATATATATACTGCAATAATATGTAGTATTATTATATTACATATTATTATATATGGTAATATATAGTATTATTATATTATATATGGTAATAATATATAGTAGTATTATTATAACATATATATAGACATTGCAATGATAGATAGCATTATTCTTATTATATTGCTGTGTTTTAGTGGAAGAATTTCTCCATCTGCCTCAAATCCCACTGCGTTAGGAATCATCCATTCAAATTAAACCTGCTCGCTGGCCCTTGTCTGTCCTTCCTTCTCCCATCTCCTCGCCAGGAGGTTAACAGACAAATCATTAAAACCACAGGAAACAGAGGCTTTTCTTTGAAAGCAGAAATGCGGACCGAAAGTATTTTAAAAAATTCCTCCCCATATGTGACACTACCGTATGCATCCTATGTTGCTTTGATTACTTTCAGCCCCCTGCCTTCTGGGTGTTTTTAAAGGATGCCTTTTGCATTTGCAAACTATTAGGGGACTAGCATTTGGAAAATAAGAGAGACATCCTTTCAAAAGGCTGGAAACGTCTTTGTTTTCGCTCTGGAGTCAGAGGTCACCTTTGATGTTCCAGAAACACTTTGAATCTTTGATTCGACTACATGCAAAAGTCAGGGAGGAAACTGACATTTTGAGACATTTTTATTTGAATTGTTTTTACAGAGGGACCACAACACACAAGAAAAATCTGCCATAATTTTACTACATGAAAGTGCTAGTGAGTATTAGTCACTAAGCTGTGTCCGACTCTTTTGCGACCCTGTGGCCTGTAGCCCGCCAGGCTCCTCCGTCCAAGGGATTCTCCAGGCAGGAATACTGGAGCGGGTTGCCATGTCCTCTTCCCGGGGATCTTCCTGACCCAGGGATCGAACCCAGTTCTCCTGCAATGCAGGCAGATTCTTTCACCATTTGAGCCACCCTCACTATAATATGAGACTACGCAATAAATGCAAAACGTAACACATCTTCACTGAAAACGCGAACGGTGAAGCTTCATTACAAGCACCAGACATGAATGGAATCACCCACAATCTACAGCGTGTCAGTGTGTAAAGGGAAAAAAAAAAATTTAAACTTAGTAAAGAGAGGCAAATGCCTCCGCTTTGATGATTCTGGCAAAGACCTTGAAAACTGCAGCTGTTCAGAGCAAATGCACGTTTTCACTGTCACGGAGCAGGTAAATGAAGAGAGTGGAGAAAGTAGTGGTCAAAAAAAATTGTATGATGAGAGGAGTTTTAAATTGAGTATAGCAGATGGCAAGGGGCCACCCCTTAAGCCACTGTACATCTTGGAAGACAAATTCAAAAAGGAAGCCAATTTCCAAATTAAAAAAATAAAACCATCGCGGAAAGAATGGTTCCTTTTTTTTCTTTTCCCTACTTTTTTTTGTGTGTGTGTGAGGTGTGCCTACTTGCCCAGTTAACTGATCATCTGGGAATTTGTAGTGGCGAATTTTTTTATGTATAATTTGTTTTTAAGAGTTCCATGGTGCTCTGGAATGGGAATGGATGGTTAGGAGGGGGGGGCGGGGTTAGCTTCAGTTTAGGGGAAAAAAAAATGATGAAGCGTCAAAAGATTCTTTCTCAACACTGTTTACTTTGAAAGAAGTTTCAGGTTCGTTTCTGGCTCATCATGTATGCTGTGTTAAATTAAACGGTTGTGAGGGCAAGCGTCTATTAAAAGAGATCTAAAATAAAATAAAAATGCAGATGCTGTGTCTGGAAGTCATGTGAAGGAGGTGCTGGGGGTGCGGGGAGAATGTTTTCATGGATGGACTGCTTGGTGAGAGCTTCTTAAAATAAAAATAGTGCTTTTTAATTTCAGGAGATACGGTATTATGTGTCACGCTTTGCAAGGAGAAAACTCCTTAACATATGGATCTGAGAAATCTTAGTAGGTCAGTGCTTCTAAAGTCTGTGTTCTTTTGAGTCACCCAGGGGTCTTGCTACAGTAGAGATTTTTATTTGGGAATATTCATTGGAAGGACTCGTGCTGAAGCTGAAGCTCCAATCCTCTGGCCACCTGATGCGAAGAACGGACTCCTTGGAAAAGACCCTGTTGCTGGGAAAGACTGAAGGCGGGAGGAGAAGGGGACGACAGAGGATGAGGTGGTTGGATGGCATCACCGACTCGACGGACATGAGTTTGAGCAAACTCCGGGAGTTGATGATGGACAGGGAGGCCTGGAATGCTGCAGTCCATGGGGTCGCAAAGGGTCAGACACGACTGAGCGACTGAACAAAGATGGCTCTAGTGCTGAAAAATCCGCCCGCCAATGCAGGAGACACAGGTTCGATCCCTGGGTTGGGAAGATGCTCCGGAGAAGGGCATAGCAACCCACTCCAGTATTCTTGCCTGGAGAATACCATGGACAGAGGAGCCTGGTGGGCTACAGTCCATGGGGTCGCAGAGAGTCAGACACAACAGAGATTCTTATCTGGCATATCTGAAATATCGCCCCCAAATTCTGCATTTCCAGCCCCTCCCGCCCAGGTGATACCGGTGCTCTGGGTCCACGGACTGCAGTTTTTGAGTGGCAGATCCATTGAAACGAAATCCCCTGCATTGAGAACCTAGCCCTGGATTTATTGTTCGGCTCCCCAGGCCACATCACCATGTAGCTCAGGGTCGCAAAACCCAGACTGGAGCATCCCTGGTGGCTCAGTAGTCAAGAATCCGCCTGCCAATGCAAGAGACACGGGTTCGATCCCTGGTCTGGGAAGATTCCCATGTGCCACAGGGCAACAAAGCCCAATCCCGGGAGCCACAACTACAGAAGGCCTCACGCCCTAAGAGCCTGTGCTCCACAACGTGAGAAGCCCACGCCGTGAGAAGTCCACACACCGCAAGCAGAGAAAAGCCAGGGCGGAAGAGCAGGCCATATAGAACTGAAGCCGCCTTATCTCTCTGCAGCTAAATGGCGCAGGGCGAAAACGGCAGGGCCCGTCCGAAAACTCTGTCCTTCTAGAAAGAAGTGACTTCTTTTTCACGGCTGCGAGCGCTGCAGCAGGACGTTAAGAAACAGGTTTGCACAGGTTGCCTTGTTGAGAAACTACATAGGGAGAGACATCCTTTGGTTAAGCTCCCTGGCAGTCTGCCAGCTAAGACTCTGGCACCTCCAGTGCAGAGGCACATGCTTCGATCCCCAGTCAGGAAACCAGCATCCCACATGCTTCGGGGCATGCCTTTCTCCAAAAAAAAAAGACTTTAAAAATATGTTTAAAAAGAGAGAAATATCCTTTGGCCCTTCGGAGAAAGCAGCAACGAAGGATACTTCCAGTTTCAAACTGGAGGGGGTGGTTAGGAATGGGTTTCTGCTACGGTCCCGCTCCTGGTGTGAGGGTCGCTCAGTCATGTCCGACCCTTTTCTGACCCTAGACTGCGGCCTGCGAGGCTCCTCTGTCCACGGGGATTCTCCAGACAAGAATACTGGAGTGCATTGCCATACCCTCCGCCAGGGGATCTTCCCGATACAGGGATCGAACCCAGGTCTCCTGCTTTGCAGGCAGATTCTCTTACTAACCATCTGAGCCACCAGGTTCATGGCGGAACAAAAATGCAGTAATTGTCCATACGTCCCCCCGCCCCATCATAAACTATTCTTACTTGGATCATCATTTTGGTCTTTTTCTCCCCCCCCTCCCCCCCCGCCACCTTGAGTTACAGTCTTCTCCTTGGAGGGAGATGAAATAGAAAAAAAAAGCAAAGGCAGAAAATAGAAGAAGATTTCTAGCAAAAAGTTTGTTTCACACACACACAAAAAAATCCACATTTATTTATGTGTTGAAAGAACTCCAAGTTCCTGATGCAAAAACAGAAGAAAAAGAAGGCCACTTAGAATGATATACGCTGAGCTCTGAAAGGCTTTCTTGTGTAGGCGAGGGGCTTAAGAACTCAAGAGACGGAAGCCAAATCCTGAGTTCACGCTGCAGGTCCCACTTGGATAATCTTCAGAGCCCCAACTCACAAAAAAAATAACGTTCCGTGAAGCCATCAGTCCAGGACCGATCACACACGGAGAGGACTTCCAGAAGCTACCGCTGTGATGACTTTTGTAACACTTTCAGAAGTCGGTTCATCGCCGTCTTGATGCCTCACGCATCCAACAATTAGCTCTTTATTCCGCTTCTCAGCATTCCAGACATGCTGCCTACCGAGAAGACGGTGGGATAACCTAAAAGATATGTGTGAACACAGAGGAGGGGCCGCCGTGGGGATGTTGGAAACATCCCTGGAGAATTACAGAATAACACAGGCCAAAAAAAAAAAAAAAAAGACCAGCAATAGGAAAAGCAGAAAATAATGATTTATTAGAATCCGAGGCTTTTGCCAAAAATGACCTCAAGCAAGCAGCTTTAGGTAAATCATGTGTGGGAGGTTTCTGAGTGAACTATATCCTGTGTATGTGTTTGGGGCCGGGGAGGCAAAAGGGGAACTCGGGTGGGAGGGAGGCATTAAGAGGGAGGGGATCCGTGTCTACATGTGGCTGATTGACTTGGAGCAACACGACATCGTAAAGCAATTAGACTTCAGTTTAAACAAAGAAAAATACGGTGACATGGTGGCAGGGACGTCATCGCTCTTGTGCCACAGAGCTGACTCTGTGGTCACAGTCCCAGCGTCGACGGGGCCAGCCCCCGCTATCTGCGTGAGGGCGGCCAAACGCACAGTCTAGACGCGGAGACAGTGCTCTGATGAGAACCCAGCACAGGATCTTTGTGGCGAGGCCAGCTGCAAACGTCAGGCTCAAGAGGCTGCCTGTGCTAGCTCACCTCCAGCAGACGCAGGGAAACAGCTTACGGGTGGCTTCTTTGGAAGCCGGGAACAGACTTCCCTGGCAGGGGAGTTTCATCTGTCTGCTTGATCTTGGAGGGATTTTTTTTTTCGGGCAGGGTTGGTCTTGTCTGCCTGCTCTGGGTGACGTTGTTCAGTTGCTCAGTCGTGTCTGACTCTCTGCAACCCCGTGAACCGCAGCACGTCAGGCCTCCCTGTCCATCACCAACTCCCGGAGTTTACCCAAACCCACGTCCATCGAGTCGGTGATGCCATCCAACCATCTCATCCTCTGTCGTCCCCTTTCTCCTCCTGCCCCCAATCCTTCCCAGCATCAGGGTCTTTTCCAATGAGTCAACTCTTCGCATGAGGTGGCCCAAGGATTGGAGTTTCAGCTTCAGCATCACTGCTTCCAATGGATATTCAGGACTGAGTTCCTTTAGGATGGACTGGTTGGATCTCCTTGCAGTCCAAGGGACTCTCAAGAGTCTTCTCCAGCAGCACAAATTCTAAAACATCAATTCTTCAGTGTTTAGCCTTCTTTATGGGGTCTGCGCTTCTATGGTACTCTTCACCCTCTATCGGTGTGGGGTGTATCTGACAAAATCGGAAACCCACTCACGGCTTGACCTCAGTGATCTTGTAGTTTGTTATGACATCTTTTGCGTGGCAGGCAGCTTCTTCACCGCTGAGCCACCAGGGAAGTCCTTACAGTTTTGTATTTAAAGAAAATGTACCCCGAAGAGACAAAGGGATGAAACACAGGAAGCTGTCGGTTGGCTGGATGCAGAGCTCTTTTCTGAGACTGGAGACGGGAGGCGGCTAAGTCGCTTCAGTCGTGTCCGACTCTGTGCGACCCCATAGACGGCAGCCCACCAGGCTCCCCCGTCCCTGGGATTCTCCAGGCAAGAACACTGGGGCGGGCTGCCATTTCCTTCTCCAGTGCATGAAAGGGAAAGCTCAAGTGAAGTCGCTCAGTCGTGTCCGACTCCTAGGAGACCGGAGGAGGATGAGCAAAAAAAATAGGACGGGAGTAGCTACTGAGGAGGGAGACAGGAAGGAGAGAAAGGGCAGACCAGGAGCGACGGTGCTGCGAAGCAGAGGAGATGCGAGGGGGTCGCCCCGGGAAGGCAGGGGGGACCCCAGGAGACACTGACCACAGCGCTTCTGTTCCTGCTCCCGGAATTCTCGCCTTTCCTCAGCCCACCCGCCGCCCCAGGGCTCTGATCTCTTCCCTTGCATGCTTTTGCCCACTGCGTGGGAGGTGAGTCTCTGCTCCAGGGAAGTCGGTCCCGCCGGCGGCCCCCAGATTCTCGCCTGCGACATTGCCTGTGGCCTCCAGGAGACCACACCTCACGACTCGCATCCCTGGTTGAGTTTTTTAGGAAAGACGAACTCTCTCTCACCTCCTTCCTGGGACTTCCCTGGCGGAGGTGGGGGGGAGGCGGGTACAGATGCTGACTTCTTGTCCTCCCCTCCCTGGACCATGTCGTCTGTCCCTTTTCCTCCCCGGGATGGCTGGCTGCTGTCCACATGCCGGCCACATGCGCGGATGGACAGCCTGGAGCGTCTGGCCGAGAGGTTCTCCAGAGCATGGTCAGCAGGCTCAGGGTGGAAACCGCGTTTGCAGCTCAGCTGCTTAGCCGAGAGTTGCCGACACCAGCACATTCATCTGGGTAAACAACTGCTTCCCATGAACAGATTCTGGGGGGCAGCAAGGACCTTCCCTGTAAAGAAGGTTGAGCACCGACTAATTGATGCTTCTGATCTGCGACATTGGAGAAAAGACTCTTGAGAGTCCCTTGGACTGCAAGGAGATCAAACCAGTCCATCCTCAAGGAAATCAACCCTGAAGATCTCCTTGCTGTCCAAGGGACTCTCAAGAGTCTTCTCCAACACCACAGTTTGAAAGCATCTGTTCCTCTGTGCTCAGCCTTCTTTATGTTCCAACTGTCACAGCCATACATGACTGCTGGAGAAACCATAGCTTTGACCAGATGGACCTTTGTCGACAAAATGATGTCTCTTGATTTTTAACACGCTGTCTAGCTTTGTCATAGCTTTCCTTCCAAGCAGCAAGCATCTTTTAACTTCATGGCTTGCAGTCACTGTCCGCACTTGATTTTTGGAGGCAGTCACTTGGCCAAAATTCCCTTCTACATGAGGAAGCTCTCTCTCCTTAGACTTTCCAGAGCTTGCCACGGCTCTTACAATGGATGACAGCATTGGCTCACAACGGATGATATCATTGGCTCGATGCATAAGATCCTAAATTGTGGTCCACCCTGGTCTCACTTTTTCACCACCTCCCCTTTTGGCCTGCCGTCCAGTCACCCTGCCTCTCCTTCCCTTTCACCTCCGTCTGCTGGAGATCTTTGCACGTATCGCATCTTCTGTGGGAGACCCATCTCCTACTGGCCGGACCAGCCCACTCTCTCTGCTAGCACATTCTCCCCCAGCAACCTGTTTATTTGCCTCACGGCACCTACCACAGTCGACGCATCTGATGTTCTAATGAGTCTAGTCGTGCTCACTTCGTAACCCGCCCAACCACCCAGCTTTGGATCTGGCATCGAGCAGGCACGTAACAAAAACAACAAGAATCTGATGGATACAAGGACTGCGCCGTGGAGCTGTTTAAGGAGTTAGCTACCAGGAACTGCCTGTCTTGGACGAGAAAGTTAAACAGGAAACTGTGTCCCTCGGGAGCTGCTCTTGTGGCCCCTGGCAATGATTCTCAAGAGCAGAGAACGTACTCGGGAAGCTCAGACTCCACAGTTCACGACTGCATCTGAAGGGCTTCCTTATTCCACCCACGGAAACGCACAGTATTTAATGCCTTTTTGTTTGTTTTGCATCTAAACATTGGCATCCGGAGCATAAAGGATCGACGCTGTGCTTGTCCCAAACGCTATGAATGCTAATAACTGCCCGATTCTGTTTCTGCCTTGGGGGCTGAGAAGCGTGTTGGGATCTGTCTTCTCGAGCTGCCAGGAGTCAGGTTCAAGATGCCAAGTAGGGGGTGAGGTAGTTAATGAATGGTGAACATTCTTTCTCGGCTCAAATGGAACAATGCCTTTCTGTAGATTTTTAAATTGAAGAATAGTTGATTTACAGTGGTGCGTTAGTTTCAGGCGTACACCAAAGTGGTTCAGTTAAGGATATATGTATCTGTCTGCAATGCGGGAGACGTGGGTTTGATCCCTGGGTCTGGGAAGATCCCCTGGAGAACGGAATGGTTACCCACTCCAGTATTCTTGCCTAGATAGCTGATGAGTCTCATGGACAGAGGAGCCTGGTGGGCTACAGTCCACGGGGGTCGCAAAGAGTTGGACATGACTGAGCAAGTCACACACACACATATTCTTTTCCGTATAGGTTATTATAAGATACTATATATAGTTCCCTGTGCTATATAGTAGGACCACGTTGTTTACCTATCTTATATACAGTAGTGTGTATCTTCTAATTAAACTTCTAATTTATCCCTTTCTCCCTTCCTTTTGGGGCTTCCCTGGTGGCTCAGATGGTAAAGAATTTGCCTGCAATGCAAACTTTGGGTTTGATTCCCTGCATCAGAAAGATCCAGATCCCACTGCAGTATTCTTGCCTGGAGAATCCCATGGACAGAGGAGCCTGGTGGGCTACAGTCCATGGGGTGGCAAAGAGTCGGATATGACTGAGCAACTAAGACTTTTTCCCTTCCTTTGCCTTTGGTAGCCAGAAATTTGTTCTCTGTGTCTGTGCATGTTTCTCTTTCGTAAATAAGTTCATTTGTATTGTCTTTTATTCCTTTTCAGATTCTTTGGAAAGGAAAACAACTTTGATCCACAACAGCTTTCTGGTTGCATCTTGAAAAGACGGGTTCCTATTGTTCCATTTTCTCAATTGCTTCCATGGCGGTATGTTAGCGATTCCGGGAAGACGTAACAGATGAAAAAAGGCAGTGGAATGTATATGCATATTTGCATATGGAATTCCATCAACATTAAATGTGTGTTTGTGTTTGGTTTGGATCTAACAGATGAATGCATAAAGAAGTTGTGGTACACATATACAATGAAATATTGCGTGTGCGTGTGTGTGTGTGTGTGTGTGCACGCTCAGTCCCTCAGTCGTGTCCAACTCTTTGTGACCCCATGGACTGTAACCCTCCAGGTTCCTCTGTCCATGGGATTCTCCAGGCAAGAATACTGGAGTGGGTTGCCATGCCCTTCTCCAGGGGACGTTCCTGACCCTGGGAATCAAACCCAGGTCTCCTGCACTGGCAGGCAGATTCTTTACCACTGAGACACCTGGGAATAGCTAAAAAAAAAAATAACTAAAATTGTTTAACACTTACAGGCGTGTTTGGCTGATGTGTGCAAAAAGACCTATTCATTCATTTCTGTTTTCGGTGCAACAGTAACATGAAAGTTGCAAGCCTACTCCTGCAAAAGTATCTATTCTAATCCTCTGCAAGATGGGAGAGAGCCAGGTGGCTTCATCTTTGTCACAGAGGGATTTTCTCTTTCTCTGACACAACCAACCATTAAAATCAGTCATCCGCTAACACAGGGCGTCCTCTGAAGGTGGGACAAGCTTTGTTTCCCAGTGTTGTGATTGTGAATTTTTCTCGACAGTCCCTTTGGTGTAAAGAACAAGTTTGGCAGGTGGTGCCCATACATTAGTGAATATGTGAGTTCAATCAATGCAAATCAATGAATGAATGCATTCAGGGCAAAAAAGGAGTGTTTGCCAATGTTATCCGTCTCAAGGTTTTAAGAACTGTATTTACCTTGGCAACAAACCGCAATTATTTTTCTGGGGAAACTTTTGTTCCTTAAAGAGATAATTTCCAGTCTCTTTCCACGCAAGATTTTTTTTTTTTTTTTTTTTTTTACTGTGTTAAGTCTTCACTGCCGCGGGCTTCTCTCTAGCCGCGGTGAGCGGGGGCTACTACTCTCCAGTTGGGGTGGGCAGGCTTGTCATTGCTGTGGTTTCTCTTGTTGTGGGGCAGAGGCTTTATGTATTCTTATAAGGACCCCAGTCCTATGGGATCAGGGCTCACCCCAGTGACCTCATTTCACCCTCCTCCCCTCTTCAAAGATTCTCCTCTCCTAATACAGTCTCACTCTCAGGTCCTGAGGGTCAGAGCTTCAAGGTAAGGACTGTGCAGGGGACAAAATTCCGCCCACAGTAAGCTTCTTTTCTATAAATATTATGGTCCTTGGCCCATTTATTTAAAAAAAAAAATTTGGCTACACCAAGGGGATCTTGACTTCCCTGGTGGTTCAGTGGTAAAAAAAAAAAAAAGAATCCGCCTGCCAATGCAGGAGATGCGGCTTTGATCCCTGGGCTGGGAAGGTCCTCTAGAGGAAGAAATGGCAACCCGCTCCAGTATTCGTGCCTGGAGAATCCCACGGACAGAGGAGCCTGGTGGGCTACAGTCCATGGGGTCGCAGTCAGACAGGACTGAGTGCGCGCACACACACACACACACATACACACACACACGGGGATTTTAGTTCTCCAACCATGGATCAAACCTGTGCTCCCTGCCTAGAAGTATGGATTCTTAATACTGGACCACCCCAAAGTCGCCCCATTAATTTCCCAGACTCAGATATCAGATACACAGACACACACACACACACACATTGGTAGAAATATCCACCAGGATAAATAGAACCTCTCTAGCGATGCCATCCAACCATCTCATCCTCTGTCATCTCTTTCTCCTCCCTCCCTCAATCTTTCCCAGCATCAGGGTCTTTTCCAATGAGTCGGTTCTTTGAATCAGGTGGCAAAGGTATTGGAGCTTCAGCTTCAGCATCAGTCCTTCCAGTGAATATTCAGGACTGATCTCCTTTAGGATGGACTGGTTGGATCTCCTTGTAGTACAAGGGACTCTCTATTCACAGCAGCACAATTTATGATAGCCAAGACATGGAAATACAACGGGATTGGTCCATGTATTGACGCCCTAGACACGCTGGAGGACTGTAGAAATGGTGACCCCAGAGTTGGGGTTAGAATGTGGAGATTCGGGAGCCATGATTTCAGATGCGGTGGTTGTGTTCAGCATCCTAGATGTGACCCCGGAAAAGGAAGAGTTGAAGACTTCCCTGGTGGCTCAGACGGTAAAGCGTCTGTCTACAATGCTGGACACCCGGGTTCGATCCCTGGTTCGGGAAGATCCCCTGGAGAAGGAAATGGCAACCCACTCCAGTACTCTTGCTTGGAGAATCCCATGAACAGAGGAGCCTGGTAGGCTGCAGTCCATGGGGTCGCAAAGAGTCGGACACGACTGAGTGACTTTACTTACTTACGGGAAAGATGATTTGGGGTTCATGAAATCAAAGACTACATAGGGGTGGCAAGTGTGACAATCCACTCCAGTATTTTTGCCTGGAGAATCCTATGGACAGAAGAGCCTGGTGGGCTATAGTCCATAGGGCCGCAAAGACTTGGACATGCCTACAGCCACTTAGCATGCACGCACATCAAAGACAACTTAGGGCTAGCAGGCGTGAGTTTTTACAAACTTCACAAAACATTAGAATCCTAACGACCCAACCTGAATACCATTTGCGTTTTCAGTTGGCCCAGAGAAGCCAAAAAAATAACTGAACGCATTTCTAAGGTTACCGTAGACACAAGAATCTGTTTTCTTCATTCCTCTGGCATCTGGGGTAGGTGTACTTTATTACGATCATGACTGTTAGTGTAACTTCGTGTGCCAGTAAGATCATATATTTTTTTTTTTCCTTTGTGGAAATATATAAATTTAAGAAGAAGGGACACTGACATGATAGATTACGAAAATACTTTAGGAAGAGAAAACTCGTTAAATTATTTTCTGGGAGTGCTTTTTGGACGTGCCTTCGGAACCAAAAAGGAAAATAGGTGAAGCGAGCCAAGAGCTGGAAAAAGAAAAACCACAAAAATTAGGATGGGGAAGATGAAGATTCAGAGTTTGGATTCCATTCACGGTAAATGAATGCACATGCCTTTTGACAAGCCTAACTCTTAGAGGAAAACTTTCTCTTCTAGAGCCTTTTTAATCCAGGAAGAGAAAAAAGCAGCCTGGTTTAATTCTTCTTCATCGGTAAACAGACCCGAGGTCATGACAACAGCTAAGTGTTTGGAAGCCAAGTGGCCTCAGATGGTATAATCTTAATGAAGTGCTATTAAATGTTTCATCTCCGTAAATGTTTCTTATTAGTACATAGTAGCTGAGTCTCAGTTAGACCAGAGAGTGTGTTTGTGTTGGCAGAGATGAGCCATGGACTGTACAGTCCATGGGATCCTCCAGGCCGGGATACTGGAGTGGGTAGCCTTCCCCATCTCCAGGAGGATCTTCCCAACTGAGGGATTGAACCCAGGTCTCCCGTATTGCAGGCGGATTCTTTACCAGCAGAGCCACCAGGGAAGCCCAAGAATACTGGAGTGGGTAGCCTACCCCTTCTCCAGGGGATCTTCCCAACCCAGGGATCGAACCCAGGTCTCCCGCATTGCAGGTGGATTCTTTACCAGCAGAGCCACCAGGGAAGCCCAAGAATACTGGAGTGGGTAGCCTTTCCCTTCTCCAGCGGATCTTCCCAACCCAGGAGTTGAACCCAGGTCTCCCACATTGCAGGTGGATTCTTTACCAGCTGAGCCCACGAGGGAGGCCCAGAATCAGCCTGGTAGAAACCAGTTCCTGGGTCATTCCCCAAATCGGACACATGTGTCCAGAGATCTGTCACTCACGGCACTGAGGCATGAGCCTCATGAGATTGGTGGGAGCCAGACGTTCACTCATCCACATTCAAGCATGGATCTTGCTCTCTCTTGTTCTAAACAAGCAAACCCATCGGATGGAATCCGTGGTGGACCCCACACGACGGACCAATGAAAGGTGTAGCTGTCTACTCAGCTGCCACGACAAGGCAGAATCTTCCTCCAATGGGGATAATGACAACAGTTCTTCCTGGAGTAGCTATAAATGTGTGTGGGTGTGTGCATGCTCAGTCGTGTCCAAATCTTTGCAACCCTAGGGACTGTAGCCCGCCAGGCTCCCCTGTCCATGGGATTCTCCAGGCAAGAACACTGGAGTGGGTTGCCATGCCCTCCTCCAAGGGCTCTTCCTCACCCAGGGACCAAACCCACGTCTCTGCATTGGCAGGTGGACTCTTTACCACTGAGCCAATATATGTCCGTCTGAATCTCCCAATTCATTCCACCCCCTTTTGCCCCCTTGGCATCTGTACATTTCTCCTGTACCTCTGTGTCTCTCTTTCTGCTTTGCAAATAAGATCATCAGTACCCATTTTTTTGGCTCACACATATATGCATTCACATACGGTATTTGTTTTTCTCTGGCTGGCTGACCTCACTCTGAATGACAGACGCTAGGTCCATCCGTGTCTCTGCAAAGGACCCGATTTTGTGTTTCATGGAATGTGCAAGCCTGCTTTGCACTGGGTGAACAAGACGGAACCACAGGCGTTCTGCTCAAATTGCTCACTGACACGGAGTCTTAGAGGTTCCAGTTTTTACACGTCCCGTGCGGACAGGATACGAGCTTTGCCCCGCTATATAGGGCACCAATTAGTTCTGCATCGTGTCAGCAGGAAACTGTGCTAATGATGGAAAACCTACGGAAGTATCCCGCGTTAAGCTCTGCTTGTAGGGGACAGGTAGGAACTTGGCCTTCAGGGCATGTGAATGCAAACAGAGCTTCCTTTGACTTTAATAAATCTTTTTAAGAGCACTGAAGATATCTAGATAAAGCTACAATGATAATCACTGTCAGGTTAAAAAAAGAGAGATTTGCCATATTGTTTTTAACTTTTATCTTTTGAAAAGTATTTTTTCTTTTTTTTTACTGTGGGAAAATAAGTCGCTGTTTAGGGCCTTCAATTCAAAGCTTTCACAGGTGTCATTTCTCCCCATATTGCCTTCAAATACACACAGCCCTTGTGTTCTGATTCGGGAAGTGGTGTTGCAGTTTAGTCGCTAAGTCATGTCTGACTCTTTGTGACCCCGTGGACTGCAGCACGCCAGGCTTCCCTGCCCTTCACTGTCTCCCTGAGTTTGTTCAAAGTCATGTCCATCGAGTCGGTGATGCCATCCAACCATCTCATCCTCTGTCGTCCCCTTCTCCTGCCACCTTCAATCTTTCCCAGCATCAGGGTCTTTTCCAATGAGTTAGCTTTTCGCATCTGGTGGCCAAAGGATTGGAGCTTCAGCTTCAGCATCAGTCCTTCCAATGAACATTCAGCACTGATCTCCTTTAGGATGGACTGGGTGGATCTCCTGCAGTCCAAGGGACTCTCAGGAGTCTTCTCCAGAAGACAGTGGATAGCTATGTTCTAATGCCAAGCCCAACACTCAACTTTGAAATACGGTAACTCCCTTGCATATGAACCTTCAAGTTGCAAACTTTCAAAGATTCAAACGTGCATTTCCTCAAAATCATGAATGAGTGACATCGCGGATTGCCCTCCATCTCCTATTCCTTTGAGTACCCGGGTAACTTTGTTGGACTTACAAACGAAGTGGACTTAGGAACGTGCTCTTGGAATGGAATTCCTTTGTAGATAGACCACTTACGTTAGTCTCAAGCAAGCTTCACATTTTGCATGGCTGTCATTGGCTTATCCGTCTCACAGAGTGACTGTAAAAACATGAAACAGTAAAATGAAGAGGTGTTCAGAGATGTTAAAAGGATGGTAAAATAGACTGCTGTTCCACTTACCCCTGAAACTTTAATAAAATATGTTCGGTGACAGAAGCTGTCATACCACATGCACCAAATATTATGTTTAGAACAAAATCCTATTTTGCAATTTCCATTGAAATCCTTTCCAGATATCGTGAATAAATAAGCTATTCTAGGCAGTCCATATCTGCTAAAAACATTATTTAAAAAAAAAATGTCTTCAGGTATAAACAGAAATTGTTTTTCCTATTCAAAAGTATTTGTAAGAATCAGGAAAAATGTATATATGGGTTACTGTAATAAAAAGAGTCATTTCTTGGAGAAAACACCTCATTCCTAGGCATAGATTTTATAAATGGTGGGATTCTGATGCTGGAGGTAAGACGCAAAACGTGCCGTCTTTCATTACCGTTTCTTCTGAGGTGATGTCTAGATGAATTTGCTAAGATGGATATACAAATTGTCTTACTTTCGATGGTTGCTATTCTGGCCTGTGTCTGTGATGTGTTTCTCAACTTACTGCATTCTGTAACAAAATACACGAGAGTCCCTTGGACTGTGAGGAAATCAAACCAGTCAATTCTAAAGGAAATGTGCCCTGAATATTCCTTGGAAGGACTGATGCTGAAGCTGAAGCTCCAACCCTTTGGCCACGTGATGCGAAGAGTCGACTCATTGGAAAAGACCCTGATGCTGGGAAAGATTGAGGACAGGAAGGGAAGGGGATGACAGAGGTCGAGATGGTGGGATGGTGTTTGAGCAGGCTCTGGGAGACGGTGAAGGGCAGGGAAGCCTGGTGTGCTGCAGTCTGTGGGGTCGCAAAGAGCCAGACACGCCTGAGCGACTGAACAAAACCAAAGGGTATGAGATGGCATTGCTCGATGAAAGACTTGGAAAGTTAAAGTGAAAATTACAGGAGGTTATAAATCCAATGAAGGTAGCAATGAACCCAACAAAAAGTAAAGTAGTAAGTGAAAGTCCTTCATTCGTGTTCAATTCGACCCCAGGGACTGTAGCCCACCAGGCTCCTCTCTCCATGGGATTCTCCAGGCAAGAATACTGGAGTGGGTGGCCATTTCCTTCTCTAGGGGATCTTCCCAACACTGGGATCGAACCTCTGTCTCCTGCACTGCAGACAGATTTTTCACCATCTGAGCCACCAGGGAAATCTAAGAGTCTCCCTAGTTTTTAAATTTATTCTGTTTTACTCGAAGGATAATCGTTTTACGTTTTTGTGTTGGTTTCCGCCATACAACAACATGAATCAGCCGTAGGTATACGTATACCCACTCCGTGCTGAACCTATTTTTAGTTGGTTTTCTTTCTTTAAGGCAAGACACTGGTGGCTCAGTGGCAAAGAATCTGCCCGCCCAACGCAGAGGACGTATGTTCAATCCCTGGTCCGGGAAGATTGTACTTGTCACGGGGCAACCAAGCCCGTGTACTGAGCTAGGGAGCCCCAGCCACTGAGCCCGTGGGCTGCAACTACTGAAGTCCGCACGCCCTACAGCCTGTGTTTGCAACAAGAGAAGTCACCGCAATGAGAAGCTTGCATGCACACCACAGCTAAAGAGTAGCCCCCACTGGCCACAGCTAGAGAAAAGCCCACACAGCGAGGGAGACCCAGCACGGCCAAAAAATAAACAAAATTACACACATAAAAAAGACAAGGCGTCTAGCAGACTTTTAACACAGGTAACACTTTTTCCTAAGTATATAACACAGGCAATAGGATTTTATAGTTTTCCTACTGAGAATGGCAGAAACACGGTTTTATGTAGTATTAGCCTGTGAAAACAGGACAGACTTTATTTGGGGGCTAGTGCTAAAGACTCCCTGGTAGCTCAGATGGTAAAGTGTCTGCCCGCAATGCTGGAGACCTGGGTTTGATCCTTGGGTTGGGAAGATCTCCTGGAGAAGGAAATGGCAACCCACTCCAGTACTCTTGCCTGGAAAATTCCATGGATGGAGAAGCCTGGTAGGGTACAGTCCATGGGGTCACAAAGAGTCGGACACGACTGAGCCACTTCACTGGTAGTGCTAAAGAACCCACCTGCCAAAGCAGGCGGCAGGAGATAGGGGACCTGGGTTTGATCCCTGAGTTGGGAAGATCCCCTGGAGGAGGAGGAAATGACAACCCACTCCAGCGTTCTTGCCTGGAGAATCCCACAGACAGAGGAGCCTGGTGGGCTACAGTCCATGGGGTCGCAGAGAGTCAGACACGACTGAGCAACTAACACTTTCACTTTTTGATGATCCAGTGGTTAATACTTCATGCTCCTCCCAATGCAGGGGGCCCAGGTTCAATCCCTGGTCTGGGAACTAGATCCCATATGCCTCAACTAAGAGTTGGCACGACACAACTAAAGATTCCACATGCTGCAACTGAGACCTGATGCAGCCACATAAATAAATACATTAAAAAAAAAACTTGTTTAAAAGGCATCAATATTTTAAATAGGTAAAACCTGAAAGAACTGTTATTTCATCAAAGTCACAATTGCATCATACTGATAATTTACAGGGTCAAAGATGTCTCACTCATTCTATTTATCATTAGATAAATAGATATCTAATGATAGATATCAGCACACACCCCTGTGTGCTGAGGCGACTTATCACAGCACACAGCATGCAAAAATAATTGTACCTTTTCCCAAAGTAGAATGAGAATGTATAATAATCTCTATTCCTATACGGTCAAGTACAGACTTACGAACCACCCAGTGAATGATGCTAAGCAGAAATCTTACACATGGGCTTATTTGAGAGCAAAACCTGGATCGTGTTTCATGAGAAAAAAGGACGGTCAAAGGCCCAGGTACCTGGAGAAGGAAATGGCAGCCCACTCCAGTATTCTTGCCTGGAGAAATCCCATGGACGGAGGAGCCTGGTGGGCTCCAGTCTCTGGGGTCACAAAGAGTCGGAGACAACTTAGCGACAACCACAAAATACCAGCTACATAGCTTCTTCCCTTTCAGATAAGCTTCTTCCTGAGTTTTTGGAGTCTTGTGCAATTTGGGACTCATTCACTATTCCCCTGTCAAAACCAACCAGACCTTGAGGTTTCCTCCCCATTTAGAACGCCTACATTGCTGTCTCTTGGCTCGAAGACCATTTCTTATATTGTCTTCACAAGAAGGCTAATTGGTGTTGGCAGAGGAGGGAGTAGGAACTGTGGTTTATAACCTAACCCACTCCGGCAGTCAGGATTTTAGCTTTCTGTAAGCTAAAAAGACCAGGGCATCAAACCTGGGTCTCCTGCATTGCAGGCAGATGCTTTATCGTCTGAGCCACCAGTGAAGCCCTAAATTCCCCCTGGCCATCTGTTTTACGTGTCGTGATATGCATGTTTGCACAAGGCTCTAGTTCATCTTGCTTCCCTCTCTGGGTCCACAAGTCTGTTCTCTATGTCTGCGTCTCCATCGCTGCCCTGCAAATAGCTTCTGTCTTATGAATGAGCTACTGGTGTGAAATGACAAGTCCCTCCACGTCTGGGATGGGAGATGCTAGGTGAATTCTCTCAATGGGACCATAACCACAGGAAGACACGCACCCCTGAGCCAGGACAAGTGAGTGAGAGCTGCCCTCACCCCAACCTTTCCCTCCAACCCTCTCTTTCCCGGGACCCCGACAGACACAAGGACACACTCTTGGGAGGAAGTGCAGAGGACGAAAACACGCAAGTATGGTTTTGCCTTCCTTTGGCAAGTGCCAGAGAAAATTCTTCCCCGGGCCCCGGAACGATTACCAGAGGGGAGGGTTGCATTCTTTGACGGCAGACGAAAATTAAAAAGTGCTGACTCCAGTGGGTCTGTACAAACCCAAGCTCCCCACGGAGACGGGTGGGTTGAACTGGGGTTTTGCGCCAGATTCCTGGGGTGAAATCCTGACACCCTCCCCCCAAGGTCCTAAGGATGTGACTATATTTGGAGGTCAGGATGCAGACACACACCTAGGGATGACCACGTGAGGACTCGGGGAGCAGACGGCCACCTACACGCCCAGCAGAGAGTCCAGCCCTGCCCACACCTGGCTCTCAGATTCCATATAGATGCATAAATATTCGATATTTCTTTTTTTTATTGGAGGATGATTACAAGGCTGTGTTATTTTCAGCTGGACAACACGAATCAGCTATGACTGTACACAGATCCCCTCCCTCTTGAGCCTTCCTCCCACCCCCCACCCACTCCTCTGGGTCATCACAGAGCCCCGAGCTGAGCTCCCTGGGCTGGAGAGCAGCTTCCCATTAGCTGTCTGTTTCACACAGTGGTGTGTCTACATCAGTGCTACTCTCTAAGATCGCCCCCTCCTCATTTTTTTTTTTTTAATAATTATTTTATTGGAGTGGAGTTGCTTTACCACGCTGGGTGAGTTTCTGCTGTACAGCGAAGTGAATCGGCTCCACGTATACATACGTCTCCTCTTATTTCGGATTTCCTCCCCATTGAGGTGACCACAGAGCCCTGGGGAGAGTCCCCCGTGCTGTTCAGCAGGTCACTTCCCACCCGTCATCTATTTAACCCACAGTATCAGTGTCGAGTATGTGTCCAGAACAACCTCCCATGTATCCCACCCACTCCCTTCCCCGCTGGGGTCTGTACGTCTGGTCTCTACGTCTAGGGTGTCTCTATTTCTACTCTGAAGACAGGTTCCTCTGCGCCACCTTCATCGACAACTCTGCTTTTCCACTCTTTTGTTTGCGTTTGTGTGACGTGGTACCTCACCGTGCTTTTTTATCTGCATTGCTCTGACGACCACACCTACTGAATATCTTATCGTGTGTTTCGGGGCGTCCCTGGTGGCTCAGACGGTAAAGCGTCTGCCTGCAATGCGGGAGACCCGGGTTCCACCCCTGGGTCGGGAAGATCCCCTGGAGGAGGAAATGGCGACCCCACTCCAGGACTCTTGCCTGGAAAATTCCATGGATGGAGGAGCCTGGTGGGCTACAGTCCAGGGGGTCGCAAAGAGTGAGACACGACCGAGTGACTTCACTTCCACGTATCCATCGGCCACGCGCACACCTTTGCACAAACACCGATTGGGCATCCTTTGCCCGTTTTTAAAAATTGGGTTGTTTTTGTTTCGGTGTTGTTCCCTTGGAGAAGTTCTTTACATATTGTAGATAGGAATATCTTATTAGATCCACGGTTTGCAAATATTTTGCCCCAATTCTGGGAGTTGTCTTTCCCCCTCTTGAGTGTCTTTTGATGCACAAAAATTTCTAGTTTGGGTGCAGTCCTTTTTATTTATTTATTTATCTATTTTTCTTCTGTTGCCTTTGCTTTAGCGTCATGGGCTTCCCTGGTGGCTCAGACGGTAAAGAGTCTGCCTGCAATGCAGGGGACTCTGGTTTGATCCCTGGGTCGGGAAGATCCCCTGGAGAAGGGAATGGCTACCACTCTAGTATTCTTGCCCAGAGAATCCCATGGACAGAGGAGCCTGGCGGGATACAGTCCAGGGGTCACAAAGAGTCGGACACAACTGAGCAACTAATGCATGCCTGCATTAGTGTCATAGCCAGGAAATTACTGTTAAGTTTCTGAAAACACTTCTTTTTTTATTGAAAGCTAATGTGTGAAGAACTGGAAAAGACCCTGATGCTGGGAAAGATTGATGGCAGGAGGAGAAGGGGACGACAGAGGACGAGATGGTTGGATGGCATCACTGACTCGATGGATAGGAGTTTGAGGAAGCTCCGGGAGCTGGTGAAGGACAGGGAGGCCTGGTGTGCTGCAGTCCATGGGGTCGCAGGGCGTCGGACACGACTGAGCGACTGAACTGAACTGAGCTGAATGTGCACCCCGAGGGGAAAACGTAAGCTCTGGTGGGATGTCTCTCTCCCCAGGAATCCCTGGGTCCGATCAACTGCCCAGACATCCAGGTGTTACAGCACTGTTCACCCTTCCTTAGCTGTGCTACAGCTCAAAGCCAAGAAACAGCGTCCCCCAGGAGGCAGCAAGACCCGCCGATTTTGGCAGATGCACCAGCGGTCACCGTTGCCCCTTCCTCCACTCCCCAGGAAAGGACTTGACGGGCGACCTTCTAACAATAGACTCACTGCACTTACCATCGGCCAAGCACGACAAATGCTCCCAGCGTCAGTTTGGGAAACTTCTCTGAGTGTTTTTTGTTCTTAATCTTTCCAAGTTTTTTCTTTTTCCAGAGAAATGACTAACTCTGGACTGCCAGCGAGACCCTCTTTGTCGCTCCAACACGTTATCTTAAAAGAGGATGCTTTTGGCAAAAACAACATTTTCCGACAGGATACGTTTTTTTCCCCCCTCTAGCCGGTGATATTTGGAGATTTTACAAGGACGATGTGAACGCCCCCGGAGAGGGTTTTTGGATACAAAGGCGGTAGATAAGAGCGATAAAGGATGTAAGATTGCCTCCCAAGTTTCTGCAGACACCACAGGCTTTAGACTTAGCAGCGCTCTGCCTGCCTTTTCCAGACCCTGTTACGTCACCTCCCCTGGAAGGGCTGGGACGCAGCTGTCTGCCCAGAGGCGCAGAGCGGAGAGCAAACCTCCAAGATGATAAATCTCCAGGCTTACAGTGTCTGATACCTGAGCTGTCTGCCCGCACCATCCGTCCCAGGCAAGGACGCATTCCCGCCTCGTGACTTTCAGGGACTCTGTTTCCGTGGAGACGCGGGTCAACTTAAAAAGGACGCAAGAGGTGAGAGTTCACTTTTTGCTGTCGGTGTTGTTCAGTCGCTCAGTCGTGTCCGACCCTTTGCGACTCCACGGACAGCAACACGCCAGGCTTCCCTGTCCTTCACTTCCTCCCAGAGTTTGCTCAGACTCTTGTCTATTGAGTCGGTGATGCCATCCAAGCACCTCATCCTCTGCCAACACTCTTCTCCTCTTGCCTTCAATCGTTCCCTGCATCGGGGTCTTGTCCAATGAGTTGGTTCTTTGCCATCAGGTGTTAGGGGCAAAATGAGGGCTGAGACAGCACCTCACATAGCTCTGAGACTGCTCTGCGGGGGAAGGTCGGTATATACCTGATTTTGGCGAAGGGGGAGTTCACGCAATCAAACAATTTTTGTAGGAAGTTTCTGTGGGTCTTCTGAAATTCCTGCTAGTCACAAGGAGTCATCACCATGAATGATTTTAGTGTTTTTCTAGATGTGAGGCGATACAAGAATTGGGCTCATGAAATCAGCTCCTGAAAAATATCTAACTATCTGAAGACCTCTCCTGCCCGTTTTTCCAGGAGCAGAAATGCCTTATTTCTGCTGTCCACCCTCAACTCCTTTCAGGGGGTGCTTAAGGTCAGCAGCTGCAGCAGCACTTGATTTAATCTTTGTAGAGGTGGATGGCAAGTGTCAGTTTGCAGCTGACACAGGGAACTCTAACACAGCCATCCACGGTAGCCATAACTGACCAGGACCTACACTCGAAATAATGGTCACCATGATGTATCTTTTCCTTACTTGTGGATCTGAATTGCATTACCCCGAAATACGCCCCTGCCAGGAGGTGGTTTTGTTGCTCAGTCATGTAGGACTCTTGCGACCTCATGGACTGCAACCTACGAGGCTCCTCTGTCCATGGGATTCTCCAGGCAAGAATACTGGAGTGGGTTGCCATTCCCTTCTCCAGGGGATCTTCCCCACCCAGGAACTGAACCTGAGGCTCCTGCATTGCAGGCAGATTCCTTCCCAACTGAGACAGCAGGGAAGCCCTGATACAAAGCTATGTTATCTGTGGGACAGAGCTACCCATTGCGAACTTCAGAAACATTCACAACGTTAAGAGTTGAGAGCTATGATTCACTTGGCGGGAACTTTTAGGACTCTAAGCCTGGGAGGCAGCATCTCAAATGGCCCTGAGAAAACTGCTCCAAGGAGGCCAGGGGAGGAATCAGATTATACACAAGTTTTGCAAGAAAGGGCAGGTAGTCTGAACATCAAACGATTATTGTTAACCGAAGGAAGATCAGATATCTCCAGTTAGGGAACTGAGTGCTTTTCTGTGCACAGGAAGAGGCAAGGGTCTGGGCTCGATGGAATCATTCCCTTGATCTGTATCACAGCTACCGAGGAGCTTCCGGGAGGCTCAGTGGTAAAGAATCCGCCTGCCAGTGTAGGAAACACAAAAGACATGGGTTAAGTCCCTGGGTTCGGAAGATCCACTGGAGGAGGAAGTGGCAACCTTCTCCAGGATTCTTGCCTGGAGAGTCCCATGGACAGAGGAGGCTGGCGGGCTACAGTCTGTGGGGTCACAAAGAGTGGTCACAAGAGCTGATGACTCAGTCCAGTTTAGTCGCTCAGTCGTGTCCGACTCTTTGCGACCCCATGGACTGCAGCACGCCAGGCCTCCCTGTCCATCACCAACTCCCTGAGTCCACGCAAACTCATGCCCATCGAGTCGGTGATGCCATCCAACCATCTCATCCTCTGTCGCCCCCTTCTCCTCCTGCCTTCAATCTTTCCCGGCATCAGGGTCTTTTCCAATGAGTCAGCTCTTTGCATGAGGTGGCCAAAGTACTGGAGTTTCAGCTTCAACACCAGTCCTTCCAATGAACACCCAGGACTGATCTATTTAGGAGGGACTGGTTGGATCTCCTGGCAGTCCAAGGGACTCTCAAGAGTCTTCTCAAGCACCACGGTTCAAAAGCATCAATTCTGATGACTGTGACACCCTTTCTTTAGTGATACAGCAGGAAATATTCCATTTCATACCATGGATCTCCTGGTTCTGAGTTTAAGCAAATGTAACATTTAGAAGGGCATAGAATCTGTTCCTTATCTTTCTCAGAGGTCACTGTGAGATATAGCACGATGGTGCATAGATGCGATGAATTTGGGCTTCAACATTCTCTGTATCTGCGTGTGTTTATGAGATAGCATTCATTTCAGATGAGATTAAAAAGCATGCATATGGAGATATCCAGTGCCATCTTAATGCCCTGGAGAGAAACTCGTTGTCAATACCAATCTCATAATATTTATAGATGACAAGCATTGCTGTGGATATGTTTATTGCATGAAGTTTCAGATACACTCTCTAGGCAATGAAACAAGTTTTCATTTATCTCTCAGACATTAATCTGGGTAAACATTTTTTTTTTCTTCTGGGAAATATGTTTGAAGGTGTGGAGTAACTCAGGATTTATGTTAACATAAACCTTTCACGCTGTCCTTTCAAAGGTCGCTGTTGTCAATGTAAAAACAAATGCCGGTGAGATGTGATGTGAGCTTCACAAATCAGGGACATTTTAATGAGCTGATTCATTTCCTTGTTATCTGGAACGGCATTGGGGGAGTGGAAAAGAATGCAGAGAAAATGGAGGTGAGAAGGAGACTGCTTTTTGAACTTTTTATCTTGCATTGGGGTGTAACTGATTAACAATGCTGTGGTATGTTCAGGGGGCAGCAAAGGGATTCAGCCATACCTGTACATGTATCCATTCTCCCCCAAACTCCCCTCTGATCCAGGCTACCACACGATATTGAGCAGAGTTCCCTGTGCTGTCCAGCAGGTCCTTGCTGGTTCTCCATGTTAAAGACAGCAGTGTGTCCACGTCCATCCCAGATCCCCTGACCATCCCTTCCCCCATCCTTCCCCCATGTCAACATAAGTTCATTCTCTAAGTCTGTGCATCTGTTTCTGTTTTGTAAGTTAATTTGCATCATGTCGTTTTAGATTCCATATATAAGGGATGTCAGACCATATTTCTCCTTCAGAAGACACGACACTGTTTTCAAGGATACAGAGAGACAGGTAAACGTACTTATGTTCATGAACACATATATGGATAAAGTTATGCAGTGACACACGGCTGCCTACACTGACACACCAGTACATGTGCAGACGTGCATTCATTCAGAGACAGGCAGAAGCACATGCACGTATACAGAGGCACACAAATGCGTGTACACACAGGCTTACACACAAACCTAAACACATGCATGCATACAAACACACATGCACCCAAATACACGTGCATGCACACACACACATTCAAAAACACACACATACAGACAACCAGGCACACAAAGGTGAAAGACGGTACCCAGGTCAGAACCAAATAGGGGATGTGGCAGAAGGGGCCCGTGGCTGGCACTGCCTGGGACAAAGAACCAGGAGACAAGCAGGCTGCAGCCTGCAGTGCAGGAGACCCGGGTCCGATCCCTGGGTGGGGAAGATCCCCTGGAGAGGAAATGGCAACTCACCCCAGTATTCTTGCCTGGAGAATCCCATGGACAGAGGAGTCCGGTGGGCTACAATCCACGGGGTCGCAAAGAGTCGGACACGACCGAGCGACTAACGCTTCACTTTTTACTGGCTTGGCAGGAGGCTTTGCAGAGACTCTGAGTGTCTCTGACTCCCATGTCTGGGGTGGGTGTCTGCGCCCGCCTCCAGGAGCAAGGGAAAGCTCCCAGGAACATGTGTAGGCTGTGCTTTTCATTCTTCAGCGTTTGCTGTTGCCCAGAGGCCCAGTGCGTGTGTGTCTCACCTGTTTCCTCTGTGTGGGTGCTGGGGTGGATGACGATCTGTGATTAATCCCACCCGCCTAGACCCGGTCAGTCTTCCACCCGCTGCTCTCGTGGGTGTGAGCGCTGTGCTCACCTACACAGTGGTAGCATCTAATACGATGCTCCCGGAACTGACATGTGAAAGATTAGTGGTGCAAGAGGACAGCGTCACAGAGAGAAAGGGCTCACGGACACTCGGGCGGCTGCCATTCTGCGGTGGGTGTTTAGTTCTGGAAGAACGTAACCCTACGTATCACGTGCCTCCTAGGACGCTGCATGAGCTTCGTGTTTTCACGCCTCAAATTTTAACGAGCATGGTTTCAATATATAATGCACGCGTGCCTGCAAAGGAACTAACACAGCTGCACGGGACCTAGAAAATATCTATTATCTACCTGTATCTATCTATCGTTCTAAGTACCGACTTATATCGAGCTACCTACCTATCAATCCATCTACCTACCAATAATATCTACCTACCTACGTACCTACCTACTGATCACATCTATCTACCTACTTACTTACCTACCTATCACATCTATCTATCTATGCTTCTATTTACCTACCTACCTATCAATCTATCTATCTACCTACCTATCACATCTATCTATGCTTCGATTTATCTACGTATCAGTCTGTCTACCTACCAATCACATGTATCTATCTGCCTAGCTACCTGTCATAACTATCTATCTATCTACCTATCACATCGATCTATCCTTCTATTTACTTACCTACCTATCACACCTATCTACCTACCTATCATACCTACCTACCTATCACATCTATCTATGTATCTATCTTTCTACCTACCTACCTATGACATCTATCTATGTATGTACATGGAACAACAGACTGGATCCAAATCGGGAAAGGAGTACATCAAGGCTGTATATTGTCACCCTGCTTGTTTAACTTCTATGCAGAGTACATCATGTGAAATGCCGGGCTGGATGAAGCACAAGCTGGAATCAAGATTGCCAGAAGAAATAGTAATAACCTCAGATATGCAGATGACACCACCCTTATGGCATAAAGCGAAGAAGAACTAAAGAGCCTCTTGATGAAAGTGAAAGAGGACAGTGAAAAAGCTGGCTTAAAACTCAACATTCAGAAAACTAAGATCATGGCATCTGGTCCCATCACTTCATGGCAAATAGATGGGGAAACAGTGGAAACAGCGACAGACTTCATTTTCTTGGGCTCCAAAATCACTGCAGATGGTGATTGCAGCCATGAAATTCAAAGACGCTTGCTCCTTGGAAGAAAAGCTATGAACAAGCTAGACAGCATATTAAAAAGCAGAGATATTACTTTGCTAACAAAAGCCTGTCTAGTCAAAGCTATGGTTTTTCCAGTGGTCATGTATGGATGTGCGAGTTGGACTATAAAGAAAGCTGAGCGCCAAAGAATTGATGCTTTTGAACTGTGGTGTTGGAAAAGACCCTTGAGAGTCCCTTGGACTGCAAGGAGATCCAACAAGTCCATCCTAAAGGAGATCAGCCCTGAATATTCATTGGAAGGACTGATGCTGAAGCTGAAACTCCAATCCTATGGCCACCTGATGCAAAGAGCTGACTCACTGGAAAAGACCCCAATGCTGGGAAAGATTGAAGGCGGGAGGTGAAGGGGACGACAGAGGATGAGACGGTTGGATGGCATCACCGACTCGATGGATGTGAGTTTGAGTAAACTCCGGGAGTTGGTGATGGACAGGGAGGCCTGGCGTGCTGCAGTCCACGGGGTCGCAAAGAGTCAGACACGACTGAGCGACTGAACTGAACTGATGTATGTATCTATCTTTCTATCTACCTACCTATGACATACATGTATGAATCTATCCTTCTATCTACCTACCTACCTATTGCATCTATCTATGTATCTATCTTTCTATCTGCTTACCTACCTATGTATCTACCTACCTATGGATGGATGGATAGATTATATGGAGAGAGAGAGAAGAAAGGTAAATAGATCGAGGTAGGTAGATAGATACTTACATAACAGATGGATGGTAGATAAATGATGTATACATATCTATCATCTAAGTGTCTACCTACCTACCTCTATCTATCCACCTATCTTCTCTCTCTCTCCATAGAATCTATCCATCCATCCATCCATTAATCTGTTTTTCACCCATTTGTCTATCTATCCATTCATCCATGTCTATGTATCTATATATCTATCCATCCTTCGTTTCTCTTTCTCCACCCATTCAGATATCCATCTATTCATCTACCTGGTCATCTATCTATCCATCAATACCTATCTGTCTAGTAATATCATCTATACACTTATCGTCTCTATTATCTTTCTGTTCATCTATTTAGCTATTCCTAACATGTATGTATAAGCTATATCTGTCTCTCTACTTCATCTATCATCTACCTATGTCTATCATCTATATAATTATTTGCCCATCATCCGTCTCGGATATCATCTTTTCATTATTTATCATCTATTAAGGATTTATCATATATCTGGGCTTTGCTGCTAGGTCAGTTGGTAAAGAATCTGCCTGCAAGGCGGGAGACCCGGGTTCGATCCCTGGGTTGGGAAGATCCCCTGGAGAAGGGAAAGGCTACCCACTCCAGGATTCTGGCCTGGAGAATCCCATGGACAGAGGAGCCTGGCGGGCTATACTCCATGGGGTCCCAGAGAGTCATACAGGACTTAGCGAGTAAACAACAAGAACAAAAGCATCAAGCTGACTACAACGCAACATATCTGATGAGTACACGCCTCCCTGAACCCCCAGCTGTTTTTCGTATTACATCTGTCTGTGACACACACCTGGGACACCATTCAGGACCAAAGAGTCTGGAAAAAAGTGACCTCCTCTGCGTGTGCAGGAAAGGAATGCTTCCCATGTAGGAGGTGACGAGTCTGTGATTTACATCTTCAAGCTACCACCATCTTTGGAACAAACAACTATATTTAAACCAATGCATGCAGGAAAAAAAATACATGTTAAAATATACATCTAAGAGCTATGGAGAAACAATGCCCGATTGTCACGACTTCTGGTTCATACCCACCTCACGTAATTCCTCTCACAATTGCAGGAAGGAAACTCAGCTTTAGAATTTCCCTGGGAGCACAGGAGTGACTTTAGAATAAAACTGCTTTAAAGTCCTCTGACAGGAGCGAGTTAAGAACCATGCTTTTTACTCTCTAGGAAAATAATTTTTGATTCAGGATACACAAAAGTAACCAGTTTGACTTTTACGAATCAGCATCCGAGTGCTCTCCTAACAGAAAGACTTCCAAGAAAACCCCTATTTTCTGATCTGCATTTTCTTTCCCTACAGGAAACTTTTCTTGGAAGTTCCTCGTCGGACACTTTAGAATCTTTGGGTTGACACTGAGCTAGTAGGGTTCATCTGGGGACCCTTGGACTTCCCATAAAGAGGGGTCTCCAGGCTTTCATGTGTAAAGCATTCCTGCCAGACCTTAAGTGTGAGTCTACTCCCAATTTCGTCTTTATTATGGCATCACTGACTCAATGGACATGAGTTTGAGTGAACTCCAGGAGTTGGTGATGGACAGGGAGGCCTGGCGTGCTGCAGTCCACGGGGTCGCAAAGAGTCGGATGCGACTGAGCAACTGAACTGAACTGATGTGATGTGGGACAGCTGGAGTAACTTCTGAATGTGAGGTCGTCACAATGTCTAATTTCCTAATTTCTCCCTGTCCAGTTGCATCCAAAAAGTTGTGATGGGCTTCGCTGCAGCTGAAATTCAAATCTTCCACCTCTAGTGAAGTGAAGTGAAAGTCACTCAGTCGTGTCCGACTCTTTGCAACCCCACGGACCATACAGTCCATGGAATCCTCCAGGCCAGAATACTGGAGTGGGTAGCCTTTCCCTTCTCCACTGGATCCTCCCAACCCAGGGATCGAACCCAGGGCTCCCGCATGGCAGGCGGATCGTTTATCAGCTGAGCCACCAGGGATGCACACTCCACCTCTAGCGTGTTCCCTTAATGTTCATCAGACTGCCAAATTTTCTTTTCCCTGGTGGTGTTGATAACAAGCAGAGAAGTGACCCTACTCAAAAATCGTAATGTGGGCTTCCCCGCTGGTTCAGTAGACAGAAATCCACCCGTTGACGCACAAGATGTGGGTTCGAGCCCTGGTCCAGGAAGATCCCACCTGCCTCGCAGCAACTGAGTCCGTGCCCCACAACTATTCAGCCTCTGCCCTGGGGCTTGGGAGTGGCAACTCCTGAAGCCCATGCGACCTATAGTCCAAGCCCCACAACAAGAGAGACCATCCCAACGAGAAGCCTGCCCACCTAAACGAAAAAAAGCCCCCGCAGACAGCAGCGAACACCCAGCACAGGCAAAAATAAATAAATTAAAATATTAAAAACAAAATCATACCGTGTAAAGTCTTCATGGGCAGAACCAAGGGGCTATGTGATCTGCCACCTGACTTGTCAAGCTCCCTGAAGGACTGTGTGGAAGAAATGAGTCACTCCCTCACCTTTGGACTGTGCTCCTTTCGCGGAGCAGAAAGCATCCTGCTCTCAGTACGGTTCAAGCATCCATGCAATCTTCCCGTTTCCTACAGAGGTGCTGTGTGCACTGAGTCCTGTCCAACTCTTTGCGACCCCACGGACTGCAGCCCGCAGGCTCCTCTGTCCATGGGCTCTCCCAGGCACGAACACCGGAGTGGGCTGTCACTCCCTTCTCCAGGGGATCTTCCCGACCCAGGGATCGAAGCTGTGTCTCTTGACTCTCTCTGCATTGGCAGGTGGGTTCTTTACCACTAACACCATCTGGGAAGCCCCTCAGAGCCCATTTCCATTGTTACTCAACTGCTGCCCACAAGCAGCGCGTTCACTTGTATGCACGAGGTGATCACACAGTATTTGTGCAATCGATGTGCTGAATTCCAAGCCCTGTCTTACCTGATGAATGAATCCATTTCACATTCACCCAAGGAGCTGACATCATAATCAGTTAAGAGTTCTCGGGTTCATTTCATTTTTTTCCATCTTTTTTTTTCCCCAGCCCTCCAAACTCAATGGAACAGTCCCTCATCTTGGGAAAAATTGAAGGTAGGAAGAGAAGGGGATGACAGAGGATGAGAGGGTGGGATGGCATCACTGACTCAACACACACGAGTGTGAGCAAACTCCGAGAGATGGTGAAGGGCAGGGAAGCTTGGTGGGTGTTGCAGTCCACGGGGTTGCAAAAAGTCGGACACGACTCAGCAACTGAACAATGATGACAAGGAGAAAGTTAACTTTATTTTCTTTGGACGACTTCTCTCTCTCGTTTTCCTGGTTGTCAGCAGCCAACATATTCTGTTCTCTGAAATAGTCACAACTCCCTTCCCCTTTGGGAGTGGGCAAGTGCATTCATAGCTATGTTCCCAGGTTCACCGTCTCTCCTATTTCAGCATCGTTTTTTTCTGGTTCACGAACACCGCTTAGCAACAGTGACAAGTTCGGTTCAACATTCCAATCTGTTTTAATAATCCTTTCTGACTTTTCTCAAGTAAGCAAGAGATGGTTAAGTGCTTCCAGACCTGGGAATGTGCTCTGCTGGGAATATCTTAAGGAGAAATGTTGAATATTCTTGGGTTTTTCCCTGAAATCCAGCTCATGGTCTCTCGTGGAGGCTGGGTATGCTTACTGGAAAAGAATACGAGGCACAGCTGACCAGAGCAGCTTGCTCCCTGAGCTATTTCATCGTCATCTCTGGCAAAAGAGCAACTGATGCGTGTCAAGGTGACTTCTAACTAGCCACTGGCAAGATCCAATCTCTCTGGGGTTTTTTTTTGGGGGGGGGATGCCCCCATTTTCTTGCCTTAAAACTTTGTAAATCAAGTGACACATATATACCCATGGCTGACTCATGTCAATGTACGGCAACAACCACTACCATACTGTAAAGTAATTAGCCTCCAATTAAAATAAACAAATTAACTAAGAAACAAAAAACTTTGTAAATCAAGTGAATTTTGGTCTTCTCTTCTGGTCTGTTTCTTCTGCTCATTCTGTAACCTTGCCCCTTTTGGGGAAAAGTTCTTTTTTTTTTTCCTCCAGCTTTCATTAACTGGGCTTAGACATAATAATAAAATTAAACCACATCCACTTTCTGCCACGTATCCCAAAACAAGATTTTCTTCTTTCACAGTTGTAGTCAACTGCCTCACAGTTACACATATAATGTACAATTAGAAAACCACCGTAGCTGAACAGAAAATGAAAATGCTCCAGGCTCCTTCTTTTAGCTAAAAACAAAAAATAACTCTTACGTAAAATATCTGCTGGTAAATTAAGACCAGGTTTCATATTATTTTGGTTGATTCTAAGTCAGAGGCCGTAAGTCAAATTCTGAAAACTTATATCCCTTCTCCGAAATTTCTGCTGACCTCTAAAATTCCTCATCCTAAGTCTAAGAAGTTGTAAAATAGTCTACAGAAAATTGCAATGTATCCATTTTGATTCCCAGCACAGAATACTTGAACAAACTCAATTCGACAGGTCAGAAGTTCCTCATGTATTTTTCTAGTCTCTGAAATTCTATTTCCATATCACTTTTCTTAGAGAAGCAATTCAGTGACTTACATTTCCTCATAAGAGAAATCCACTCCAATTAGCATTTCTTTCCTTGTTTTTGGCAGAGACACATAGCATGTGGGATCTTCGTTCCCTGACCACGGACTGAACCCATGTTGAATGCAGTGGAAGCCCAGAGTCCCAACCACTGGACCCCCAAGGAAGTCCACACTCATCCTAATTAACAAGACTGTGAGTGCAGCCATGAGATTAAAAGACGCCTGCTCCTTGGAAGAAAAGCTATGACCAACCTAGACAGCATATTAAAAAGCAGAGACATCATTTTGCCAACAAAGATGTCTAGTCAAAGTTATGGTTTTTTACAGTAGTCATGTACGGATGTGAGAGTTGGACCACAAAGAAGGCTGAGTGCCAAAGAATTGATGCTTTTGAACCGTGGTGCTGGAGCAGACTCTTGAGAGTCCCTGGGACTGCAAGGACATCAAACCTCGCAGTCCTAAAGGAAATCAATCCTAGATATTCATGAAGGACTGATGCTGAAGCTGAAGCCCCGATATTTTGGCCACCTGATGCAAAGAGCCAACTCATCAGAAAAGCCTCTGATACTGGGCAAGATTGAAGGCGGGAGGAGAAGGGGACGACAGAGGATGAGATGGTTGGATGGCATCACCGACTCAATGGACATGAGTTTGAGCAAGCTCCGGGAGTTGGTGATGGACAGGGAGGCCTGGCGTGCTGCAGTCCATGGGGTCGCAAAGAGTTAGACATGACTGAGTGACTGAACTACAGCAACACCCAGAAGGATAAGTCAAAACCAACGAGCCTGCGGAATCCCGTACACATTTCCAGTTCCACTGGTGCATTTCACAGATTGATGTACCTTTTTTTTTTGGCGGGGCAGGTGGGGGCGGCAGTCCAGTAAGGCGATTGTTTTTACAAGAGCAGCGAGACTACAGTATCTCAAGTAAAAAGTGTCAAATGCAGAAGAGTCAAGGTCTTGTCGACTGGATGAAAGATCTGCACCCGCTGTGACCGTCCTAAACAGAGGAATGGATTGGTGGGGGTAGGAAATCCAGAAATTGCTTTTAGGCTACTGCCTGTAGCTGTGTTAGGAAACAAGGAAACGTGTCCATTGATTTGTTCCAGACATGTCCTCGGACGTACCACACAGTTCGGTCTCCCGCCCCCCAGCTGAGTCAGAACTCCGGAATATCTCTATTTGTCCACCTAAGGATGTTGACCACAAACGCGAGATCTCGCTGTGCAAAGGAATTTCCAGGAGGGCACATCGCATCCATGTCAGAAGGAATGCAAAACAAGACGAAAGCGGACCCAGAGAGATCCTGGGAGCTGCCACCAGCTGGTTTCGATTTGGGGCTGTGTGTTTATTTTCGGCATGGAACGTGTCATTTTCCAAGGGGCTGGCGGGTGCAGCATTTTCATTTGGGCGACCCTTTCTCTAACGGGCAACATTCCAGCTGGCGTTCCCAAGACTGCGTCCCAGGGTTGCATGAAAATAAAATGAGAGCAGGAAAACTCCGTCTCCCAAGTCTCTTCGGAGCCTTGCAAAAATCCTTCTGAAAGGATCCCACGTGTTCCAGGGTGGCTAAGGTATATCATTTGAAAAGGCCCTGATGATGGGAATGATTGACGGAGGGAGGAGAAGGGGACGACAGAGGATGAGATGGTTGGATGGCATCACCGACTCGATGGACATGAGTTTGGGTAAACTCCGGGAGTCGGTGATGGACAGGGAGGCCTGCGTGCTGCAGTCCATGGGGTCGCAAAGAGTCGGACATGACTGAGCGACGAACTGAACTGAACTGAACTGAAATATATCAGGCTCTTGCAGGAGGGTGAGTGAGCCTGGAGGAATCCCATTTCCCCCTCACCCAGCCCAGAGCCTACGCAGTATGTCAAGTCCCTTAGATTCCATGGAGTGGTCAAAAAGTCAACTGACTCAAAATAAAGATGACTTTATTCAGTTGATACTGTGAAGTGTCAGTCACTTCAGTTGTGTACAACTCTGAGACCCCATGGACTGTAGCCCACCAGGCTCCTCTGTCCCTGGGACTCTCCAGGCAAGAACACTGGAGTGGGTTGCCATGCCCTCCTCCCGGGGACCTTCCCGACCCAGCGATCAACTTTCCCAATCTTCATCTCTAAAGTCTCTTGCATTGGCAAGCAGGCTCTTTACCAGCTGGGAAGCCCTACCAATGATGAGAACTTAACATAAATAAAAACAAAAAACCCACAACGTTTCTGGTTCTTAATTTTCTCCTCTGAGTCAGACCATCTCCAAAGCTCCTTTCCAGTCTAGAGACACATGACTACCATTGTAACCCTGAAGAGTAGAACGTGCACTTCTCCGGTGGTTCAGTGCATAAGAATCTGCCTGCCAGTGTAGGGGACACAAGTTCGATCCCTGGTCCGGGAAGATCCCACATGCCGTGTGGCAACTAAGCCCATGTGCCACAAGTACTGAAGTCTGAGCTCTAGAGCCCGTGATCCTCAACGAGAGAAGCCCATGCACCCCAACTGGAGGAGCCCCCACTTCCTGCAATGAACAGCCAGCGCACCCAAAAAGTCATTAGGTAAAGAAAACAACGTTCTTTGGTGACCCAATGCGAAGAGCTGACTCACTGGAAAAGACCCTGATGCTGGGAAAGATTGACGGAAGGAGGAGAAGGGGACGACAGAGGATGAGATGGTTGGATGGCATCACCGACTCGATGGACATGAGTTTGAGTAAACTCCGAGAGTTGGTGATGGACAGGGAGGCCTGGCGTGCTGCAGTCCACGGGGTCGCAAAGAGTCGGACGCGACTGAGCAACTGAACTGAAGAAAAAAATAAAAGGGTAGAAAAATAGACACATTTTCTTTATCATGTTTTTCTCCCCTTTTGCCATTTTTAAACTTTTGACATTTAAGTTATTAACATTATTGTTATTTTAATTTATTATTAATAAATATTATATTTATTTTAATTAAGTTATTAAAAGTTATTAAGATTCAAACGGTGTTGCAAGAATTCTGTAAAGCAATTATCCTTCAATTAAAAAAATAAATTAATAAGAGGTGTTGCAAAAATAGTGGAAGGAGGTCTCTCTCATATGTTTTTAGTATTTTAACACGTATGAGGGGAACATTTACTAATACGCAAATTATTCAGATTAGCTGACTTGGCACATTAACTGCCCTTGGAATCACTTCCTCATTTCCTTTGTATTTCTTCCCCTAAAACTCCTATAACTGTTTTCTAAATTATAGGTAATTTATAATATGATATTAGTTTCATGTGTAAACAGAGTGATTCAAAATTCTGTAGTCTTTACTCCATTTGTTTTTATTGTGAAATACTGTGTTCCCTGTGCTGTATAGTATATCCTTGTAGCCTATCTATTTCACACAGAACATTGTATCTGTCCATCTCCTCCCCCATCTGGCCCCACTCCCCTTCCTCTCCCCACTGGGAACCACTAGCTTGTTCAATCTGTGAGTCCGCTTCTTTTTTTGTTATAGTCACTAGTCTGTATTGCTTTTTAGATTCCACATTTAAGCGATATCATATAATATTTGTCTTTCTCTGGCTTCACTTAGGAATCGGTCACCTCTAGGTCCATCCACGTTGCTGCAAATGGCATTATTTCATTGTTTTTGCGAGGCTGAATAGTATCCCATTCTCTATATGTATCATATCATCCTTATCCATTCCTCCACTGATGCGTATTTAGGTTGCTTCCACGTTCTGCCAATTGTGAATAGTGCTACGATGAATGCTGGGCTGTACGTGTCCTTTTTGAATGAAGAGTTTTGTCTGGATATATGCCCAAGAGGGGGACTGCATGATAAAAACGTCCATCAAAATTAAAAGACGCCTGCTCCTTGGAAGCAAAGCTATGACAAACCTAGACAGTGCGTTGGAAAGCAGAGACATCATTTGCTGACATAGCTCCACACAAACCTATGGCTAATTGTATCCAGTGGTCTGGTACAGATGTGAGAGTTGGACCACAAAGAGGGTTGAGCGCCGCAGAATTGATGCTTTTGAACCGTGGTGTTGGAAAAGACTCTTGAGAGTCCCTTGGACTGCAAGGAGATCCAACCAGTCCATCCTAAAGGAGATCAGTCCTGAATATTCATTGGAAGGACTGATGCTGAAGCTGAAACTCCAATCCTTTGGCCACGTGATGCAAGGAACTGACTCATTGGCAAAGACCCTGAAGCTGGGAAAGATTGAGGGCAGGAGGAGAAGGGGGTGACAGAGGATGAGATGGTTGGATGGCATCACCGAGTCAATGGACATGAGTTTGAGCAAGCTCCAGGAGCTGGTGAAGGACAGGGAGGCCTGGCGTGCTGCAGTCCATGGGGTCACGACGAGTTGGACACCACTGAGTGACTGAACGATAGCTTACCTTACCCCAAGTCCCATCTTTGAGTTCTTCTTTGGGGTTGTCTTCTTGTATTCCGTCCCCCCACGTCCACCCACAAATACAACGTATGAATCCCTTCCACCCTGCCTCTCCTATTCTGCTATAATGATGTTTCCTTCTGTGACTTCTCATCAGCACCAAAATCCGTTCCCCTCTCTCCCCGAGGGCAGCATTTTCCCGTGGTCTCTCTGCCCAACGGCTGCGTCTTCACACCGTCCGCATCAATCACAAGGTCAGCGGGTGCAGTGGAGCCTTGCAGCTTCTGTCGTTTGCGGCCTTTGAAACAGAACCCGTCATCTGACATCCGTTGTCTGGCGATCACGTCTGCTTCTCCCGGCTTCCCCTCGTTGGCTGCGGTCTCTGCAACTTCTCATCACACACTGGTTCTGGGACGATCGTTCCTTCCCCAAGTTTTACGGAAGCTCTTCTCTGAGTTTCCATCTCTTCCTGAGTGCTGAACCCTGAGCTCCAAGCCGGGAACATCTGGAATCGCATGGTGTCTCAAGAGAACCTGTTCCACGGTGACTATGTTCTCAATATAAAAAAGGAAGACCGGACCACCACACCTCGATTCTTACGTGAGCGGAAAGCTAGAAACCCACAGACATGTGTGCCTGAGCTAAGTCACTTCGGTCATGTCCGATCCATAGCTGTTTACGATCGGGATATTCTTGGCTGGGTTCCCGGAGGCTGGTTTTTTCCTGGGGAGACAGATGCTGGGAGCAGAACCTTCTTTTTCTTTTCTTTCTGTTGGCCGCTCCGCCCGGCATGTGAGATCTTAGTTCCCTGACCAGGGATTGAACCCGTGTACCCTGCAGTGGACGTGCAGAGTCTTCACCACTGAACCACCAGGAAAGACCCGCCCCCCAATCCAGAATGTTCTGTCAGCTTTCCACTCTACTCTGCAGCAGACTCCGGAAGCAGTTTTTCCCACGGAACAAATGATAACCATAAATGCTCCATCAAAAAAAAAAATTGTTTTTTTTTTTTAATATATCACAAGGTATATTTTGATATATCACAAGAGAGATATTCAAATGCTTTCCAGTGATCGTAAAAGTAAATTTAAAAAATAAATACATTCTGTATTCTTCATGATCTTTAAAGTAAAACCTCCGTTAATTTTGCCAGCGATGATGCATAGTAAACTTAAGTACCCTGAAGTACTGTTTTCATTATACTGGAAAATGAAAAACTATACTTAGAAAGCTCTGTCCCACTGGAAAAGGATGAGACAGCTGCCAACTTAACTTCCTGTGTGTTACTTCCTAATATGATGGTGTGTGTCTCTTTCATTTCTCATCCTACATAGTGCATATTCTCCTCACCCTGTCTCCCTGATGACACCCAAATTATACAGCTGGTATTCATGTACAGGGAACTCGCCTACGAGGAAAAGACTGAAGTGTGACGTGTTACTACCAAACTGTTCAGTTCAGCTCACTCACTCAGCCATATCCGACTCTTTACAGCCCTGTGGACTGCAGCCCGCCAGGCCTCCCTGTACATCACCAGCTCCCGGAGTCCACCCAAACCCGTGTCCATCAAGTCGGTGATGCCATCCAGCCATCTCATCCTCTGTCGTCCCCTTCTCCTCCTGCCCTCAATCTTTCCCAGCATCAGGGTCTTTTCAAATGAGTCAACACTTCGCATGAGGGGGCCAAAGTATTGGAGTTTCAGCTTCAACATCAGTCCTTCCAATGAACACACAGGACTGATCTCCTTTAGGTTGGACTGGTTGGATCTCCTTGCAGCCCAAGGGACCCTCAAGAGTCTTCTCCAACACCACATATCAAAAGCATCAATTCTTCGGTGCTCAGCTTTCTTTATAGTCCAACTCTCACATCCATACATGACCACTGGAAAAACCATAGCCTTGACTAGACGGGCCTTTGTTGACAAAGTAATGTCTCTGCTTTTTAATATGCTGTCTAGGTTGGTCATAGCTTTTCTTCCAAGGAGCAAGTGTCTTTTAATTTCATGGCTGCAATCACCATCTGCAGTGATTTTGGAGCCCAAGAAAATAAAGTCTCTCACTGTTTCCATTGTTTCCCCATCTATTTCCCATGAAGTGATGGGACTGGATGCCATGATCTTAGTTTTCTGAATGTTGAGTTTTAAGCCAACTTTTTCACTCTCCTCTTTCACTTTCATCAAGAGGCTATTTAGTTCTTCTTCACTTTCTGCCATAAGGGTGGTGTCATCTGCATACTGGAGAAGGCACTGGCGACCCACTCCAGTACTCTTGCCTGGAAAATCCCACGGACAGAGGAGTCTGGTAGGCTGCAGCCCTAACAGTCGGACATGACTGACGCGACTTAGCAACAGCAGCAGCATCTGCATATGTGAAGTTATTGATATTTTTCCTGGCAATCTTGATTCCGGCTTGTGCTTCATCCAGCCCAGTATTTCTCATGATGAACTCTGTTGTAAATTGTCACCCTGATTATTTAACTTTTACGCACAGTACCAAACTGCAAGAAGTCCAAACAGATACAACCTTGGGGTAACAACAATAAGAATATGCCTTTTATATTTCATCAGCAGGAACATATATCAGGGATCTATATAAATATGGGTTTTAGGAGAATGAAGGTTCCTCAAAAAAAAAAAAAAACTAAAAATAATACCACCGTATGACCCAGTAATTCCACTCCTGGTTATGTATCTAGAGAAAATGAAAACACTAATTCAAAAAGACACATACATTCCCATGTTCACAGCAGCACTTTTTACAACGGGCAGGACATGGAAGCAACCTGTGTCCATCAACAGAGGAATGGAAAAAGGAAATGTGGTACATGGATACACAGTGGAATATTACTTAGCCATGAAAAAGGATTATGCCATTTGCAGTAACATGGACGGAGCTAGAGATGATCGTACTCAGTGAAGGCAGACAGACAGACATCCTATGATATTTCTTATATGTGGCGTCTAAAAGGTAAAACAAATACATATACTAAGACAGAAACACACTCGCAGAGCTAGAGAATAAACTAGGGGTGACCAGTGGGGTGAGGGAATGGGGGAGAGGAGAGATAAGGGTCAGGGATTAACAGATACAAACTATGTATAAGGGGGCTTCCCTGATAGCTCGGTTGGTAAAGAATCTGCCTGCAGTGCAGGAGACCCCGGTTCGATTCCTGGGTTGGGAAGATTCGCTAGAGAAGAGACAGGCTACCCACTCCAGTATTCTTGGGCTTCCCTTGTGGTTCAGCTGGTAAAGAGTCCGCCTGCAATGCGGGAGACCTATGTATAAAGGCTTCCCTAGTAAAAGGTCTGACTGCCAAATCAGGAGATGCAAGAGATGCAGGTTCCACTCCTGGGTTGGGAAGATCCCCCGGAGAAGGAAATGGCAACCCACTCCAGTATTATTGCCTGGAGAATCCCATGGACAGAGGAGCCTGGCGGGCCACAATTCATGGGGTCGCAAAGAGTCAGACATGACTAAGCACGCAGCACACACACACACACACACACACACACACACACAATGCATAAGGTAAATAAGCTACAAGGACAGTTCAACATAGGGGATATAGCCAATATTTTACAATAACTATAAATGGACTATAATCTATAAAAATTTCGAATCACGATGTACACACCAGAAACTAATATAACGTTGTAATCAGTGATACCTCAATAAAAAATTCTGGGTTTTCAAGTAGCCGGAGTTATATATGGTCTTCCTGCTCAAGCCTACCCTGAGAAGTGACCAGAATGGCTCACGAGAAAAGTATAAGTGCCTTCCTCAGCCATGCCCTCATTAGGGAAAACAAATAAATTGGACACAGGGAACAAATTAAGGGGTTGACCCTGGCGTCTGATAGAGTTGGGTCCCAAAAATTCTCTCCAGTGAGTGACCGCTGAATGGACAGACCCCGGTTCGTGAAGGAGCAAGTAACACAGGAGTAACCAAACTTTCCCTATTTCTTACGATCCACCCTCCATTTTTTCTGCTCATTTACAGTATGTTCATACTTTAGACAGACAGGAGACATCGCCACTTAGCCTAAATATTCACAACCCTATACCATACTCCGACTTAACAAGACAGATAAAGCAGCAATTTTACCGCTGAAAGATTTCCCACGCAAATACACTTGAGTGTTTTGTCCCTGTAACGCTGTCTAGCAGATACACAGAAGCGTTACTTAGTGGGGGAAAAAAATGTCAAAGCAGCTGGAAAAAATCCAGAAACAATGGCTTGTGTAAAATCTCACAGAAGCTGGCTTTAAACGCTTCCAAGTACCTCATGGAGAAGGCAATGGCAGCCCACTCCAGTACTCTTGCCTGGAGAATCCCATGGACGGAGGAGCCTGGTAGCCTGCAGTCCATGGGGTCTCGAAGAGTTGGACACGACTGAGCGACTTCACTTTCACTTTTCCTTTCATGCATTGGAGAAGGAAATGGCAACCCACTCCAGTGTTCTTGCCTGGAGAATCCCAGGGAGGGGGAGCCTGGTGGGCTGCCGTCTATGGGGTCGCACAGAGTCGGACACGACTGAAGGGACTTAGCAGCAGCAGCAGTACCTCATTAATACGGGTAGCAGGCGTCCCAAAGCCAGTTCACGAAGAAACCTAAGAAATATGATCTGAAGATTGTAAAAACCCTGAAAAGCTTGTTTCCCAAAAAGCAATGTGGAACTTAAAATGCTGTCTGTATTTCTAGCAGCAAATTTACTAAGACACCAGCCCAAATATTTAGCTTCGTATGGTACAGCGTTTGCTTGTCTGGAGTGACAAGAGAAAAAAAAAAAAAGGTTATTTTACGGAGAAATGATAAGTAAAGGAATTCACTGTTTGTTGTTTGCATTTGCCATTTACTCTCATGTACCAAAAAGTCTGCTAGCAAACGCAAATATAGTATTACTGAGAATGAGATCCAGACCTACTTATCTTGGCGGTCAGAGTTAATGTGGGTTTTTCAAACCATAATTTCAAATTTTCTGAATCAATCATTCATCTGTACTTTTTTTTTTTACGATGGAAATTATTAAATGCTATGAAAAGCGGCAAAGACAAAAAAAAAAACAAAACCCTGTGTTTATCTAAATGATATAGTCATTCCTTATTTTTCCATTGGGCATGTGTTCCTGAAACTGTAAAGTCACACACTCCAGCAACCTGAAAGATGTCTCCAGAATTCAAGGTCAACTAAATTATCAGATGGATCGAGGAAAGTGGACCTGAGTGTTTGAATACAGACAGCACATTTTAGTTCCTAAAAGTGGGGCATTTATTCTATTTCCAGGAAAACACTGGCCCTGATACACAGCAGACATACATGATCCGGGTACTGCACTGACTCTGCATGCCCATCTAGTGGAGTATTTAGAACGGCTGTGATGCTTTAACAGAAATGAAGAAGGTGATGCTCATAATCTGAAAACAGACCTTGAGGATCAAAACACGAAATGTGGGGAAAGCTTCCAGCCATGATCCTTTAACCTCCAGGCAACACAGCAAGAGCATTATGTTGTTTCTGCACTCCACACCCAACACTGGCACATTGGACAATGTTAACCGATCCTTAAGATTTTTTTTTCCGTTAAGAAAAAACAACTCTTTATTGAATACTGCTTCTGCTTTATGGTTTGGGTTTTTTGGCCCAGAGGCATGTGAGATCTCGGCTCCCCCCACCAGGGATGAACCCTGCACCCCCACCTCACCTCTGCATTGGAAGGGAAAGTCCCAACCACTGAAGTGCCAACGGTAACTGATTATGACTGATGGCATTTGAGAAGAAGACCTGTCTCATGAAAAACAAAAATCTGCCAACAGACAAAAATCTTTTAAAAAAAAGAAGTTTCCTGAGTGCAAAACCGCAGCCACAGTCTATGAAAGGTTTATGTATTTATTTCTCTTACTGCACTAATACAGACACTGTTATTTCAATAGTCTTGCCACATCCCCCTTGACATCTGCCAAAGCGAAAATGAAGGCAGATGGTGGTTTCTGAGTTTATACATGACGAGGCGTGTTGAGCAAGTCCTAGGCTCCTTGTCTCTTTAAAAATATGATTTCCTCACGCTTGTACATCATTAACCGGAGTGTAACTTGGTACAGCCAGTACGGAGAACAGGATGGAGGTTCTTTAGAACTGAGCTACCATTTGATGCAGCAATTCCACTACTGGGCATACACCCTGAGAAAACCATAATCAGAAAAGATAATGTGCACCCCGATGTTCATAGACATGGAAGTAACCTAAGTGTCCACTCACAGATGAACGGATAAAGAAGATGTAGTACATACACACAATGGAATACTACTCAGCCATAAAAAAGAATGAAATAATGCCATTCACCGAGATGTGGATGGATCTAGAGACCATCATATTAAGAGAAGCAAGTTAAAGACAAGAATCATATGACATCACTTACATGCGAACTCTAAAAAATTATACAAATGAATTTACAAAACAGAAATAGCCTCGCAGATATAGAAAAGAAACTTATGTTTACCGAAGGGCAGGGAGGGATAAATTTGGAGGTTAGGATTAGCAGATACACACTAGTATATATAAAACAAAAAATAAGGACCTTATACATACTGATCTACATTCAGTATCTTGTAATACTGGAAAATATATATATACATGCATATATATGTAATATGTAATAACCTATAATGGAAAAGAATCTAAAAAGTATATATATGTATGTGTATATATATTTGGTTAATATATATTCTTACTCATATATATATACTTTTTCAGATTTTTTCCATAATGGGTTATTACATATCACATATACATGTGTGTGTGTGTGTGTGTGTATATATATATATATATATATATAGTCATATATATTGAGAGTCCCTTGGACTGCAAGGAGATCCAACCAGTCCATCCTAAAGGAGGTCAGTCCTGGGTGTTCACTGGAAGGACTGATGTTGAAGCTGAAACTCCAATATTTTGGCCACTTGATGGGAAGACTCATTGGAAAAGACCCTGATGCTGGGAAAGATTGAGGGCAGGAGGAGAAGGGGACGACAGAGGATGAGATGGCTGGATGGCATCACCAACTCGATGGACATGAGTTTGAGCAAACTCTGGGAGATGGTGATGGACAGGGAGGCCTGGCATGCTGCAGTCCATGGGGTCGCAAAGAGTCAGACATGACTGAGCAACTGAACTGAAGTGAATATATTCTTATATGTCTATTCTTATACATGCACACACACATATACATATACACACTTTTTCAGATTTTTTTCATTATACGCTATTACATATTCCATATATATGTGTGTGTATATATATGTATATATTCAGTTACATATATATTGTTACACATATATATATATACACTTTTCCTATTTTTCCCATTATAGGTTATTACATATTCCATATATATGTGTATGTGTATATATATATTCAGTTACATATATACTCTTATATATGCTGTTACACGCATATATATACATTTTCCAGATTTTTTCCATTATGCTGCTGCTGCTAAGTAGCTTCAGTCGTGTCTCTGTGAGACCCCGTGGACTGCAGCCCACCAGGCTCCTTCGTCCATGGGGTTTTCCAGGCAAGAACACTGGAGTGGGTTGCCATTTCCTTCTCCGTTTCCATTATAGATTATTCTATATTACATATATGTGTATATATATATTCAGTTACATATATATTTTACATATATATGTATACTTTCTCAGGTTCTTTTTCATTATAGGTTATTACATATACAAGTGTGTACATACATATATATTCAGTTACATATATGTTCTTATATATAACATATATATACTTTTTCAGATTCTTTTCCACTATAGGTTATTCAGTTCAGTTCAGTTCAGTCGCTCAGTCGTGTCTGACTCTTTGTGACCCCATGAATTGCAGCACACCAGGCCTCCCTGTCCATCACCAACTCCCTGAGTCCACCCAAACCCATGTCCATTAAGTTGGTGATGCCATCCAGCCATCTCATCCTCTGTCGTCCCCTTCTTCTCCTGCCCTCAATCTTTCCAAGCATCAGGGTCTTCTCCAATGAGTCAGCTGTTCCCATGAGGTGGCCAAAGTACTGGAGCTTCAGCTTCAGCATCAGTCCTTCCAGTGAATATTCAGGACTGATCTCCTTTAGGATGGACTGGTTGGATCTCCTTGCAGTCCAAGCGACTCTCAAGAGTCTTCTCCAACATCACAGTTCAAAAGCATCAATTCTTCGGCGCTCAGCTTTCTTCATAGTCCAACTCTCACATCCATACATGACCACTGGAAAAACCACAGACTTGACTGGATGGACCTTTGTTGGCAAAGTAATGTCTCTGCTTTTTAATATGCTGTCTAGGTTGGTCATAACTTTCCTTCCAAGGAGTAAGCGTCTTTTAATTCCATGGCTGCAATCAGCATCTGCAGTGATTTTGGAGCCCCCAAAAATAAAGTCAGCCACTGTTTCCACTGTTTCCGCATCTATCTGCCATGAAGTGATGGGACCAGATGCCATGATCTTACTTTTCTGAATGTTGAGCTTTAAGCCAACTTTTTCACTCTCCTCTCTCACTTTCATCAAGAGGCTTTTTAGTTCTTCTTCACTTTCTGCCATAAGGGTGGTGTCATCTGCATATCTGAGGTTATTGATATTTCTCCCGGCAATCGTGATTCCAGCTTGTGTTTCTTCCAGCCCAGCGTTTCTCATGATGTACTCTGCATATAAGTTAAATAAGTAGGGTGACAATATACAGCCCTGACGTATTCCTTTCCCGATTTGGAACCAGTCTGTTGTTCCATGTCCAGTTCTAACTGTTGCTTCCTGACCTGCACACAGGTTTCTCAAGAGGCAGATCAGGTGGTCTGGTATTCCCATCTCTTTCAGAATTTTCCACAGTTTACAGTGATCCACACAGTCAAAGGCTTTGGCATAGTCAATAAAGCAGAAATAGATGTTTTTCTGGAATTCTCTTGCTTTTTCGTTGATCCATCGGATGTTGGCAATTTGATCTCTGGTTCCTCTGCCTTTTCTAAAATCAACTTGAACATCTGGAAGTTCACATATTGTATGTATGTATGTATAGATATATTCAGTTACATATATAAAGGATATATATAATTATATATATATTCTTTTACATATATAAGAATATATATGTAGTGTATATATGTTACATACATAACTGACTATATATACACTTTTCAGATTCTTTTTCATTACAGGTAATTACAAGATACTGGATGCAGTTCAATATATACTAGGTCCTTCTTGTTTATTTTATAAACAATAGCAGAGTTGATTTACAATGTTTCCAGTACAGAGCTAAATGATTCGGTTACATATATATCTTTTTATTTATATATATTCAGCTACATATATGTTCTTATATATATTCAGCAACACATATATTCTTATAAATATATTAAGCTACATATATATTCTTTTATATATATTTAGCTACACATGTTATTTTATATATATTCAGTTACATAATATATTCTTTTACATTCAGCTACATATATTCTTTTATATATATATTCAGCTACATATAAATCCTTATATATATATTCAGTTACATACATATTCTTTGACATATACATATGTAACTTAATCACTTTGCTGTACACTGGAAACATTATAAATCAACTCTACTTCAATAAAAAATAAAAATTAAAAAACCACCACCAACGTGATCTCTTCCTGTAGAAGGTCGATTAATGCAGACTCTGAGATCCATCATGGCCACCTCACAAAGAATGTCCTGTTCCAACAGCCCCCCCTTGCACCTAAACTGAAAGCATCAAACGGTCTCTTCCACTCTCGGTCGGGAAAGCATTCTTCAACTGTCCTCCCGTGAAGGATCACCAGAGGAACGCATCTTTAATTGCTACCCCCCAAAAATAACTGGGCAGCGGAAGACGTGGAAGAGAAAGCTTAATTTGCTGAGGATGGCGTGTGGGCTCCAAAGAGCGATGATTTATCTCTGACGTCTGGCCGCAAGCTTGAGGAGGTCAAACTCTCTTGTTTACATGCTTTGGAGTTTGTGTGATCGTACAGTTTACACAACAGCTGCTGGAGGGGCACGGAGATTTCTTTTGGAGCTTAATACTCACCGTGGACGTTGACGTACGAGGCTCCAAGGAAGAGGAAAGGAATGCTTTTTCTCATTCAGAAAAAGCAACTCCAGCCTTGTTCCAACGCCGAAAGCTCTGGACCGTCTGCCACTAGTGGGTGCTTCTCACACTTCTTGTGACACCGCTTCTCTCGGGAGGAGGCAGGATGAAGCGTGTCTGAAAGGCTGTGAATTGTCTGAGCTTATGTTGCTGTTGTTATGCAGTCGCTCAGTCGCGTCCGACTCTTTGCCACCCCGTGGACTGCAGCGCGACAGGCCTCCCTGTCCTTCACCAACTCCTGCAGCTGGCTCAAGCTCACATCCACTGAGTCAGTGGCGCCATCCAACCATCTCATCCTCTGTCATCCCCTTCTCCTCCTGTCTTTGATCTTCCCCCACATCATGGTCTAAGCTTATACTCTCTGCGTAACCCAAGTTGTCAGCAACGCCACGGGTGTTCGTTTCCCGCAGCTGTCGTGACAAAAGACCCAAAGTGAGGTTCACAAGAGAATGCAAAGTTATTCTCCTGCAGCTCTGGAATGCAGAAGTCTGAGATCAAGGGGTTGGAAGGCTTGGTTTCTTCCAGAACTTCTTGGGAAGAAGTGGTCCGTCATTTGCTCACCCTCTCACTCCCTCCACCACACCATACCCATCAGCTGCTGGTGGCTGCAGACAATCTGCAGCGTTCCTTGCTTTGTAGATGGCATCACTCCCATCTCTGTTTCCATAGTTACACACCATTCTGAGCCTTCTCCTCTGTCTTTTTTTTTTTAATTCAGAAGTGCACCATTTTTTTTTGTTGTTGCTAACTTTTTGTTTGTACTGGGGGCTTCCCTGGTGGCTCAGACAGTAAAGAATCTGCCTGCAATGCAGGAGACCCTGGTTTGATCCCTGGGTGGGGAAGATCCCGTGGAGGAGGGAATGGTAACCCACTCTGGTATTTTTGCCTGGAGAATTCCATGGACAGAGGAGCCTGGTGGGCTACTATTCATGGCATCACAGAGTCAGACACAACTGTACTTTGCCAACAAAAGTCCATCTAGTCAAAACGATGGTCTTTCCAGTAGTTATGTACGAATGTGAGAGTTGGACCATAAAGAAAACTGAGCGTCGAAGAATTGATGCTTTTGGACTGTGGTGTCAGAGAAGACTCTTGAGAGTCCCTCGGACTGCAAGGAGATCCAACCAGTCCATCCTAAAGGAAATGAGTCCTGAATATTCACTGGAAGGACTGATGCTGAAGCTGAAGCTCCAAGACTTTGGCCACCTGATGAGAAGAACTAACTCATTGGAAAAGACCCTGATGCTGGGAAAGATTGAAGGCAGGAGGAGAAGGGGACGACAGAGGGTGAGCTGGTTGGATGGCATCAGTGACACAATGTACATGAGTCAGAGCCAGCTCCAGGAGTTGGTGATGGACAGGGAGGCCTGGTGTGCTGCAGTCCACGGGGTCACAAAAAGTCAGACATGATTGAGCCACTGAACTGACTGAAGCAACTAACACACATAGCCAATTAACACTGTTATGGTAGTCTCAGACGGACAGCGAAGGGACTCAGTCACATAGACACATCTATCCATTCTCCCCCAAACCACCCCCCACCCCGCCCCATCCAGGCTGCCAGATGACATTCAGCAGAGTTCCCTGAGCTGAACAGCAGATCCTTGTCTGTTACCCATTTTTCTGAAATTCCTTATATGTGAATCTAAAAAGAAATGATAGCAATGAACTTACTTATAGAACAGGAACAGAGTCACCGACCTCGAGAATGAACTTACGGTTACCAGGGGGGAAGGGATAGTCAGGGAGTCTGGGATGGACATGGACACACTGCTGTATTTAACACGGAGAACCAGCAAGGACCTGCTGGACAGCACAGGGAACTCTGCTCAATACTCTGTAATAACCTTATGGTTCCCAGGGTGAAGGATGGGGAAGGGATAGTCAGGGAGTCTGGGATGGACATGGACACACTGCTGTATTTAACATGGAGAACCAGCAAGGACCTGCTGGACGGCACAGGGAACTCTGCTCAATGTCACGTGGCAGCCTGGATGGGAGGGGAGTATGGGGGAGAATGGATATATGTACACGTATGCCTGAGTCCCTTTGCTGTCCGCCTGAAACCATCACAACATTGTTAATCAGCTGTATTGTTTTTCAGTCGCTCAGTTGTGTCCGACTCTTTGCGATCCCATGGACTGCAGCACACCAGGCCTCCCTGTCCATCACCAACTCCCGGAGCTGGCTCAAACTCACGTCCACTGAGTCAGTGGCGCCATCCAACCATCTCATCCTCTGTCACTCTTTTCTCCTCTCGGCTACACCCCAACACAACATTAGAACTTTCTAAAAAATAGACACAAACAGTCCAATAAAAGGAGATGTGGATCTGTAAGAAAACAACTACGGAGAAAATGAGAACCAGAACGGTCCCTTGGCTTTCTCCACGTCACTTGGCAAGACTTGTCTCCATCTAAGAGAGACTGCAAGACGAGGCAGAAAGCACAGGAATGACCCAAAAGTTGTTCAGACCTTTACACACAAACGCTTGTTAAATTGCTCATAACCCCGTCGACCAGCCCTGCTCCCCACCATCGGCCACGACGTTCTATTCTTTTGGCAGGACCAAAATACACTTGAGATTTCTCATGGAAAAAGTGAGTTTAAGAAATGATCTGTTACGAGAGGTCTTGCCCACAGAGACGAACACATGAATGCTGATCAACAGGAACGGGTTCACCCGTTATCATCTGCTGAAACACCAGGGTGTGTCCTGATCACTGGCTGTTGTTGCTGTTGCTCAGTCACTCAGTCGTGTCCGACTCTTTGTGACCCCATGGACTGCAGCACGCCAGGCTTCCCTGTCCATCACCAACTCCCAGAGTTTACTCAAACTCGTGTCCATTGAGTCGGTGATGCCATCCAACCATCTCATCCTCTGTCGTCCCCTTCTCCTCCCACCTTCAATCTTTCCCAGCATCAGGGGCTTTTCCAGTGAGTCAGCTCTTCCCATCAGGTGGTCAAAGTCTTGGAGCTTCAGCATCAGCCCTTCTGATGAATATTCAGGGTTGATTACCTTTAGGAAATCAGAACGAGATTGGTTACCGAGGTTTCGTAGGCTGAGCAAATCCACCTCGTCAGCCCCAAGCCTCATGTTCAAGAAAAATCGCAAATGGTGTGCATCAAGTTTTGTTTAACATTTAACTCCGGTCTTGAATCTTCCCTGTCAAGTTTTGAGACTGCTAAATGACACAAAGAGACACAAAATGCTGGTTGCCTAATAGGAGAGAAGCCACATCTGTGATGACTCATGGATTGATCTATCTTGTTAGAGGATTCTTATAAGGATAACAGTTCATTAGCACTGCTGCTGCTGCTGCTGCTGCTAAGGCGCTTCAGTCGTGTCCGACTCTGTGCGACCCCATAGATGGCAGCCCACCAGGCTCCCCTGTCCCTGGGATTCTCCAGGCAAGAACACTGGAGCGGGTTGCCATTTCCTTCTCCAATGCATGAACGTGAAAAGTGAAAGTGAAGTCGCTCAGTCGTGTCCGACTCTTCGAGACCCCATGGACTGCAGCCTACCAGGCTCCTCCGTCCATGGGATTGTCCAGGCAAGAGTACTGGAGTGGGGTGCCATTGCCTTCTCCGTCATTAGCTCTAATCAGGTGCTTATCAGTGAGACATATGAATCCTCAGAGCCTCCAAACAAAGAGGTAGTCCCTGTTGCTTGCTGTGTGGAATTCTCGCTGATAAAGATCCTGGGTGACTCCACAGGGCATAAAGTCTGCTGTGGTTTGAAATATAAGTCATGGCGAAGATAGTGTGCCATACATAGACACAGGGGTGCTAAGGCATACATTAGAAGCTGCTGCAATATTTATGGGTGCACTGGATCCTGAAAGAAATCAGTCCTGAATATTCATGGGAAGGACTGATGCTGAAGCTGAAACTCCAATACTCTGGCCACCTGATGCAAAGAGCTGACTCACTGGGAAAGACCCTGATGATGGGAAAGATTGAAGGCAGGAGGAGAAAGGGGCGACAGAGGATGAGATTGTTGGATGGCATCACCGACTCGATGGACATGAGTTTGAACAAGCTCTGGGAGATGGTGACGGACAGGGAGGCCTGGCGTGCTGCAGTCCGTGGGGTCGCAAAGAGTCGGACACGACTGAGCGACTGAACTGAACTGATACAGTGTTTGGGGCTTCCCAGGTGGCTCAGGGGGTAAAGAATCCCCCCACAATGCTAGAGACACGGGCAGATGTGGGTTTGATCCCTGGGTCAGGAATATCCCCTGGAGGAAGGCTTGGAAACCCACTCCAGTATTCTTGCCTGGAGAATTCCATGGACAGAGGAGCCTGGAGGGCTATACAGTCCACAGGCTTGCAAAGAGTTGGACACGGCTGAAGCAATTGGGCATGTAAGTACTGCTTAAAGATTCTAGGCATTGTGAGTCTCTCATCTGAATAGACTGCAATGACTATTTCTAGCAGACTCTGCAAAAACCTGTTATCTGGACTTTTTTATCTGGACTTGACATACAATGACAAACTGTCCATCTTTCGAAGTTAGAAGAACTTTGGGGTACAGTGAAGTAAGTCTGAGATGCATGGGATGGTTAAAACTGCTGCTTGACAAAACAAAATAAGACCACACCCTTCACACACATTTAGCTCAAGGCACTGAATCCTGAAGCCAGCGGTTTCATTTCTCGTAAAGAAGCGAGGAATTCTCTTTCGCCCGAGGCGGTCACCTGTGTCATTTTAAAATTCAGCTGAGTTTGAATATGCTCTGCATTTTTTTTTTTCTTATTTTATTGCTGAATCAAAGGATAGTTGATGTACCATGCTGTGTTAGTTTTGGGCGTACAGCAAAGGGATTCAGTTATACGTATATATGCATATTCGCTTTCATGTTATTTTCCATCATAGGAGATTACATGGTATTGATTATGGTTCCCGGTGCTATGCAGCAGGTCTTGCTGTTTATTTCATTAGTATGTATAGTAGTGTGTATCTGCGAATTCCAAACTCCTAATTTTTGCCACCCTTTTGTCATTTGGTAACCATACGTTTGTTTTCTACGTCTGTGAGTCTGTTTCTGTTTTCTAAGTTGCTTTGTATTACTTTTTTTTCAATTCCACATATAAGTGATATCACATGCTATTTGTCTTTCTCAGTCTGACTCGCTTCACTTAGCAACGATCATCTCTAGGTTCATCCAGGTTGCTGCAAATGACGTTGTTTCATTCTCTTTGACGGCTGAGAAGCCACCTGAGTGTCCATCGATATATGAATGGATCAAAAAAAGAATAAAAAGGTGCGGTACATTTCCACGGTGGAATATTACTCAGCCATAACAAAGGAATGGAATCAGCCTCTGCCTTCTTTACGTGAACTGCGAATGTTACAGGAAAGGGGACCCCCTTCCAGGGTCCGAGAGTGGGATCTCGCCTAACGCTCAGAAATTGTCCTGGGAGACACAGGAGCTGCCCAAGCAGGAGACTTTACTGGGGAGGGGCGCCCGGATGGAGAGCCTTAGGGTAAGAAACCGGGAGAACGGCTCTGCCTTGCAGCTTGCGGTCCCAGGTTTTACGATGACAGGATTAGTTTCTGGGTTTTCTCTGGCCAGTCATTCTGACCTGGGGTCCTTCTAGGCGGTACACGCATGGGTCGGCCAGGAAGGATGCCCGAGAGAAGGCTTTTGGGAAATGCTAAGACACACCGCGTCTCCTTCTGACCCTTCCTGAACTCTCCCAGTGGGGGGTGGCTCATTCCGAGCTCCTTCCCAGGAGGACCTCCTGCCGTAAAATTAACTCACGCGCATGGTTACTATGGTAACTGGCCAGGGTGAGTGGTCTCAGCCAGCGTGCATCCCTGAAACAGGAACACAGATTTTTATGAACCTCACAGCCCCGAGGGTTGCCACGACCAGTTCCTCCAAATGCCGTGACCGTTAACGGGGAGAGGGAAAAGGTGTTGCTTCCTCAGCAGTGAAGGCAGAAGGACACACGGAAACTTCCTGGGGCCCTTTAGGAATTTCTGTGTGGCATCAAGGGTGTCTGCATTCTGCACGTCTGGCCAGCTTGGCTGCATCCTCTCTCCCATTTTTTCAGATCCTTCACTTAATCCGTATTTGGACATTGCCGATGATGTTTCAGGAAGACTGCAGAATATTATTAGAGCGCATGTATTTTGCAGTAAAAATTATCATTTATTTGGCTCTGTACACACACAGACACATTATGAAGGTTCATTTTCGGTGTCTTGACTGGCCCACAAAGTGCCCAGATATTTGGTAAAACATGATTCTGCATGTGTCTGGTATACAGTGTTTCTGAATGAGATTCACACTTTTTTATTTTTCACATTGAAGTGTAGTTTATTTGTAATGTTGGCATCCCTGGTGACTCAGATGGTACAGAATCTGCCTGCAACGCAGGAGAGCTGGGTTCTATCCCTGGATCAGGAAGAGGGACCCCTGGAGGAGGGAACGGCAACCCGCTCCAGAATTCTTGCCTGGAGAATCCCATGGACAGAAGAGCCTGGTGGGCTACAGTCCACAGGGTTGCAAAGAGTCGGACACGAGTGAGTAACACTTCCATTTTCACTGTACTTTCAGAGATGACTTACAACGTTGTATTAGTTTCCAGTGTACAGCAGAGTGGTTCAGTTACACATATATGCTTTTTCAGATTCTTTTCCACTAACAGGTTATTCAGCTCAGTTCAGTCGCTCAGTAGCGTCCAACTCTTTGTGACCCCATGGACTGCAGCACGCCAGGCCTCCCTATCCATCACCAACTCCCAGAGTCCACCCAAATCCACGTCCACCAAGTCGGTGATGCCGTCCAATCATCTCATCCTCTGTCGTCCCCTTCTCCTCCTGCCCTCAATCTTTCCCAGCATCAGGGTCTTTTCCAATGAGTCAACTCTTCGCATCAGGTGGCCAAAGTATTGGAATTTCAGCTTCAACATCAGTCCTTCCAATGAACATCCAGGACTGATCTCCTTTAGGACGGACTGATTGGATCTCCTTGCAGTCCAAGGCACTCTCAAGAGTCTTCTCCAACACCACAGTTCAAAAGCATCAATTCTGTGGCACTCAGCTTTCTTCACCGTCCAACTCTCAAATCTGTACATGACCACTGGAAAACCCATAGCCTTGACTAGTCGGACCTTTGCTGGCAAAGTGATGTCTCTGCTTTTTTAACGTTACAGGATATTGAATGTAGCTCCCTGTGCTGTACAGTAGGGCCTTGTGGGATGAGATTAACATTTCAACCAGGAGACTGAGTAAAGCTGAGCGCCCTCCCCAGGGCGGGTGGGCCTGCTCCAATCAGCTGACAGCCTGCTCCTAGAGTGCAGAGGAGGGACACACTGCTATGGATCTGGGCACTCGGGCAAAGGAGGATGTGATACAAGATGCCAGGGAGGAACCTCCTGTGCTCCCAACGCAGGGGATATGGGTCTGATCCCTGGTTTGGGAACATTCCACATGCCATGCAGCAACCTAGCCTACGCGTCACAGCTACTGAGCCCAGGCACCCAGACCTGGTGCTCCACAACCAGAGAAGCCACCGCAATGAGAAGCCCATGCACAGCAACCAAGAGTAGCTCCTGCTCGCCACAACCAGAGAAAGCCCCCGAACAGCAGCAAAGACCCAGTGCAACCAAAAACAAAGAAATAAAAATTATAAGACAAAAATAAAATCCACGAGGGCATGGCTGGCATATTGAGCCAACTCGCTTCACTTCTGCACTACATTCCATTGCGCAATTTCACACTCAGTACATCCCACTCTCCTGCCCACAAACACGCAGGTTGTTTGCAGGTTTCAATATCAGACACATGACTCCTGAAAACAGGCTAACACATGGACACACAGGCCAGGGATTCTCCAGAGATTCCACCCACGAGGGCAACTTCAAGGTCACCTTCGGCTTTTCACGATGGCGCCCGATGGACTCCCAAAGCGACTGTACCAACGTATAGTACTGGTGGCAAGGGACGAGTGTGGTCACTGTTTGCACATGTATCAATAGAGCGTTTTAGCCACGGGCAGAGGGCTTCCCTGGTGGCTCAGAGAGTAAAGAACGTGCCTGCAATGCAGATGACCTGGGTTCGATCCCTGGGTCGGGAAGACCCCGCTGGAGAAGGGAATAGCTACAAAGTCCAGTCTTCTTGCCTGGAGAATCCCCTTGGACAGAGGAGCCTGATGGGCTCTAGTCCATGAGATTGCAAAGAGTCAGACACGAATGAGCAATGAACATTTTCATGTTCACAGTAGCTACTCACGGATACCATACTGAGTGATACCAACTGAGATTATCATCTCAGCTTGAGCACACATCCCAGCTGCTCTTAAGTCTTTGATGCGTCTTGTGCGGGGACGTTCCGGCCAGGGGAAGGATGAACACCATGGAAACCTCCCGTGGGTGAGCGCTGGATGGCGTTCAAGCAACAGACATAAAAACACCAACAGCAAGGAAGCGAAAAATGAAAACAGGAGTACCTTGGGAGGCAGGTGTTGAAGATGGCGGAGGACCAGTTTGGCAAGGAAGCTGGACCCGTCACTCACCACTTGGAAGCAATCCACCCAAGCAGGAACACCTGGATTGGATGAGTAATTGAAAGGAGAAGTTAGCTGCGACCTCGATAAGTTGACAAAATTCTGGGGCGTCTTTGTCAAAGCAGTTCGCATTACTCTCACCAAGACAGCCCCTGACTTCTTAAGTGGTTCCATCTCTTGGGCTTCCCTGGTGGCTCAGCTGGTAAAGAATCTGCCTGCAGTGCAGGAGACCTGGGTTCAGTCTCTGGGTTGGGAAGATCCCCCTGGAGGAGGAAATGACAACCCACTCCAGTGTTCTGGCCTGGAGAATCCCATGGATTGAGGAGCCTGGTGGGCTATACAGTCCATGGGGTCGCAGAGAGTGGGACATGACTGAGTGACTCACACTTTCTTTTCCTGCACCTCCAAAGCTGCATCCCAAAGAAAGTTCCAAAGATAGCAAGCTGCGTCCCAAAGTAAGTTTCTCATTTTCAAACACGATTGGTTCACTTTTTAACGGGTTACTCACCTACGTGATTCCTCTTTTGGGAAGCCTGATTGTTCTTGTCTTTTGCTCAGCTAGAAAATGTAAAATAATTGGAAGAAAACATGAGACTATGCACACTGTTGGTATTGTTTAGTCTCTAAATCGTGTCCCACTCTTTGCGACCCCATGGACTGCAGCCCACCAGGCCCCTCTGTCCGTGGGATTCCCCAGGCAAGAATACTGGAGTGGGTTGCCATTTCCTCCTCCAGGGGATCTTCCCGACCCAGCAATCATACCCGGGTCTCCTGTATTGCAGGCGGATTCTTTACCATCTGTGCCAACAGGGTATGTGCATATAAATATACTGTAGACTTCTATAGCTATCCTATAAAGCTGGTGTAGGAGCAGGCATACATAAACATATATAGCAATTTGGGGTAATTTTACAGGATTTAGCTCTTTCATATCTGGCCTTTTTAGAACTTCTAGGGAGCACCATGTCTGGGATAAGTGGATTTGTGCCCTGACTATGAAGAACATTAGACTGGTGTACAGAATTTTCTTGGGTATCCATGTACCTTTGTGGCTGAAGATGTTGTTCAGTCGCTCAGTTGTGTCCGACTCTTTGTGACCCCATGGACTGCAGCACGTCAGGCCTCCCTGCCCATCACCATCTCCCGGAGCTTGCTCAAATTCATGTCCATCGAGTGGGTGATGCCATCCAACCATCTCATCCTCTGTCGTCCCCTTCTCCTCCCGCCTTCAACCATTCCCAGCATCAGGGTCTTTTCCAGTGAGTCGGCTCCTCATACCAGGCATCCAAAGGATTGGAGCTTCAGCTTCAGTTCTTCTAGTCCTTCCATTCAGGACTGATCTCCTTTAGGATGGATTGGTAGGATCTCCTTGCAGTCCAAGGGACTCTCAAGAGTCTTCTCCAATGCCCCTGGGGGCTTCGATTATCCTCGGAAACCCTTGGCTGGTGAGAAGAGGCAGCTTCCTTTTCCGTCCAAAGGGCATCTGTGAAACAGCTTGATTTGTAGTGAATGCAAAACCATCTCAGCGAGAGGCAAAAAATAGAACCTTAAAAAAAAAAAAGTGGATTTCAGTTCCGAGGATGCTCTGACCTCCTGACAATCTGAGACATGATGTCATAGGCTGATCATCCCACTCAGCGTCTGAGGTTTCGACGTCTCCATAGAAAATCACTGATCTTGACCTCCTAGATCATAGACTACAGGTATCAAGTATGTTTGTGCAAGACGGGGCTGTCAGAAAACTCGTGCACGTGTGCAGCGGGCTTGGCTCGGATGCGGGACAAACAGGCTGTCTAGACACGGCCCCCTCAAAAGCTACAGAGGGCCAACTGTTGCTGAAATAGTCTGAGTCCCTTTGTGGAGATCACAGGCAGTATGTCTGCCGCGGAACCCCATGGGTTCTGGGTATTGTGCTGTGCTGGGTTTTGTCCAAGTAGCTTGGGACATGGAGCAGCAACTTTCAGTCCTCTCTCGTCCAGGCAGGCGAGTGGGAAGGTGTTTCCTGCCTGAAGGTGGCAGATGGTGGGATGTCTGGGCCTCCATAATCATGGGAGCCAACTTCTCATAAGAGATTCTGTCTCTCTCTGTAGACAGATGGTTGGATAGACAGATATGATGGATGGAGAGATAGATATGATGGATGAATGGGTACCTAAATAGGTAAAAAGACAGCTAGACAGATGATAGGTAGGTGTTGCAGAGTCGCCAAGTTGTGTCCAACTCTTTGCAACCCTGTGGACCGCAGCACGCCAGGCCTCTCTGTCCATCACCAACTCCCGGAGCCTGCTCAAACTCAGGCCCATTGAGTCGGTGATGCCATCCAACCATCTCATCCTCTGTCGTCCCCTTCTCCTCCTGCCCTCAATCTTTCCCAGCATCACGGTCTTTTCCAATCAGTCGGGTCTTGACATCAGCTGGCCAAAGTACTGGAGTTTCATTTTCAGCATCAATCCTTTCAATGAATACTCAGGACTGATCTCCTTTAGGATGGACTGGTTGGATCTCCTTGCAGTCCAAGGGACTCTCAAGAGTGTTCTCCAGCACCACAGTTCAAAAGCATCAATTCTTCAGCGCTCAGCTTTCTTTATGGTCCAACTCTCACATCCATTCATGACTACCGGAAAAACCATAGCTTGACTATACAGACCTTTGTCTGCAAAGTAACGTCCCAGCTTTTTAATATGCTGTCTAGGTTTGTCAAAGCTTACCTTCCAAGGAATTCAAGCAGAAACCTTAAGAAACAAGTAGGTGCTCCTTGTTTGTGGCATTGGGATGACACCTTTTCCTGCAAAAGTCTCAAACGGAAGATTCCACAGACATCATCTCGTGATGCTTTTCCACCTTTCAGACACCTCGTCTGCAATGCTCACGCCACCTCTGACAGACCCCAGCTGTTGCCATCAACAGGCGTGTCTGTAAAGAAATCTCTTTTTCCCTGTATTAGTAGTGTTAGTCGCTCCGTTGTGTCCAACTCTTTGTGACCCCATGGACTGTAGCCCGGTAGCCCGCCTGCTTCCTCTGTCCGTGGGATTCTCCAAGCAAGAACACTGGACCTGGTTGTCATGCCCTTCTCCACAGGATCTTCCCGACCCAGGGACTTTTTCCCTGTAAATAGCATCACACAGCCCCACTCTGCACAGCTTTCACGGGTCTGAGTCATCTCCTTTTGGAAACCTCGGTCCATTCCTCTTCCTTCTGCAAAGTGTGCAGGCCGCCGTGTCCTCTCCCTGCCAAGCTTCCACAAACTGAGATAATCCTAATTGCTAAATGGATTACCGTAAATACCCATTTCCCAAGAACTTAAACCCGGATGGCAGCCCTGAAGGCCGAGGCGCCTTCCAGAGGGACGGCATCATGGATGATTTAGGAGAAGCATTAAGGAGATGACTGATGGGGAAACATCTCCAAGAAGTGAGCTGAGAGGATGCAGGCGGATCGTAGAGGTGGCCGTGGCATTAGGAAGGAGACAAAACATGGAGAGCAAGGGTCGTCTCTAGGGTTCGTGGGCATCTCGGGTCCCTGAGACGAGATATGTAGATATCAGATGATAGGCAGGTAGGTAGATGACAGATACATATGATAGGTAGATAGATAGACAGGTAATAAGACAGATGATTGGTAGATATGATAGGTAGGTAGACAAACAGACCCACAGAGAGATACACAGATAGGTAAGATTAATGACAGTTAAGGTGAAAAACAGGTATGATACACAGGTGAGGCAAAGTGAAAGTCACTCAGCCGTGTCTGACTCTTTGCAACCCCGTGGACTATACAGTCCATGGAGTTCTCCAGGCCAGAATACTGGAGTGGGTAGCCTTTCCCTTCTCCAGGGGATCTTCCCAACCCTGAGATCTAACCCAGGTCTCTCGCATCGGTAAAGAAGCCCAGGCAGATTCCTTCCCAGTTGAGCCACACGGAAAGCCCAAAGCATAGGCAGGTAGGTATTAACAGAGGTAGACAGACAGAGAGAGAGATGGATAGATAGGTAGATGCTAGACAAGATGACAGATATGGTAGGTGGGTAGTTAGGTAGATAAGATAGACGATAGAATAGGTGATAAATAAGACAGATGATTGATAGATAGATAGACAGATAGATACAATAGGCAGGTAGCTAGACAGACAGACACAGAGAAGAGAGACACTCAGACAGTAGACTGAGACAAAGGGAGAAGCATTGACGCCCACCAGAGGTCACGTCCCCTCTTGGTCTATGCAGGCGTCATCTCCTGCTAAGAAGACAAGATGGGCTCTCCTCCCAGAATCTCAACAATGACAACATCACCTCCTAGGTGAAGGGAGCCCTTGGTAGGCATTCCAGATACAAGAGGGAGGTGGGGCTGGGGAAAAAGAATCGTCACTTTGCTACAACTCCTGTAAGTAAGTGAAAGTCGCCCAGTCGTGTCCAGCTCTCTGTGACCCCATGGGCTGTAGCCCGCCAGGCTCCTCTGTCCATGGCGCTCTCCAGGCAAGAATACTGGAGTGGGTTGCCATGCCCTCCTCCAGGGGATCTTCCCAACCCAGAGATCGAACCCACGTATCCTGCATTGACACATGGATTCTTTACCACTGAGCCACCAGGGACGTCTTGTATATCAAATCTAGAAACTTGATTCTTTAAAAATTCTCGGTTTTCTGGCACACCCACTTCAGAAGAACTGATGACGCTCCCTTCCTCCAACCCCATAAATAGGAATGACACCTCTGAAAGCAACCTGTAGTCCCTCTGAGCAAGGAGACTTCACACCACCTGCTATTGCATTTCACTTGCCTGCAGTAGACGACCATGTGCTTCTCATTTGCTCCTAGAAGAAAATGTCTTCAGGTTGTTAATAGTGGAATTTCAGGCTTTCCACACTGAAAGGATGATCTGGAGCTCCAACGCCTTTGGAAAATCATTCTCAAGGTTGACCTCGCCCGTCATCGACGTCTTTTGGCAGAGTCTGTGTGTGGTTCCATGCCAGTTCTGCTCGGTAGACACACCAGATGGACGTGGAACGCTGTGCTCTCCACCGACGTGGAGGAGTGCTGACCTGAATCTAAAGGTCCAGGGTTTCCAGTTTCTGCCGGTGACTCGCCTCGATGCCTCGGTCTTTTTCGAGCCTCCCAGTTTCCAGGCAAGAGCCTGGGCAGGGTGTCTGGATGGACAAGAAGTTCCTGGAGGATCAGAATTCAAGAATCAAGGACCAGAAGGTTCAGGCGACATCATGGCTGTATTTTCAGAGCACGTTTGGAAAGGCTCTCCCTCGTCATGTGTTCACCTTCATTCTCCCTCTGCAAACCTGTAATGCATCCAGAGAAAAAGGACACACTGATTTGAAGATATCATGCACCTTGGTGTTCATTGCAGCACTGTGTACAATAGTGAAAACATGGACATGAAAACCTAAGTGTCCATCAGCAGATGAATGGATTAGGAAGATATGGTACATATATGCAGTGGAATATTACGCAGCCATGAAAAAGAATGGAATAAAGCCATTTGCAGCAACATGGATCAACCTAGAGAAGATCATACTACGTGAAGTCAGACAGAGAACGACAAATACTTTATGTTATCACTTACGTGCAGAATCTAAAAAGGAAATAAAACAAATGAACGAATACATCAATATAGAAAAAGATCCACAGATATTACCAGTGGGGAGAAAGAAGCCGGAGGGGCAAGACAGCAGGTGGGGAATACAAGATACAAACTACTATGCAGAAAATAGATAAGCTAGAGGAATATATTGTACTTGTAATAATACGTTAAAGGATACACAGGGAATAAAGCCAATATTTTTAATACCTTAAATGGAGTATAATCGGTAACAGTTACGAATCACTATGTTGTGCACCTTAAAGTAATACAAGATTGCAAACCAACTATACCTCAATAAAGAATTAAATCGTAAATACATAAAAGCCAAAAAAAAAAAACCTAACCTTGGATAGATGGGATTTTCAGGCAAGGCTGAGCTCTGTAAGGATTTTTTTCTCCAAACAACATCACATTCCCAGATTCTAGAGATTGGGAGCTGATATTTTTTCGGACGCTGACTCAGGCTACAAGAGAAACAAGCTGTCACAGTTCTGAAGGGTTGCACTTTTTTAACGATTACCAGTCCCATCGCTGGTTAGCGAAGACGGGCACGCGGCTGGGTCGTGACCACCTGTTTCTCTGCTGGAACGGAGACAAAGCAGTGTTAGAATAAAAACAAACTTCGCGAGTTTGCCCTTCAGAGTCTATAGACGTCTCTGTGAGGTCCCGGGGAGGTGGGGGACAGAGTAGGACCAGTTGTTGCTATTTAGTCACTCAGTCGTGTCCAACTCTTTGCGACCCCCAGGGACTGTCGCCGACCAGGCTCCTCTGTCCACGGGCAAGAAGACTGGAGCGCGTTGCCATTTCCTCCTCCAGGGGACCTTCCCGACCCAGGGATCGAACCCACATCTCTTGCGCCTCCTGCACTGGCAGGCGGGTTCTTTACCAGCTGCACCTAAGCGTGTGTGCCACACCTAGAGAAAAGCCCACGCACAGCAAAGGAACACACAGCATAGCCAACAATAAAGAAAGAAAGGCAAACGAATGTTAACTCTCCAAGTAAAAAAAGAAAATCTTTAACAGCCTTTGAAACACCTTCAAGATAACTAGCTTCTCTCAAAGTAGCAAAGAAACACTGCTACAAAAGAACCTGGAGGAGGAAATGGCAACCCACTCCAGCATTCCTGCCTGGAAAATCCCCCTGACAGAGGAGACTGGTGGGCTACAGTCCACGGGGATAGCAAACAGTCGGACACAACTGAACATGCAATGCAGGCAAAAGTAAGAAACAGAAACAAATCCTAAAAGATTCTGACCGGATTCCAAGGGATACACTCTTTTTTTTTTTTAACTTCTCACATCTGGAGCTTCCAGAATCTGTCCATTTAGCATATTTTAAAAATAATGGACGCATCCGCAGCCTCTCCATACGAATTCAAGATGCCCTGATGAGGTGCTATATATAGGCTTCACTCTCGTTCCTTGAGAGGAGTCGTTCTACTGAAGAGCGTGTAACGTCCGATAGAAAGAGTGTAAGATCTCATCTTAGGAACTTTGCCTCTATCTTTTCATATCTCCAGGTAATTTCCCCAAAGAGACGGGTCATTATTATTATTATTTTTTTTTAATAACAGTTTCGCGCACAGCCTTAGGTCTCTCATAAAACTCCTTTGGTGCGGGGAAGAAAACTTTCCATCATTAATGTAAAGCACATGGTGAGCCTGAGATGATGTCAATCTGATTCCTGCAGGGCGATAAGGATTTTGGGGATTCCGTGCAGTTAAAAAAGAAGGAAGGGAAGAGAAAGAGGAGAACCCACACAGCTTAGCACAGAGGAGGATAAAAGCCAGCGACGGGGACCTCTTGTAATCATCATCCAGGCCGATGAGAACGGGGACCACTCTCCGTGACGCTGGCATCTTTATGACCTCAGCGTCGCTCAAGGTTCACCACGCCCGTCTTAGACGGCGAGCTGCCGGCAGGTCTTCCTAAGTCATACGTCCAGCGTTGAGCATCCAGTCGTCCCTCCCAGACCCCAGGGTCCTTCTTCTTTCCGGGCTCCCCATCCGCCGACTTCATGACTCACGTCTTGACCACAGACGTGTCCTGCCCCGCCCGCCACTGCTGTGCCACCCACTCCTCGCCGGGTGGGGCGTCTCCCCGACACCCTGCTCTCTGCCCTTTTCTTCTCCTGCGCTTCCATCAACAACGTTACAATAAATACCAGATGTCAGATGGAGCTGGACTTTAAAAAAAAAAAATTTAAAAGAACATTGTCACAAACAGGTCTGCCGGCAAAAGCCACATCCTGGAGGCTGGTTGGTTCCATTCTTCCCAGACTGAGCCATCTGTCAAAGGTGGTCTCACAGCATAAGATGCTACGGGGAGAGCTCTCTGCATCTTTTGCTTGTTCTTTTATTTCTTTTTCTTTTTTTTTTAATTGCAAAGGTAGAGTGAACATCACTCAGCGGTGTCCAACTCTTTGCCACCCCATGGACTATACAGTCCATGGGATTCTCCAGGCCAGAATACTGGAGTGGGTAGCCTTTCCCTCCTCCAGGGGATCTTCCCAACATAGGGATCGACCCAGGTCTCCCGCATTGCAGGCGGATTCTTTACCAGCTGAGCCACCAGGGAAGCCCAAGAATACTGGAGTGGGTAGCCTTTTCCATGGGATCTTCCCAACCCAGGAATCAAACTGGGGTCTCTTGCATTGGGAGCGATTCTTTGCGAACTGAGCCACCAGGGAAGCCCTTAATCGGAGGAGATCTACCATCTGACCCAGCAATCCCACTCTTGGGCATACAACCCTGAGAAAACCATAATTCACATGTGCCCCAATGTTCACCGCAGCACAATTTATGACAGTCAAGACACGGAAACAACCTAAGTGTCCATCAGCAGAGGAACAGATGAAACAGACGTGGTACGTTTATACAATGGAATATTACTCAGCCGTGAAAAGGAAGGCAACTGGGTAATTCGTAGAGATGTGGATGGACCTAGAGTGAAGTAAGTCAGAAAGGGAAAGAAAGTCGTGTATTAACATGCAGTTGTGGAATCTAGAAAAACGGTACAGATGAACCCTCTTCTCCTTCTCATTCTTTTTAAGAAGCATTTGGCAGGGGAGTTCCCTGGTCTGGGAAGACCCCGCGTGCTGTGGAGCAACGAAGCCCGTGTGCTCTGGAACCAAAGAAGCCACTGCAGTGAGAAGCCTGCACACCACAACTAGACAGGAGTCCCTGCAGGCTGCAACTAAGCAGCCCTTGAGCAGCAAGAAAGACCCAGCACAGCCAAAAATAAAATTACATATAAAACCTTAAGGGAAAGGAGTGTGTTTTTGACACCCCCCTCAAAAAAAAAAAACCAATGGGTCCAGAAAGACCCAGGAAGGACATTCTAGTGACCAGAACATACACCTTGACCCTCAGGACAGAGCTGAATTTACAACAAACCCTACAGAAGGTGACAGAGTTTGCAACAAGCCCAACCATCATCCAAACCAAGAGCAGAATGGCTGGCCATGCAAATCATCACAACATCTGATGGGTTGCCCTGGAGACAAGCGATTCTGGAAATTTTTACACACAGCTGGTCAATCCTTGCTCTGACCCTTGGAAATTGGTAATGGAAGAAAGTCTGGGTGACTGGGTAAGGGGAGCCGGGCTTGGCTTCTAAGTCATTCAGAGCTTTGGGTCAGTCCAAACGCTGTCCGATTTGCAACGTCTTTTCAAGTATTTCCTTTGAACAAATGATAGACTCTGCACTGTTTCATCACTTGAAGGGAATGAGAAAATGCAAACACATTTAGGTAGGCGAGAAAAAAAAAAAAACCCACATTTTGGAAAGATAAATCCCAAATCCGGCATTATATGAGTAATTTACTTGAAAGAGGGCCAGTCAAATGGGGAACTAGGGATACTCTGAGATCATCTGAGGATAAAGCACGCTTGGCCTTTAAGATGTTCAGTTTGTTTTGAAAGAAGAGGGTTTTGTTGAAAGCATCCAGATAACTCACTTCATCTGAAATTACCATGTGCGATTTTGTTTACAGATAATAAAGGTATTTACTTTCTCCACGTGTGTTGTCAGACAGACTCTAGTTTCTAGAAACCTCAGATCTATAAAGGAAGATAACCTCGTGTCTCGAAAGACATATAAACAAGTAGGCTTTGTTCACCTCTGAAGTAAAAGAAAAACTTCCCTTAGCAACCTGAACCAGAAACTGAACTTGAATCAACCATGGCCGACGTGTTCTGCTCCTTAAATGACAGTTCATGTGGCTTGATGTTGCTGAGAACCAACCTGTTTGGGATCTTAACAGCCAATGCTCAAGGACATCAACCCTGAATACTCATTGGAAGGACTGATGCTGAAGCTGAAACTGCAACGCTTTGGCTACCTGATGCGAAGAGCTGACTCACTGGAAAAGACCCTGATGCTGGGAAAGATTGAGGGCAGGAGGAGAAGGGGTCAACAGAGGATGAGATGGTTGGATGGCATCACTGACTCGATGGACATGAGTTTGGGTCAACTCCAGGAGTTGGTGGTGGACAGGGAGGCCTGGCGTGCTGCGGTCCATGGGGTCACAAAGAGTCAGACACGACTTAGCGACTGAGTAACAACGAATCTCAGTTCTAGAAGGTTGGAGGGAAACAGTCTTCGTGTTCTCGGTATGTACAACTGGGATGAATGTATCAAGCTTGTAAAAGCTTTTTTTTTGTAGCAAACATAAGTTTTATGGTGCATCTACACGGAGATTACATTCACCAAACAGTGAGGATATCCAAGGTTAAAATGCAAGGAGCTTGTTAATTTTGCTCCTTTCTCCTGGTGTCAAGAGAGCAACATGTTTGACTTATGACCCAAGCATCCCACTCCTAAGCTTATATTCAGAGAAAACCACGATTTGAAAAGACACACACACCCCCAACCTTCATAGCAGCACTATTTACAACACCTAAGACATGGAAGCAACCCAGGTGTCCATCAAGAGGCGAATGGATACAGCTGATGTGCTGGTTGCTGCTGTTTAGTCGCTGAGTTGTGTCCGACTCTGTGACCCCATGGACTGCAGCATGCCAGGCTTCCCTGTCCATCAACAACTCCCGGAGCTTGCTCAGATTCATGCAGTACATGTATATATAATGTTTGGGGGCTGCCCTGGTGGCTCAGAGGGTAAAGCGTCCACCTGCAATGCGGGAGACCTAGCTTCAATCCCTGGGTGAGGAAGAGCCCCTGGAGAAGGGAAATGGCAACCCACTCCAGCACTCTTGCCTGGAAACTCCCGTGGACAGAGAAACAGTCCATGGGGTCACAAAGAGTCGGACACGACTGAGCAACTTCACTTTCATACAGTGTTTGAAACTGCATTAAGAAAGAGCCTCTGAAATGGACTCCAGGAGAAACACTGGATTCCTCCCGTTATCTTTCCTCCTTTCAAACTGTCTTGTCCTCCCGTCTTTCCCAGCTTTTAGGGGGCCCCCTGCATGGCTCCCCTCATGGCCCCTTTGTCCACCTTCAAAAGCAGGAGCACAGATTCTTACCATCTATGTCTCTCGATGCGTCTCTGCCTCAGTCTCTGTCCATCTCTCCCCCTACTTACTTCTGTCCTCCCATCTCCTTCTGTGACTTCACGCTCCTGCTACTGTCCACAAGAACCCTGGTCATGACACATAGGGACCACCTTAGTAAGCCCACTGGCAGTTCCCCGTCTCAACTTAATTGAGGTGGCTTTTGCCATCTCAACCCCTAACTGAGTCACATCTGCAAAGCCCCTTTTGCCACATAAGGTAACATATTCGTGAGTTCCAAGTATTCACGCATGAACATTTGGGGACGGGAGGCGGGGGAGGATTTATTCAGTTATTCGGCCAACCACATACACTCAAGGATTCTGAACAAAATGACAGAAGCAGGATAGGTTTTCTTCCAATATCCAGTAGACACTGGTTGTTTTGGTCTTCGCTGGTGGCTCAGAAGATAAACAGTCTGCCTGCTTATCCGGCAGACCCGGGTTTGATCCCTGGGTTGGGAAGATCCCCTGGAGAAGGAAATGGCAGTCCACTCCAGTACTCTTGCCTGGAGAACTCCATGGGCAGAGGAGCCTGGCGGGCTGCAGTCCACAGGGTCACAGAGAGTCAGACACGACTGAAGGGAATCAGCACGCACACACGCACAGTGGTTTGCTGATGCCTTTTAAAGCACCGTTAAATTTCAGGGTATTAGGTTTGTCCTCTGCTTGACACTGGCATGTGTGGAAACACACTGACTGGACAATGTTTCAACATGCCGAGTGTTTACAGAGTTCCCTACTGTCACAGGCTGAGGTCATGATTTAGGATAGCTGGTGAGCACCCATTTCAAAAAGGAAAAGAAACCATTCTTGACCCTCCAGAAGAATATCCGCTGGACAAATGCATTGCAGTTCACTTCCAAGAGCCAAGTCAAAAATGGGGAAGATTTGTTTTTCACAAAAAAGGGTGCTGGGTTTAGCAGGAGTTGAGAAAGCTTGGATGTAAGGAAAGTGTTCGAGTGACTGTTGTTGTTCAGTGGCTCAGTCGTGTCCGACCCTTTGCGACCCCACGGACTGTAGCCCGCCAGGCTCCTCTGGCCATGGGACTCTCCAGGCCACAATACTGGAGTGGGTTGCCATGTCCTCCTCCAGGGCATCTTCCTGACCCGGGGATGGAAGCCGGGTCTCCCGGGTCCCCTGCATTCCAGGCAGGTCCTTTACCCTCTGAAAGGTGTAACGAAATCACGTTGCTGTACAGCTGAAACTAACACGACATTGTACATCAGCTGTACTTCAATAAAGTTTGCAAAGACAACAAGACGTCTCTCTACTATGAATTTTGGCCGAATCACACTTTCTTATGGGAACAAGATGACGGCATCTAAGATGCTAAGAGAGAGACAGATGAGAGAGAGACAGCAGCCACTGGCTCTTCCTAATGTATAAAGACATGCCACTAACCTCTTAAGAGACTGGGTAAGCCGTGAAGTCACCGACATCCTGGGATGGGCTCGTATGAACATCCTGGGGTGGGCTTGTACCATCTCGCGCTGATGCCTAAGGGAACAAGCACTGAGATCGGGTAACGTGGCCAACTTTCCACAAGCAGGAAGTGCGGACATCCTTACAAGAACGGGTCTGCAATATGGCAAAGACAGAGGAACACAGCAGTTCCCTACTGACCACCCCAGAGACTTCAGGGGAAAGAGACTTCTGTCTGTGCTTTCTTACTCTCGCAGCTTTCATCCGCTTGCATTTAAATTATCAGTGCAATTTCCATCGGACTGTATCTCTGGCGGACGTGGCGTTCAGGTCCGGGCGCCCGATAAAGCAAGGCGCGTTTATTGCAATCGATGTTCTAGGGAGGAGAATACTGGAAGACAGATGCCAACGAAACACAAATTGAGCTCACATGTGCTGAGTCTAGAGAACCCCGTTTTTGTGGGGTTTTTTAATTTTCTTTTTATTTTTGCAGTAACGTAGCAATGTTCTCACACGCTCTGGATGGCTCTGTCCATCTGTCTCATCTTTGATGAGCTCGGACAAGGAGTCTTAAGCCTCCCACCTTCAATCCTACGCACGTGTGAACTGGAAAGACGTGGGCGTTTCTTTTAATGGCAAAACGCTGCTGTCCTGTCCTGCTGAGGTCAGCGTCCCGGCCAATACAAGTGCAACCCAGGTGTGAGAAGAACCAGGTGCCGCCAAACGCCTAGACCCTCCCCCAGGGCACGTGGGCAATCGCGGACACACCGATTCCGAGAAGAGCTTTTTCAAAATGTCACTTAATGTAAAAACACTAAGAACACGTTTTGAAGGTAGCAAAACGCAGTGGACATGCAAAGAAAGTACAGCGACATCCGTTACCTGGAGAATGTGATGAAAAGGGAAAGCTAGTCTGGAATTATCACAGAAAAAAAAAGGGGGAACCTACACTATTTTTATTCAAGAGTGAGAGTTTGGAAATGGTCTGAAACCCTGAGACCACCGCCTAAAATTTTCTACTTTCCTCAGCCAGACTAGAAAGTGCATTAAATGTTTTTTAAAAAAAGATTTTTTTTCTCACCAAGAAAAATACATCCATCAGTTCATTGTAGCATCTCATGAAGTACAGGCAGAATGGAAAAATCAGAAGCCAGCCATGATTCTGAGTTGCTGCCCAAATGTAAAGAAAATGAGTCGGGGTTGCAGGTGAGACATTAAGATTTCCAGGCAACGTCAACTTCTGGTCCGCATCTGAGCTGGAAGGAAGGGACTGGCTACCTTGAATGTCTTCAAGGTTGGGTCTTTCCTCTGCAACAGCACCAAGTCTCTGAAAAACATTATTTCAAGCATCGCTTTACTGCCAAATAAGCAAAGAAGCCACAAAGCAGTCGAATTCCTGGGGTACAGAGACCATGCTTGGAGATGTTGCCAGAGTTGTCATAATAAAGTACTCCAGATGAGGGGGGCTTAAACAACTATTTATGTCTCCTAAACCAGCCCATCCTAAAGGAAATCAACCCTGAATATTCACTGGAAGGACTGATGCTGAAGCTCCAATACTCTGGCCACCCGATGAGAAGAGCCAACTCATTAGAAAAGACCCTGACGCTGGGAAAGACTGAACGCGTGAGGAGAAGGGGACGACAGAGGATGAGATGGTTGGATGGCATCACCGACTCGATGGACATGAGTTTCAGCAAGCTCTGGGAGTTGGTGATGGACAGGGAGGCCTGGCGTGCTGCGGTCCATGGGGTCGCAAAGAGTCGGACACGACTGAGCGACTCAACAGCAACAACAAATTTATTTCTGTGCTTGGACTCAGGTGAGGTGTTCAGGATCTTCGATCTTAGCTGCCGTATGTGGGATCTAGTTCCCTGAACCAGGGGTTAAACCCAGGCCCCCTGCATTGGGAGCAGGGTCTTAGCCGCTGGACCACCAGTGTAGGCCTAATAAGGAAGTGACTCTTAAATCCGACTGGCTGAAATCTACTGAACACATAAAAACACCTCTCAAATCCCCCTGGGCAAAGACTCTCTCATCTGCCCTCTCATGGACACGATTTGAGCCAAAAAAAAAAAAGACCCTTCAGGCCTGTGGCACAAAATAGTCTTCGATTGCAAATGGGTTGTCTCCCACATAAAGAGAGATGAGAACTCAGCCCGTGTCTCTTGTTAATTTATATAGTTGTTTTAATCAGGCACAAAACAACAGGCGATGTCAGCAGATTCTTCGTATACAAATGACTGATACGCTGGAAGTTCAAATGACTCTCGAGTAAACTATTTCTTCCTTTCTGTGGGGAGATTAGGCAATGACGATTATTTTTTTTTCTTTCAATGTTCAACTTGGCCATGTTTAAATCTGCTGGGTGTGCTTATTTTTGCAGTTTTGTAAGATCGGACAGCAGCTACACAATCCATCAAAAACCACAGCATCATGCCGGGAGTTTGTGCAGAAGTTTTTAACAATCACTGGATGCATCCTGAGAGGCGTGAAGACCCCCCCCACCCCGAAGGCAACAGGCAAAGGAACGGTAGGGTTTTCCGTACCTACATTCTTCTGCTTGGTTGCTGCTGTTGTTCCATCTGTAAGTCGTGTCCGACTCTCTGTGACCCCATGGACCGCAGGCACGCCAGGCCTCCCTGCCCTTCACCAGCTCCCGGAGCTTGCTCAAACTCACGTCCATTGAGTCGGTGATGCCATCCAACCATCTCATCCTCTGTTGTCCCCTTCTCCTCCCGCCTTCAATCTTTCCCAGCATCAGGGTCTTTTCCAATGAGTCAGCTCTTCGCATCAGGTGGCCAAAGCATTGGAGCTTCAGCATCAGTCCTCCCAGTGAATATTCAAGGTTGATTTTATTATTATTATTATTATTATTATTATTATTCCTGGTTCCACAAGCATTTCTCAGAACTGAAAAAGTATTTCGTAATACTTCATCGCTGAATGTGAACCCACTTGGAGAGCCAGGGACTTTCCAAAGTGTTGGAAAGGAACGTCTCGGATGCAAGAGGTAGGAGAAAGAAGGGTCCTGGTCTGTTTTGTCCTCTCTGGTTGCAGTGCATGACAGGGAAGAGACAAAACGCCTCGTATTCTAGAGGGAGCTGAGTGTGCTCGCCTTGACCCAGTGATCCTTGAAGGAGATGAAGGAACCTCCAGGGGACATCTGGCAATGGTTGCAGCTTCCCGGGCGGCCCTAGTGGTAAAGAACTCACCTTCCAACTCAGGACACACAAGAGACTCAGGTCCGACCCCTGGGTCGGGAAGATCCCTTGAAGGAGGGCATGGCAACCCACCCCAGTCTGCTTGCCTGGAGAATCCCCGTGGACGGAGCAGCCGGGCGGGGCTACAGACCCTGCGGTTTCAAAGAGTTGGACACGACTGAGCGACTAACACTTTCACTTTCCACCTTCATTGTGTGTGTGTGTGTGTGTGTGTGTGTGTGTGTGTTAAGTCGCTTCAGTCGTGTCCAACACTTTGCGACCCCATGCACGGCAGCCCGCCAGGCTCCTCTGTCCACAGGATTCTCCAGGCAAGAAGATCAGAGTGGGTTGCCATGCCCTCCTCCAGGTCACTATGTCTGTACCATTTATCTGATCTAACTCATCTGTTTCATATTGGATATCGTGACTCATCTATTCTATTTAGCCTTGTCTGTTTTTATATCAGAGAGATAGATGGATAGATGAACGGACAGATAGAGAATTTGTAAAATGCAGAAGCACTTAAAATGCAACACTTGGGGGAGGGCTGCAGAGTGAGTCATGTCGTGACGGTAGAAACGGCTCTGGGAGGACTCAGCCAGGGATGGATCTGACTCTCTCTGGATTCTCTCTTGTGCCCGGCGCTGCCAGGCACCAGTGGGGGTGGAGGCGTCTCTAGGGCGGCGTCCCCTGCCCCCTCGGCCCACCGTACCCTGCCCCCATTTCCCCACCCACTCCCTGGCCAGCCGGGCTCTGCACAACCGGCCGCCTTCCCTGGCCCCTCCACACGTCTGGCTCCACTGTTCATCACGTCTTCTCTGTTTGCTGGTTATACGTCCATCCTTCCCGGACCGCTGCTTCCCAACCCACGGAGAGCTCCCAGACGCTCATGGGTCTTCCTCCGTTGGTGGTCCCTGGCTGCGCGAACGTCTGGGCAAATGCTGTCACTCCTTAGTTCTGCTCACAGCTGCTGCTGAAGGAGTCCTAGATGAGGGTGCTGACTCTCCACCTCTGAGGGCCATTCCACAACACACAAGGAGTGTGTCACCAGGTCCAGAGAACAGCTGAAAAGGATGCTGAAGGCAGCCTAGTCCTCAAAGTCCCTTGAGCTTAAAGGAAGTGAAAGTGAAGTCGCTCAGTCGCGTCTGACTCTCTGCGACCCCGTGGACTGTAGCCCACCAGGCTCCTTTGTCCATGGGATTCTCCAGGTAAGAATACTGGAGTGGTTTGCCATTCCCTTCTCCAGGGGATTTTCCCAACCCAGGAATCGAACCCGGGTCTCCCGCATTGCAGGCATGTGCTTTACCATCTGAGCCACCAGAGAAGCCCCTTTGAGCATAAAATGCAATAAAAGACAAGTCTGGCAATGTTTTGTTCAACCAGACCTTCCCCTTCAGCGAATCCAGTGCATCTGATTCTACTTCAGGGCAAAGGAAGTGAAGGTGCTTTGTTGCAATGCTTCATGACATACGTGTGTACCTACTGGGCTGTTCTGTGGGAATTTTCTGATAGTTTTTCCAGTAGTCACGTACAAATGTGACAGTTGGACCATAAAGAAGGCTGAGAACCAAAGAATTTATGCTTTTGAACAGTAGGGCTGGAGAAGATGCTTGGGAGTCCCTTGGACTGCAAGGAGATCCAACCAGTTCATCCTAAAGGAAATCAGTCCTGAATATTCATTGGAAGGATCGATGCTGAAGCTGAAGCTCCAATACTGTGGCCACCTGATGCGAAGAACTGACTCATTGGAAAAGACCCTGATGCTGAGAGAGACTGAAGGCAGGAGGAGAAGGGGACGACAGAGGATGAGATGGTTGGATGGCATCACCAACTCGATGGACATGAGTTTGAGCAAGCTCCGGAAGTTGGTGATGGACAGGGAGGCCTGGTGTGCTGCCGTCTACAGGATTGCAAAGACTTGGACATGACTGAGTGACTAAAGAACAAAAAAAGTGGAAGGGGGGGAAATTTTGTGTCCCTGATTCTTCAGGCCTCTCCCATTGACATACGGACAAAGAACTGGATGTAAAATTCATCTTCCTATCTCTGCTTTTGCTCATTTTGTTCAATTTCTACTTTCTCACTGGAAGAAGCATGATTCAATTTTCCTGAAACATCACCACCAGTTTGAGATCCTATAGCTCTTTTTAAGTATCTCCTCATGCCAGGAGAAAAATGTTTAAAATCATCGAGGTTATTTACATATTTTTGAAATGTTTTCACAAGGTTACATAGGATTTCATAGGAAAAATTGATGCTTCGTGTAACAGAATCATACATAGATTGAAAAAACAAAAGTGTATACGTTTCGTGCAACGCCAGAGAATCTAAATCTGACATTCTCCTGAAATAAAAGGGACTCAAGAAATTCTTTTCTCCAAGTTTAGAAACCATTCAAACTTGATGAGTTTGCTGTTTTGATCATAATTTAAATTTCTTCCAGATTTGTACCCTTAGGGAAAAAAAAAATATGGCTTTATGCTTTTAGCTAAGAAAGATCAAAATAGTATATTAAATGCTCTCAGAAGACTTTTTTGTACATAGAAAAAATATTCAGTGAGTTAATATAAATCAGAAACAGGCTGATTCTCCCTGAGATTACACAAACGTTTCAGCGTTAAGAAAAAGAAGGGTAAAAAAAAAAAAAAATAGATCAATGAAAAAATATCAGCTGCCCAAAGAGAAACACCTTCTCATCTTTCATGGAGAAGATCAATGAAAACATATCAACTATGCAAAAAGAAAGACCTCAAAAGCTTTAATTACAGTTCAGACGCCCAACTCCCAACAAAAACCAAGACGGCCTGTCTCCGCTCCCCACACAAGGTGGGATCTTAACCATGAGTACATGGAGGGGGGAGCTGGCTGGGTAACCACACTGGATTAAGCAACAAAGTCATCTGATGACTTTATCCAAGTCAAGTGACAAGCAAAATCTCATCTGAAACAAATACACTCCTTCCCCACTGTCCAACGTCCCCTAGTCTAAGGGAAATCCCTCCAGAAATCCAAGCGGACCTTGGTTTGACTGTACAACGCAGCCACTTTGGAGAGACACGACCTCCCATGAATGTACCAGCTTCCACCTGCCGACAGGCTTCCCATGGCCATCACATCCCTTCAAGACCAATGGTGACTTCTCGTCCATGTTCAAATTAATTATAAACAGTGTGTTAGTTGCTCAGTCGTGTCTGCCTCTTTGCGAGGCCGTGGACTGTAGCCCCCCAGGCTCCTGCGTCCATGGGATTCTCCGAGCAAGGACACTGGAGTGGGTTGCCATGCCCTCCTCCAGGGGAGCTTCCCCATCCAGGGATCGAACCCACGTCTCTTTACACCTCCTGCATTGGCAGGTGGGTTCTTCACCACAGTGCCACCTGGGAAGCCCACCTATACTCCAATAAAAATTAATTTTAAAAATTCTTTGAAGCTCCATTGTAGATCAAATGTCCTCCAAAAAAGGAGGCATGAAAAAGCAAAGGTAAGTTGATTCTTAACGGTTGTTCCATTAAAACGTGGATGGCACGCGCTTATCACACTAACTCAATTGAATTCACGATGTTCGTCGGCATGAAGGCAACGTGGCTCCCCGTGGAGGATGCGATTTTGCTCAAGATACAGACGACGCATACAGAGTCAAGTCTAGACTTTAGTCCACCTTTTCTTGACCCTGAGATTCATAAGGCTGCCAGTAAGGGAGGAAAATCTCACAATTAAATCTAACACAAAAAAACAGAGGTCTCTTGAAAGAGAAAGGAGAGGGAATACTGTGTGTTTTGTGAATATGTGCATGCTCGGTCGTGCCTGACTCTTTTGTGACCCCATGGACTACAGCCCACCAGGTTCCTCTGTCCACAGGATTGTCCAGGCAAGAATACTGGAGTGGGTTGCCATGCCCTCCTACAGGGGGATCTTCCAAACCCCAGATCGAACATGCGTCTCCTGCGCTGGAAGGTGGATTCTTTACCACGGAGCCACTGGCAAGCCCTTTGTCTAATACAGAGAGGGGATTTCTTTACAGAAGGTTAGAAAGGCACTGTCTTGAAAGAGCATCCACGTGGCAGAGGGGAGTTCAGCAGACAGGAAAGCGGCGGCCGCCCCGCTGTGCCCATGGGTTGCGGACGTGTGTACATTTAATAGGTTTAAGTCACCTCTCCACGTGGCGGAACCCACGTTGTTGGCGACTGACAGGCTCCCCCTTCGTGGCCACTACCCGAGTGTTCGTTTCTGCTGTGGAAGCGAGATTTAAAAACGGAAGCTCAAGCTGCTGCATCTGGGCACCACGTGTCTGGAAGAACGTCGAGATGGGCTCTGCCCTCGATGGTGTCAACTGGTGGGACTCTCGGGCTGTGCTGCCACCCATGTACACATGGGTGTTCACAGTCTGCTGAGCAAACAAGGGACTAGGAGCTGGCAGGTAACAGCTGGGTATGGGGTATATAAAAACCACACATGATGGGGAATGGAAAGTGTCCAAGATGTGTCCATGGAGGAATGGCCGTTCACAGTCAAGCGTTGAAAGATGAGTTTCATTGGTGGACAAGACACAGAGAATCAGCAGGATGAGAAAAACTCATGCTGTGAATAAAGCAAGGCATGAAATACGTTTGCGGAGAAGCAAAACCATCTAATTCAGGTGTCCCAGAGTGCTGGGTACTGCAATCATATGTTGCTCATACGACAAATATTGTATGTCGTATCACTGTCAATCATAATTACAAATGGATCAAGAGGATAGACTACATACACACAACGGAATATTACTCGGCCATGAAAAAGGATGAAGCAATGCCATATGCAGCAACACGGACGGACCTACAGATTTTCACACTGAGTGAAGTCAGTCAGACAGAGAAGGAGAAATACCAGTGAATAATGAGTTAATATGTCATTGTCTTCCGCAGATGTTACCTTCCTGAAAGACATGACAAACACTGTGGTTGTAAACTCATTCACATGTTCTATCCATTTGCTGTTGCTGTTTAGTTGCGTCCGACTCTGTTGCAACCCCATGGACTGTAGTCCATCAGGTTCCTCTGTTCTCCACTATCTCCAGAGTTTGCTCAAACCCATGTCCATTGAGTCGGTGACACCATCCAATCATCTCATCCTCTGTCGTCCCCTTCTCCGCCTGCCCTCAATCTTTCCCAGGCTCAGGGTCTTTTCCAGTGAGTCAGTTCTTTGCATCAGGTGGCCAAAGGATTGGAGTTTCAGCTTCAGCATCCGTCCTTCCAATGAATACCCAGGGTTGATCTCCTTGAAGACTGACTGGTTGGATCTCCTTACAGCCCAAGGAAGTCTCAAGAGTCTTCTCCAACACCACAGTCCGAAAGCGTCAATTCTTCAGTGCTCAGCCTTCTTTATGGTCCAGCTCCCACATCTGTACATGACGACTGTCTCTTGAATCTCTACCATGACCAATACGGGGTTGATCAAATCCTAGCGCAATCGGCCTCCTGAAATATTTCAGGGGGTGCTATCTGGCCAATGCAGCTCTCTCTCCGCAGACAGGGATCCACATTCTTTCCGAGGGGAGGATCAGTTGTGGTTTTCTGGGCAACCTGGAGCCTCACAGGATGTCGGATGAAGACGGTTGTGGGTTTGGCACCCGGATGTTACAGCTGATGGGGAGACAGATGGTGGGACTCAGGCCATCCTTAGGAAAATAAAATCCACCGCAAACAGCACAAAAGGAAACTGGACTGCTGTCTGCAATCAGGGTGAGATACTGGGTCCTTCTACGTGCATATGGCCACTGACCTTTCCCAAGAGTGGTTTATAATGAAGTCAGCACGATGCCTTTCTCGGGACTGACCACACGTAACGTTTGCAAACTGGTGGCTGTGGCCCGGGGGTCTGCAGAGGAGACAGCTGTTTGCCGTTGAAGGCATCGCCCGAGTTTTCAGGATGTCATCACGTTCCCTCGGGCTCCGTCCCTGCAGCTCGCTTCCTCAAGTTTAGGGGCCAGCCTTCAGCTTTCATGTCCCAGCACATAAAGGTCATCCCACCGGACACACACAAAAAACTACACTTATATTGGATCAACTTGGAGAAAAGAATACTCTTGCCAAAAAAAAAAAAAAAATGCCCTATTTTTGGTTTTCCTCTTTTCAGCAAACTGTCTTTGTTGAAGTAATCTCCTTCATTAGAGAAAGTAATAAATGCAATGCTTTTATATTAGCATCAGCAACTTTCTACACAGAAGGGTTTCATCAAAAACATGCTGCATTTTGTCAAGTACAAGGGTGAAGTGGGATATTTTCCTGTTTGTTTGGTCTGCTGCTTACATGAAAATCTGCCTTGTCTAAGCTTAATTTAGAGATAAATAATACTATTTTTATCTCTTTTAAAAAGTTTTATTATATATTTTATTTAATATATATATTTAAATAAGGTTTATATTTAAGGTTTATTTAAATATATATATTATGAAATAAAAGTTTTATTTAAAAGTATAGTTGATCTACTACTATAACTGAGTTAGTTTCAGGTATACAGAAAAGTGAATTAGTAACACATAGATAAACAGATATATATATCACTAATTCACTAAGGTGAATACACACACACACACACACATTCTTTTGCAGATTCTTTTTCCACATAGGTCATTACAGAGTATTCAGTCGAGTTCCCTGTGCTATAGAGTAGTAGGTCCTTATTAGTTATCTGTTATACATTGCAGTGTCTATGTATACGCTAAGTCGCGTCCGACTCTTTGCCACCCCATGGACTGTAGCCCACCAGGCTCCTCTGTCCATGGGATTCTCCAGACAGCAATACTGGAGTGGGTTGTTATTTCCTCCTCCAGGGCTCCTGACCCAGGAATTGAACCCAGGTCTCCTGCATTGCAGGCGGATTCTTTACCAACTGAGTTACAAGGGAATCGCCATGCTATACACTAGGTCTTTATTAACTATTTTATCAATAAACTGATATTTATTAATTAACTAACTAATACATAGTGTGTATGTCAATCCCAATCGCCTAATTTATCCCTCCCTGCTTCCCCTCCTTGGCAATCTTAAGTTTGATCTCTACATCTGTGACTCTATTTCTGTTTTGCAGATAAGCTGAAAGGACAAATAATTATTAAGGCTTGCCTCACCTTGGGCACAGCGTGGAATAAACATAAGAACAGAAATTCACATAATTTGCAACGTGTGTGTGTGTGTGTGTTTGCACGCTTAGTCGCTCAGTGGTGTCTGACTGTTTGTAGCCCCATACACTGTAGCCTGCCAGGCTCCTCTGCCCATGGAATTCTCCAGGCAAGAATACTGGAGTGGGTTACCATTTCCTCCTCCAGGGCATCTTCCTGACTCAGGGATTGGACACACACCTCTTACGTCTTCTGCATTGGCAATAGAGCCACCTGGGAAGCCCGATTCATAATATATATAGGGAGACAAACAAGGGCTTCCCTGGCGGCTCAGCTGGTAAAGAACCTGCCTGCAAGGAGGAAGACCTGGGTTCAATCCCTGGGTGGGGAAGATCCCCTGGAGAAGGGAACAGCTACCCACTCCAGGATTCTGGCCTCGAGAATTCCACGGGCTGTATAGTCCATGGGGGTGGCAGAGAGTCAGACACGACTGAGCGACTTTCACTTTCATAGGGAGATGTTCCTAGGAAAATATCAACCAACTTCTAGGTAAAATTTTAATAAGCATGAGATTGGGTAGACACGTCTAAAGACCCTCAAAGGATCGAAGTGGGCAGAATGCAACAACCTTATGTCCAATATGCCAAAGAATGTACAGTGTTCAGAAGCTGGTAGATAAAAGTGTACAGAAGGTGGTTTGCAGAGGCTGCAAGAAAGGACCCAGCATGCCCTGAACACTCAGACCCAAAGGCTACAACAGTGCTACTTTCTGTTGTTGTTACCCTGGGTCTTGGTTGCTCTGAGCAGCCTTTCTCTAGCTGTGGCAAGCGGGGGCTACCCTCTAGTTGCGACGCTCAGGTTTCTCTTTGCAATGGCTTCTCTGGTTGTGGAGCATGGGCCCCAGGCACACGGGCTTCAGTAGTTTTTGGACATGGGCTCAGGACTTGCAGCTTGTGGGCGCTACAGCATGGGCCCAGCAGCTGTGGTGCACGGGCTTCACTGCTCTGCAGCCTGTGGAATCTTCCTCGACCAGGGATCGAACCCGTGTCCCCTGCATTGGCAGATGGACTCTTATCCGCCAGACCACTGGTGAAGTCCCCAGAATAGTGGTATGAACTTTCCGGGTGAAGATAGCACTAACAAAGCTCCCTTTGCAACCAATTCGGTAAACAGAGGAAGAAAAAAAAAAACACACAAAAAACTCCCCATCCAAGGAGCAGGCGGTGCTGAAGGACTTCAGAAGGTGAGACGAATTGGTTATTTCTGGAACACATCTACTCGAAAAGCATGAGAAATGCGCCCTCAGACATGAGCGGATGGATGGATAGATACATCATGGGTGGTTGGGTGGATAGAAATGATAGCTTGACAGATGATAGGACAGCTACATATATTGATAGATGATAGACTGATTGATAGTACAGACAGATAATGGATAGATTGATTGATAGTACAGACAGCTACATAGATAGATAGTAGAGATAGATGATGGATAGATAGTAGACATGGATGGATGCGCATGAAAACCCAGACGCACGAAAATGAATGACCGCAGAGTGGCACACATCTCAGGTCATATCCTACAGAAAATCACCTCCGAGAGGCAGAAGACAAACTCAGATGGAAATGTTCAACCCAGAGGAAGTGTTTAATGCAGTGAAAACGGCAGGACATTTGCTGTTGCTTTGTCTGAATATAAAGAAGAGATTGAGCTCCTCCATGGCAGAGGAATCACTCAAGAAGACAAGCCTATTCAATCAAAAGACAGTCCAGGAAGCATAATCCAAGAAAACCTTTCTGAGTTGGCAGACATGAACCCACACACGAAAGATGTTCCTGAGTTAGTAGATGAACCCAGAGACGCAAGACGTTCCTGAGTTGGCAGACATGAACCCACAGATGAAAGACGTTCCTGAGTTGGCAGACATGAACCCACAGATGAAAGACGTCCACTGAATTCAAAGAAGTGAGAAATAAGTAACCCATTAATTCTGCCCCACATTAGAGGGCTGTCCAGCCCCAAATGTCAGTAGTGCTGAGGCTGAGAAAGCTTGACTGAGCATGAAGTCAAGATTTTATCTACCTAATCTATCCATCCATCCGTCTCTATTATGTATCCATTCATCCATCACATATCCATCCACCCATGTCTACTATCTATCCATCATCTGTCTCTACTATCTATCTATGTAGCCATCTGTACTATCAATCAATCTATCCATCCATCATCTGTCTGTGCAATCAATCAATCTATCATCTATCAATATATGTAGCTGTCCTATCATCTATCAAGCTATCATTTCTATCAACCCACCCACCCATGATGTATCTATCCATCCATCCACCCATGTCTACTATCTATGCATCACCTATCTCTACTATCCATCTATATATCATCTATCAGTCTCTACCATCTATCCATCACCTGTCTGTACTGTCAATCAATCTACCATCTATCAAGCTATTTAGCTGTACCACCTATCATCAATGTATCTTTTGCATCAATCCATCCTCCCATCATATATCTATCTATCCACCCATGTCTACTATCTATCCAACGTCTACCTCCACTATCATCTATGAATCAATCTCTATCTACCATCTGTCAACCTACCATTTCTATCAATCCATGCACTCATAATGTATCTATCCATTCATTTATCTCTACTATCTATCTATCCATTCACCATCATCTACCTGTCATCTCTTATCAATCTATCTATACATCCACAATCAATCTATCCATCTGTGTGTACTACCTGTCAATCCATTATCTGTCTCAACTATTTCTCCATCATCTATCCCTACTACCAACGAATCATCTATCAATCAGTTTGTCTCTACTCTATCATTGACCAACCTATCTATCCACACCATGTATCATCTATCAGTCTACCATTTCTATCAATCCAGCCACCCATCAACTATCCATCCACCCATCCACCCATCATCTGTCCATCATGTCTATCCATCCACCCCTCCACCCATCATCTGTCCATCACGTCTATCCATCCACCCATCCACCCATCATCTGTCCATCATGTCTATACATCCACCCATCCACCCATCATCTGTCCATCATGTCTATCCACCCATCATCTGTCCATCATGTCTATACATCCACCCATCCACCCATCATCTGTCCATCATGTCTATCCATCCACCCATCCACCCATCATCTGTCCATCACGTCTATCCATCCACCCATCATCTGTCCATCACGTCTATCCATCCACCCATCCACCCATCATCTGTCCATCACGTCTATCCATCCACCCATCCAACCATCATCTGTCCATCACATCTATCCATCCACCCGTCCACCCATCATCTGTCCCATCACGTCTATCCATCCACCCGTCCACCCATCATCTGTCCATCATGTCTATCCATCCACCCATCCACCCATCATCTGTCCACCATGTCTGTCTATCCACCCACCCAACCATCATCTGTCCATCACGTCTATCCATCCACCCATCCAACCATCATCTGTCCATCATGTCTATCTAGCCACCCATCCAACAACACCTGTCCATCATGTCTATCTATCCACCCATCCAACCATCATCTCTCCATCATGTCTATCCATCCACCCATCCACCCATCATCTGTCCATCACGTCTATCCATCCACCCATCCACTCATCATCTGTCCCATCACGTCTATCCATCCACCCGTCCACCCATCATCTGTCCATCGTCTATCCATCCACCCATCCAACCATCATCTGTCCATCATGTCTATCTATCCCCCCATCCAACCATCATCTGTCCATCATGTCTATCTATCCATCTATCCATCTGTCTCTACTATCTACATATCTATCATCTCGCTATTTCTACCATCAATCTACGTAATCCATCATCTATCCATTTATCTGTCTCTACGACCTACCTATCTGTCATCTATCTGTATCAATCTATCTATGTATCTACCTATCATCTATCCATGTGCCTACCTCTACCATCTGTCTGTCTTTATTTCTATCCATGTGTCTACGGCTGTGGTTCTCAACTGGGGATGACAATGGCCCTCAGAGTGTGTATGACAAGGCATGGAGACATTTTTTGCTGTCAGAACTAGGGGAGAGGGGTGCTCCTGATACCTGGTGGGTGGAGACCAGAGATGCTGCTCCACACCCCACAACACACAGGACAGACCCTCCTCCCCCTAAAGAATTATCCAGCCCCTAAACATGAGAGATTCCAAGGTGGAGACATCCTGAACTAGATCTCTCATGTGATCTTAACCTCCGATCTCTTTTCTGCCTCCATTCTGTGCTGACCTGGCTAAATGCCAGTTACGCATATATTTTTGTGGATGTCGTCAGCTGGACCACAGTATCAAGATTTCAATGATCCTTTAAATTTGCCACCACTCAGAATGGAGATTCCTCAAAAAAACTAGGAATAAAAGTACCACATGAATCAGCAATCCCACTACTGGGCATATACCCTGAGGAAACCGTTAATAAAGACATACATAATCCAATGAGAAGGACATTGGATGGAAAAAGACATATATAATCCAATGTTCACTGCAGCACTATTTACAACAGCTAGGACATGGAAGCAACCTAAACGTCCACTGACAGATGAATGGATAAACAAGATGTAGTACATATATACAATGGAATATTACTCAGCCATGAAAAGGGACACATTTGAGTCAGCTCTAATGAGATGGATGAATCTAGAGCTTATTATAAAAAGTGAAGTAAGGCAGAAAGAGAAAAACAAATACTGTATATTAACACATATATATGGAATCTAGAAACGTGGTACTGATGAGCCTACCTGGAGGGCAGCAATGCAGACGCAGACATAGAGAACAGACTTGCGGACATGCTAGGGGAAGGAGAGAATGGGATGAATAGAGAGACTAGCATGGAAACATGGACACAGAGCATATGTAAAACAGAGAGCTAGTGGGAATTTGCTGTATGACTCAGGGGACTCAACCCAGACCGGTGGGATGGGGTGGGTGGTGGGAGGGAGGTTCAAGAGAGAAAGGACATGTGTATACCTATGGCTGATTCATGTGAATAGATGGCAGGAACCAACACAATGGTGTAAAGCAATTAATTACACTTCGAGTAAAAACAAATAAATTTTAAAAGCGGCCACCACCCGTGGCAAGATCATTCCTCTGTTGACGTGTCTCCAACCTTCACCTGATCCCTGCCGCCAGCCCCCACAGTCCGCATTCCCCCCCCACCTTTGCAGTCTGCATGACACATGTCTTCCACGATGCCTGTGGCTTGTCAACCCCATCACGCCGCTCTGTGAGGATGTGGTTCTCATTTATATAAATAGAACGGTGCTGTAAATCTCACTCTGTTCTCTAAATGTCTCTCACTCAGCAAAATGCTTTTAAGACCTCATCATGGAGTCGAGCTTCCATCTGCGGGGCTCGACGTCCATCTGTAGCGCCCGTCGAACACGCTCTGCGAGGGTTCACATGGTGAGGACCACCCTCGGGCAGCCTGGAATTCCTTAAGCCACGGGAGACACCTGAGATGTGCCACCGGGACACATGTCTATTAAGAATCCCTCTGAGCTTTAGACCTGCACAGGGTACGGCTGGGTCATGAGACAGTCCACTCAGTGAAAAATCTAAAGTCTGGCCAGAACGCTCTTCACGAGGGCAGCCACGATGCTGACTGTCAGCCTCACCGCAGGGGTGTTCTCACCTTCTCGTGCCCTTGAGAATGCCAGGTGTGTTTCCATCGTTCACATCTTGCAACACCAAGGCACACAAAAATCTCTCTCACTGTTGCAATTCTCTGCTCATTAACTCATCATTCAATAGGGGTTATTCTTTTGTGCAATGGAAACAGTGACAGACTTTATTTTCTTGGGATCCAAAACCACTGCAGATGGTGACTGCAGCCATGAAATTAAAAGACGCTTGCTCCTTGGAAGAAAAGTTATGACCAAGCTACACAGCACATTAAAAAGCAGAGACATTACTTTGCCAACAAAGGTCTGTCTAATCAAGGCTATGGTTTTTCCAGTAGTCATATGTAGATGTGAAAGTTAGCCCCAAAAGAAAGCTGAGCGCCAAAGAATTGATGCTTTTGAGCTGTGGTGTTGGAGAAGACTCTTGAGAGTCCCTTGGACTGCAAAGAGATCCAACCAGTCCATCCTAAAGGAGATCAGTCCTGAATATTCATTGCAAGGACTGATGCTGAAGCTGAAACTCCAATCCTTCGGCCACCAGATTCAAAGAGCTGACTCATTGGAAAAGGCCCTGATGCTGGGAAAGATTGAAGGCAGGAGGAGAAGGGGACGACAGAGGATGAGATGGTTGGATGGCATCACCGACTCGATGGACATGAGTTTGGGTAAACTCCGGGAGTTGGTGAAGGACTGGGAAGCCTGGTGTGGTGCAGTCCATGGGGTCGCAAAGAGTTGGACATGATGGAGCAACGGAACAACAATTCTCTTGTGCACCGTCTCTTCCTATACTTCACCTGTTGCTTTCTCTTCCTTTTTAATAGAGCCAGTGTTCTTTCCTCATTAATTTGCAGGAGTCTCATGTGTCTTCTTGATAAGAATCTTTTTTTGTTTTTATTTTTTGAGCTTATTTATTTTTTATTGGTGGTGCCACACAGCCTTTGGGATCTTAGTTCCCTGAACAGGGATCGAACCCACATCCCCTGCAGTGGAAGCAGAGTGTCTGAACCACGGGACCATCAGGGAACCCTCCTTTTATATATTTGGGTATCACAAAAAACTGGTACCGACCACACTCTCAACCAGCCACTAAACTTTGCTTACAATGCGCTTCACAGAAAGCCTTCATTTTAACTGAGTTCAGTTCAGTTCAGTCACTCAGTCGTGTCTGACTCTTTGCGACCCCATGGACTGCAGCACGTCAGGCCTCCCTGTCCATCACCATCTCCCGGAGTTTACTCAAATTCATGTCCATTGAATCAGTGATGCCATCCAACCATCTCACCCTCTGTCGTCCCCTTCTCCTCCTGCCCTCAATCTTTCCCAGCATCAGGGTCTTTTCCAGTGAGTCAGTTCTTCTCATCGGGTAGCCAAAGGATTGGAATTTCAGCTTCAGCATCAGTCCTTCCAATGAATATTCAGGACTGATTTCCTTTAGGATGGACTGGTTAGATCTCCTTGCTGTCCAAGGGACTCTCAAGAGTCTTCTCCAACAACACAGTTCAAAACCATAGCTTTGACTAGATGGACCTTTGTTGGCAAAGTAATGTCTCTGCTATATAATACGCTGTCTAGGTTGGTCATAACTTTCCTTCCAAGGAGTAAGCGTCTTTTAATTTCATGGCTGCAGTCACCATCTGCAGTGATTTTGGAGCCCCCCCAAAATAAAGTCTGACACTGTTTCCATTGTTTCCCCATGTATTTTCCATGAGGTGATGGGGCTGGATGCCATGATCTTCATTTTCTGAATGTTGAGTTCGATTAAGTGAAATGCCTCTAGTTTTTCCTTTACTCATAACCTGCGTTTTTAGGATTTTGTTAAAGAAATCTTCACCAAGGGACCTCCCTGGTGGTCCAGGGACTAAGACTCTGAGCTCCCTATGCAGGGGGCCTGGGGTTCAATCCCTGGTCAGGGACCTAGACCCCTCATGATACAGTTACAGAGTCCTGCATGTTGTAACTAAGACCCAGCACAGTCACATAAGTAAATATATTTTTTAAAAAAGGATAGAAATATTCACTTACTCCAAGGTTAGAAAGATTTTTCTCCTTCAGTTTTTTAAAATTAATTTTTCTACTGAAGTTGATTTACAATGCTGTGTTAATTTCAGCTACACAGCCAAGTGAGTCCACTGTATAACCATATACATGTATTTTTTTTCACATTCTTTTCCACTCTAGGTGATTAGCAGATATCGAGTACAGTTCCCTGTGCTCATCCTTGTAGTTTATTTTATATATTTGTCGTTTATTGTTGTTTAGCTGCTAAGTCATAGCTCTTTGCGACCGCATGGGCTGTAGCCCACCAGGCTCCTCTGTCCAGGGGATTCTCCAGCAAGAATACTGGAGTGGGTTGTCACTTCCTTCTCCAGGGGATCTTCCCAACTCACAGATAGAACCCATGTCTCCTGTATTGGCAGGTGGGCTCTTTACCACAGAGCCACCAGGGAAGCCCATTTTATATATGTTCCTGTTGTTCAGATGCTAAGTCGTGACCCACTTTTTGCAACCACATGAACTGCAGCAGACCAGGCTTCCCTGTCCTTTGCCATCTCACTGATTTTATACATATTTTATATATAGTACTGTGTTTATGTTAACCCCAATCCTAATTTATTCTTCTCTGCTTTCCCCTTCAGTAACCAAAAGTCTGTTTCCTATATCTGTGAGTGTGTTTTAAGTGAGTGCATTTGTGTCATAGTTTAAGAGTCTGTTCTGGGACTCGGGACTGCAACAGCAAATAAAGTATGGTGACATCGTAAATCCTAGAAAACCCGGTGTCCCCTGGTTCAGAAATAGCAGGAATCTAAAGTAATTAACCAAAAGGCGGATGGATCCCATTACTTTGGGTCCAAGCTTCCTGTCTGTTAATTTAAAGCATGTTTCGGTGTTTGAGCCCTGAAATCCATATGTCTCCTTGGTAGGGAATCTCCAAAAGAAGCGAAGGCAGTCACACAGTCCACTGCGGTCCCCAAGAAGGCATTTCAGCACGTGCACGTCTACAGAAAACCATCACGGGCGATGGTCATCCGTACGGAGTTTGCGTGAACACAGAGCGTGGCCCCAGATGCAAGGTTCCAAAGCCTCCAACCCATGAACGGAAGTTCTCAGTGGTGGCACTAACTCTGCCCTTGGCACGTTCACCATCCGCTTCCTTACGTTCATCCCACAAATTCTGGATGTTCGTGAATCAAGACCGTCACGTCAACTAGACCAGGAATGTGTATGAACACGTGTGTGTTAGTTGCTCTGTCGTGTCTGACTCTGTGCGACCCCGTGGACTGTAGCCCAACAGGCTCCTCTGTCCATGGGATTCTCCAGCTAAGAATACTGGAGTGGGTTGCCATGTCCTCCTCCAGGGAATCTTGCCGACCCAGCGGTGGAACTTGCGTCTCCTGCATTGGTAGGCGGATTTTTTTTAACCACTGTGTCACATGGGAAGCTCCAGACCCTGAATACCTCTCACGAATATTTATCTCCTTTCCATTCCTTTTATTAAGAGCAGGGAGGTGGGCAGACAGACAACGGGAAGGTGCATACTATTGTTTGGCTTCCCTGTTTTCTAGAATCTCAATGAAAATTTGGTTGTCTCCAGAGTCCCATGGATGCACGTTTTTTATCTGTTGCAGTAATGTCGACTACAAAGCAAACTGCACACGGGTAACCTACACGATTTAGCAACCAGTATCGGTTGTGTTTCTACTACGTTTGCAAAAATGTGACAGTTGGATCATAAAGAAGGCTGAGCACCAAAGAATGAATGCTTTTTCAGATTGAGGTGCTGGAGAAGACTCTTGAGAGTCCCTTGGACTGCAAAGAGATCCCAACCAGTCCATCCTAAAGGAAATCAGTCCTGAATATTCACTGGAAGGACTGATGCTGAAGCTGAAACTCCAATCCTTTGGTCACCTAATGTGAAGAGCTGACTCATTGGAAAAGACCCTGATGCTGGGAAAGACTGAAGGCGGGAGGAGAAGGGGACGACAGAGGATGAGATGGTTGGATGGCATCACCGACTCGATGGACGTGAGTTTGAGCAAAGTCTGGGAGACGGTGAAGGACAGGGAGGCCTGGCGTGCTGCAGTCCACGGGGTTGCCAAGTATCAAGACATGACTTGTGTGCTTCTGTGTTTACAGAGACAGCGCAAGGTGCTGGGGGTTTCAAGACAAAATGATGAAACCCCGTGACTCAATGTAGACTTTTGCTTTCGAGGCCGCTGCTTCATGGAAACAAAACGTCTCAGAAGACGGAAAGCCATCGCGTGTGTTCATTCAAAACGTTTTCCTTTGCCCGGAGAAACAAGTCCCACCTGTGTAAATATTAGATGGCCAGGAAAGGACTGTTTGCTTATCGTTAGAGAGCCGTCAGGACAGCAGGGAGAAGAATGTTGCGTTTATTTTTCAACACGCAGTAACCCTGAGAGCCGCTGCCACGGCAGGATGAGACGGGAGAGTCTACGTGGACAGGAATAGTTACAAAGCTGGTACGCAGCACAGATGTATCACCTGGGAGTTACTCTACATGATGCTGAAACCACTTACGGTTTCTCACGGGTAGGACTGTGCTGGGCTCAGCGAACAGCCGGCCCTGACACAGACTGAAGCCCAGTGTCTTTTTTGCTCTCCGGCATTCAGAGCGTGGCCGACCGGGATAAACGCCAGCTCACAGAAGAGAATGGGACTGTCAGCCAAGAACCATGAGGGTATCTTGGGTGGACCGACTATGTCATTTCAAGCTATTTTAAAGGACTCTTTCTTTCTCTGCCCGTTCCCTCTTCTGCCATGAATGGGAGCCTTGTTCTCTTATTTGTGACGGTTTGTCTTCTTTAAGTCAATCCTATTGAGGCTTCCTTCTGAGTAAAAGTATCTGGGGCCGGTGACATGATTATGCATCTTGTCCCAGACGATTTGCAGCAGCAGCGCCCTTTACCGATGGTGGCTGCTTTAGCGAACTAAATTACAGGATGCCCACGAGGACACGTCTGTCCCCGATACTGTGCGTAGGGCACCCCTGCACTCACCAGCAGTGGTAACTGCCAGTTAAATCTGGAGATGAGGTCAACAGTGAACACCGTTTTTAAGCATGTATGTGAACTGGGGACAAACTTATGATTTAAAAAATCATTCGAAGAGACAGGGAGTTTGGGATGGACATGGACACCCTGCTGTATTTAACATGGAGAACCAACAAGGACCTGCTGAACAGCACAGGGAACTCTGCTCAATACTCTGTAATAACCTTATGGTCACCAGGAGGAAGGATGGGGAAGGGATGGTCAGGGAGTTTGGGATGCACATGGACCATGTCCTGGAGTTTGCTCAGATTCATGTCCATTGAGTCGGTGGTGCTACTGAACCATCTCATCTTCTATCATCCCCTTCTCCTGCCTTCAATCTTCCCCATCATCAAGGTCTTTTCGAATGAGTCAGTTCTTTGCATCAGGTGGTCAAAGTATTTGAGTTTCAGCTTCAGCATCAGTCCTTCCAGTGAATACTTAAGAGTTGATCTCCTTTAGGATGGACTGGTTTGATCTCCTTACCATCCAAGGGCCTCTGAGTTAGATTCAAATACACACCTGGTGGTCCAGTGGCTAAGACTCAACGCTCCCAATGCAGGGGACCTGGGTTCCATCCCTAGTCAGGGAACTAGACCCCACATGCCTTAACTAAGAGTTCATAAATCTACCTCCCAGTGCAGGAGACCTGGGTTCCATCCCTGGGTCGGGAAGATCCCCTGGAGGAGGGAATGGCAACCCACTCCAGTATTCTTGCCTGGAGAATCGCATGGACAGAGGAGACTGGTGCGCTACATTCCATGGCGTCGCAAAGAGTCGGACACAACCGAGCCACTCAACACAACACAGGTTGGAACTAAAGATCTCATGAGTGGCAACTGAGACCCAGCACGGCCAAATAAATGAATGAATTATCTTAAAATTGAGGAGAACCCAAATACACGTCTGATGGCAGCCCCCACTGCAGAGGTTCCTGGAGGAGGTGCAGAGGTGATGGAAGTATAAAGAACTTAGAAGATGCCTTGTCCCCTTGAGCCTGGTTTCGTGGCAACCCATTCACAGCAGAGAGATAAAAGCGGACCAAGGCCGGCTTGACGTGGACAAGAGAAAACAGACTCACATCAGTTGATATGCGTTCTCTTCTTGGACCCAAACACATTAAATCACTTTGTCTGCTTCTGTGTATGGATGTGAGAGCTGGACCGTAAAGAAAGCTGAGCGTCAAAGAATGGATGCTTTGGAACTGCGGTGCTGGAGAAGACTCTTGAGAGTCCCTTGGACTGCAAGGAGATCCAACCAGTCCATCCTAAAGGAGATCAGTCCTGGGTGTTTATGACCAACATGTATAGCATATTTAAAAAGCAGAGACATTATTTTGACAACAAAGGTCAATTTAGTCAAGGCTATGGTTTCTCCAGTGGTCATGAATGGATGTAAGAGTTGGACGGTGAAGAAAGCTGAGCACCGCAGAATTGATGCTTTGGAACTGTGGTGCTGGAGAAGACTCTTGAGAGTCCCTTGGACTGCAAGGAGATCCAACCAGTCCATCCTAAAGGAGATCAGTCCTGGGTGTTCATTGGAAGGACTGATGTTGAAGCTGAAACTCCAATCCTTTGGCCTCCTGATGCAAAGAGCTGATTCATTGGAAAAGACCCGGATGCTGGGAAGGATTGAGGGCAGGAGGAGAAGGGGACGACAGAGGATGAGATGGTTGGATGGCATCACCGATTCAACGGACGTAGGTTTGAGTAAACTCTCGGAGTTGTGATGGACAGGGAGGCCTGGCATGCTGCAGTCCATGGGGTCGCAAAGAGTCGGACAGAACTGAGCGACTGAACTAAACTGAACTGTGGTAGATCAAATACATGGAACAGAGATATTTCTAATAAGCTTCTCATTCTAAACGGGGAAAACCTGCTTTGGGCTCTCCAGGGGCAAGCTTTCTAGAATTGGGCCCGATGACAAAGAGCAGGTTTTCAAATAAAACAGGAGAGAAATGAGGCTTTGGTTCCCGCCTTATATTGTTACATAACAACACGGGCAAGATGCTGGGTACGTGTGCCCTGCCATGACCAGCTAACCATCCAGTCCTGAGTGGAAGAAATATGAGTCGAGCCTTTTCTGGATTTGCAAAAGCACTGGAAAAACCAGCATGTTGCCGACATTTACAAATAATGATAGGATATACTGGTGATGTTGAAATTATTTATTTACATGTTGTCCCTGGCAGCCTGGGGGAGTTCCCTCAGTAAGCCCATTCCTGGTCACAGCTAATCCTTTTGAAATTAGCTACACAGACCTCTTGGGATCAGCCCTGTCCGTGAACCCCACAAACAGTACACTGCTGTTTTATTTTCCAATAACTGTGATTCTGGTCTCTCTGACTGATGTCTGGTCTTTATTCTTTTTTTTTTTTTTGGCTATGCTGGGTTTTCGTTGCTGCACATGTATTCCTCTAGTTGCAGAGAGCAGGAGCTCCTCTCGAGTTGTGGGGGCTACTCGCTAGGTGCGGAGCATGGGCTCTGGGTGCGAGGACTTCCACAGCTGCAGCCCACGGGCTCAGAAGTCGTGCACAGGCTCAGCTGTTCTGTCGTGTGTGGAATCTTCCTGCACGAGGGATCAAACCCATGCTCCTTCCACTGGCAGGAGAATTCTTATCCACTGGACCGCCGGGGAAGTCCGGTCTTTGTTCGTTTGTATCCAGTGTTTTTTCAGTGAACGGGGCAGAAGAGAATTGTGGTAGGAAGATTCTTCTCCCTAATGAAAGATGATAAATTTGATCATGGATAGGGTTGCATATTGCTTTGGCTGGTAAGGGCTTTCCTGGTGGTTCAGTTGATGAAGAATCCACCTGCAATGCAGGCAATTCGATTCCTGGGTCAGGAAGATTCACTGGAGAAGGGAAAGGCTACCCACTCAAATATTCTTGGGCTTCCCTGGTGGCTCAGCTGATTAAGAATCCGCCTGCAATGCGGGAGACCTGGGTTCAATTCCTGGGTTGGGAAGACCCCCTGGAGAAGGGATAGACTACCCACTCCAGTATTCTTGGGCTTCCCTGGTGGCTCAGCTGGTCAAGAATCCGCCTGCAATGCGGGAGACCTGGGTTCAGTCCCTGGGTTGGGAAGACCCCCTGGAGAAGGGAACGGCTACCCACTCCAGTACTCTGGCCTGGAGAGTTCAGTCCATGGGGTCGTAAATAATCTGACACGACTGAGCGGCTTTCACTTTCACTTGGCTGGTAAATATTCTTTTGAAGTTGTCTTCATTGTCTACTGACTGTTAAATTGCTCAGCGGGCTTGGCCTAAAAATAAAGGCTTTTCACCGTTTACAGCAGCCAAGACAAGGAAGCAATCTCAATGTCCACTGACAGAGGAATGGATAAAGAAGATGTAGTACATGTATACATCAGAATATTACTTGATCATTAAAAAGAATGAAATAATGCCATCTGCAGCAACATGGATGGGTCTAGAGGTTGTCATGTTGAGTGAAGTAAGTCAGACAGAGAAAGGAGAAATATCGTAAGGTATCCCTTATATGATACAAATGAACTTATTTACAAAACAGAAACACAGTCACAGATTTAGAGAATGAAATTTTGGTTGCCAGAGGAGAAGTATGGGAGGAAGGGATAGTCAGGGAGTCTGGGATGGACATGGACACACTGCTGTATGTAACATGGATAACCAGCAAAGACCTGCTGGACAGCACAGGGAACTCTGCTCAACACTCTGTAATAACCTTATGGTCACCAGGGGGAAGGATGGGGGAAGGGATAGTCAGGGAGTCTGGGATGGACCTGGACACACTGCTGTATTTAACATGGGGAACCAGCAAGGACCTGCTGGACAGCACAGGGAACTCTCTCAAGGTCATGTGGCTGCCTGGATGGGAGGGGAGTTTGGAGGAGAAGTGATACATGTGTATGTATGGATGAGTCCCTGAGCTGTCCACCTGAAATAGTCACAACATTGTTAATTGGTTATACCCCAATATAAAACAAAACTTAAAAGCAATAATAATAATAAAGGCTTTTCTATCCAATTCCCTAATGAGAGATACCGTGGAGTAATTACATGTTGATACTTGTAAATTTCAGTCCCTTTCTCCAGGTAATAGTAACTCAATAAGTAATCTCACATATTTTGGTTTTTTACACCTAAACCGTGTGTGCTCTCCTCATCTGCAAAAAAGGGCGGAATTGGGAATACACTCAAGCCCAAGCCCACGTCAAATTTTCACTCACATCTCAGAGAGCTGGCTCAACCACTGTGAAAAGAAAACCACATCTTCCAACCACATGAGTGAAGACTTGAGATGGAATCAAATGTATTTCAGAAATATACGATGCCTTGGAGTTCCAGAATTTTCTGAAGTAAATTAAAACATACGACGTGTCTCACATGCCACAGAGACCACACTGTAACCTCTAAATAGATCCTACAACGGTCTGGGCAAGAGGCATTTATGAACTAACGAGCAGTCTTTAGATCTGATAGCTCCATAAAAAAAATTAGAAATCGTAAAAACCTATAATAATAATTCTCTATTTCTTGAGCCAAAAATCAGCGTGGAATCACACTCCCCTCTCCTGATAATTTGTAATAAGCAGGTTGCAAACCATCTCCTCTTACATGAAATCTGCCATTATTTGGACTGAAATTTTTAATAGTAGTCATTTTCCTATTATTCTGATTGAAGAGGGGTCCGATGCCTATTTTTAAGGATTGTAATTTATCCTTTTTTTTTTTTTAATTTCCTTGCGCATGCATGATTATAATGTCTAACACATGTCGGTCTCTCAACTCCCCACCCCTTCCCGAGAAGATGACAGGGCTGTAAAAAAAAAAAGTAGGCATTCAGCTCAACTCTGCTAACACTAAAGAAAACAAGTCATCAAAGTGAACGCGCAGGGTATTTTTAGAACGTACGAGGGGTTCTCAGCACCAGGCAGGGGCCACGCGGCTGAAAAAGGATGTGCTGTCTTCCCAGAAGGAGCTTTCAATCCGAGACAAAGAGCCCTCAACCCAACTCTGAGAGAGAGAGAGAGAGAGAGAGAGAGCCCCAGGCAGAGTCGTGGTGAGGAAGCCGCTGAAGGTGAGGGGGGATATTGCTACGCAAAGGGAGGCTTCATGGAAAAACGCGACCGAATCGGAAAGCAACTGGACTTCCACGAGGAATCTGGAAAGGTGGCAAGGGTGGACCTACTTGCAGGGCAGCCGTGGGAGACCAGACCTAGAGAACAGATTTGTGGACCCACATGGGGGAAGGAGAGGGTGGGACGAATTCAGAGAGCGGCATGGGAACGTACACAGGACCGCGTGCAAAAGAGACAGGCAGTGGGCGTTTGCTGCGTGACTCAAACCGGGGGGCTCTGTGACCACCCAGAGGGGTGGGGTGGGGTGGGAGGGGGGAGGGAGCTTCAAGAGGGCGGGGACCTGTGTCTACCTGTGGCCCATTCATGCTGGTGCATGGCAGAAAGCGACACGATATTATAAAGCCATTATCCCCCAATTAAAAACAAAGACATTCAAATTAAAAGGCAAGGAAAAGGCTGTACCAAGAAAGGTTATCTCCTCTTGGGAGAAGACCAGGAATCTGCATAGCTGCACAATGGAATCCTACGAAGCCTCCAGATAAAAACACAGACGTGAAAACAGGCCCTTCGAATGCTCTGGCGGTATAAATTCTGGCGGGTGTATTTTAATGTGGGGTTTGGTTTCCAAGCTCAAGCCACAGAAGCATAAAAGGGAATAAGCCTAACGTTTCTGTTTACGATTGCCTTCAATTTTCCCCCAGCTTGATGTGTATCTTCCTACATCTCCCCTAAGGATTTGGGTCTACAGATGTATTTTGTTGTTTAATTTCTAGTCGATAACTCGTGTCTGACTCTTTTGCAACCCCATGCACTGTAGCCCCACCAAGGTCCTCTGTCCATGCGATTCTCGAGGCAAGAATACTGGAGTGGTTGCCATGCCCTCCTCCAGGGGATCTTCCCGACCCAGGGATGGAACTCGGATCTCCTGCATTGCAGGTGGATTCTTTACCAACTGAGCTATCAGGGAAGCCCGAGCCTCCAGAGAAGCCCCCCATTAAATGTATGAAGATGCTGAAAAATGTATAGCTTCCCAAGACACATCAATGCCATCCCCTCAACAAACAAATCACACTGTAGTCAATATTCTCCAAGTTGCTTTTTCACATACCAATATGTCTTAGAAATCGTCCCTCAAAATACAGGGCTTCCACAAGTTTTTTTTAAACTCTTAAAGTTTATTCTGTATATTGGTTATACTCTGATTTATTTTCAAATCCCACCCTAATTTTATGATTACTTCTCAGGCCACTTTTTTCTTGTTTTGGCTGCTAGTCTATTTCTCAGTATGCTTAATACAAAAGGGTCAAAGAACTCAAACTCTATGGCAACTGCATTACAGAGAAATTTTTGTCGCCGTTGTCGAAAAAAAGTCATGTAGGCTCATGGCAAGAAAACTCCAACTGTGTGCAATTCGTTCTTTATCATATGTTTTGCATACATCAGTTATTAAGAAAAGATAATTAACGGAAAGAGCAGATGGCTTTCCACCCATTTCAAAGCCACAGGAGCAAAATAATATGTTACAGATGGGCAGTGCGGTTCATCTAAAAATGTACATCATGGAGGAGGAGACGGCAACCCACTCCAGCATTCTTGCCTGGAGAATCCCACTGACAGAGGAGCCTGGCGGGCTCTATAGTCCACAGGTTCACAAAAGCGTTAAGACATGACTGACCACACACACAGCAGAAGACAGGATCACAGGATGCTAGAAGGTGGCAGAAACTGAGTAACAGATAAAACGGATAAACGGGAAAGACAATTCAGGAACAGAGACAGACAAGAAAGACCCCCCCAAAAAAACAAACAAAAAAGGACATCAATGAGTGGAGGACACTGTGCTGAATGAAAGAAGTCACAGACAAATGAGAGTCCCTTGGACTGCAAGGGGAGCCAACCAGCCCATCCTAAAGGAGATCAGCCCTGGGTGTTCACTGGAAGGACGGATGCTGAAGTTGAAACTCCAATACTTTGGCCACTTGATGCAAAGAGCTGACTCAGTGGAAAAGACCCTGATGCTGGGAAAGATGGAAGGCAGGAGGAGAAGGGGACGGCAGAGGATGAGATGGTTGGATGGCATCACCGACTCGATGGACATGAGTTTGAGCAAACTCCGGGAGTTGGTGATGGACAGGGAGGCCTGGTGTGCTGCGGTCCATGGGGTCACGGAGAGTCGGACACGACTGAGCGACTGAACTGGCTGACCATGTATATGTGGAATCTAAGAAACACAAGACGCTCATGAGTAGAACAGAAAAGAAGCAGACTCAGAGATATAGAGCAGAAACGAGTGGTGACCAGTGAGGAGAAGGAAGAAGCCAGGGAAACAGAGCAGGAAGGGACTCAGAGGCACAAGTTACTGTGTGTAAACTAAATAAGCTACAAGGATATACATTGCACATCACAGGAAACACAGGTGAGACAGATGTACATCACAGGAAATGCAGCCAGTATTCTGAAACAACTGTAAGTAGAGTATAACCTTTAAAAGCTACATAAGATATAAAAACTAAAAAGGAAAGCACTTCAGAGAAAAATAAAAATTGTTTTAAATGCAAATCAACGGAATTTCCTGGTAGTCCAGTGGTTAGAACTCTTGTGATTTCGCTGCCAAGGGCTCAGGTTCGATCTCTGATTGGGGAACTCAGACCAGTCCTGGGACTGAAGATTGGTGTTGTTCAGTCTCTCAGTCGTGTCCGACTCTCATGGACTGCAGCACGCCAGGCCTCCCTGTCCATCACCAACTCCCGGAGCTTACTCAAACTCATGTCCATCCATCTGTGATGCCACCCAAACATCCCATCCTCTGTCGTCCCCTTCTCCTCCTGCCTTCAATCTTTCCCAGCATCAGGGTCTTTTCCAGTGAGTCAGCTCTTTGCATGAGGTGGCCAAAGGATTGGAGTTGCAGCTTCAGCATCAGTCCTTCCAGTGAACATTCAGGACTGATTTCCTTTAGGATGGACTGGTTGGATCTCCTTGCAGTCCAAGGGACTCTCAAGAGTCTTCTCCCACACCAGTTCTAAGGCATCAACTCAAGATTAACTGTACCTGAAACAATCAAGATGACGCTGGTCTGACCACTGATGCCTGATTGCAAGATGACTGTGTTGCTTCTACAAGGAGCCCCCAACTGCCACCTGTGGCCCCCCTGAAACTCCCCTTCAAAAGTTCTTATCCGCTGACGGGCAGAAGGACAGATGGCTTTTGGACTTGAGTCCGTTTTCTCTCCAGGTGGCCAGCATCCAAAATAAAGCAAACTTTCCTTTCAGCCAACACGTACCTCTTGAGTAACCGCGTTTGGATCAGCGAGCCTGAGTTCAGTCACACCACTGCGGTAGAATCCTGTACTCTCGAGAGAACCGAGAATACTCATGGGGGAGGGAGTATTTATGGCACTCCTCATGCCTCGAAAGCCACTAGATGGTTTTCTAAACGTGATCAGGATGCTGCTGACGGGGTGCAGGGGTGCACCGATGGAAAAATAAACGAGGAACGAAACTCCGGAAGGGCCTCCAGGAAACATTCCTGAGCTGTTGAAAGATTCAGAAACCAAACCAGAAGACCCAAGACCTTCCCTGCAAATTTAGGAGGCAGCTGCCGCCCATGGGCAGCTTGCAGGTCAACGGAAGACAGAAAGGTGAGACCAGGAATAGTCTCAATATAGAAAGAGTTCACAGTGTAGGCCCCATTGCTCAGAACAATCGGCAGGAACTACAGTAACTTGTCTGAGAACATCTGCTAGCTGGCTTTCACACGTTATAGGAACGTTTTAGACCTACATCTGCTCACGTGTATTCAAACGCTGCTCGTGGGCTGTAAAAAGCCTAAAGTGGGTGCTAATAATTAAAAAAAAATAAATAAAAGTAATACAAGATTTATGTGGCATTCATTACCTAAAATAACAAGAAAGCCCCTTTCCACAGGATTCTTTGCAAAGTTCACAAGTTGAAGAAACAGTGAAGGGTGACTTTTTTTAATGATTTCTTTAAAAATTTTTCCTCCAACGGAGACGGAAATGGCAACCCACTCCAGTACTCTTGCCTGGAGAATTCCATGGACAGAGGAGCCTGGTGGACTACAGTCCATGGGATTGCAAATAGTTGAACACGACTGTTGCAACTTGCACTTTCGTTAATTAAATTGATTTTTACTATACTGACTTTCTTTTATGAATAACAGACTATCTCCTGGTGTACCCTCAATTGGTCAATACACATTTTCTTTCCCCTTAAGGGACAAAAAGACATATACTTACATTCAACCATATGAAAATATGGTTTTGGGTGTGAAATGTAGGCTATTTTTAAATAATCTGATAGCAACGTATACATCTTATGTTGAATAAACTTAAATGTAATTTCAAAAAGAAAAAAAATGTTGCTCCAAAAGAGGACTCCATTTGAGTGCAACTATTTTGAGCGAAGAGAAATGAACTCTCACCTTTGTTATGCGTACACACTACAGACAGACTCATGGAAGCAAATACAAAAACTTAAATACATTGGGAAGCTAGAATGTGGAAAAGTTGGTTCCTTACTCGACAGGGAAAAGATGGACTATTTAATAAATGGATTGGGAAAAGCCATCCATAAAAGAAACAAAAAAACAAAAACCCCTACCATACTTCACCTATCAATAAATGACAAAGGCTTTAGCATTTTGAGGTAAAAATAAATAAAACCGGGAAACATGTTGAGCATAAAATAATTTGGATGAAAGCCTAAGCGACACCCAAGTGTGAGAAAAGATAAATTTGATGAAGTTAAATTTTTTAGAATTATATATATGTTGTCACATGCATGCGGAGATACATAAAGATACATAAACATTTCAAGAAAAAATATGTATATATATGTTGTTGTTTAGTCACTCAGTCGTGTCTGACTCTTTGCAACCCCACGGACTATAGCCCACCAGGCTCCTCTGTCCATGCGATTCTCAGGCAAGAACACTGGAGTGGGTTTCCATTTCCTTCTCCAGGGGATCTTCCCAACCCAGGGATGGAACCCGTGGCCCATGCATTGGCAGGTGGATTCTTTACCATTTAGTACCACCTGAAGAAGTGAAGTGAAAGTCGCTCGGTCGTGTCCGACTCTTTGTGACCCCATGGACTATGCAGTCCATGGAATTCTCCAGGCCAGAATGCTGGAGCGGGTAGCCTTTCCCTTCTCCAGGGGATCCTTGCTACCCAGGGATCAAAACCAGGTCTCCCACATTGCAGGCAGATTCTTTACCATCTGAGTCACCAGGGAAGCCCAAGAATACTGGAGTGGGTAGCCCTAACCCTTCTCCAGGGGAAGTTCCTGACCCAGGAATCGAACCAGGGTCTCTTGCATTGCAGGCGGATTCTTTACTAATCGAGCTATCAGGGAGGCCTCGTACCACCTCCTATGTATAAAATAACTAATGAGAACCTACTTTTTAGCACAAGGAACTGTACTCAATGCTCTGTGACAACCTAAACGGGAAGGATATCCAAAAAAAGAGGGAAGACATGAATACGTACAGCTGACTTGTTCTGCCGTACAGCAGACACTAACACAACGTCATAAAACAACTATATATTCCAGTAAAAATTAATTTGAAAAAAAAAAAAACGAAAAGAGAACCCTCCCAGGCACGCAGCACTCCAAGATCTGCACAGATCTTCAGTGAGAGCTGGAGACCTCTCCTGGAGGGGCCAGCTGCCTCATCCCCGGCTGCCAAGATCTGACAAAGACCTTCCACCACCGTAAGGAAGGCAAATCCGTCCAACTGGTATCCCAGAGCGAGTCGTAAAAAATTAACAGCCGCAGGCGACATCCCTGGCAATTTTGACCCAACGGTTGTAAAAGAAGAAGAAAAAAAAAAACTAACTAAAAAAAAAAAAAAAGAAAAGAAAACCAACCCTGGACCAACTTTTGGTCAAAGCACAAATGTTGAGAGACTGGGAATTCAGGCTGGAGGAAAGAAACTATGACTCCCCACAAAGACAGCAAGTCACAGACTTGCTCTAAAATGCACAGATGACTGGTGTGCGTCACGGTGAACAATGGGAATCAAGAGAAGAAAACGATCACGTTTTTAATGCACAGATGTGCCGGGAAAGAGACCCACAGTTGTCTTCTGCACGTGTGCTAAGCTGCCAAAATCGTGTCTGACTCTTTAGCAGCCCCATGGACTGGAGCCCTCCAAGCTTCTCCATCCGTGGGATTCTCCAGGCAAGAAATACTGGAGTGGGTTGCCATGCCCTCTTCCAGGGGATGTTCCCGACTCAGGAATCGAACCCACATCTCCCATACTGCAGGCAGACTGTTTAACAGTGAGCCACCAGGGAAGCCCATAGCGTTCTTCAAGCCCCTCCCAACCATTGGGTCCCTGGTGAAACTGCAAACGAGGAGCTCGGAGTTTATGTGGAAAAAGAAACGGATTTGGAGCAGTCACGTACAGCGTTCCCACAAACACAAAGCGAGATCCATGCCTGTGTCTGCAATGGTTCTGCCAAATATGCCAAAGTGGTCTCTCACCGTGACCACAGTGAGAGGTCTGGAAAACACAAATTAAGGGTTCTCTGATGAAGGGGGCGACAGAAGAGATGGTTGGGTGGCATCACCGACTCGAGGGACATGAGTTTGAGCAAGCTCCAGGAGTTGGTGACGGACAGGGAGGCCTGGAGTGCTGCGGTCCACGGGGTCGCAGAGTCGGACACGGCTGAGCGTCTGAACTGAACTAAGAGAGCCCCAATTCTCTTTAAATGACATTCTGAAAAACAGCATAAAATTCTCACTAGTAGGGTACCAAGGCCCCTTTCCTTAGGGGTAGCATGAGAAGACAAGAAATCCTAAGAAAAAAAAAGCCAAGGACCTACACATCCGGCCCCTGGGAATTGGAGAGCGCTTGGATATTAGGATGTCCTCTGAACAGAGTGAATCCTACTCTCCTGCCTTTCAGGCATTTGGGCCGAGATTCTCCACGTGGACAAAAATAAGCCCAGTGGACAAGAAGCGCCAGAATTCAGACCTCATTGGGCCAAATTATTCTTTGTTCCTCCCTCACTTACTGGAATGACATCATTTAAAAAGCGTTGCCTTTTCTGGATTTCTTCCCCACCTCCGCCCCTTTCCTCTAAGACACTGGTGTTTAAATAGGCTGCACACAGACTCTGATTCATGACGAAGAATGATTGTTCAGCCAGTGGCTTTCCAAGACACGGCCCCCCCATCCCAGGAGAACCGTAAACGCTGAATTTGCAGCCGGCTCCGAGCCAGGCCTTTGTAACCCAGATACCAAAAGCTGGAGCCTATTCTCTGCGATGTTCTTGAGAACTGAAAGAGGTTTCTGGGGAAATCTGAAACCCGGCCCCAGCGGTGGCTGCCAGGGTCAGTGGGCAGAGGGGAATTGGGGCGGGGGAAGGAGGGGAGAATGGGTCACTCACTGTTTGACGGCTATCAAGTTTCAGTTCTCTGAGTACAATGGATCCTCAAGAGAAGCTGGCCAACACACGGTCTATCAAACAGGGAAGAGCAAATCTGACTCCATCTTAAATCTGTTCTTTTTTAACTTTTGTGTTTCCTGTACTTACTCAGGTCCTCTCTGCACCTTCTGTAAAAGAAGGCTGTCTCTAGCCTGATATATACATAGTAGTGCATCCTCAAGGCTCTTGACTTTCAGAGTGTAACAGCTTTCCATTCCTACAGAGATCAAAAGTTGCAAGACGGACAATAACATATGTGCCCGTTGGAGGTTTACAGGAACTCGGGGCCCTGACCCACTGTGGACAGCTGCAAAAACAAAGGATTCCAGCACCGAGAATTTTGCAACACCTAAGCACACTCTTCCTCCTCCTGCCTTTAAAAGTGCTTTGCTGACACCATTCTCGGAGTTAGGGGGCTTTTTTGAGCACAAGCTCCTGTTCTCCTTGCTTGGCCCTGCAATAAAACCCTTCTCTGCTCCAACGTCTGACATTTTTTAGTTTGTTTCGCCTCACCACGCGTCAGGCACATAAACGTGTGTTCAGTAACATCTATACGTAACAATAGCCCATCCTAAAGGAAATCAAACCCTGAATATCCACCGGAAGGAATGATGCTAAACCTCCAATACTTTGGCAACCTGATGAGAAGCGCCAACTCATTAGAAAAGGTCCTGATTGATGTTGGGAAAGATTGAGGGCAGGAGAAGAAGTGGGTAACAGAGGATGAGATGGTTGGATGGCATCACCGACTCAATGGACATGAGTTTGAGTAAGTGCTGGGAGATGGTGAAGGGCAGGGAAGCCTGGTGTGCTGCAGTCCGTGGGGTCGTAAAGAGACGGACACAACTTACCAACTGAACAACAACAAGATAGTTAACAATGCTGTACTGCTTACACTTAACATTTGATTGAGGGAAGATCTCATGTGATGTGTTCCTTACTGATTCTTTCCTTAAGTCATAGGAACACTTCAGGTAACTGTAACTAGAAATAAGCAAAAACAAAAAACTAGGAGACCACTTCTGGGTGTTCATTGGAAGGACTGATGTTGAAGCTGAAACTCCAGTACTTTGGCCACCTCGTGCAAAGAGTTGACTCACTGGAAAAGACCCTAATGTTGGGAAGGATTGGGGGCAGGAGGAGAAGGAGATGACAGAGGATGAGATGGTGGATGGCATCACCGACTCGATGGACATGGGTTTGGGTTAACTCCGGGAGTTGGTGATGGACAGGGAGCCCTGGCGTGCTGCAATTCATGGGGTCGCAAAGAGTCGGACACGACTGAGCGACTGAACTGAACTGATTCAGACATAGAGAAATACTGTAAATACTCCTTATATGTGGAATCTAAAAAAAAAAACAATGATACAAATGAACTTATTTAGAAAACAGAAACAAACTCACAGACTTAGAGAGATAACTTATGGTTCCCAGGGGGAAGGATGGGGGAAGGGACAGTTAGGGAGTTTGGGATGGACGTGGACACACTGCTGTATTGAACATGGAAAACCAACAAGGACCTGCTGTCCAGCACAGGGAACTCCGGTCAATGTTAAATGGCAGCCTGGATCAGAGGTGAGTTTGGGGGAGCGTGGATACATGTATATGGATGGCTGAGTCCCTTTGCTGTCCACCTGAAACTATCACAATATAGTTAATTGGCTACACCCCAATAGAAAATAAGAAGCTTAATTTTAAAAGTTTAATCATATACACATTACTATACATAAAAGAGGCAATCAGGGTCTACCGTATAGCCCAGGGAACTGTACTCAATACTCTGTAATGACCTATATGGAAAAAGAATTTTAAAAAGAGTGGATATATGCTGAACAAAATGTAAATCCTAAAGTGTGGGCTGATGGAAAATCCATGGGTCGAGCACAAAATACTGTTTCGGTCCTTACCAAGCTCAATGACCCTCTCCTATTTTGACATCAAAAGCAGTATCCGTTAAAGCCTGAGGTGTTAGGGAAGGGTTAAAACCATCACTGAAAATTTAAAGGAACAGGGACTATTAATTCCTTGCAACAGTCCCTACAACACTCTTATTTTGGGTGTAAAAAAAGTCAAATGATAAAAAAAAAAAAAAAGTCACATGAGAAATGGAAACTTGTTCAAGATATACAAATAAGTAGGGTCTAATCCTTATACTTTCGGAGAAGGCAATGGCACCCCACTCCAGTACTCTTGCCTGGAAAATCCCATGGGTGGAGGAGCCTGGTAGGCTGCAGACCCATGGGGTCGCTCGCTAGGAGTCGGACATGACTGAGCGACTTCACTTTCACTTTTCCCTTTCATGCACTGGAGAAGGAAATGGCAACCCACTCCAGTATTCTTGCCTGGAGAATCCCAGGGACGGCGGAGCCTGGTGGGCTGCCGTCTGTGGGGTCGCACAGAGTCGGACACGACTGAAGCGACTTAGCAGCAGCAGCAGCAGCAATCCTTATACTTTATTGTCTGAAATTCCTGAACGAACCACGTATTTTTCAGTCACTGATTTGAAGTTTGCTTTCTAGAGTTGAACCTACACTAAATCATCCTCTACCTATGACTTTTAAGGCAATTGACAGGATTTTGGGGCAGTATAGGCTATTGCCTTGGAATTTGGATTCCGGGTTATGGGGAACTTGCCCAGCCTTTATACCAACTTATAACTGAGAACCCGCAGGTCCAAACACAAACTGGTTTGGACCCCCTGAGACTCAAGAGTCCTGCTTTCAGCTTGCCCACAGGATCAGAGTTTAGTTTGTTACTGAAAACAAGGCTATGGCCACATTGCTTAAGGGTAATTGCTACTATTGTTTTGCTAATGCCTAAAGTTCCAAAGTTTACTAATGGGCAGAATCTTACGATACTGACTTCTCATGATGGAAGTGGGATCTTAAACTCTAAAGTTCAGAGCAACAATGCTCTACCTTTAAAGCTACTGAAACTCAAGGCGTGTCAAAAGCTCTAGGAATAGAATATCACTTACACTGTCCCTGGAGACCCCAATCTTCAGGACAAGCTAAAAAGGCTGATTACATTATTAAAAGGCATCTGTGTAAGCTAACTCGGTTTAAAGTTTTACTGATAGTTTTATTGGCTCAGATTGTTCCTAAGAAGAAGGGACTGTCTCTGTGACAGAATGCTTTTGTGAACAGATAACTGTCACAGATCCTGACGCCTTAAAATTAACTATATGAGTCAGCTTTCAGCTTTTCAACTGCCTCATCAATTGAAGGCTTCCCACGGTGGGTTTCTGCCCTTCAAGGAAAGGACTCTCCTCAACTCTGTCATGACAACTAACAATCCTAAGATGGACTGGTGTAACATATGGTACCTTAACTATGGGCATAATGTAACTTTTAATTCTGATTATGCTTTAACTTGGCTTAATGACTGTTTTGCCTTACATCTGTAACTGTATAATGTGGCTTGTTTGTAACCCTTTGAAAGCTTTTATGTCACAAATGGTTTGTCCCGGCTCCTTCGAGTGCCACAACCTCCTCCAACTTATCATCTTGGGGCCCCTGGATCAGAGACCCTCAACATAAGGGTCAGGAGAATATGTTGCCTCAACAATTTAGGGATGACGCCCCTCAATAGCAGGAAGCAGTTATGGAACGAAAATGACACCCCTTTCCCTTGGCAACATAATTCTCCTGAAAGAAAAGGGGGGAATAAAAGAATCAATTCCTAGGCAGACTGACTAAGTCTGGGGTCCCCGAGGAGGAGAAAGGGATCGGGGGTCCGCAAGAAGGAGATGGGTCTGGGGCTCTCGGAGAGGAGATAGGGGTCTGGAATTCTCAGGGAGGAGGAAAGGAGAAACGCCTTTTTTTTTTTTGCTACATTCCTTAGTCTTAGTCACATAAAATGTTTTTTTCTCTAAGCCTGGAACTAACGGTTACACAACAACCAACTCAGTTTAATTCTGCACCAAGGATTGTATAACCACAAGGTATCCTGCTTGAGGCCAGTTTCTCCTTCCTGAAAACCTTCTGACTAATCCTGATATCTCAGAATGTGTATTATGGGAGTGGGCCTGGTAAGACCTTTCTATTGTTAAGTTCTAATCCCCTCATCTTAAAATGTAAACTGTGGGAGTGGGTCTGGTAAAATTTTTTTACAACCTTGAAACATTCTTTTGATTTACTGTAATAACCAATTTAAAAAGTATATAACTCCCTTGCTAACAGTAGGAAGGAGGTCATTCTCCATCCCCTTCTGATGTCTATGTCAGAAGCTTTCTCAGTCCCTTTTCATACTTTAATAAAACTCTGCTACACACACACACCCAAAGAGAGTGGATATATGTAATGCATAACTGATTCACTTTGCTGCACACCTGAAACTACTGTTGTTAATCCACTAAACTCCAATTAAAAAAAATGTTTTTTTAATGTTTATCCAAACTTGTAGCTTCACAAGTTTATAAAACAGCCTCTGGTCTTGCAGCCATGAAATTAAAAGACTCTTACTCCTTGGAAGGAAGGTTATGACCAACCTAGACAGCATATTTAAAAGCAGAGACATTACTTTGCCAACAAAGGTCTGTCTAGTCAAGGCTATGGTTTTCCCAGTGGTCATGTATGGATGTGAGAGTTGGATGATGAAGAAAGCTGAGCGCCCAAGAATTGATGCTTTTGAACTGTGGTGTTGGAGAAGACTCTTGAGAGTCCCCTGGACTGCAAGGAGATCCAACCAGTCCATCCTAAAGGAGATCAGTCCTGGGCGTTCACTGGAAGGACTGATGTTGAAGCTGAAACTCCAATACTTTAGCCACCTCATGCGAAGAGTTGACTCACTGGAAAAGACCCTAATGCTGGGAAGGATTGGAGGCAGGAGGAGAAAGGGGACGACAGAGGATGAGATGGTTGGATGGCAGCACTAACTCGATGGACATGGGTTTGGGTAAACTCCAGGAGTTGGTGATGAACAGGGAGGCCTGGCACGCTGCGATTCATGGGGTCGCAAAGAGTCGGACACGACTGAGCGACTCAACTGAACTGAACTGGTTTGTATTTTTGGAAGGTAATTTGTGAGTAATAAATGTGACTCTCAAAAGGGTCTACTGACTCGGGTTCAAGTAGATCAGGGCTTTTTGCCTCAGGACAAACCAAAGCATCCAACTGTCCCTATCAATATACTGACTGGAGGTCTTCGGCATCCGATGCTTTCATCTGAATACAGAGAACCTCGTTCTTCGTTTCTTCAACAAGTGGCCTAATATTTTTATTACTGAGATGTCATGTGGTGCAACGGAATGAGCAGGGATCAGATGGAGTTTGACTCTCAGCTCTGTGGTTTATTAACTACGAGATGTTGCAAGACTAACTTAAGTCTTTCTCAGCCTCAATTTCTTTACCTTTAAAGGAGACAAGGGGAGGATAACACACTGTTTTTAAATGTTAAATCATAGCGTCTGCCCAGGAGTGGAATTGCTGGATCTCATGGTAGGTCTTGATCCCCTGGAGAAGGAAATGGCAACCTACTCCAGTACTCTTGCCTAGAGAATCCCATGGACACAGGAGCCTGGCGGGCTACAGTCCATGGGGTCACAAAGAGTCGGACACGACTGAGCAACCGAGCAGATCGCCAAGGGTACTTCTGCTTTTAATTCTTGAGGGGCCTCCACGCTGTTTTCCACACTGGCTGCTCCAGTCTACATTCCCACACACGTTGCATTTCTCCACATGGTCACCAACATTTGTCATCTCTCGTCTTGTTGATAAAAGCCATTCTGACAGGTGTGAGTTAATATCTCACTGTGGGTTTGATTTCCATTTGGAAGAGGTATCTGGGGTCCCATGTTCACTGCAGCATGATCCACAACAGCCAAGATACAGAAACAACCTCAGTGTCTGTCAACAGACGGATGGAGAAAGAAGATGCGGTAGATACATACAGTGGAATATTACTCGGCCATAAAAAGGGAATGCTGCCATTTTTCCACAACGGAAATGGGCCTGGAAGGTATTATGCTAAGTGAAGTAAGTTAAACAGAGAGAGAGACAAATAGTGTATGATCTCATTTATACGCAGAATCTAAAAAGGCTAAATTCATTTAAAAAAAAAAAAAAGCAAAATGTTGGTTATCAAGGGTTCTGTGTGTGCTGAGTTGTTCCATCACGTCCGACTCTTTGCAACCCCACATGCTGTAGCCCACCAGGCTCCTCTGTCCATGGGATTCTCCAGCCAAGAATACTAGAGTGGGACACCGTTCCCTTTTCCAGGAGATCTTACCAACAGAGAGATAAAACCCATGTGTCCTGCATTGCAGGCAGATTCTTCACCTTCTGAGCCATCAGGGAAGCCCTGTGATGTTTGACACTCAGCCACAACAGTGGGATTCAAGCAGTATAAATCACACATGGGTTTGACTTACAATGAGAAAGGCAGGATTTTTTTTTTTTTTTTGCCAAACTGCAAAGGTGACTTGGAAAGTTGGGTGTCAAGCCAAGCGAGTGATGAGAATGCAATTTAAAGATATTTTTTTAATGACAATGATGAAGGCACACTTTGAACAAGCTGCAAAAGTGACTTGGTAAAGACAACACAAGGCACCAGATGAGACGCTGGCAAACCCCGGCCCCCAGCCTCCTTTTATAAATACAACTTTATTTCAACAGAGCCACACCCCTTCGTTTACACATTGCCTGAGGCTGCTTTTGCACATGGCACAGGGAAGGCCAAAAATACTGGCCATCTGGCCCTCTGCAGAAGCAAATACAATGCAACATCATATACCTGCAACTGGTTTTAAAGGAGCAGAATGTGAAAGTTCTCAGCACAAGGAAAACATTTTGCAACTATATAAAGCGGACGGATGTTACCGAGATGTACTGGGGTGCTTTTTGTTTGTTTGCTTTTTGCTTTATATACATGTCTAGAATGACTTATGTGGCAAACCTGAAACAAAGATAATTTTGTGGTCACTTTCATCTCAGCAAAACATAAAAATTTAAAAAGAAAGACTGCTGACACTCAGGGGCTAAATGAAAGCAGAGAAGCTATAGCTTTTCCCAAGACCAAAGAAACAGACTGGAGTCAGACTTTCTATCTTAAAAGATACAAAGTTTTATTAAACAAACCTGGAATCAATGGTATCATTCCATAAATTAGACAGCAGTAAAATCTTCCCAGGATGTGTGTATATATATATATATATATATATACACAAAAATCACAGTGATTTTCATTGTGCAAGGAATGGAGAGGTGTAGAAACAGGCTTTTTTTTTTCTTTCTTTCTTTCTTTTTTAATCCACATGAGAAGCTGAGACGATCAGGGCGGGGCTCCCAGTATGACTCGGGCAGGAAGGTGGCACACCAGCCCTTGGACGCTTCATCCCTTGAGAAAGAAGGAACTCCGACTACCCTGCAGAGCTGGAGAAAGCGTCTCCAGGCGGTGAGCAAAAACGCTTCTGATCCCAGTTGCACAAAAACACATGTGCCATGAGTTTTACTTAAATAACACAGGAGTCCACCATGGAAGAGCAAAGAGAATATCAACAGAAAACGTCTCCAGACACAATAACTTAGAGGGAACGGTTATAGAATATTTCCTTTTGAGGATCAAGGATTGCATGTGGTAGTGACCACACGGGGTCAGCAAGAACCAGCTCCGTATGAAAACATGCCTCTTGGTGGAAGCATCGCCCACCACTCAACCTCCACCAAGACACAGACACACACACACACAGACTCAAATATATTATTTAAGACAATCGTACATGTGCTTTTTCTCTTTGTTCTTGGTGAGTCAGCAACGCCCACTCAAGCTGAACTGATTAGCCAGAAACAGGTTAAGAGTGTACAGTATACACAGTCTTTCAGCAGGTATAGAATACGCCAGGCAGACAGACCACCGGAAAAAAAAAAGAACACAGGTACCTCATTTCAACTCTCAATTGGGAGCGATCAAAGACTTGCACGGTGCTGTCAATTTTGTGATGCAAAATCAAAGGGCTGGGGACAAAAAGAAAAAAATGTCCAATCTTTCCTGCACGTGAAGCTACAGCCAAGATTCTGCTGTTACGATGGGGACTGAACACAGTCTGCAGGGTTCACCCAGGTGGGGGTGGCCCTCAGGCGCCTGTGGAGCAGGGCATCGGGGTCCCGCATTAACAGGATGGAGCCGAATCTCACAGCTAAAAGCAGTTGCGAATCAACAGGCAACGTAGGTCGTAGGTAGGAATGGCAAACACAACTCACGTCACTCAACCGCTTGGCGCTGCGGGTGGCCCGGATGGGTGGCCGGTTGGTCCTGACGTGCAGATGGAGAGAAGGAAACCAAACATCGCAGGAGACGGTGATGAAGAGGTGCCGCCAGACCTGCTCGAGGAGCCAGAACGGGAGGAGTTTTACAGCATCGTGATGGTGAGACGTGGACGCCGGTTATCTGGTTACTGGGGTTTTTTTTCCTTTGGATATTTTGACAAATCGACAGCAGAAATCATGGGTTTTTTTTTTTCCCCACTGCTGGCCAATGATATATGTCTGCTGAGCAGGATATCCCAACCGCCGTGACCACGGGCAATATGCCGTTATGATCAGCTAGCGTTTTATCTCATTGTGAGTTTTACAGATGGCTATCAAAGCAGGCTGGCTTTATTTTTCCCTGAGGAAAACAAGACCCACCCCGATCCACCTCTTCAAATCAATGTTTTTCCTAAAGACTTTATAAGATTTTTTTTGGGGGGGGGGGTGGATAAGGACCATTTTTAAAGTCTTTACTGAATTTGTGACATTGCTTCTGTTTTATATTTTTGGCTTTCTGACAGTAAGGCATGTGGCATCTCAGCTCCCCTGACCAGGGATTAAACCTACACCCTCCAACATTGGAAGGTGAAGTCTTAAACCACTGGACCACCAGGACGGGGGTCAGGGGGAGTCCCACGACTTTTTAAAGAGTATTGTCACTTAAGGAGATATTGCCAACTTGTCAAATGGCAGCAAAGAAAAAACCAGATCTCTCCTTTTCCAGTTCGGCATGTTGTTGACGGTGGCCGTGAACTTTCTTCAAAACCTTGCACCCCCTGATTACTTTTGATCCAATACTCAAACATAGCAGAAATGCCTCCAGGGATTGAACGATTTTCTGCTTGTATGCGGCCGTCCATGTGTTTAAGACTCATTTCGATCATGCCCAGCATTGCATGATGTCAGACCATTCAGTTTAGGGCCCAGCCACCAGATGACTAAATGGGCACCAGGGTGTCAAAGGTGAGGTGAACCCCGTCCGGCAGTGTTGGAACTCCTCTTTCTTTTCAGTCTGTTTCGCGTGGCTGGTGGTCAACGACCATGCTTTTATAAACAAGCAAGCCATCAATGGTACCTGAACCTTTGTTTTCCCTGCATAGTTCTTCAAAATTAAGGCAACGCATTTTCGTGCGTTCTTGTGCTATTTTCATCTCATAAATTAAATCCTAGAGAGGAAGAATGAAGCCAAAAAAATATGCATCGGGATCAGCGTGTGTCTTTACAATTTTTGTATTGTGTTCAAGAAAGGCGTTTCATTTATTTTGTATTTTATTAAGCATAAGGCTCCAAATAATAGTCATTTATTTTTACAGTCAGAGGACACAAGACTTAATGCTTTCCCTCGTGGGTCTGTATCTCTGTGCAGGTTTGCGCTGCTCATTAACCTTCTAACATTCCATGACGAAATAGTTCAGAAACGGCATGATAAAACTTTACTCCCAGTCGGCTCACCGTTTAATCCGAAGAGCGTGGTGACGGAAAAGTAAAGACTGCAAGTAATAGTTCTCTGGCAACATTTATCCAAGCGCACCCTTTGAAAGTAAATTTTTAATGAGTTGCCCATTGTAAGGTTTCTTTTACTTCATTTTGGAGTCACTCTCGCCAACAGGATGGACTGCTCTTTGAAGACGACGTCATTTATGAGAAGGGGATGATTTAGCGCCTTCAGCTCAAAGCTTTTAAAGGTGTCATGTCTCTTCGTATCTCCTTGAAGCACACACAGCGCTTGTCTTATGATCCAGGAGTTGTTGATCTGTTGCACAGTCGTGTCCGACTCTCTGCGACCCCATGGACTACAGCACGTCAGGCTTCCCTGTCCATCACCAACACCCAGAGCTTGCTCAAACTCATGTCCATTGAGTCGGTGATGCCATCTAACCATCTCACCCTCTGTCGCCCCCTTCTCCTCCCGCCTTCAACCTTTCCCAGCATCAGGGTCTCCAATGAGTCAGCTCTGCGCATCAGGTGGCCAAAATATCGGAGGTTCACCTGGAGCATCAGTCCTTCTAATGAATATTCAGGGTTGATCTCCTTTAGGATGGACTGGTTGGATCTCCTTGCAGTCCAAGGGACTCTCAAGAGTCTTCTCCAGCACCACAGTTCAAAAGCATCCATTCTTCAGGATGCAACTGGTCAAATCTGATATATACATGTATGTCCTTTGAACATCTGTGCTATGTTAAAAAAACCGTATACTTTTCCCAAACATCAGCTCTCCACACCCCTAGATGTGCCTGCAGAAGCGAGGGAAGCCCAAACTGGGAAAGACACAGCTTTCTGGCCCAGGACAGGAAAAAACAGTGTCGACAGCAAAGAACTCACCAGGTGACCCAAGAATCCCTGAGTTGCAGAGACCTGAGAGAAGCTGAAAGCTGAGGGTGCACCCAACCCTTTACACATCCCGAGGGCACACTCCACCTGCAACCCTGTGGTCCGAGGAGCTGAACCTTTCTGGGCAGGAAAAGGGAGGATGCGGGGGTTGAGGGATGGGGGGGTCTCAGAGGTCTAGTGGGTGATCCCCTGCAGCCACTGAAGGCTCTAGAACCGACTGCTTAAATGCACAGACCTCCGCCGGGCAAGGGCCTGGCTGGACCCTACGACCAGATTTTACACAACGGGTTTGAGCCACTCTTGTCTTTCCAGCTGAGTCCACAGAAGAAGCATGGCCCGTTTAGGTTTTTTTCACAGCAAAGGTTAGAATCAGAAAGCAGAAGAGAAAAGAGCGTAAAAAAGGCAATGAATGAGGGATAGGACGGACGCCAAGCACCTCCGACCACGTCCTGCTTCTGGGAAGACGCAAACTTAAACAGCAGCACGCTCACAGTGACACACTCAGCATCTGGCTTTCGTGATCAACAGGGTTCACAGTCTTCACCGGACCCTCGGGTCCAAAGGGAAACAAAGTTCACCCCGGGCTTTTCGGGCACAGGCCCGGCACGTCTGTCAAACCAGAAACACAGTGAACGCGGACGAGGGGAAGTGAAACCAAGCAGAAACAAGGAAGGTTCAAACGGCTCCATCGTATCCCTTCCATTCCTTGCTCTTCCCAAAACCAAAGGGAAAAGAAAAAGCACTTGCGTTAAGTTCCTCGAGCCAACGCTGAAAAGAGACTCTTCGGTATCGGGAGATGCGTTTTTGGTCGAGGGATTGAACCTGGAATGTGAATAGCTAGCCATCTCCCTACCGAGTCTCAAATTTTTTTAATGCCACAGACAAAATTCCTTGAAAAGCATTTGCGGTCAGTGGCTAGTCTTGGACGAAAATTCAAACTCACACCTCCTTCCTTTGCCTTCTGGTTTCAAAACCCCAGGCTAGCAAACACAAAGCACTAAACGTACTGGATGCAGACCGTCATAGGATATGACCATAAAATGAATATAAGATGATAAAAAATACGTATATCGTAACTTTTAAAATTTCGTCCAGCAAGAGAACAGATTCATTAAAAAAAAAAAGAAAAGCCTGAAACATAAATATAATCTCTGGAAAGTAGGAACATGTACATCACTACACAATTTCTGTGCTCCAAGCATACCGTCTTTTTTAATACACAGACACAAGCAAACGTGGGCGCGCGCGCGCACACACACACACACACACATACTCTGTGGTGAGCTCAAACTTTAAAAAGTCAAGTCTATGAGAAAAACGAAACAAAACCAAGATATTCCAGCTGGAACACACGAGGCTAAAAGCAGAAGAAAACCTAGAACCGAACGAATGTTCAGTGTGCCCTACTGTGCAGTTGATTTCCAGTAGATTAAATAATTCCAGGGCCACGGACGTCAACAGCTCTGCAATCTGTTTATACACATCCGGGCGTGTGCAAAGGCGGGAACACCCTTACTCCAAGAAGAAGATGCTTCCTCAGGTCTGCATGGGGGGCCACCGTGTGTCCCGGGCAGGCTCACATCACCCTGCGTCTGGCATGAAATAAAACAAAGCATTTGGTTACTTGTCTAACTGTTTATTCTTCTTCATCTTTTGTTGCCCTGTGTGGTCCATGGGATCTTATTTCCCCGATCAATGACTGAACCTGCACGCTGCACCCCGCCCCCACCCCCCGTTGGAAGCACGGGGTCTCACCCACGGGACTGCCAGGGAAGTCTGGATTCTGTTAGTTTCCAAAACACCTGGCTACCACTGTGATCTCAACAGCAATGGTGGCACAAAAGAAGCCAAAGATTCCTTGCACACTCTTATAGCAAAGACCCACAAGCCTGAATTCTACACAGCGAGAACGCCAGATAAAGCAAATTGAAAGGATTTTTAAAGGTGGGTTCCCGATGTTCCGTAGAACTAGCCCAACCTCGTCCACAATTTGAAAAGAGATTCAGCCCAGAAACAAAACTGTGCTCCCGTTTCTTGGTACTCTGCCACAGGACCTTACCATCAGAAAAAACATTTTATGATGAAGAAAACTACAGGGCCCAGACTCACAATCTAAGTCTGCTTCTGTTTTGTAAGTTCCACCCACAAGGAACCGCTGTATAGCCCGGGGAGCTCTGCTCAGTACTCTCTTATAACATATATGGGAAAAGAATTTGAAAAAGAAGAAATACATGTATGTGTAAAGAAATAAATAACTAAGAAACTTAAACAGAATTCAACTGATACAGGGCTTCCCGGGAGGCTCAGATGGTAAGGAATCCTCCTGCCAATGCAGGAGACCTGGGTTCCATCCCTGGGTCGGGAAGATTCCCCTGGGGAAGGGAATGGCAACCCACTCCAGGATTCTCGCCTGGAGAATCCCATGAACGGAGGAGTCTGGTGGACTACGGTCCACGGGGTCACAGAGAGTCAGACACGACTCAGTGACTAACAGTTTCACATACTTTCAACTGATATTATAAATGAATGAAATAAAAGACGCCTTGCTATTTCAAACACTTTCACGTACTTTCAACTGATATTATGAATGAATGAAATAAAAGACGCCTTGATATTTCAAACACTTTCACATACTTTCAACTGATATATAATGAATGAATGAAATAAAACATGCCTTGACATTTCAAAAATGAATACATAAAATAAAGACATACCTTCCAGGCGGGGAGTGCCGAGCTCAGAAATTCTTGAAGACGTCCAGCTCTTTCTGTGACACCGGCGGGGCAGAAGTCCAGTCGTTCTCAGGATACGCTTCGAAGTTGGAGGTATCGTCCTCACTGCACAGCTTGGGGACAATGGGGGGCTGAGGGACCAGCAAAGATACAGCGCCGTGGTTACAGAGGAACAGTGTTTACCGGCTGCTCTTACATTCAGCCATGCTTCTTCAGTTTATTGCACTTTGCAGATACTGTGTTTTTTTTTTTAAATAAATCAAAGCTTTGCAGAAACCTTGCATGGAGCAAGTGTGCACCAGCAAGTTGTTACATTCAGGCACACCTAGTTTTATTGCACTATACAGATACTATGTTTGTTTGTTTTTTATAAATCAAAGCTTTGCAGACACCTTGCCAGTCTGCACCACGACGTTATTACGTTCAGGCAAACCGAGTTTTATCACACTTTTGTTACGTTCAGGCAAGCCGAGTTTTATCACACTTTTAACAAACTGTATTTATTTTCTTTTTTTTTTTTAATTTATTTTTTTTTATATCCCCTCCACGCCACCCCCACCTCTTTTTTTTTTTAAAATCAAAGCTTTGCAGAAACCTTGCATGGAGCAAGTCTGCACCAGGAAGTTGTTACATTCAGGCACACCTAGTTTTATTGCACTATACAGATACTATGTTTGTTTTTTATAAATCAAATCTTTGCAGAAACCTTGCATGGAGCAAGTCTGTACCAGGAAGTTGTTACATTCAGGCACACCTAGTTTTACTGCACTATACAGATACTATGTTTGTTTGTTTTTTATAAATCAAAGCTTTGCAGAAACCTTGCATGGAGCCAGTCTGCACCAGGAAGCTTGCAATGTTCAGGCAAGCCTAGTTTTATCGGACTTATAGCTCAGTTGGTAAAGAATCCGCCTGCAATGCAGGAGATGCCGGTTCGATTTCTGGGTCGGGAAGAACCCCTGGAGAAGGGGTAGGCTACCCACTCCAGTGTTCCTGGGATTCCCTGGTGGCTCACACTGTAAAGAATCTGCCCGCATGCGGGAGACCTGGGTCCCATCCCTAGCGTGGGAAGATTCCCTGGAGGAGAGCATGGCAACTCACCCCAGTATTCCTGCCTGGAGAATCCCCATGGACAGAGGAGCCTGGTGGGCTACAGTCCATGGGGTGGCAAAGAGTCCTCAGTGACTAAGCATATACACACACGTACATATTCCTTTTTTTTTTTTTTGATGTAATCAAAGTTTTGCAGAAAGCTTGCATGGACCAAGTCTGCCCCCAGGAAGTTGCAAGTTGAAGCTGTGCAGAAACTGTACACTGAGCAAGTCTATCTGCGTCCTGTCTCCAGCAACACTGGCGCACTTTTTGCTCTGTGTCACATTCTGATAATTCTCACATTTCAAACTTCATGATTATACTTGTTAGGCTGAACTGGGACCACTGATCTTTGATGTAACTACTGACATTGGTATCCTTTTGTTTTGTATTTTTCAATTAAGGTATAGATGTTCTTGAAGACTCTCCGCCACTCCACGGACTGCAGCCCGCCAGGGTCCTCTGTCCATGGGATTCTCCAGGCAAGAATACTGGAGTGGTTTACCAGCCCCTTCTCCAGGGGAATCTTCCCGACCCAGGGATCATAGCGGGGACTCCTACGTCGCAGGAGGTCTCTTTACGAACTGAGCCACCAGGGAAGCCAGACTCTTCAGCCAAGGTCTTCGTCAACAGTGTGAACTTAACTTATTACCAATTTGAATCACTTTACTAGGTACTCATCCTAAGGAATTGAGCCACAGACTCATAGCCCGTGTTTTTGTTCAGGGGAGCCTGAGGCTTCCCCAGGTATGAGCCGTCTGACTGACGTATGGTCGTACCTTCAGCTTCCTTTCCGGGACCGCGCCCCAGTCCACGACCCGGAACCACCGATGCTGTTTCACGTCCTCTGCTCCATTCTGCGAAAGCAACACCCGTCATCAGCGCAGAGAAGGTCGGCAGGACAGGAAAGCAAGTATCACAGAGAAGCTCCATACGATTCCACACAGAGAGAAACACAGGTTCACTATCACTGGAGCCTTCGTCCCCGGAGAAAACTACCAAGGAAGGCATTTGAGCTTCCTTATATGGTTTTGTTCATTACAGAAAGAAATTCGGTCATGGTGTTCAGGCTTACCTGGTGGCTCAGGGGTAAAAGAACCCGCCTGCCAATGCAGGACGTGTGGGTTCGATCCCTGGATTGGGAAGATCCCCTGAGGGAGGGCATGGCAACCCACTGCAGTGTTCTTGCCTGGAGAATATCCATGGACAGAGGAGCCTGGTGGGCTACAGTCCATGGGGTTGCGGAGAGTCGGACATGAGTGTATAGTGCTCTGAATCACAAAGACCAAAGGGGAATTGAATTACGGTCCAGGCCCTCCCAACGTAAAGTGAGATTTTCACCTTGACAGCTTCCTTCAGCTGAAGCCATGCTCATTTTGTGTGTGTGTGTGTGTGTGTGTGTGTGTGTGTGTGTGTGTGTTAGTCACTCAGTCGTGTCTGACTCTTTGCGACCCCGTGGACTGCAGCCCGCCAGGCTCCTCTGTCCGAGGCATTCTCCAGGCAAGACTACTGCAGTGGGTGGCCATTTCCTTCTCCAGGGGGATCTTCCTGACCCAGGGATCGAACCTGCGTCTCCCGCACTGGCAGGCGGACTTTTTACCACGAACCTCACGTGGGAAGCCCCTACCGTTGCACGTACACGGATACACACACTGACCTTCATATTTCCCAGTCTCCTTGTTCTGTCGGTAACAAGCAGTTTCCTGATGAGGTCTCTGTTTGGGCCAGCGGGGGAAGGAGAGAGAAACACAGACAGGTTGATACGGACCCACGCAAATCACAGCAGGTCAACAGGAATAAAATCCCCACAGTACGACAGGGACACCCGCCCAGTGGTTGTCTTCACGTGTGCTGAACATCTTCCAGCAATACTTTAACACCACTGTTGAGCGCTAAGTCACTTCAGTCGTGTCTGACCCTCTGCGACCCCGTGGACTGCAGCCCACCAGCCTCCCCTGTCAGTGGGATTCTCCAGGCAAAAATCCTGGAGTGGGTTCCCATGTCCTCCTCCAGGGGATCTTCCCCGGCCCAGGCATCGAACCCACGTCTCTTATGTCTCCTGAATTGCCAGGCGGGTTCTTCACCTCATGCGCCACCTGGGAAGCCCCTTTCTCACCATTATGTGTTCTTAAATAACCTAAATAATTTATGCGATGCAGAGTGGCAAGCCAGCTAAGGGGCAGAGGTTGATCAAATCATCGTAGAGACGAATAGCATCTGAACATGAGCAGGAGAAACTCTGTCCGCCCTGGGGATGTCCAACCTTCATTTCAAATATACCTGCCAGGCCACCCCACCAACTACACAACGTGTGATTCTACCAAAATCAGTGACCACGCTTTGCCCGGTGGATCTACTTATCTGTGGGATTCTTGTCTGCACGTCCTTGCCTTCCTGGAAGCAAGGGAAGTATTTTTGTGTGTGCTGGGTCACTGAGATTTTCCTTCTAAACAGCAGACGGTATCAGAATACTGACTCACTGGACATCAACCCTGAATATTCATCAGAAGGACGGATGCTGAAGCTCCAATACTTTGACCACGTGATGCAAAGAACTGACTCATTAGAAAAGACCCCGATGCTGGGCAAGATTGAAGGCAGGAGGAGAAGGGGACGACAGAGGATGAGATGGTTGGATGGCATCACCGACTCGATGGACCTGAGTTTGAGCAAGCTCTGGGAGTTGGTGATGGACAGGGAGGCCTGGTGTGCTGCAGTCCACGGGGTCACAGAGAGTCAGACACAACTTAGCAAGTAAACCACAATAAAAAAAAATCTGAACACAGAAGGGTAGAGAAGCCTGTATTCACACAGCAGATGAGGATTCAACACAATTACGTCAAAGCGTGTTTCAAGAAATCGTTTCCTTCTATTTCCCCCTTAAAAATTTTATTTAAGTAACGTAATCCCTCATAGTACCTACACATTATACAAGGGTTTCCCTGGTGGCTCAGCAGTATAGAATCTGCCTGCCAGCGCCGGAGATGCAAGAGACCCTGGCTTGATCCCCGGATCGGGAAGATCCCCTGGAGGAGGGCATGGCCACCCGCTCCAGTATTCTCGCCTGGAAAATCCCACAGACGGAGGAGCCTAGAGGGTTACAGTCCATGGGGTCGCCAAGCGTCGGACACGACTGCAGCGACTTCAGCGTGCAAAGTCATTGACCCTCCGCCAGCCGCCAAACTAGCTGGTAGGAACAAAGGGCCTTCTTGTCGAATAACAAAGCTCCTTCCTTATTCGATATGATAACGAACAGCCTTTATTCACTAATGATAAAAAAACACACCCGGATCTCAAAAGTTGTAAAATATGGCTGTGAGTCATGAAGAGGTCAAGTGTCACCCCAGCAGAGTCATGGAAAGCTTTCCCCTTTTTGGGAGGAAAAGATGACCCACCCAAAGAGCATCAGCTGAGCTCAGGAGAACAAATGAGGATGGTACCCAGCTGGGCAGGATGCCCCCTCTGGGGGTGTCTCAGGGGCTTGAGAAATAAACAGCCCCGATGACCAGAGAAGACGGCTGACTTACTTGACACTGAACTCCAAATGTCTGGGGAAATCTATCTTGCCAGCAAGAATCTTCTGATAGATGCCAAAGGCGTTGTCGTCGAAAAACGGAGGAAACCTGTTAGGAACGTAAAAACGTCTACTTTTAGTGGCCAGTGTGGAAAGAAAACAAACACCCCCGGGCTTTAGAAGGATGGCTCCTTCTGCCTGACACGGGCAGAAGAGAATTTCATTTTTTGGTGCGCGCCTTCTCCTCTCAGCCTGGAGTCGCGGATGACTCGGGACCAGCTATGAAGGCTCGGTTGCAAGAGGCCAAGCGTGAAGCACTTTGCCCCAGCTCTGGAGGATGAGCAAGTCCAGAAAAGGCAATGACCATGATGAGCCATCCTGTGAGGACCAGATGTGTGATCACAGAGACGACCAGCTATGTGGAATACCGGAGTGGGTTGCCATACCCTCCCCCAGGGGAATCTTTCCAACCCAGGGACCCAACCTGCGTCTCCTGTCTTGGCAGGCAAGTTCTTCACCACTGAGTGTATAGCGGGGAAGCCCATTACGGTCTCATAACTGCAACTAACGCGGCCAGATGTACTTCTAGAGTAACCAGCTTCCTTGGATCGCGAACCCACCCCAGGCCAACAGACACCCAACCCTCGCCGAGTGTGAACGCCCTCAAGTGAATAAACCCTCGAGTCGGCCCTCCGCCCCAGAGCCAGAAGCCGGTTCGAACGACGTGGCCGGGCGTTCGTATTCCTGCCTCGGGTGGTGGCCCTGCGTGAGGACATGCCGAGCGACGGTTTCCATTCAGAAACGGGCCCGGGCGAAAACGCGTCATCCGTTCCTACACGGGCTCCCGGAGAATGCGGCATACGGAGCTCTGAGGAAGCTGGCGTGACACACGCCACCGTCATGGGAAAGGTATGCTAGCAGTAGCTTTAACGAGCGGAAAAAATTCATCATGACAGAGCGCTCACAGAACTAGCCTGAGAGAAAAAGCAGAAGGAACGCGTGTACGAGAGGCCGGAGTGTGGAAAGCGGCCAAAGACGGTGCCCAGATCTGACGTGTGTGTTAGTTGCTCATTCGTGTCCGACTCTTTGTGACCCCAAGGACTATACAGTCCATGGGATTCTCCAGGCCAGAATACTGCAATGGGTAGCCTTTCCCTTCTCCAGGGGATCTTCCCAACCCAGGGACCGAACCCAGGTCTCCCGCATTGCAGGCGGACTCTTTATCAAATGACCTATCAGGGAAGCCCGCCCAGAATTGAAAGTTAGCTTCAAATGTCTATCTTTAATCCAACGGAAACCTTCCAATAATTGATTTATTTATTGGCCACAAGACATGGGATATGGGGAATTAGTTCCCTGACCAGGGATTCAACCCACATTGCTTATAGTAGAAGCTCAGAGTCTTAACCACTGGACTTCCAAGGAAGCCTCCCTCCTTTTAAGCTTTTTTTTTCTTTATTTGACTAATTTAACTGCAGGATGACCAACCTAGACAGCATATTAAAAAGCAGAGACATTACTTTGCCAACAAAGGTCCATCTAGTCAAGGCGATGGTTTTTCCAGTGGTCATGTATGGATGTGAGAGTTGGACCATAAAGAAAGCTGAGCTTGAAGAATTGAAGCTTTTGAACTGTGGTGTTGGAGAAGACTCTCGAGAGTCCCTTGGACTGCAAGGAGATCCAACCAGTCCAACCTAAAGGAGATCAGTCCTGGGTGTTCACTGGAAGGACTGATGCTGAAGCTGAAACTCCAATGCTGTGGCCACCTGATGCAAACAGCTGACTCAATGGAAAAGACCCTGATGCTGGGAAAGATTGAAGGCGAGAGGAGAAGGGGACGACAGAGGATGAGATGGTTGGATGGCATCATCGACTCAATGGACGTGAGTTTGAGTAAACTATGGGAGTTGGTGATGGATGGGAAGCCTGGCATGCTGCAGTCCGTGGGGTCGCAAAGAGTCAGACACGACTGAGTGACTGAACTGAACTGAACTGGAGGATCATTACTTGACAAGATGGCGATGGTCTTAATAAAACAGGCAGTGAGTGCCGTTCACACACGTGGCCACGACTTGCATCTTGACATCAGCCATGGTGAACTGTAGACAGAGGGACCATCTACACTGCCCCATGAAGGCAGGCTCAAGAGTTTCATCTTAAAAAATGCCTGGCCGGGAACTTTTCCAGCAGTCCAGTGGTTCAGAATCCATATTACAATAAGGATGACGCCGGGTTCCATCTCTGGTCAAGGAACTAAGACCGTGGAGCAAGTAAGCCTGTTGTGCTGGATCCACGGAGTCCAAGCTACACAACAGAAGACCTAGGAAGTCCATTCTAGCAGGTCTTCTGGGCTCCGGGATTCAATTGCCGGGCAACGCTACCCTCTGCTGGTCAGAAACGTTCAGGAAGGAACACACCCACCCGTTGCTACTACAGGGGTGGAACACTGATCTAACACGGTGCAGAAAGATGTAACATTCTTACATCTCTTTTTACACTTTGCATTTCTCTAACATTTTCCATTTCTGATACCCCAGGGAATCTATTTCTGCCTTGTGTTTCTGACCGGGACTTCCTGGGCGGGGGTGTACAGAAAGGGATTTTTTTTTTTTGGCCTGTGTGATTGACTATAAGAGGCGTGTGAGCAAAGAGAGAGAGAAAGAAGAACAGAAGAAGGGCGAGGGGACAGAGGAGGGGGACCAGGCTGGGGGGAAAGACAGCAGATACGACGGACCCAGAGGGGAGTCCTGGGCGGACACCGCTCCCCCACCCCCCCTGCCTGCCGGCAAAGCAGGGCATCCAACAAAAGAGCCTCCTGAGCACAGGACGACCAGGAAGCATCGCGTCCACGGACGTCTACAAGGAAGGTGCTTGTGCTGTCTGCCCGGCGGGGAAACACGCCGTGTGTGCCTGCTCAGACGCTCAGTCGTGTCCGACTCTTTGCGACCCCCGTGGACTGCAGCCCCGCCAGCCTCCTCTGTCTGTGGGATTCTCCAGGCGAGGACACTGGAGTGGGCTGCCATTCCCCTTCTCCAGGGGAATCTTCCCCACCCAGGGATCAAACCTGCCTCTTTCCTCTCCTGCACTGGCAGGCAGATTCTTTACCGCCTCACGGAATTCCTAGCATCACCTCACGGAAATGCCAGACTGGAGTGGTTAATCATGCCGACAGGCTGACACAGGGTGCTGAATCTGGACCGGGGAGGTAAATGGAGTTCCAAACATTCCCCGAGGCACGTTTGGGGTTTTCAGGAAAGAACGCACTCTTTCCTTTCTGGAGCGCTGTTGCTTCCGAATGTCCGAAAGAGGATTTCTTTATCCAACACGCCCGCTACCCAGCTCAGGGCTCAAATGGTAAAGAATCCGCCTGCAATGCAGGAGACTCGGGTTCCATCCCTGGGTTGGGAAGATGCCCTGGAGGAGGGCATGGCGCCCACTCCGGTACTCTTGCCTGGAGAATCCAATGGACAGAGGAGCCTGGAGGGCTGCAGTCCATGGGGTCGCAAAGAGTCGGACACGACTGAGTGCTAACACATACACCCAGCTCTGGGAATCTGCAGCCTGACCGGTGGGTGATGAATCGTATATTCTTGGCAGACAGGGACACTTAGCTACAAAAGATCTCAACAGACATGCCCTGCTGGCCCTCCAAACTCCTGCTGGTTCTGCTTTTGAAAGCAATTCGAATGGTCAGTTCATAGCATCATCACCCACAATGGGCAACTACAGGAAGACTCCACTCCAAGTGAGTCCCTCCCTGACCCCTGCACCAAATCCTAGGGGCTGAGCACCCCTGGGAACTGTCAGGAGACTCCACGCCAAGAGAGTCCATCCCTGACCCCTGCACCAAATCCTAGGGGCTGAGCCTCCAGGGAACTGTGGGAGACTCCACCCCAAGTGAGTCCACCCCTGACCCCTGCACCAAATCCTAGGGGCTGAGCACCCCTGGGAACTGTCAGGAGACTCCACTCCAAGTGGGTCCACCCCTGACCCCTGCACCAAATCCTAGGGGCTGAGCCCCCAGGGGACTGTGGGAGAGTTCACTCCAAGTGAGTCCATCCCTGACCCCTGCACCAAATCCTAGGGGCTGAGCACCCCTGGGAACTGTCAGGAGACTCCACTCCAAGAGAGTCCATCCCTGACCCCTGCACCAAATCCTAGGGGCTGAGCCTCCAGGGAACTGTGGGAGACTCCACCCCAAGTGAGTCCACCCCTGACCCCTGCACCAAATCCTAGGGGCTGAGCCCCCAGGGGACTGTGGGAGAGTTCACTCCAAGTGAGTCCATCCCTGACCCCTGCACCAAATCCTAGGGGCTGAGCACCCCTGGGAACTGTGGGAGAGTTCACTCCAAGTGAGTCCATCCCTGACCCCTGCACCAAATCCTAGGGGCTGAGCACCCCTGGGAACTGTCAGGAGACTCCACGCCAAGAGAGTCCATCCCTGACCCCTGCACCAAATCCTAGGGGCTGAGCCTCCAGGGAACTGTGGGAGACTCCACCCCAAGTGAGTCCACCCCTGACCCCTGCACCAAATCCTAGGGGCTGAGCCCCCAGGGGACTGTGGGAGAGTTCACTCCAAGAGAGTCCATCCCTGACCCCTGCACCAAATCCTAGGGCTGAGCCCCCCATAGCAAGCGAACTGGGTGGGGAGCCGCAGGCATCTTTCCCAGGGAAGCCGTACTCACCCTGACAGCATCTCGAATATCAGGATGCCGAGCGCCCACCAGTCCACCGCTCTGCCGTGGCCCTTGCTCTGAATGACCTCCGGGGCCAGGTACTCGGGGGTCCCGCAGAGGGTCCACGTCCTGTGGGAAGAGAAGATGGGGGGGGTGTCCTCAGAACTCAGCTGTGATTGGTCGACGCATGTATCTCAGGAGCAGGGAGGCTACGTCACTGAATTAACCTACGCGGAGCCTTAGACGGCAAACACGGCAACACTGTCCTCTGTGACTTTTTCCCTTCTATAAACTTTTTTTTCAATTTAAGGTTTTTAACTTATTTTGTATTGGCAGATAGCCTATCAACAATGCTGTGATGGTTTCAGGCAGACAGCAAAGGGACTCAGCCATACATGTACACGTATCCATTCTCCCCCAACTCCCCTCCCATCCAGGCTGCCACAGGACATTGAGCAGAGTTCCCTGTGCCGGACAGCAGATCCTTGTCTTTATCCCACCCCATACATAAAGACAGTTACCTTGTCTTCCCTGACTATCTTACTGTTATGATCATGAAGAAATTATGAAAGACACTCGGTCGTGTCCAAGTCTTTGCGGCCCCATGGACTGTAGCTCACCAGGCTCCCCTGTCTGGGGAAATCTCCAGGCAGGAATACTGGAGTGGGTGGCCGTTCCCTCCTCCAGGGGGGTCTTCCTGACCCAGGGATCGAACCGGGGTCTCCTGCATTGGCAGGCAGATTCTTTACAGTCTGAGCCACCAGGGAAGCCCAGCTTCCTTTTATAAACACTCATGAAGCAAAACAGACTCGAAGTGACAGTCCTGTTATCATGCCCGTTTCCCTTCGCTGCTCAGAAGCAAACCCCCCACAGTCCTGTTTTCCCATAAAACGACATGAAAACGGATTCAAGCACTGACCCGTGAAGCCCGCTGTACCAGGGAGTGACTGTCAGGAACCCGTATCTCTGCTTCAGAAATAAACGAGCTGGCTCTCCTCTCCCAGGGGAAAAGCAAAACCACAGTGAAGCATCTTTTCTGCCCTCTCTGCAAAAGGTCGGAAGTGTGTGCGGAGCTTTTGTGGGTTCGCTGTCACGTCAGTATCGGCAGCAGCATTTAAAAATCCCCAGGTTAAGGGGCTCTGGGGTGTTTGGGGTTGAAAGGGGGCTGAGAACTTTGGATTTTCTCCCCCGATGAGCCGAGACCTGCAGAAAAGTTAGCTTTTGGCCCCACCTAGAGGACAGCCGGGAAAAGACCCTGATGCTGGGAAAGACTGAAGGTGGGAGAAGGGGATGACAGAGGATGAGATGGTTGGATGGCGTCACCGACTCGATGGACATGAGTTTGAGTAAACTCTGGGAGTTGGTGATGGACAGGGACGCCTGGCGCGCTGCAGTCTGTGGGGTTGCAAAGAGTCGGACACGACTGAGCAACTGAACAACAACACAGCACATCAGGCTGAAAGCCGGAGATCCAACCGGCAAAGACAGCCAGCAGAGAAACGGTCTCCTTGAGCCTCCTGCACCAGCAGGCGTGTTTTTTTTTTTTAAATAAACCACTATCATCACCTCGCTGCTTCGGCTCACGCAATTCTTCAGTTCTGCTGTCCAGTCCCGTTGGTGCTGTGTTTCCAGCCAAGGTTGGCCTGAATGCGGCTGGAAGCCTGGGTCTCAGCTGAGAGGTGCAGACCAGCTGCAGGCGGGAGCAGGTAACTTATACCCGTGTCAGGGGCGGTGTCTCCGCTCACACGCGGAAACTTGAGTCCGTGTCTGGCGGCAACCTCAGGTGAGGGGCACACGTCGACGGCTGTAGGACTTAGCAGTTTTCCAAGCAGACTCAGGTAGCCTGACACCGTTTTCTTTTTCTTCTTTAGTTCTACCAGCTTATCGCTACCAACCCATCTCCCTCCACCCTCATGCCCGCGTGCTCAGTCATGTAACCCCACGGACTGTAGCCCGCCAGGCTCCTCTGTCCATGGACCTCTCCAGGCAAGAATCCTGGACTGGGTTGCCATTTCCTTCTCCGTATCTTTTTCAACGAAAAGCTTTTTCCAAAAACACTCCACGCTTCTTGGGAGCTAGAGAGGCATAAATTGCTAGAAAGAGCTTCAGAATAGAGCAAACTTTCTTAAAACTTTACATCTCAAAGCGGAACTGCAGTTCTGTGAAAAGTTAAAAACAGAACTTCCACAAGCCCCAGAAATGTCAGTCCTCAGTTAATATCCCCAAAGAACTGAAAGCTGGGAGTTGAACAGACTTGTGTACACCCACGTTCGTAGCAGACAGTTACTGAAAAGAGGGAACGATTCTCTTCTTAAGAGAATTCTCTTTATACTTAAGATTCCTGCAAAAGATCCCCAATCCTCTTGGGCACAGAGGCATACATTGTTAGAAACGAGCTTCTGACTGCAGAAAATATGAAAAGAGAAAGACAGACAGCTGTGGGTGCTGCCGGAAGGGTGTTGGTCCAGGCTGTGAATTATCGATGCTCTGGTGTTACCCTTTTTGCTCACTTGACTCGTGGAGAGAAGGCAAGGTGATAGCCATGGGTGTCACTTTCCTCAGTGTTATCATTTTCACTATGACAGGGGGCTTCCCAGGTGGCTCAAACAGTAAAGAATCTGCCTGCAGTGCAGAAGACCCGGGTTCGATCTCTGGGTCGGGAAGATCCCCTGGAGGAGGGCATGGCAACCCACTCCGGTATTCTTGCCTGGAGAATCCCATGGACGGAGGAGCCTGGTGGGCTACAGCCCATGGGGTCACAGAGAGTCGGACACGGCTGAGTGACTAACACTTTCAGGGGGTAGGAGGCTGTTAGCCAAGGCGAGAGAGGCTGCTCTGTAAAACAGACGTCCAGGTGGTGCTACGTTCATATTCCCAAGTGCCCGCCACGGCATCCACACTGGGTTGAGCTGTGTTCCACCCAAAAGTCCTAACGAAAGCCTGTGGATGTGATTTTGCTTGGAACAGGGTCTTGCAAGATGTAATCAAGAGAAGACCGGGACTAAGGCCATGACTCGTGTCCCGGTAAGAAGAGGGAGGCAGACAGAGATTTCTCTTTACCACGGGAGGACACAGTGAGAATGAGCCGGGAAGAGACCGTCATCAGGAACTCAGGTCAGCCAGCGTGCCGATCGTGGACTTCCATGACCGGGGCGGGTGGTAATAGATGTCTCATAGGGTTACACGTCCTGTAGTTTTAAGACCGCACTGCCATGACGTCGCTTGACCTTAATTTTCCTTGCAACAAGACTATCTCCAAATGAAGCCACCATGAGGGGGTAAGGCTTTAAGACACGGATTCTGGAGGAACATAAATGCAGTCCACAGCAAAGGAGATTGATCACAATGGTGGTGATGATGACGGTGGTTGACGATATGATGATGGGGATGCTGATGGTGATGATAATGATGGTGGTGATGTTGATGGTGATGATGGTGGTGACGATTATGACGGTGGGGATGCTGACAGTGATGATGGTGGTGATACTGATGGTGATGATGGTGGTGATGGTGATATGATGATGGTGGTGACGATAATGATAATGGGGATGCTGACGGTGATGATGTTGGGGGTGCTAATGGTGATGATGGTGATGTGATGATGGTGGTGATGATGATGGTGGGGATGCTGATGATGATGATGATGGGGATGCTGATGGTGATGACAGTGGTGATGATAATGATGGTGGGGATGCAGATAGTGACGTTGATGGTGATGTTGATATGATGATAGTGGTGATGCTAATGATGGTGGGGATGCTGACAGTGATGTTGATGGTGATATTGATATGATGATGGTGGTGACGATAATGACGGTGATGATGTTATGATGATGGTGGTGATGATTATGATAGTGGTGATGTTGATGGTGATGATAACGATAGTGGTGATGTTGATGGTGATGATGGTGGTGACGATAATGATAGTGGTGATGTTGATGGTGATGATGATATGATGGAAGTGATACTGATATCATGATGGTGATGTTGATGATGACATTGATATGATGATGGTGGTGATGATAATGATGGTAATGATGTTGATGGTGATGATGTTATGATGATGGTGGTGACAATGATAGTGGTGATGCTGATGGTAATAATGATATGATGATGACAATAATGATGGTGGTGATACTGATATGATGGTGCTGATGTTGATGTGATGATGGTGTTCATACTGATATGATGATGGTGGTGACAATAACGAAGGTGGTGATGTTGACGGTGATGATGGTGATGATATTGATAATGGTGCTGATGCTGATGATGCTGGTAGTGGTGATGCAAGTGAAGGCGACAATTATGGAGATGATGTTGGTGACGTGAGGGTGGACATGATAAAACTCTGAAGCACTGACTCTCTACTCGACGTTCACTATCTGATCGTTACCGGTTTTAGGAAAGACTGTGCAATGGGCAGATCCAGCCATCCGTACCAATCACCCTACAGGGAAGGAACAGCTCTCATTTCACAAATGAGATGAGCAACGCAAGGGAACACACGGGTGGTCACACCCTATAACACATTCAATCCGATGGGCTGGAAGTGGGCAAAAACATGAGTCCAAGGCAGACAAGTGGTCCCGCTAGCTGCACTTCATTCCTCACTGCCCCTTCGAGGTGCTTCCATTAACAGAGGCTCTTGGGAAGGGAAATAAACCTGAGCTCGTAAAGCTCTATCACTTGGCAACTGTGCGGATACGGGCAAACCATCTCGCCTCTCAGAACCACAGATTTCTCAGCTGGGAACTGGTGATGGTCGGGCAAAGTCATCACCCAGCGCATCTGTGAAGCATTTCACTGACAGTTTGTTGGAATCAGGCTTCCAAACAAAATGACTTTGGGAAAAAAAAAAAAAAAAAACGGGACTTCCGTGTAGATGTTTGGTAGACACCAACAATACCATACAGCGATTATGTTTCAACTAAAAATAAATGAATTTAAAAGAATGAAATTCTGTAAAGCAATTATCCTTCAGTTAAAAAATAAATCATGGAGAAGGAAATGGGCCACCCACTCCAGTATTCTGAGCTGGAGAAGTCCACAGACGGAGGAGCCTGGCGGGCTGCAGCCCATGGGGTTACATGGCTGAGCACGCGTGCATGAGGGTGCAGGGAGATGGGTTGGTAGCAATAAACCGGCAGGAGCAAAATAAATAAATAAATAAAAATTTTTAAGTAAAATTAATTAATTAGTAATAATAATAAAAAAAAAAAAAAACTGGCCTCCCCTGGAAGTTCAGAGATTGGGAATCCACCCCTGGGGGTGGTCACAGGTTCTCATCACCCCTGTTTCCTTGCTTTGTCCTTGGGTCCCATCCCTGGTCCGGGAAGATCTGACATCACACAGGGCAGTGAGGAGCCCGCGTGGCACCAGGAGTGAGCCCGCTCAGAGCCCGTACTCCACAGCAGGAGAAGCCACTGAAACGAGAAGCCCGCGGATCACAACCGGAGAGGGGCCCCTGCTCGCCACAACCAGGGAAAGACCTGTGCGCTCGGCTCAGTCGGTCAGGCGGGTCCGACTCTCTGCGACCCCCTGGGCTGTAGCCCGCCAGGCTCCTCTGTCCATGGGATTCTCCAGGCAAGAACACTGGAGTGGGTTGCTATGCCCTCCTCCAGGGGATCTTCCTGATCCAGAGATGGAACCCAGGTCTCCCGCATTGCAGGCGGATTCTTTACCAGCTGAGCCACCAGGGAAGCCCAAGAACAGTGGAATGGGTAGCCTTTCCCTTCTCCATGGGAAGTTCCTGACCCAGGAATTGAACCGGGGTCTCCTCCACTGTAGGCAGATTCTTCACCAGCTGAGCCACCTAAGTACAACAATGAAGACCCAGTACAGCCAAAAATAACAATTTTTTTTTTTTTTTTAAAAAGGGTGGACTTTATGGAGAAGGAAACGGCAACCCACTCCAGTATTCTTGCCTGGAGAATCCCAGGGACGGCAGAGCCTGGTGGGCTGCCGTCTATGGGGTCGCACAGAGTCGGACACGACTGAAGCGACTTAGCAGCAGCAGCACTCTTCCGCATAAACTGAAACTGAAAGTCGCTCAGTCCTGTCTGACTCTTTGCGACCCCCTGGACTATACAGTCCATGGAATTCTCCAGGCCAGAATACTGGAGTGGGTAGCCTTTCCCTTCTCCAGGGGATCTTCCCAACCCAGGGACTGAACCCAGGTCTCCCATATTGCAGGAGGATTCTTTACCAGCTGAGCCACAAAGCACCCCATTTTATTCTTAGACATGTAAGTGATGAAACTCTACAGGAGAAAATGATATTGACTTTTACTGCATCAGAAAAAGTAATCCTAGGATGGCCCCTGTCTAAAAGCCATCAGACATGACTTATTTAATGTAAGTCAGTTCAGTTCGGTCGCTCAGACGACTCTTTGCGACCCCATGGACTGCAGCACGCCAGGCCTCCCTGTCCATCACCAACTCCCAGAGCTTGCTCAAACTCATGCCCATGGAGTCGGTGATGCCATCCAACCATCTTATCCTCTGTCGTCCCCTTCTCCTCCTGCCTTCAAACTTGCCCAGCATCACGGTCTTTGGCAATGAGTCAGCTCTTTGCATCACGTGCCCAAAGTATTGGAGCTTCAGAGTCACTCCTTCCAATGAGAATTCAGGACTGATTTCCTTTAAAACTAATTTCCTTTAATGTAAAACTGGCCCCAAATTGTTTGCCGTAAACGGAGATGTTTCTGCAATGTGAGGAGCACTTCTCACAAGAACCACCCCAATTCATCACAGGAATGGACACCATTCCTGGTCTAGCTTGATATGGGAGTCAATTTTAACCCAGTTTTAATTTGAATTTAAATGTAACAACCCATACTCAATGCATGGACTGAAAAACGGATGTGAATCTGGTTCCTTTCCGTTTCAAACGTCACAGGCAATAAACACAGATCTAATGTTTCTGATGGTAAATCAGTGCCCTCCTTAAAGATACACTAAAGGAGAAAGTGTTTGGAATTTCAAATCCTGAGTACCAATGATTCATGGAAGACTTGCCTGGAGGTCCAGTGGTTCAGACCCCATGCTTCCAAAGCAGGGAGCAAGCAGGTTCCATCCTTGGTTAGGGAATTAACAACCCACATGCCATGTGGTGTGGACAAAAAATATTCAGAGAGTCTGTCAACGCTGATATGGACAATATGTTCAAATGGCCTCATTTGGGACATACTGAATTAAACCAACTTCTGAAAGAAATCATTTACAGCTGGTTTGACTTTTGAAACAAGGCTCCTTAAAAATGTGAAATAATACAGGAGACCCCATGGACTGTAGCCCGCCAGGCTCCTCTGTCCATGAGATTCTCCAGGCAAGAATACTGGAGCGAGTAGCCTTTCCCTTCTCCAGGGGATCTTCCGAACCCAGGAATCGAACTCAGGTCTCCCGCACAGGAGACAGGTTCTTTAGTATCTGAGCCACCAGGGAAGCCCAAGAATACTGGGGTGGGTAGCCCTTCCTTTCTCTAGGGGGTCTTCCGATACAGGGACCGAACACAGGTCTCCCGCATTGCAGGTGGATTCTTTACTGTCTGAGCCACCAGGGAAGCCCCATCGCTTCTGCTGAGATGCGGAATCTCAACAGAAAGGAACTCCCAGCACAGAAGACGGAGTGGAGGTGGCCAGAGGCAGAGGGCGGGGAGAGGGGTGAACATGGGGGAGACAAGCAGTCACTCACTTGTCCACCAGCTTCTTGGCGAACCCGAAGTCGGTGAGCTTGACGTGGCCGTCCCTGTCGAGCAGGATGTTCTCCGGCTTCAGATCCCTGTAGACGATGTCCCGGGAGTGCAGGTACTCGATGGCACAGACGATTTCGGCCGCGTAGAACAGCCCGGTGTTGCTGGAGAAGCGGCCACGGTTTCGCAGGTAGCTGAAGAGCTCGCCGCCCGGCACGAACTCCATCAGCATGTACAGGAAGCGGTCGTCATGCCCCGTCCAGAACCTGCAGCAGGGGGTGGCGGGGGGGGGGATCACAGTGAGACTGAGGGCTGCGCTTCGGCTGGACGGACAGAGGCTGAGGTGGGGAGACGACTGAGGTCGTGGTGTGTGAACAGGTCACGTGAGGATACATCTATAGGGACTGTCCAGCAGTCAGGTACGGACGTGAGAGCTGGACCAGGCAGAAGGCTTAGCGTCTGAGAATGGATGCTTTGGAACTGTGGTGCTGCAGAAGACCCTTGAGAGTCCCTTGGACTGCAAGGAGATCCAATCAGTCCATCCTCAAGGAAATCAGTCCTGAATATTCAGTGGAAGGACTGATGCTGAAGCTGAAACTCCAATCCTTTGGCCACCTGATGGGAAGAACTGACTCATCAGAAAAGACCCTGATGATGGGAAAGATCGAAGGCGGGAGAAGCGGGTGACAGAGGATGAGATGGTTGGATGGCATCACCAACTCGATGGATATGAGTTTGAGCAAGCTCTGGGCATTGGTGATGGACAGGGAGGCCTGGCATGCTGCAGTCCATGGGGTCGCAAAGACTCAAGACATGACTGAGCGACTGAACAACTTCCTTGGTTCTGCAAGTCCTGTTTTCATTACACGGGAGGGTGACGGACGCTAAGGAGAGGTGAGAAAGACGCTGGAGAAAGAGAGAGAAGAAAAGAGCAGACTGGTAGATTCAACAGCCAGCACAAGGCCCTCAGTCATGAGAAAGCCAGGTGCTGCAGTCCCTGGGTTCACAAAGCGCTGGACACAACCGAACAACCAGCCAACACATACAGTCACGGTCACGTATATGCGTCTATGTATACACGTCATGAAAAGTGAAGTCGCTCAGACGAGTCCGACTCTTTGCGACCCCATGGACCGTAGCCCGCCAGGCTCCTCCGTCCATGGGATTTTCCAGGCAACATTACTGGAGTGGGTTGCCATTGCCTTCTCCATATATTGGAATAAATACAACTGTGTAAGATACGGCCCTGGAAAAGGTACCTATAAGACAGAGATGATCATACTAAGTGAAGCCAGACAGAATCACAGAAATACTATATGATGTTACTTACACACGGAATCTAAAAAAGAACGACAGAGTCCCCTGAACACAACTTTTAGACGCATTGGGAAACCGAAGACCTCTTGCGACTTGCTTTACGGCACTTTGCTTTACGGCACGTTCCGCTTTACTGAGGTGCTCTCCCACCGCGCCTGCTGGATCTCTGAGGTCTGCGTATAGTAAACTGTTATCAGGGTGTAGACTAAGCACTGGAAGAGACCGCTCGCAATGACCCAGAACGTAACTGGAAGGGAAATCAGAAAGAAGTCATCAAGTGCAGAGGTCAGGAAAGTACATGTGCGTAGTTTTGCAGACCTGTCCGACTCTTTGTGACCCCGTGGACTGTAGCCCTCCAGGCTCCTCTGTCTATGGGATTCTGCAGGCAAGATTACTGGAGTGGGTTGCCATTTCCTTCTCCAGGGGAATCTTCCTGACCCAGGGATCAAACCCAGGTCTCCTGCATTGCAAACAGACTCTATCATGTGAGCTACAGGGACGTTCCCAGGAAAGTGTAAGTTTATGCAATAAAAAAAAATATGAGGGAATTCGCTAGCTGTCCGGTGGTTAGGACCCTGTGCTTTCACTGTTGAGGGTGTGGGTTTGATGCCTAGTGTGGGAGCTAAGATCCTGCAAGCTGCACAAGGTGGCCAAATTAAAAATAAAGAAAAAAGATGAGTTGCAGAGAGGAACGTTTTCTATGTCCAAGGAAAGCCTTTCAAAAAGAAAAAACAACATACTGTTCTGACGTTCAAATGAATGTCTACTGTACTCATCACCGTGGTTATCCGTTAGAGGAAAGTATGGGTCGTGCATACAAGAGGCTTTCTCTAAGTGTGAATTTAAATGTGAAGACTCTCTGAGACTAGCCTCAGACGCGTACTTAGCCACTCAGTCCTGTCTTCCTCTTGGCAACCTTATGGACTGTAGCCCTCTAGACTCCTTTCCATGGACTTCCCAGGCAAGGAGACTGGAGTGGGTTGCCATTCCCTTCTGCAAGTGGATCTTTCTGACCCAGGGATTGAACCTGCGTCTCTTGCATCGGCAAGTAGATTCTTTGCCATCTGGGCCACTTGGGGAGCCCGCTACGCTCAGATAGAGCTGCTGTTACCATAAATGCAAGACCATTTGCCTGACACGCAGTGAGACCAAACCATACTAGAACACTGGAGTTTGGAACACAGAAAAGTCTGTTACAGGGCCGTACAAGGAGACGGGTGCTTCATGCCTTAAAAAACCCAAAGTTACTGGAAGGTTTCAGCGAAGCCCTTTTGTATGAAAAGTGAGGGACGGGCGAGGTTAGCTGTTGTCAACTTCTTGATGTCGGAGCCTTTATTCAGGCTTCCCAGATGGCTCAGGGGTGAAGAATCTGCCTGCGATGCAGGAGACACAGGTTTGATCCCTGAGTCACAGGGTCGGGAAGATCCCTTGGAGAAGAGCATGGCAACCCACTCCAGTATTTTTGCCTGGAGAATCCCATGGACAGAGGAGCCTAGCGAGGCTACAGTCCACGAGGTTGAAGAGAATCAGGTACGACTGAGCACATTCATACGCACACACACATCCCTTGCTCTTGAGATCAGGTCATGGTCAGTGGACAATGTCCCTCTAAATCTCTGCCAGACACTTTATATTCTCTGTTCTGAAAAGAAAGGGCCAGGTCCCCAGGCACAGATTTCACCCTCCAAGGTCCCAGGCCTGGCTCAGAAGGTACAGAGCTTAGCGAGTAGCTCCCTGAGGGCCAGGTCCCCAGACCCTGCCCAGCTGTCATCACTGAACTGACCCTCGGGCTTCTCAGGGTGCCCAGATGGGGGAGACGAGGTTCCATGGGGTTCCCTGACTGCAGGGTGGCCAGGACGGACGCCCGCTGTGGTTAGACCACGGACGCAAGGATGGGGGGGAGACCCCCAGGCTTCTCAGGGTGCCCAGATCGGGGAGACGAGGTCCCATGGGAGTCCCTGACTGCACGGTAGCCAGGACGGACGCTCGCTGTACTTAGATCGCAGACCCAAGCATGGGGGAGAGGGTCACCGCGGCCGGAAGCCCCAGGCCTAGCCAGTGGGTGTCCTTGGCGAGCACTCTGGAGCCCCCCGAGCCACAACCCCCAGCCTGTTCCCGGGGCCCTCCAGGCCCTTCCGGTGGACCAAGGCTGGGTGAGCTGGAGGGCCCCCGGGGGGAAGGCCAGGACCCGCGTCTGCGCTGTGTCCACCCGTTGACCACCAGTCCACACACCTTTGGATGAAGGCCCTCACTAAGGGGCGATCATTGATTACAGCTGCTGGCCTGTGGGCGGGCCCGCTGCAGCGCCGCCCAATGGATGAGCAGCATCCCTGAGGGCTGTTCATTGATGCTTGCATGCCAGTGGGTGGGGCCTACTCAGTGCCATCCAATGGCTGAGTGGAACCATGAAGGGTTGCTCATTGACAGCTGGTGGGCGGGGCTTTACTGTGCTGCCGCCCAATGGCTGAGCTGAACCACCTAAGCGTGGCTCATTGGCAGTCGGCGGCTTGTGGGCGGGGCCCACTAAGCCGACCAATGGCTGAGTGGGACCACGAAGGGTTGCTCATTGCCAGTAGCTCATGGGTGGGGCCCACTGTCCACCGGCTGAGCAGGACCACTAGGGGTCGTTCATTGGCAGTTGGTTGCTTGTGGGTGGGTCCTCCCGCAGCACCGACCAATGGCTGAGCGGGACCGACGGTCGCGCATTCATTGTTGGTTGCCAATGGGCAAAGCCCACTGAGGCATCAACCAGTGGCTGAGCAGGACCACTCAGGGTCGCTTATGGACAGTTGGTTGCTTGTAGGCGGGGCCCACTGCAGAGGGGACCAATGGCTCAGCGGGACCTGTTGCCTAGTAACAGTGAAGTAGTGATGCACATTGAGGGCTGCATGCTAAGTGATGTACTCACCTCACTTTGTTACACTCGTATAAATGCCTTTCTTTCTGCATTGCTAGATTTCCGCCTCTTGCGGCCAGGGCTGCCCAAGGGTCCCTGTCTTTAGGAAGCACAGTGGCAGCCACTGCTACGGGTTTCTCTTTCCCCAGTTCCTGTGCATCTTTGTCCCGCTGCCAGTCTCAAGGCTTGAGATCTGCAGTGTTGAGATGTGACGGAAGACAGGAGGCAGGAAGAGGGCTTTGGCGGGGGTGGGGTGCAGTGGGGATGGTTTGTGGCTGTTGTTTACTGGAAAAGGAACAAAACCTGCCCTCCCCCAGTATCTCTCTGGCATGCAGATTATCTCCAGCTGAAAACAAAAAAGGTCCAGCAGACTCAAGAGAAAACTTGGACCTTCTCCCTGAACTGCCTAAAGGAACATAGATAGGAGTTGGTCCTGGAACCTCTAGTTTCAGCAGAGATGTCTGCAAAGGATACTGGAGACTGCAAACAGAGGCTGGAGACCACTGTTCACTCTGGGTCTCTATGTCTCTCCTGGCCCAGCAGACATTCATTTATAAAACTTTTTGTTTGTTTTTTTTCTGTCTCTATGTCAACTGTCCTTCCTCCTCTTTGATGTCTCAAACCACTACCCCCAACATCCTCTTTTGTCTTCAGCTGAAGACGGTATTTAAGGGGAGGGTTAGAGCCATTTGGGGAGTCCCAGGTGGCTCAGTGGTAAAGAGTTCGCCTGCCGAGGCAGGGGACGCAGGAGATGTAGGTTCGATCCCTGGGTTGGGAAGATCCCCTGGAAGAGGAAATGGCAACCCACTCCAGTATTCTTGCCTGGGAAATCCCATGGACAGAGGAGCCTGGCAGGGCTAGCGTCCATAGGGGTCGCAAAGAGTTGGGACACAACTCAGCATGCAGTCTACATGTTGGGCCATTTTAGGGAGTGATTCCACCTTCGTAGCTCTCTCCCATGTATACATGAGATTAAATTTGTGTGTCCTTCTCCTGGTTCATCTGTCTCAAGTCAATTTCATCGTTAGACCAGCCAGAAAAGCCTGGAAGGACCAGGAAAATGTCTTCCTCCCCGGCACTGCTTTCTAGAGCCATCAGCTGACCAGGCGCCCGTCTTTTTCCCATCCTTTATAATCGAGACAAGTCTCTTTCTCAGGGCTGCAAGCGCTCCTTCTCTGGGTCACATCATGACATGGCTAGGTCCAGCCGGGCTGTTCCTTGCCGTGATGCTCAAACAGAAGCACACAGTATCCCAAAGGCAGGACAGTCTCGCTGCGCTTTCATGGGCGAGCTCAGCAGCCCAGCAAGGGCTTTTCTGATGGGGAAATGTCTTCTAGGGTCCCAACGACACCTGACTGATGAACCTGCACAATGAACCTCTATGGAAACTCGTGAGAAATGGGAATTATTTCCAACCATGTCAGTAAACCAACGATGTCACAGTCATGAGCGATTGCAGCCACAATGGATGGTGAGCCCCTGAGCCCTGAAGGAACTCAGCAAAGAACACCTGCCTTCTAGCAGCCATCAGACTGCAGCCACTCCCCACGGTGAGCCCTGAGGAAACTCAGGAGGTGAACACACAGGACACTGGACCCAGGGAGCTGAGATGCAGAATAAAGGAATGACTTCAATGAGTGCAGATTCTTGCATCTTCCTATACATCAGTTCAGTTCAGTCGCTCAGTCGTGTCCGACTCTGCAACCCCATGGACTGCAGCACGCCAGGCCTCCCTGTCCATCACCAACTCCCAGAGCTTGCTCAAACTCATGTCCATCGAGTTGGTGATGCCATCCAACCATCTCATCCTCTGTCGTCCCCTTCTCCTCCTGCCCTCAATCTTTCTCGACATCAGGGTCTTTTCCAGTGAGTCGGTTCTTCTCATCAAGGTGGCCAAAGGATTGGAGCTTCAGGTTCAGCATCAGTCCTTCCAATGAATATTCAGGACTGATCTCCTTTAGGATAGACTGGTTGGATCTCCTTGCAGTCCAAGGGACTCTCAAGAGCCTTCTCCAACACCACAGTTCAAAAGCATCAACTCTTCAGCACTCAGCTTTCTTTATAGTCCAACTCTCACATCCATACACAGAAAAGCACTAAATTCCTTAACTTCAGATCTGATTTAATTAACCATCATCTTCTGATGTTCACACTACCTGCAAAACTTCTATATAACCTGGCTCCCCCCACCCCATCCTGCTTCCTCAGAGCAGTCCTCAGGGTCAATAGAGATGCCACCTCCTGGGCTTAAGTCCTAAAAATGTCAGCGGTGCTGAGATCACCTGTCCTGGTGCCACTCTTGAAAGAACAGAAAGTGTTAGTCGCTCAGCCATGTCTGACTCTTTGCGACCCCGTGGACTGCAGCCCACCAGGCTCCTCTGACCATGGGATTCTCCAGGCGAGAATACTAGAGTGGGTTGCCATTCCCTTCTCCAGGTCCCACTCTTAGATGCTAGCAATTTCTATATGGCAGGAAGGACAGAGAGCAGACACAAGGTTGCATTCTTCAGACAGGACCGAAGGCTTCCTCCCCTGGGAAATCTTGACTGTGTCACAATCCTTCTACACCCTGGACACTGAGCTATTCAGCTCTTTTCAAATTATCTCTCTGCAGGCTGCACTGACCTTCGGAATGGCTTTATCCCAGAACAGAAAGTGTCGTCCGATGTCTATGTAGTGAATCTCCTGGCTGGTTTTCAGAAAAATGCAACCAGTAGCACTTCAAATCCCGAACTTGCTGATAACACCCTGGGCGAACGTGCCAAACCGTTCAAGCAGAAGTTCAAACTGGAGTCTTTCTTTGGCGTGATCTTCCGTGCTCCAGGCAGCTTCACATAAATGCAAGGAAAACCCACTTGGGGTTTATGGACAGTGTTTGAAAAGGCAGATGTTGGGAGAAGTGACTCACTTCCAAGAGAAAACTGCGCAGCCGAGGTTTCGACACCTGCTCACCTCCTGGTTTCTTCCCCCTCAACTGCGTGCTTCACCCCGTGGCCGCGGGCATCCCCCGCCGTCTGTGCCCAGGGCTGGTCACACAGAATCCTGCTCTGTACGGGGGCGCATCCCAAGCCTGCTGGCCCTGGATCAGCACAATCGCAGTTTGCAAACACAACCTGGTCTCTGAAGTGATAACGCCCAGAAAGCATCCCAAGCCTCAAGGACCTTATAACAACACCCTCATGGGCTAAAAGATCTGCACTTAGCAAGTCGGTAAACAGGTTCTGGGCTGGATGGTGAAAGTGCCAGTCACTCAGGCATATCTGACTCTTTGCGACCCCACGGACCATAGCCCGCTGGGCTCCTCTGTCCATGGGACACTCTGGGCAAGAATACTGGGGTGGGTTGCCATTTCCTCCTCCAGGGGAATCTTCCCAAACAAGGGATGGAACCCGAGTTTCCTGCATTTCAGGCAGACTTTTTTTTTTTTTTACCGTCTGCATCATCCCAAATCCGTATGTTGAACTGCTAACCCCTCCAGGACCTAAGAAGATGGCTGTATTAGGAGATGGGTCTTCAAAGAGAGCATAAAGGCCAAATGAGGTCACTAGGGCGGGTCTTGGTCCCTTAGGGCTGGGGTCCACATAGGAAGAGGTGGTCAGGACACAGACACACACAGAGGGACGGCTGTGTAGACTAAATTACACGGAAAAGTTCCCCTTGCCTTCTCCTGGGGATCTTCCCGACCTAGGCCTCTTGGTATAAGGACACCCATCAAATCGGACGAAGAGCACATTTCTACAGCACCTCAACATACAACTTAATTCTACCTGCAATGACCCAATTTCCAAACAAGGTCACTTTCACAGGCCCTTATGGTATCTTTCTGGGCTTGTGCGCCAGTCCCTCCGTCGTGTCTGACTCTTTGCAACCCCCTGGACTGTAGCCCGCCAGGCTCCTCTGTCCGTGGGACTCTCCAGGCAACAACACTGGAATGGGGTGCCTTTCCTTCTCTTGTTCCTGACCCAGGGATTGAACCTGAGTCTCCTGCACTGCAGGCAGATTCTCTAAACCATCTAAGCTACCACAGCAGCGCAACAAGACCACCACATCTCCAGAACAAACAGGAATCCAGCCGCCAGGAGGCCGGTCTTCCTGGGAAAACTGGGCCACAAAGCACCCTCGGGGACACACCCTGGGGTTCTGGTTTGAGGACTTCCCGTATTTGGTTTAAAAAAAAAAAAGCTCAAGACAGTTCTCCTAAATCACGTGAGAATGACTTGCCCACAGACAGAGCAGTCCACATCTCCTTTATAAAAGATTCATCGAAAACCCCTGGCCAACGGGAGTGCCTTCCCGGAATCACGGAGTTCACAGGAGAGACACCATTAAGTAGAAGCTTTGGTTCCTTGCAGATGAAGACATACACGCATTGGATTGTCTACAAGTCTTCCCATCAGCCACCTGGAGACTCAGTCTTGACCGGGGGGCGGGGGTTGACTCCGATGCACCAGCTACTTCGGTTCTGATGACTCAAAAGCATGAGACTCTAGTGACTGGGCCACAGGGACCCCAGATTGCCCTTCCGCTCCGTAAAGGGAAAGTCAGACACAGAAGAAACGTCAGCTGCTCCCTTCTGTCCCCCGTCAAACAGGCCCCTACTCGTCTCGAGACACTGCTCCGGTGGTTTTGAGTTTACGGGTGTTTTGTCCATGCGTGGGGGCGGAGAGTGGGGGACACGCAAGATGCTCCCAGACCATAGTAAACGGTCCTGTGTCTGCATGCCCGGAGGGGCGGATCGCGGAAGAAAGGCGGGTGTGGATGGCTGAGGCGGGAGGGGGGGAGGGGCAAGGCAGAGGAGGCAAGCATCGCAGCGGAGGGCTGATCCTGGGCTGGCCACGTGGGTGGCACCCCCATCTTCCACTGCGGGTCACTGTGCTGGGATGATGGAGGGAAGGGCATCTCAAAAGAGGCACTGTGCCCGCGTGCTAGTTGCTTCCGTCGTGTCCGACTCTCTGCGACCCCGTGGACTGTAGCCCAGCGGGCTCCTGTGTCCATGGGATTCTCCAGGCAAGAATACTGGAGTGGGTTGCCATTCCCTACTTCAGGGGACCTTCCAAACCCGGGAATTGAACCTGGATCTCCTGCATTGCAGGCAGATGCTGTACCCTATGAACCACCAGGGAAGCCCAAGAATACTGGAGTGGGTAGCCATGCCCTCCTCCAGGGAATCTTCCCGACCCAGGGATCGAACCTACATCTCTTGGATCTGCTGCACTGGCAGGCGGGTTCCTCACCACTAGCAACAGCTGGGAAGCCCGACAGAGACGCACTTCAGTCCCCAAATCATGAATCAACTAATAAGCCAAACTTTAAAGAACGTGGGGGAGAGAGGCACGTATGCGCTGCACCCCGGGCACCAGCCCCTGGACGACGCCACGATACATCCGACGTGAGGACACTCCAGAGTCAAGGAGACGCCGCAGAGAGGACGGGAGTAGAGGTGAGCAGGTGACTGAGGTCCCAGGAAAACCCAGGAGATGAGAGCTCTCCAGCGATGGGAGGCGGGGAACCCACGTGGATGTTTGGCTGGACCAGCCAGGCACCCCCTTCTCCCCTCCGACCCTGGGCAGGCACGTGGTGGGAACAGCACCCTTTCTCCTGTACGATGGGGAGCTTGAGGTGTGTCAGGACCCGCCGGGAACATGCTCCGTCCCCAGGACCGGCAAGAGAACCCCGCGCTGGGGGGTGCGGGCGGGCAGGGACCCAGAGCAAAGGACTCACAGTTTGACCAGGAACGGGTGGCTGACTTCCTTGAGCACCGACTTCTCATTGTGGACGTGCTGCTCCTGCTTCAGGCGGATGATGTCGGGGATGGTCATCACCTTGAGGGCGAAGAAGTGCTTGCTCGTCTTCTCCTGGACTAGCTGCACACGGCCGAACGTCCCTGTACCTGCAGGCGGGGGGCAGAGAGGGGGAGAGAAGGGCGCTCAGCGGCCACGGCTCCCCCCACCCCCGGGGAACGTCAGACAACCTGGCGGGTCGGGCGACTCGATTCCCTACGAGACGCCAGGCGACAGACACCCCTCTGGGATGGTCAGTTAAATTCGCGCGCACACACAACATCACTTGACTCTACGACAAAGCTACGTAGAGTCACAGCTGTGGTTCTTCCTGGAGTGACCCACAGACGTGAGAGCTGGACCATAAAGAAGGCTGAGTGCTGAAGAATTGATGCTTTTGAACTGTGGTGTTGGAGAAGACTCTTGAGAGTCCCTTGGGCTGCAAGGAAATCCAACCAGTCCATCCTAAAGGAGACCAGTCCTGAATATTCCTTGGAAGGACGGATGCTGAAGCTGAAATTACAATCCTTTGGCCACCTGATGTGAAGAGCTGACTCACTGGACAAGACCCTGATGCTGGGAAAGATTGAAGGCAGGAGGAGAAGGGGACAACAGAGGATGAGATGGTTGGATGGCATCACCGACTTGATGGACATGAGTTTGGATGAACTCCGGGAGTTGGTGATGGACAGGGAGGTCTGGCGTGCTTCAGTCCACAGGGTCACAAAGAGTCGGATACGACTCAGCAGCTGAAGGACAAGAAACATAGCTTGCCCTTGAATTGTCCCTTTGATGACAGTGACTGATTATCGTTTCTGAAAATGAGTCATCCCAGAAAAAACACACATATACACACAGGTAAAGGCAGAACGGAAAAGCATGCCAAATACATTCCTTCGACACGTCTTTTTCTTGACACTTTTCTAAATCAGGATGAGACACAGAAAACAAACTTACAGTGACCGGAGGGACAAGGGTTGGGGGTGGGGAGTGGGCATGAATGAGTTTGGGATGAACAGATACACATGACCAGATGGAAAATAGATAAACAGGGAGCAACTTCTGCACAGCACAGGGAATTCTAGTCAACATCTTGTAATAACCGTATATGGGAAAAGAATGCGAAAAAGAACCAATAGGTAACTGACTCAGGATTCTGTACACCTGAGACTCACACAACACTGTAATTAACTATTGCTGCTGTTCAGTCGCTCCACAGTGACTAACTAACTCTTTGTGACCCCACAGCCTGCCAGGCTCCGCTGTCCCCAGCATTCTCCAGACAAGAACACTGGAGTGGGTTGCCATGCGACCCAGGGATCGAACCTGGGTTTCCTGCATTGCAGGCAGACGCGTTCCCGTCTGAGTCACCAGGGGCGGCAGTAAACCCAATGACAGGGTCCTTATAAGACACGGAACAGCAGAGACACAGCCATGGAGGAGAAGCCACGTGAAGATGGAGGCAGACGGTAAGGAGGCGGCCACCAGCCCAGGGATGGAAGCCTGGAGACCCCAGAAGCTGGAGGAGGTGGGACGGAGCCTCCCCTGGAGCCTCTGGACGGAGCTCAGACCTGGGACAGACACCTTGACCTCAGACGTCTGGTCCCCAAGATTCAGGGAAGATGAATGTCTACGGTTTCAAGTTTCCCAGTTTGGTGGAAATTTGTTATGGCAGCACCAGGGGGTATAAATTCAACCAAACCATGCTCAGGAATTGTCCGAGCATCCTTGCTGTTCAATCACCTAACACTATACGTTCATTTTTTCGCATATAGAACCTAACACAACTTTAATCTTCCTCCAGTTTGAGAACAGGTCTGGACATGGAAATGTACATGTTTCAAGTGCCCCAGCGGAGCTCCGCTCAGGTCTTTTGATATGCTGGCGTGCCTTGGGAAAACTTCGGGAAAATCAAAGGCCAACAGTGAGGACACCACGCTCAATTGTCTTTGTCCACATTAATGCTGATGAGAAGCAATTCAAAACAAAGACAATGAGAAATCATAAAAAGAGAAGCCAGCCTGTGCTGGAAAAGTGATGAACTTTCCAAAAGCTTATCAAAAGCAGCACGCACAAACAGTGCGTCTGCTTCTGGCTAATAATAACAACATTTTCTTGGCAAAGGAAACACTGGTGAGTTTCTGCTACCGTGGGGTTAGCCCCTGGGCAGTCCACACTGGGAACACACCCTGGCTAGAAAGGGGAATTACTGTCAGACGTCCTAAAAGAGGAAGTTTCTCCAAAAAGGCTGCCACAGTCCACATTCCTTTTTATGAACTGTACTCGCACTGTACATTTTAACTACTGGAAGGGAAAGGATTTCTCATCTTATTTTCCAATAACTGTATTTTTTATTCTTGAGATTGCAGGAATCAAATATGTGATGACACTGTATCTTTTTTTTTTTTGATACCTCTGACACAATTTGGAAGAAATCGCAATGGTTTTAATTGTTCTCCATCACAGAGACCATCAGGGTCATTTTCTTACATGCTTACATCTTGTGTTACATTTTTTACCCTTGAGATTGCAGCAATCAAATAAAACATGTGATACCTCTGTATCTTTTTTTTTTTTTTAAAGATATCTCTGACACCGTTAAACTTGGAAGAAACTGCATTGATTTTTATTATTTTACATCATGGAGGCCATCATTGGCATTTGTTTAGAAACTGTCACTCTGTTACATTTTTTACCCTTGAGACTGCAGGAATCAAATAAAATATGTGATGCCTCTGTGTCTTTTTCCAGATACCTCTGACACAATTTAACTTGGAAGAATCTCACTGCTTTTTTTTTTAATACCTTTACATCATGGAGACGACCAGTGGCATTTGCTTACATATTTCTCTCTTGTGTTTAAGGAAAAAAAGCCCCGTCAAAAAGGAGATATTTAGTCTTTCATGATGAAGTAATGGAAGTGTTATTCGATCAGTCGTGTCCAACTCTTTACCACCCCCACGGACTGCAGCCCACCAGGCTCCTCTGTCCATGGGATTCTCCAGGCAAGAATTCTGGAGTGGGTTGTCATGCCCTTGATGAGGAAAGGGGTAGAAACAAACCATCTGAAGACACGTTTAAAAAGAAACATTATTTCACAAAGAAAAGAAAAGACCATGTGAAACAACAGGGTGATAACAACCGGTGAACTTAGAGTCGACGTAGAAATCCCACCAAGGTAGAAATTTACCAAAGACTGGTTAAACATAAAAAGATCCTACACGTATGAATTTAATCTCCTGTGATCTGCTGAAAAATAGGGAACTGAACTATTTGTTTCACCTGATGAGAAATCACCTTTTCTTCCTGTTTCAGAGATTCAGAAGCACTGGGTGGGCCAAAAAATTCATCCAGTTTTGAGTAAAAGTGAAAAACATTTTTCATTTACACCAAGAATTTTATAGAACAATGGATTCACTAGCCAACCCAACTTTTTTGGCCAACCCAATAGCACAGGTTCCTTGAAAATGACTGAGTTTGTGCTTTAAAGGGGCTTTCCCTGGAGGTTCAGACAGTAAAGAATCTCTTTTCAATGCTGGAGACCCAGGTTCGATCCCTGGGTTGGGAAGATCCCCTGGAGAAGGAAATGGCAGCCCACTCCAGTCTTCTTGCCTGGAGAATCCCATGAACAGAGGAGCCTGTTGGGCTACAGTCCACGGGGTCGCAAAGCGTGAGACACGACGGAATGAGCACACACACACACAATACAGAAAATAGATAATGAACAAGGAGCTAGTATATAGCACAGGGAACTCTATTCAGTACTCTAATGACCTGTGTGTGAAAGAATCTAAAAACAAAGAAGAGATATGTGAATACGTATAACTGACTCACTTTGCTATACACCCGAAACTAACAGAACACTGCATATTAACGATGCAAAAATGAACTTACACACAGAACACAGAGACTCACAGACTTAGAAAACCAAGTCATGGTTGCCAGGGTGAAGAGATAGTCAGGGAGTCTGGGATGGACATGGACACACTGCTGTATTGAACATGGAGAACCAACCAGGACCTGCTGGACGGCAGAGGGAACTCTGCTCAATACTCTGTAATAACCCTATGGTTCCCAGGAGGGAGGATGGGGGAAGGGATAGTCAGGGAGTTTGAGATGGACACGGACACACTGCTGTATTTAACATGGAGAACCAGCAAGGACCTGCTGGACAGCACAGGGAACTCTGCTCAATACTCTGTAATAACCTTATGGTTCCCAGGGGGGAGGATGGGCGAAGGGATAGTCAGGGAGTCTGGGATGGACATGGACACACTGCTGTATTTAACATGGAGAACCAGCAAGGACCTGCTGGACAGCACAGGGAACTCTGCTCAAGGTCATGTGGCAGCCTGGATGGGAGGGGAGTTTGGGGGAAAATCGATACATGTACATGTATGGCTAAATCCCTTTGCTGTCCACCCAAAGCCATCGCAACATTGTTAATTGGCTATACTCCAGCATAAAATAAAAAAGATTAAGAAACACAGAATAAAATTCGGCTTTTGGAAATTATGGCTGCAAACCAGTACAGACTCCTGTTTCACTGGGGGCGGCGGGAACCTTCAGGTGTTCTGTAAAGAATATGTGCTAACTTTGATTAAACTTAAAATCATGGAACTGGACACTTTGAACAGGTGAATTTTATTGATTTGGGAATTGTCTCTTAGTAAGCAAAATCTGCCCTCAAAAAAATGTGTGCTTTGGATAAAGTTATGAAGATTTTTATTTTTTTTTTTAAGCTTGGAATCTTTCACTTCAAAGATCAGCTGAATAAACTGGACACAGTTCAGCTGGGCGCTGGGTGAGGCAGACCGCCCTTGTGAGTCCACTCGTCTAGACAGGCTTTCAAAAACAAAAACCAGTCATTCCCTCAAAATGCTGCAGAGTCAAGCCACATTCCATTGCACAGTGCCCCCCTTCATTTTGTGAGATATTTATTTTTTAAAGATAAAAATAGAACAGATACTTCGGCACCCACCCAATTCTTCTAGTTACAGGCTATTTAAGTTATGCTGTCTCCTATCAAAGATACAAAGTGTATAATCACAAAAGAAAACCAGGAACACAGGAAGTGGCCAGGCCAACTCCCACTGCTAACAAATGTTACACAAGGAGATGCCTCGAATTCCTGGTCTTGCACTGGGCTCCCTTGGAGAAGGTGTGAGCTGCTCTGAACCACGCCTGGTAACTCTTGACCCAGAGGCAAAGGCTGGTCTCTGTAATTTGATAACACGAGCTGGCCACTTTAAAAGTTGAAGCCGTAAACTTGCATCCAGGATGGGACGTGACGATGTCATATGGTCTGTGCTGAGTCGTGTCCAACTCTTTACAACTGCATGAACTGCAGCCCGCCAGGCTCCTCTGTCCATGGGATTGTCCAGGCAAGAACACTGGAGTGGGTTGCCATTTCCTCCTCCAGGGGATCTTCCCAACCCAGGTCTCCCGCATTGCAGGCAGATTGTTTACTGACTGAGTCACCAGGAAAGCCCTCCCGGAGGACAGACTTATATATACATATATATTTGGCTGTACTGTGCCTCTTTCGACACGCAGTATGTTTAGTCATGGTGTGTGGGATGTAGTTAGCTGACCAGGGATCAAACCTGTGTCCCCATGCACTGGGAGGGTGGAGTCTTTAACACTGAACTACCGGCAAAGTCCCAAGACACTGACTTTGGAAGAAGCCAACCCTAAAGGACATCAGTCCTGGGTGTTCCCTGGAAGGACTGATGCTGAAGCTGAAACTCCAATCTTTGGCCGCCTGATGCAAAGAACCGACTCATTGGAAAAGAACCTGATGCTGGGAAAGATTGAGGGCGGGAGGAGAAGGGGACAACAGAGGATGAGATGGTTGGATGGCATCACCGACTCGATGGACATGGGTTTGGGTAAACTCCAGGAGTTGGTGATGGACAGCGAAGCCTGGCGTGCTGCGGTCCATGGGGTCGCAGAGACTCGGACACGACTGAGCGACTGAAGTTTGCAGTGGAAGCCGAGGAGTAGGGAGAAGACTGGAGCTTGCGGTCTCGCTGAAATGAACGCTGGGTGACGGCCACAGACAAGAGCTGAGATTCAAGAGGGCGGAGGAAGTGGGGCGGAGAAGGGCCGGCCTTTCGAAAGCCTTCCATGGAGTCCTTTGCGAGAGAGCGGTTCCAGGAAGTCACGAGGCAGACAGGAGGGAAGTGGCCTGGCTGATGTGAGCTTTCAGTTTGTTTCAGAGATTTCCCTGTGGCCGCAGAAGGCAGCGGGAAGAAGAGAAAAAGACTGGCTTGCAAACTCAAAGAGAAAATGCTGCCTGGGGGACGGGCGGGGACGGGGCTGGCAGAGGGAGGAAGGGTGGAGGACCACAGGGTGTGGGTGAAGCATCTCAGAAGGGTGTCCCCATGGGTCTGCAGAGTTGCTTTGTTTGGGGAGAAGCTGGCGACAAGTTCCGTGCTGGAGCCTCCGGACAAGCGGAGGATGTGGGATACAGCGGAGGGAAGGATGTTCGTCCCCTAAACAAGATTCGTGTTCGCCTGCAACCCGGTTTTTTTTTTTTTTTTTAATATTTATTTAATTTGGCTCAGCTGGTAAAGAATCCGCCTGCCATGCAGGAGACCCAGGTTCGATCCCTGGGTTGGAAAGATCTCCTGGAGGAGGGCATGGCAACCCACGCCAGTATTCTCGCCTGGAGAATCCCACGAACAGAGGAGCCTGGTGGGCTACAGCCCACGGGGTCGCAGAGAGTCGGACACGACTGAGCGACTAACACAGGCCCTTTTAATGCACTTGGGCTGAAACCTGGTCTCAGTTGCTGCATGTGGGAGCTACTTGTAAAGAAGGTCTCTGCAGGTGTGACGGAGTGAAGGGTCTGAGATGAGGTTCCTTCTGGGTGGGGGTGGCCCTAAACACAGGGACAGGCTCCTCATAAGACACAGAAGAGGGGAGACACGGACACAGAGGAGAAGCCACGTGGAGACGCAGGCGGAGACGGGAGGGAGGCGGCCACCGGCCCAGGGACGGACGCCCGGAGCCCCCAGAAGCTGGAAGAGGCGGGGAGCACCCTCCCCTGGAGCCTCTGCAGGGAGCCCAGCCCTGGGACCCCTTGACGTCTGGTCTCCAGGGCTGGGAGACGATGGATGGGTGTGGTTTTAAGCCACCTGGTTAGTAATGGTTTGTAACAACAGCTCCAGGAAGCTAACACAAGGGGACCCCTGGATTTTCAGGGAGAGACACGGAACCCCAACAAGCACCGCCTTGGGGACGCCCCCTCAAGCCCACAAGAGAAAGGTGTAGATGAAAGCGGTACGTTTGGGAGCTCCCAGCTCCAGAACGATCACAAAATTCACCAGGATGAATAAACCCCTTCTCCTATGTCATGTCCATCCAGCCTGTGAAAAACTGTTACTTATCGCCACTTCCTGCTTTTGTTCATCAACACAGTTATCGTGTCAAACTGCTCTGAAAATGGGACGCAAAGCGAGACTTGTTAACAAAAAAAAAAATCCCTCTCAGGTTCCCCTCTTGGTTTTTATCATCTCTTGGGTTCCCTGAATTCTTCCTCTGTCCCTGGATCCCTAGCCTTCTGCTATCTTGATGTCTCGGACAGTTGTCAATGTACCCATCACTACAAGGTTGCTGCTCTTTTCCTGTTAAGAAGGAGAGAAAAAGGATTTCCCTGGTGTTTCAGCAGTTGAGACGTCGCCTTCTAACACGCAGGTTTGATCCCCGGTCAGGGAACTAACAGTGAAAAAGCTGGCTTAAAACCCAACATGCAAAAAACTAAGATCACAGCATCTGGTCCCACCATTTCCTGGCAAATAGATGGGGAAACAATGGAAACAGTGGTTGATTTTATTTTCTTGGGGCCTGAAACCACTGTGGATGCTGACTGCAGCCATGAAATTAAAAGACGCCTGCTCCTTGGAAGAAAAGTTATGATCAACCTAGAAAGCATATTAAAAAGCAGAGACATTACTTTGCCAACAAAGGTCTGTCTAGTCAGAGCTGTGGTTTTTCCAGTAGTCATGTATAGATGTGAGAGTTGGATGGTGAAGAAAGCTGAGTGCCAAAGAATTGATGCTTTTGAACTGTGGTGTTGGAGAAGACTCTTGAGAGTCCCTTGGACTGCAAGGAGATCCAACCAGTCCCTCCTAAAGGACATCAGTCCCGGGTGTTCATTAGAAGGACTGATGTTGAAGCTGAAACTCCAATACTCTGGCCACCTGATGTGAAGAGTTGACTCACTGGAAAAGACCCTAATGCTGGGAAGGATTGGGGGCAGGAGGGGAAGGGGACGACAGAGGATGAGATGGTGGGATGGCATCACCGACTCGACGGACATGAGTTTGAGTAAGCTCTGGGAGTTGGTGATGGACAGGGCGGCCTGGCATGGTGCGGTCCACGGGGTCACAAAGTGTCAGACACGCGTTAACAACTAAACAACAAGAGCAGGGAACCAGATGCCACATGACACAGCTGGAAGCTCGTATGCCAGAACCAAGCCCTGCTGCAGTCAGATAAAGACGTAAATGAGTGATTTTTTAAAAAGATGCTGAAGCACATTAAACAAAAAAGTCCCCCGTGACCCTGGACTAGGGTAAGCACCCCCTGTTCATTTTGGCATGATGCACGCAAACTGTGCTCTGGGCAAGCCCACGGGATCCATACGTCCTATGAGGAAAAACAAACACCGGTGTGTCTCCAAACGCCCCCGGCCTGAGGCTGGCCCGGCTGGAGCCGGAGAGCACAGTCATCACCCAGGGCACACAGCATTCTACAAGTCCAGGCACGGCAGGTCGGTGCAAAGTCTGGACATGCCAGAGATCTGTTTTCAAAGGGCAACGCCATGCCAAGCCACTTGGGAAAGTCAAGTTCAACGTCGGCAACAAATAAAAAGCCACCGAAAGACGACGTCTCCATTGCTCAAGTGTATCGAAAGTACGTGCTCATTTGTTCAGTCGTGCCTGACTCTTTGGCACCCCATGGACTGTAGCCCGCCGGGCTCCTCTGTCCGTGGGGATTCTCCAGGCAAGAACATCGGAGTGGGTTGCCATGCCTTCCTCCAGGGGATCTTCCCCACCCAGGGATGGAACCCAGGTCTCCTGCATGGCAGGCAGATCTGTAACACCTAGGACCCCCCAGCCATTCCTCAAGAGTCCTAATAAAAGCTGGTCACTCGGTCTCCACGGCCCACCCGTCAATCTTCCTCCCTTCAAGAATCCACCTGTTCTCAGTGGTACTGGGTGGTTCCTGGGCTGGGCTGACACCCTAATTTTACACTAACGCAGTCTTCTGCTCTCCTATCACTGAGTGATGTTGGTCTACATTCACCGGCGTCTTTTCTGGGCTGTGAACGCAGCAGCCTGGAAGCCCGACCGTCAGAGGTCACGCTGCTTCCAAACTAAGACGTTCTAAAGGGACAAGTACAAACCACCTTCCGGGGTAGGTTTGGGACTGTCTACCTGGGAACTTCCCCTGGTGGCTCAGCTGGTAAAGAATCCGCCTGCAATGCGGGAGACCCGGGTTCAATCCGCGGGTTGGCAAGATTCCCCTGGAGAAAGGAAAGGCTCCCCACTCCAGTATTCCGGCCTGGAGAATCCCAAGGACTGTATAGTCCATGGGGTGGCAAAGAGTTGGACACGACTGAGCGACTTTCACACACACATATACACACCTGGGAACTACCTGCCCAGGTAGGAACTACCTTCGAGCTGACTCAACAGGCAGGTCAGGCACTGAGTCCCAGAACAGAGGATGGCTCTTCCCATCCTAAGAGGCAGCGGGTCTCAGGTCTCATCCAGAGTTAATTTGTCAACATGCAAAGAACCGGAGTGTTTTCAACGGCCAGAAGGGTTCTCACCCACCTTGGCCAGAAACCTTCCTATGTATATGGGTGTGTGCACCCACTTGTGTGGGCAGAAAGAAAAAGCACACGAAACTGCTGGACCATTAAAGAAGCCCGTTTCTTCTTACACAAAGGCAGACCTTTCCCAGGAGGTCGAGAGCCAAGTGCACCCAACCACACACCCAGCCGTGAACAGCATCCCAGGTACTAGATGGCAATCCTAAAGGTGATGTCGAAAGCAGTCGTCCTGCGCATTTCTACTTTTGCTTTTAAAGGAAGCCATGCCAACTGTCCCGAAATGGACGCGTCTTAGAAACAGGCTTCTGGGAGAACTCTATGGAGAGTCCTTAAAAAAAAAAACTAGGAGTAAAACTACTGAGTCAATACAACAAATACCCCAGGATCTGTCACCCCACCCCCCAAAAAAATGCTAACTAATCTTTTTGAGGATCAACTAAATGAATGTCTTTGTGAGTAAAATCACATCGCAACAGTAACTATTTACATTCAAGGATCCAGGTGATCCTCTGACTCCTTGGTAAATAATGGGTAAATTTGCATTTTTTTTTTAATGAAGGTGTCAAGGATAAATGGAAACTGTCACTCAAGTAGAATTTCCAAAAGATGAAATTGGAGATGGTTTCCCATTTTATATGCAGCAGTGTGTCCATGTCCATCCCAAACTCCCTGACTATCCCTTCCCCCATCCTTCCCCCTGGGAACCATAAGGTTATTACAGAGTATTGAGCAGAGTTCATTGTGTTATACAATAGGTCCTGATGCAAAGAGCTGACTCACTGGAAAACACCCTGATGCCGGGAAAGACTGAAAGCAGGAGAAGGGGACGGACAACAGAGGATGAGATGGTTGGCTGGCATCACCGACCTGATGGACATGAGTTTGAGCAAACTCCGGGAGCTGGTGATAGACAGGGAGGCCTGGCGGGCTGGGGTCCATGGGGTCGCAGAGAGTCAGATACGACTGAGGAACACTTTAGTTTACTTTAGGCTCCAAGCTCGAGTTTTCCATCTGAACTAAATAATTTTTTTTGGTGGGGGGGAATTGTTCCCAAACATCAGCTGGTTTACTGTCTACCTCTTCCCTGCTTCCTGCAAGCTGGAGGACTAAACACACACACACACACACGCACGCACGCACGCACACACACACACACACACACAGACATACCTCCAGGAACACAGAGCCCTGCTTCCATCTGTCCCTCCACACTCAGATTCCAGGCGCCTTCACCACAACAAAGGCCAGCTTTCTCCGCAGCCAGATGCCCGCTGGCCACACCCAGCCTCAGATGTGCTGGCTCCTTTGTTCCGATAAGAGGCTCCCCAGAGAATGGGCCAGCAGGGTGAAGCCATCAGTTCAAGAAATCTTCAACCTTTTCACAGGAACCCCAGGGCGGCTTCCCTCCAAACCCCTCCCCCTGAGATGAGCTGCCTCATCAAGAAAAGTGTCCACAAGAGCCATCTGGAGAGACCAGCAGAAACCCAACTACGTTCCGCAACACCCAACTGAACACCATTTCTCACACAAGGTTAAAAGCACATGGTTATTTCCTTCCTGACCACATGCCCAGTCCCCGTCTCTTGGAAAGAGATAAGCTTCAACTGAATTATTTCATCTGATTGATGACTTTATTGCTACTTCTTAGAAAAAGGGGTGTGGATTCACGTATTCTAACGTACTGTTTACAGATTATAAGATAAAGCCAAGCATGTACGTGCTGATCCTTCCTCACCTCATACTTAGAAATGTCTCTTCAGTTCATTTCATTTGCTCAGTCGTGTCCAACTCTTTGCGACCCCATGAACCACAGCATGCCAGGCCTCCCTGTCCATCACCAACACCCGGAGTTTACCCAAACTCACGCCCATTGAGTCGGTGATGCCATCCAACCATCTCATCCTGTCGTCCCCTTCTCCTCCCGCCTTCGCTCTTTCCCAGCCTCAGGGTCTTTTCCAAGGAGTTAGTTCTTCGCATCGGGTGGCTGAACTACTGGAGCTCCAGCTTCAGGGATTTAGCAAAAGATGCAGCATTTCATCTACCTAATCCACCACAGCATCGGAGATCCCAGCCAAGAAATGTGGGGAAGGCTATTTCTGCAATTAGGAGTTGCTTACAAGCATTCATTAATTTCCCTGGTGGCTCAGACCATAAAGAATCCGCCTGCAAAGGCAGGAGACTGGGGTTCGATCCCTGGGTCGCGAAGAACCCCTGGAGAAGGGAATGCCCAGACAATCCCATGGCCAGAGGAGCCTGGTGGGCTATATAGTCCACGATGTCACAAAGAGTGGGACACGAATGAGCAACTGACACAGAAACACAGAATTATCTGTAGTGTTGGTTTTGCTATTCTTCGAAGGGTAACCTCAGGAAAAAACAGCCTGCTAACTTTGCCGATGGACACGAGTTTAAGTCAACTCAGGGAGACAGTGAAGGGCCGGGAAGCCTGTAACAACAGAACTGGTTCTGCTGGTCCGGCAGCAGGCAGGGGCCTGCCTGGTGGAGGTCGCGATTAGTGGTGGACACTCCCGTACGGCCCCGGAGAAGACCACACAGACCCGACAGCCTCAAGCGGTCACGAATACCTTCCCCGCTGTGCACACACGCCCACTTCCAGCCCCATCTGTGTTGGCCATCGTGTTTGCCATTTGTAGTAAGGAAGAGCTTCTTTTTTTTTTTTTTAAGTATTTATTTATTTGGCCGCCACGGGTCTTAAATTGTCCCAAGGCATTCCCCGGTGGCTCAGATGGTAAAGAATCTGTCTGCAATGCGGGAGACCCGGGTTCGATTCCTGGGTCGTGAAGATACCCTGGAGAAGGGAAAGGCTACCCACTCCAGGATTCTTAGGCTTCCCTTCTGGCTCAGCTGGTAAAGGATCTGCCTGCAATGCGGGAGACCTGGGTTCCATCCCTGGATCGGGAAGATCCCTTGGAGGAGGGAATGGCAACCCACTCCAGGATTCTTGCCCAGATTCTCGCCTGTAGCCTGGCGGGCTACAGTTCATGGGGTCGCAAAGACACAACTCAGCATCCTGGTGGGAGGGTAAGTGGAGATGAAACCTCTAAGGAATAAGGATGTCCTTAGGGTGGAGCCCTGATCCAGGACGGCCCATCTACGTGTCCTCAGAAGAGAAGACCCCAGAGATGACACTTCCTTCTTCTCTCTCGCTCTGCGGACACGCACCCAACAAAGGACCTGTGAACACAGCCATCTGCCAAACCCGGAGCCACGTGCTCTCACCGCAAACCCCAATCAGCTCACATCCCGAGCGTCTGGGCAGGACACCCCGAAACGCACTGGTCGACCCCCTTTCCTCCCAGAGACCTCCGTGAAAATCCAGGGAGATGCTTGTGGTCTTCCCCGGGACCAGAGCTCCCAAAAAGGGAACCTTGCTTTTTCCCAGTACTGACTGGTTCTTCCCGGCAAGAAAAGGCACTTGGCAGTTCCAATAAAAAGAGGACAAAGGGAAACGTTTTTGAATGGTGTGAGGGTGGTGACACGTGGGTGTCTAAAAAATAAAATAAAAAACTCGGGGAAAATACCAGGAAAGCCCCACGGAGTCAAGCCCAAAGCGAATACGGGTTGTTTTTTTTCTTCCTCCCCCACCCGACAGGAAGGACAAGGTGGTTACAAGGGTCAAGTGAACCCATGGAGACGACAGTCACGCTGTATCACATGCTGCTCTGGCCCTTTTCTTAGACACGGATGTGAGCTCCTGGGTGGTACCCATCCGAGAAACAAGGCTGACATCAGCATCCTGCCGCCGCGTCCTGATCTACACGGATGACCCAGGAGGGGGTCAAGGAGGCTTTGTCCCCAGACCCAGGGAGACAGGTGTTCTCCTGCAAGGATTCTAGGACGCGGCAACGTGATGGCACTGCTGGAAATACTCACCTATAGCCCCAAAGGCAGGTCAACCTCTGACCTCAACACGTCAGGACACGTCAACCCTGGTCTTATGGACTGAACGTGCATGTCCCTTCAAAATGCTCAGGTGGAAGTCCAAACACCACACACACACACACACACACACACACACAGGTATACAACGTGATGGTGTTTTGAGGGGGTCTCTGGGACGGGATGAGGATGAGAAGAATTCAGGAGGATGGGATTAGCGTCCTTAGAAGAGCTTTCTACTATCCAGCACCCTTAAGGACACAGCTAGAAGCCAAGCCAGGAGACATCTCTGATCAAAATCCAACCACCCTGACTTTGAACTTCCAGCCTCCAGAACCATGAGAAGCTGATCTATGTTGCTGATAAGATACCCCATGGATGGTGTTCTTGGTGGGCCCATGCCCACCAAGACACCAAGGTCGGGATGGATTCAAGATGGTGCCCACTGACCTGACCACATGGGAAGCTGGTCGAAACTCTGCCCCAAGGAGCTCTGCAAAGCAGAGAATGAGGGACGCCTCATCCTCTGAAGGGGCTTCCCAGCTGGCACTAGTGGTGAAGAATCCACCTGCCCAAGCAGGAGACGTCAGGGATGCAGGTTCGAATCCTGGGTCGGGAATATCCCCCTGGAGAAGGAAATAGCAACCCACTCCAGTATTCTTGCCGTGGACAGAGGTAGCCTGGCGGGTTACAGTCTACGGGGTCGCAAAGAGTCGGACACGACCGAGTGGCTAAGCACGCACGCATGGTCCTCTGAAATGGACACGTGGCTTCCCTGCTTCAGACACCTTCTGCCGGGGATAAGAATAACCTTGGAAAACACTCGTCTGACATGGAAACGGTGGGTCCTCGACCTCCAAGGATGTAGGCTTAACCCACTCACGGACCAAGCTCCAAAAAACGTAGAAAGCGACTCCGCAGTCCTCTATGGTAGCTGTATTAGCTTCCTGGGGCTCCTACAATGTGGGGGCTTACAGCCACACACGTCCACCCTCCCCCAGCCCTGCAGACCAGACGTCTGAGGTCAAGGGGTCCCAGGGCCGAGCTGCCTGCAGAGGCTCCAGGGGAGGCTCCTCCCCGCCTCTTCCGGATTCTGGGGGCTCCGGGCGTCCGTCCCTGGGCTGGTGGCCGCCTCCCTCCCGTCTCCACGTGGCTTCTCTGTGTCTGTATCTCTCCTCTTCCGTGTCTTACAAGGACCCTGTCATGGGGTTTAGGGCCACCCCCATCCAGGAGGGACCTCATCGCAGACCCTTCACTCCATCACACCTGCAGAGACCCTGTTTCAAAGTAAGGTCCCACTGTGAGGTTATGAAGGGACATGATTTTTTGGCGTGTCCATGGCTGGCGGTCTAGCCCACCCAGGACCACAGGTTTTGTGTGGACGTACCTGTGGCTTGTTTGCTCATCCCTGTCCCTCTCTCCCCGAATGAGAATGCAGCTGTTTTTCGTTGCACATTTCTACTCCTGGAGGGTCCTCCCCCTCCTGTATTTTTCTTTCCTCAGGCTCATTTTCCTCTTCTCCCGAGCAGGAACTTTCACCTCGGCACCTCCCAAGCTTGTCTTGAAGCAAAGTGAAATGTCAGTCGCTCAGTCACGTCTGACTCTGCAACCCCATGGACTGCAGCCCACCAGGCTCCTCTGTCCACGGGATTCTCCAGGCAGGAATACTGGAGTGGGTTGCCATTTCCTCCTCGAGGGGGATTTTCCCGACCCAGGGATCAAACCTGGGTCTCCCACATTGGCAGGTGGATTCTTTATCCGCTGAGCTACGAGGGAAGTCCAATCCTTGGAGATGAAAGTTTACAAAAGCCCCGGCCCCGCGGAGATGGAACCTGAGAAAACAGAGTCTATATGAAGAAGACGACACGGAACAGGCAAAACCATGGAGACAGACAGCAGACGCGGGGTTCTCAGCGGCTGAAAGAGCAAGAAATGGCTGGGGTGGGGTGGGGATGACTGCGAGCCAGTCTCCTTTGCGGGGGACAAAAATGTTCTGGAACCTCACAGAGGGGAGGGCCACGCAACTCTGTGAATATGCAAAATACCACTGGACGGTTCCCTTTAAAACAGTGCCTTTTACGTTACATCAATGTCACTGCAATCTTTAAAAAAAATGAGAAGGAACACAGACTTGTCTGCTGGTCCAGGGGTCAAGAGTCCATGCTTCCAATGCAGGAGGGTACAGCTTCAACCCCTGACCAGGGAAGTAAGATCCCACAAGCCACACAGCACGGCCAAAAACTAAGAAAATAAATAAATAAACTTTTTTTTAATGAGGACAAACAGCCTGCAGGACTTCTGTGAGAAGCAATACTACTCTTTTCTGGCATTTCACCTAACTTGCGAAGTTGCCGTGACGCTCGCAGGATGAAACTACGCTCTGCACCCACGCAAGGTGAGTTAAGATTAAAAGGTGACCACACACAACTTTTCTGGGTATCCTTGCACAAGAAACCACATTCCCTCCTAATGGCGGCTCCCGTCAACACCGCCCAGACAAGGAGTCATTCACCAGCATGGGAGATCTCGCCCGTCGGGATTCCGCCTGCCACGGAGGTTACGATTGTGTTGTGGTTTGGGGGCAGGAGCGCGTCCACGTGGGAGGGAGAAAGATTAGGGTCGATTCTGGGGAACCAAGAGGCGGAGCAGCTGAGAGGAAACTGATCGTAAGAGAGAACAGGACGGGTTTAATTATTCACTATGGAAGGACTCCCAGATCGTAACACGGCTTTCTGACAGCGTGATGCTATGCCAAAACAAAAAATAAAAACAAAGTCAGCTGTCAGCGAACGAGTTTTGTACCTTGATCTCGATCTTGGCCATGGGGGCTGCCCAGACGGACGCACAGGATAAAACTGCACAGAACTACACACACACCACACACACACACACACACCCTTCTCACACACTCAAAACAGCTTCCACGAGAAGTGTGCACAGTGACCGGGGCTATGCTCTCTTAACAGGATACGGAACCCATTCCAACATCCTGGTTCGTTTTCTAAAAAAATAAAACATAAAAAGCTTTTTATTTTACACTGGAGTATACTCGATTAACAATGCTGTGATGGTCACAGGGGGACAGCAAAGGGACTCAGCCATACATACACACGTATCCCTTCTCCCCCAAACTCCCCTCCCATCCAGGCTGCCACATGACATTTAGCAGAGTTCCCTGTGATGGACAGCAGGTCCTTGTTGGTTCTCCATGTTAAATGCAGCAGTGTGTCCATGTCCATCCCAAACTCCCTGCCTATCCCTTCCCCCTGGTGAACATAAGGTTATTATAGAGTATTGAGCAGAGTTCCCTGTGCTGTCCAGCAGGTCCCTGTTGGTTAATCTACTTTAAATATAGCCATACGTGCAGCCGACATCCTGGTTGTGATATCGTATGACAGCTAAAGAAGACGTCACAGGAGGGAAAGCTTTGTGATTGATACACGAGACTCGGTGTGGGTTTTGGAATGCCCCGCGCGTCTACTATTATTCCAAAACATTTCTTTTTAATAGGACCACGGTTTGTGCTCACGGCAAGAAATCAAGCGTGGCTGCAACCCATTCCTGCTGTAACCGAGCCTGAGTTTTCCAATCCAGGAAATCAGTTTAGCCGAGATGGTACGCCCGCCCCACGCCCTTCATGGCCTTCCCCGGAGGCCCAGTGGATAAGACGCCACACTGCCAATGCAGGAGACTAGATTCCACGTGTCACAGCTGAGACTTGGCACCACCAAATAAATAAACATTTTTAAAATAAAGAAAGAAAAAAAATCCCCTTCGTGAGATTTTTCACCAATACAAGCTGAGCTTTCTTCCCAGCTGTTTGACTCCATGGAGAACTAGTCAACAATTGTGGACAGTTTCCCAGAGAGGGTTTATCCAGGAGCACAGAATAAGACCATCCGCTCACTCACTGCTCACTGACTGTCCTCCTTAGCCTAGCTCTCCAAGATGTCGTAGCCTCCCCATGAACTGGGCCGTCTGCTTCCAGCTGGCTTCTGAGCTCATGGTCCCTCCGCCCACCAGCGGGGAGGCTGGGGGGCAGTAGGGGGGGGGGTCCCCACTATCTGAGAAGCCCTGGCCTTTTTTTTTTTTTTGCTAAATCAGGCAGAAGCACACCTGTGCTCACCTGCCGAGTTCCACCTGCCCTGGGCGATCAAACGTCATCACAACCATCCTTGGGGGATGGTGAGTCAGCAAATCGGTCCCACAGGGCACTCCCCCCGGGGCTCAGCTCACAGGCAAAAGGAAAGGATGAAAAATAAATAAATAAATAAAATGTGTGTTGGTAAGAAAACAGAAGAGCTCACCCACTGGAGTGGACATGAGACCAGTTGCAAATCCCTGACTGTGTGAGGCCAGGGCTCTAAGACACCCTTCAGGGTGGTGGCTCAGTCAGTGAAGAATCTGTCTGCCAAGGCAGGAGACCCAGGTTTGATCCCTGAGTCAGGAAGATCCCCTGGAGGAGGGAGTGGCAACTCACTGCAGTATTCTTGCCTGGAGAATCCCCACGGACAGAGGAGCCTGGGGGGCTACAGTCCATGGGGTTGCAGAGAGTCGGACACAACAGAGTCAGTGACACATTCAGGCTGGGGGGACAGGTCCGGCCACCCTGACTCTTTCTGGAAGTTTCCTGGGGGGTGTGGCCTGTGATAAGAAAGGCTGAGAGGCTTGTGGGAGTGGTTAGCTTGTTTTGTGTTTTGTGTGTGGGTTCCTTTCATGTCCTGCAGAAAGGCCTTCCTCAGCTGGAAGAGTGCGTACAGACCCTTCACACACACCAGGGGTGCCTGTTTGTGCTGGGGGCTGGTGAGGCATGGGTCCGTGAGCAGTGAAAAGGGAAATTTTAGTTTCCCCGAGTGGAAACTTAGGATGTAGAGACAGCAGGCTAGTCTGGACTGCATTCTAAAAGCAGGCAACCTCTCACTTTTTTCCGGGACACCTTCTGATATAAAGTTACTGGAAACTGTGACACCTCCGGAGGGTTTAGGAGTTTTTCAACCTTATTCTGAGTTTCTTAGCATCTCAGGCACTGCTTCTGCCTGACTTTTCTTTAATGTTAAAGATAAAGGTCTGGGCAAAAGGTGATTTCAAAAAAAAGGTGATAAACAAAAACAGTCAGCAATATACCTATGGCTGATTCATGTTGAGGTTTGACGGAAAACAACAAAATTCTCTCAATTATCCTTCAGTAAAAAAATAAATTAAAAAAAAAAGTCAGCAAAGCTCCAAAATGACACACACACACCCACCCCTTGGTCCCACACCTGAGCTAGTTCAACATTCTGAATATGGATGACCTGGCTCTCCCTTCATACCCTTGGAGCCCACAGGAAGTTATCCTTGAAGCGCAAGCATCTTCTTCATTAAGAAAGGCAAAGAGAGCTCGTCTTACCCTACCTGGCCCCGCTCCGTCCCCAGAGGCAGTGACGCTCTATTTTTAAGGACCAGATGACTCACCGGGGCTCCCCATGCCCACCAGGCAAGCACCCAGAGTGTCCCCAGGGGGCTGCAGACACGAGGTGACATCATGCTCACAGCCCACCCACCTGCCCCTGGGGGCCCCGCCCGACGCCCTGGCATCTTTCACGAGAGACTGGCTTCAGTGGCCCAAAACAGATCCAATTGCCAGAGCTGTGTGCCAAGGGGCCGGCGGGGCCTCCACCAACTTTCCATTGTTGATGTGTGTGTTTTACAGCTAGTGGGGGGGTGGCTGCCCCCCGGTGTGGGGTTTCTCACCGAGACAGAGAAGATGGAAGGAGGAGGAGGAGAACCGGGCTGACAGGGAGAGGAGGTGAACGGCGGCACAGACGGAGGGTGCCATCCATTCGCTCTATCCCAAACCAGGCTTCTCGGGGACCCTTTCCTCACTGCCAACTGCACATGGCCAAGAGGTTACAGAAGAAAGGGGAAGTTTCAAGGCCACTCTGGCTGTGCCCTTTGGTCTTATGATGCCTCAAGCATGAACTCAGTGCCTCCTCCCTTGAAAAAGCGGGTGGTGATGGTGGCTGCTAAGTCATGTCTGACTCTTTGGGACCCCATGGCCTGCAGCACACCAGGCTCCCCTGTCCTTCACTCGCCAACCACTCCGGCATTCTTGTCTCCACAACCCCACAACAGTATGAAAAAGGCAAAAGAGGGACAGGCTGGCACCAGGCCCTTAGCAACAAAGAGCTGTCAAGCAGTCACAGACTGCCTTGAGCCCACGGGCTGGATGAAGCGCCCTTGTGGGGTGGGGACATTCTAACCACTCGGGGGCGGACTCCAGAAACCAACATGTCTGGGGACCCAGGTGCCCAGGGAGGTGGAAACTTCAGTATTCAGTTGCGTAGGAATCGTCAGGTACAAAGGTGGAGGAGGAAAGTTAGTGTTGCATTAAAAAAAAAAAAAAAAAAAAAGCCAAGTTTCAAATGCACACAGGAAAAGTACCACGAAACGTGTAGTCGCTGTCATCTGCTTCCAATGCCGTCCACAGCCCCCCAAAACTCCATGTGCCACCCCAGATGTTCAAATGCACACAGGAAAAGAAGCGCGATGGAAGGAACCTCCCCCAGAAAGCCAGGGGACACCCCAGAATTCTCAAGTCCAAGCAGGAGCGACCTGCTGCTGGGCAGGGGAAGGGGAGAGTGACCGAGGTGAAGTTGGCAGGTGTCCCCACGGAGGCTGCCTGTGTGCCCAAGAGTCGGGACCGGGGTTGGGGGGGGGGAGCCCGCGCGAGACCACCAGTGTGAAGTGATCCCCGGCAGGCTTTGTGACGTCGGGGTGGGGGGTGGGGGCGGCCAGACAAGGAGATGGTTGCTGGGGGGGACCGCGGGGTGTTGGGGGTGGGGGTGGGGGGAATCTCAATAAAGAGATTTTGAAAGATCGAGAGAGAGTGCCCGCAGGTGGGAAGACGAGATCTCAAGGGCCGCGGTCGGGGGGTGGGGGGGAAGCCTTCTAAATCTAGGAGCGCTGGGGAGAGGTGGGGGGCGACAGTCCAGAGAAGGGTATGGCTGCTGTGCGGCGTTGCGGGGCGGGGGAACCTGGCGGGAAATCGCAATAAAGAGACTTTGACAGATTCGGACAGAGTGCCCGCAGGTGGGGTAGCTCTTAAGGACCGGGGGGCGGGGGGGGAAGCCTTCTAAATCGAGGAGCGCTCGGCAGGTGGGGGACAGTCCAGACAAGGGGACGGTTGCTGGGAGGCTCTGGGGGTGTGGGGAGATGTAAATAAAGAGAATTTGGAAGATCGGGAGAGAGGGAAGGCTCTCCAGGACGAGGGGGGTCGGGGGGTAAGCCCTCCAAGTGTAGGGGCGCTCGGGGACCCCCGCGCAGGCAGGCGGGGAGGGACCGCGCCAGCAGGGCGCTCCCCGGGAGCCGGCGCTAGCGGGGGCGAGCGCACGCGACCCCTTTGTGTGCGGGCCCGAGTCCCCCCCGGGGGCGGCGGCGGCGCACAGAACTCACCCACGGTGGCCCGCATGTGGAAGTCGTCCGGCCGGTAGGCGAGCACCTCGGGCTCGAGCGCGCCCGCGGGGTGCTCCGCGGGACCCTCTCGGGGGTCGGCGGAGTCCGCCTCGGCCAGCGCGCGCGCCTCCATGTGGGACGCGCGGAGGTCCCGGGGGGGGCGCGGGGCGGGGTCCGCGCGGGGCCGGGCTCCTGCGGACGCAGCCTCGGAGGGCGGCGCGGAGGCGGCGGCATCAGCCGGGCCCCGCCATGCGCGTCCCGGGGAGCGGCCGGGCGCGCCGGGGACAAAGGCGAGGCGAGGCGCTCAGTGCAGGGGCGGCTGGAGGGAGCAGCCCGCGGCCTCCGGGGGCGGTGGGGGCGGCGGGGGCGGCGGCGGCGGCGGCGGCGGCGGCGAAGCGGGGTCCCGGAGGCCGCGGGCGCCGGGCTGCGCGTGCATTCCAAGGAGCCCGCGTGCGCCGCCCCTCTAACCGGCTGCTGCGAACGCGCTGCTCCGAGGGAGGGAAGAGCCGGCGGAAGCGGGCTGGGCGGGGCCGCGAGCGCGCTCCCTGCGCCCGCCCCGGGCGCCGGCCCGGACCCTGAGCGCGCGGCTCGGGAGTGGGCCCGCCTCCGAGGGCCGCGCCTGCGATGGCCACGCCCCTTCCTACTCTACGTTCGGCTACGCCCCGCCTCCGCTGGCCCCGCCTCCGCTAAGCCTCGCCCCTTCCTACTCTACGTTCGGCTACGCCCCGCCTCCGCTGGCCACGCCCCCGCTGGCCTCGCCCCGCTAAGCCACGCCGCCTCTGCGCTCGATTGCGGCCCGCCTCCACTGGCCCCGCCTCCTCTAAGCCCCTCCCCTTCCTGCTGTACGCTCAGCTACGGCCCTCCTCCTCTAGCCCCGCCTCCGCTGGCCTCGCCTTCTCTAAGCCACGCCTCCGCAAAGCCCCTTCCTCTCTCTGCGCTCTGCTAGCCCCGCCTCCGCCACGCCCACACGCTGGGTACCACTCCTTCTCCCGCTGCCCGCGCGATCCCCCGCAGCAGTGGAAAGGCCGCTTGCGTCCTTGTACTTGTGTTCCTCGCTCAGCCCTGCCTGACTCTGTGCGACCCCCTGGACTGCAGCACGCCAGGCCTCCCTGTCCATCACCAATTCCCGGAGATTACTCAAATTCATGTCTGTGGAGTCGGTGATGCCATCCAACCATCCCATCCTCTGTCTCCCCCTTCTCCTCCTGCCTTCAGTCTTTCCCAGCACCAGGGACTTCTCCAATGAGTCAACTCTCTGCATCAGGTGGCCAAGGTACTGGGGCTTCAGCTTCATCATCAGTCCTTCCAACGAATATTCAGGACTGATTTCCTTTAGGATAGACTGGTTGGATTTCCTTGCAGTCCAAGGGACTCTCAGGAGTCTTCTCCAGCACCACAACTCCAAAGCATCAATTGTTTGGTGCTCAGCCCTTTTTTGTCGTCCAGCTCTCACATCTGTACATCACTACTGGAACCACCATAGCTTTGACTGTACAGACCTTTCTAAAATAATGTCTCTGCTTTTGGCTACATGTCTAGGTTTTGTCATTGCTTTTCTTCCAAGGAGCAAGTGAGGGCAGGTGCTAATAGGGGGAGGTGCGCACCCAGCCTCCACATCCTGGGGCACCCCAAGGGTGGGGTCCCTGCCAAGCTCCTCTGTGAGACTCATGGGTGAGAGAGGTGTCACCAGCCAGGGAGCCGGAGGGCGTGGTTCAAAGTTTAAAACAATAACTTTTTTTAAAGAGCTTCCCTGGTGGCTCCCTTGGCGTTCCCATATAGTTCAGTTGGTAAAGAATCTGCCTGCAATGCAAGAGACATGGGTTTGATTCCTGCATGGAAAAGATCCCCTGGAGAAGGGAATGGCAACCCACTCCAGTATTCTTGCCTGGAGAATCCTATGGACAGAGGAACCTGGCGACCAAGAGTCCATGGGCTGGCAAAGAGTTGGACAGGGCTAAACGACTAAACCATCACCACCCTCTGGTGGCTCAGATGATAAAGAATCCACCTGCAAGCTGGGAAACTACGGTTCGATCCGTGGGTTGGGAAGATCCCCTGGAAAAGGGAATGACAGCCCACTCCGGTATTCTTGCCTAGAGAATTCCACGGACACAGGAGCCTAGTGGGCTACAGTCCACGGGTTCTCAAAGAGTTGGACATGACTGAGCGACTATCACTTTATACTAAAAAATAAAACTGGAGTTGACCGGGCGCTCAGCTGACTATTCCATGCCCATTAGTCCACAGCAGTCGGTAGGGAGATCTGGCGAGTAGTCAGCGGGACCAGGGTGACTTCCCGCCCAGACTTATTGGACAAAAGTGAAGTTATTTAAAGATGTGCACAGTGGGGGAGGTGCGGAGCTGCATGGGACCTCCCTTGAGGGCTCTTGGCAGCTTCAGATGAATCTTTTTTTTTTTTTTAATTTATTAGGCTGCTCCAGATCCTAGTTGCAGCATGTGGGGTCTAGTTTCATGACCAGGGATCGAAATCTGATCCCCTGCATTGGGAGCACAGAGTCTTGACCACCAGACCACTAGGGAAATCCCTGATAAATCTTTAATTATTTCAAAAGAGCTATTTTTAAAAATACTAAGAGGCAGAACAAGCAAATGCAGGGCATGGAAGCTGATGGGCCACTGGTTTAAACACACCAGGGACGATTTGGGGAAAGAAATGCAAAATGATCAGATACGTTTAAATTTCAGACACACAAGGACACTTTTTGTTTTGTTTTCTTTTTCCCTAGTGGAAGCGTATCTCAGGCCATCAGTGATTATAGCTAAACCACTTATACCAGCCAGCCACTGTTTCTCTGGTTGGTGATCAGTCGCCCAGTCATGTCCGACTCTTGGCGACCCCATGACTGTCAGGCCTCCCTGTCCATCATGAACTCCCAGAGTTCATTCAAACTCATGTCCATCGAGTTGCTGATGCCATCCAACCAGCTCATCCTCTGTCGTCCCCTTCTCCTCCTGCCCTCAGTCTCTCCCAGCATCACGGTCCTTTCAAATGAGTCAGCTCTTTGCATCAGGTGCTCAAAGTGTTGAAGTTTCAGCTTCAGTATCAGTCCTTCCAATGAACACCCAGGACTGATCTCCTTTTGGATGGACTGGTTGGATCTCCTTGCAGTCCAAGGGCCTCTCAAGAGTCTTCTCCAGCTGCAGCTCTGCAGGCCCAACTAGAAACGCCTGGAATGAACCTTTCTGAGCCGTCCCCCCCAGCCCACAGTGTGATCACCTTGCCAGCATATAGTTTGGAGGAATTCCAGCCCTCTGCCCTTGGAAGGGAGTGTCCGGCCCCTGCATCCTGGGGGGCAAGGGTGGAGACCGGCTATCTCAGTGGCAAGAACTTCAGAAAGGAGGCGTGGGCCTGCTGGGAGGGGGTGGCAGGAAATCAAAACCAACTCTGGGTGTGGCTTGTCTGCCAGCCTCTCCCCAGCCCTGCTGTGCCCCCTGTGGGTGGCTTTTACCCCCGGGCGTGACGCCTTGCTCTCGGCTGTCTGCCAGTCCTTGGGCTGGAATGTGAAGAATGCGCTCCGGGAGCGGGCGGCGCACGCCCCCGCCCCCCCCCCCCCGGCTGGTTTAGACAAAGGCTGGAGCCCTGAACTCAAGCCACCCACCAGGTTCTGTCCCCCATAGGGGTCGCCTTGGGGTCTGACGGGCTGATGAAAGTCGGTGGTCAAGGCTGGGGTTTTACACCCAGGGAAAGGAACACCTTCCCCTTCTGCGTCCAAGCTCTCTCTGCTTAACGGCTGCTGCTGCTAAGTCGCTTCAGTCGTGTCCGACTCTGTTCCACCCCATAGACGGCAGCCCACCAGGCTCCCTCGTCCCTGGGATTCTCCAGGCAAGAACACTGGAGTGGGTTGCCATTTCCTTCTCCAGCTCAATGGCAGGACAGGCCACTGAATCTGAGCGAGGAGGTGTTGAGGCAAGGAAGAGACTTTAAATCGGGGAGCCAGGAGACCAAGGAGGAGGGCAGGCTAGCGCCCCCAAATAAGCATCTTATTGGGGTCTGGATGCCAGGTTCTGTTATAGGTCCGAGAGAAAGAAGCAATCAGGAACTACAGTCAAAAGGCAGCATAGAGAGGGTGAGGCAATGGGGAAGTAAACTGGAAGGGTCTTCAGTCTTGCAAAAACATCTCCAAGGGAGGGGGTGTGTTAATCTCATCTATGGAGAGTCCCTTGGACTGCAAGGACATCCAACCCGTCCATCCTAAAGGAAATCAATCCTGAATATTCACTGGAAGGACTGATGCTGAAACTGAAACTCCAAAACTGTCCACCTGATGCGAAGAACTGACTCATTGGAGAAGACCCTGATGCTGGGGAAGATTGAGGGCAGGAGGAGAAGGGGACGACAGAGGAGATGGTTGGATGGCATCACTGACTCGATGGACTTGAGTTTGAGTAAACTCCGGGAGTTGGTGATGGACAGGGAGGCCTGGCGTGCTGCAGTCCACGGGGTTGCAAAGAGTCAGACACAACTGAGCAACTGAACTGAAGTGAACTGAACTGAATCTCACCTATTTACAGGCGAGCAGAAACAAACCATCTCTCCAAGAGCTGAACAAAGGCACTTTAGTTTTCAATCCAGCAGAGGGGCAGGGCCCTCCAGGCAAGACGCTGAGTATGATTATAATAATTAAAGCAACGAAAAGCAAGTCACACAAACAGGTTTCTAACCTGGAGTCAGAGTTGGCTTTCTCCCTGCGGCAATAATATCCCAGGAGGAAAACTGTTAACAGAGACACTTTGAGAATTAAAGTCTGGGTTGCAGGGTGGATCTGACCCTTGCTCTCCCGTCCAGGGGAGTGATCACACACCTACCTGTTGCTATAAATATCCTGGGCGGGTCTTACCACACCTTGAAAACAAAGCAGCTTTCATCTGGAAGGTTCAGAAAAATTATTTAAGCAACCGCAGCATATTCCTTCAAAGGCAAAAGAGAGAAGGAAAAAAAAAAAAAACAACGTAAGCAAGGCATTATACGTAACCGCCTTTGTGATGAGCTTGAGGTTGTGATGGGGGATGGGGAATTACTGAGCTCTGTAATCAAGAAGGAATGACAACCACCTCTACCGAGGATGAGGTGTCAATTCAACGCCATAACAGGTGTAGGCAGTGCTGAAGAGAGGAGAGAGACAAAGGGTGGTCTGGGAGTGCAGCTGGACACTTCTTTTAGGATTGCCTACATGCTAAGTCGCTCAGTTTTGTCCGACACTTTGCAGCCCCATGAACTGCAGCCCTGAGATTGGGTGAGCTTCCCTGGTGGTTCAGATGGTAAAGAATCTGCCCACAATGACCTGGATTCAATCCCTACCTTGGGAAGATCCCCTGGAGGAGGGAATGGCAACCCACTCCAGTATTCTTGCCTGGAGAATCCCATGGATAGAGGAGCCTGGTGGGCTACAGTCCATGGGGTTGAAAAGAGTTGGACATGACTGAAGCAACTTGGCAAGGACTGCAGCCCACCAGGCTCCTCTCTCCATGGGATTCTCCAGGCAAGAATACTGGCGTGGGTTGCCATTGCCTTCTCTAGGGGACCTTCCGAACCCAGGTCTTCCGCATTGCCAGCAGATTCTTTACTGTCTGAGCAACCAGGGAAGTCCATGAAGTATTATAATCATCTGCATTTTCTAACAGATTCTGATCTTCATTGTATAACAAGGTGACTCACCCATCAGAAAAGTAGGAAAATATCCAAAAAGTTGTATCTGGATTAGAAAAATCTTTATAGTAAATTTTCTATTGTGCAGATTTTCTGATCCTGAGGACACAGGTTTTGGAATACACAACATTTCACAGGAGATACAGATGGAAGGACTTGGAAACCTGCTTTTTTATATTTTTAAATAGTGATGGATTAGATTCGAGTTATCTTCAGGTCTTGCTGAGACGCTGTGGTTCTGTAGTTTATCTTAACTTCCAGGAGGGACGTCAAGAACATTTATTAATCCTTATCTGAGAAAGATTGTTGTCACTGGTCATCAGTAGTTATGGGTACAAAGAGGAAACTTGAAAATTCCTGAAGGACGTGAGGAAGATGTGACTAAGTAGAAACAGTCCCCCAGACCTTGGAGGAAGGCATCTGTGGCTAGAATTCTCCCGTCATGCATGATTCAGGCCAGCTCCACAGACTACCACAGTAACATTCCCTCAGAAGTTTTGTGGTTAAATGAAACTGGAGCATCAGTTGCTCAGTCGTGTCCAGCTCTTGCAGACCCCACGGACTGTGGCCCACCAGGCTCCTCTGTCCGTGGGATTCTCCAGGCAAGAAGGCTGGAGTGGGTTGCCATGCTCTTTTCTCCAGGGGATCTTCCCCACCAGGGAGCAAACCGGGGTCTCCCATACTGCAGGCAGATACTTCACCAACTGAGTAATGAAACTCAGGGAAGTCCATGAAATGAAACTATTTCCTGCTGTATCGGTGAGCAAGAAACGTCACAGCCATGAGTGATTCCTGGCCTCCAAATGTGAATGAGGGCTCCCAAAACGGTACACAATGCCTTCGACCACACGAATGCTGTCGCCCGCCCCAAGGTGACTGCTGATGAGCTGGCGTACGGGGAGATGGAAGAAGCAGTCATCTGCCATCTCTGCCACCCCTGAAGGTGAACTAGGGGCTTCCCAAGTGGCGCTAGTGGTAAAGAATCTGCCTGCCAATGCAGGAGACGTGGGCGACTCCGGTTCGATCCCTGGGTTGGGAAGATCCCCTGGAGGAGGAAATGGCAACCCACTCCAGGATTCTTGCCTGGAGAAGCCCATGGACAGAGGAGCCTGGCGGGCTACAATCCTTGGGGCTGCAAAGAGTCGGACACGACTGAGTGACTAACACTTTCCCTTCCCGCCTCCTTGGAGCAGTTTTCTCAAAGCTACTGAGACGCTGTCTCCTGGGGTCTGAGCCCTAAAATGCTCACCAAATAAAATAACTCTACACTTTCGGGTTGTGACTAACTTTTAGTCAACATTTGAACCAGCGAAAGTGAAGTGACATTTATCGCGAAGGACACATGTGAGAGACGACGCTCTAAAATCCTGAAAGTTAAGTTGGTCGTGAGGTGGCAGCTGGCTTTGCTCATGAGAAAGCCACGATTTTGAAAACCGGTTTGGGATTGGAGAGGAAAGAAAGGAACTTGAGAACTGCAATTCGCAAGACTCCAGGACTTCCCTGGTGGCTCAGAGGTTAAAGCGTCTGCCTCCAATGCGGGAGACCTGGGTTCGATCCCTGGGTCAGGAAGATCCCCTGGAGAAGGAAATGGCAACCCGCTCCAGTATTCTTGCCTGGAGAATCCCATGGACGGAGGAGCCTGGTAGGCTACAGTCCACGGGGTCGCAAAGAGTCGGACACGACTGAGCGACTTCCCTTTCCAGAACGCACATGCCGTTTTTACAGGGCAGAGAACAGGGGTCACCCAGGAAATATTATTCAGACAAAATGTCATATGTTAACACATGTATGGGGAATATATGGGTTTTTCTGGTGGCTCAGATAGTGAAGACTCTGCCTGCAATGTGGGAGACCCGGGTTTGATCCCTGGGTTGGCAAGATCCCCTGGAGAAGGGAAGGGCAACCCACTCCAGTACTGTTGCCTGGAAAATTCCATGGACAGGGGAGCCTGGCGGGCTACCATCCATAGTGTCACAAAAAATCGAACATGACTGAAGTGACTGAGCATGCATAACATACATAAAATATACAACTTATGCCTACATATATAATACGTTATATGTACATTGCATATGTATAAGTGAATCACATATGTACAGGAGAAACACAACATTATAAGTCAATATACTTCAATTTAAACAATAAAATATGAAGAATGTTTTCATATTTCATCTTTGAAATATGAAATTTCATATTTCAAATATGAAATATGTTGTTCAAATTGTGGTGCAGGAGAAGACTCTTGAGAGTCCCTTGGACAGCAAGCAGATTAATCCAGTCCATGCTAAAGGAAATCAGTCCTGAATATTCATTGGAAGGACTGATGCTGAAGCTGAAACTCCAATCCTTGAGCCACCTAATGCAAAGAACTGACTCATTGGAAAAGACCCTGATGCTGGGAAAGATTGAAGGTGGGAGGAGAAGGGGACAACAGAGGATGAACTGGTTGGATAGTAGCGCTGACCCAATGGACATCAGTGTGAGTAAACTCCAGGGGTTGGTGATGGACAGGGAGGCCTGGAGTGCTGCAGTCCACGGGGTCATAAAGAGTCGGACTCGACTGAGCAACTGAACAACAGCATCAAAACTACATCTAGACCCACAATTAGGGCGATCTGTGTTGTTCCTACGATTTGGTCTGTATTTACGAAGCAAATGGAGGCAAAAACAAAAAACACCTAAAATAAAGACAGGGTAGAAAACCATCTAGTCCACACTGGATGCGTTTAACGATCTCGTGGCTCTAATTTTTCATTTTTTATGATTTCTCCTGTATAATTAGACCTACCCACTTGAGACACAAAATGATGGGCTATGAAAAATCATGCCACTAATTGCTGTTTATTTATTTTTTTAATTTATAAGCACAGTTCTCATCATAAGGTGCCTTGAGATGGAGGATGGGAGAGAAGACACTCAGAAAAAAATAAACTGGTCTCTTAACATCTTTCTAAGGAAAATTCGGGGCTGGTTTTTAAGGTAATACCCAACTCTGCACTCAGGAAAGAGAGCCAAGAATTGAACCCTTTGCTTCTTCTCTGGCATTTGGACCTGAGGTGAGAGGACCTTGGGAAACTTTTGAAGGCATCCAGTGTTTGTTCAGTTAGAATGGGGCTTTGCTGGTTTCCTGAAAGCTGCCAGATAAGAGATGTGTGTGTTAGTTGCTCAGTCGTGTCCAACTCTTTTTGAGCCCCTGGACTGTAGTCTGCCAGGCTCCTCTGTCCGTGGGATTCTCCAGGCAAGAATACTGGAGTGGGTTGCCATTTCCTTCTCCAGGGGATCTTCCTAACCCAGGGATCGAAGCTGTGTCTCTTGCACTGTGAACAGATTCTTTACCATCTGAACCACCAGGGGAGCCAGATAAGAGATAGGAATGGGATTCTGGAACTCTCTGTCAAAGGAGAAGTCTTGGCTTTTGTTTCTGTTCGTTTGTTTGCTTTTCACCACGCTGCAAACTAAGCACATGGGATCTTAGTTCTCAGACCAGGGATTGAACCCATGTACCTTGCATTGCGATGCTAAGTTGCTAAGTTGTGTCTGACCCTTTTCGAGCCCACGGACTGTAGCCTGCCAGGCTCCTGTGTCCATGGGATTCTCCAGGCAAGAATACTGCAGTGGGTCGCTATGCCCTCCTCCAGGGGATCTTCCCGACTCAGGGATCGAACCCAGGTCTCCTGCATTGCATGTGGATTCTATACCATCTGAGCCACCAGGGAAGCCCAGAAAATGTGCATTGACTTGAATAAAAATAGGTAATGTACTCCAAAAGAAGCACTCAGACATCACATCCCATACTGTGGAGGAACAGAGAGGTTCTTAGATTAGTTCAGTTCAATCGCTCAGTCGTGTCTGACTCTTTACAACCCCATGGACTGCAGCACGCCAGGCCTCCCTGTCCTTCACCATCTCCCGGAGCTTACTCAAACTCATGTCCATTGAGTCGGTGATGCCATCCAACCATCTCATCCTCTGTCGTCCCCTTCTCCTCCCACCTTCAATCTTCCCCAGCATCAGGGTCTTTTCCAATGAGTCAGTTCTTCACATCAGGTGGCCAAAGTATTGGTGCTTCAGCTTCAGCGTCAGTCCTTCCAACGAATCTTCAGGACTGATTCTACATGTCTCCTGAAAGCAAGAATGCCACCAATACCTGATGCCTGGCTTTAACATGAAAGATCTGCGCACAGGATAAAAGCCATCCCAGGTCATATCCGTCACGCATAGATGGGGTCTGTCTGGGGCTGCTGCCCCCAGCAACAAAGTGTTTGCGTAATGGATCATGCAACTTTATGCCAAAACAACAGTTTGGTATGCCTTGTTTTGAATTTTGCTGAATTGGTGGCTGCCCTCTCAGAGAAGACTCTTGGATAGCAAGGAGAACAAACCAGTCCATCCTAAAGGAAAGCAGTCCTGAATATTCATTGGAAGGACTGATGCTGAAGCTGAAACTCCAATCCTTTGCTGCGGTCCATGGGGTCTCAGAGAGTCGGACACGACGGAGTGACCGGACATGAACTCTCAGTTGAACACAGAGATGATGCAAGTGTGACTGATAAGCCTGAGGGTAGATACAGAGAGAAGATGACCTTCGTGGGATGGGGCCCTCGAGTGGTGTGGGAGCTTTGAGGGACACAGAACCGACAACAACTTAGAAATGAATCTGATGGGCTGTGTTGACCTCGGCTGACCTGGAGTTCACTGAATTTCAGACGTGGCGCTTTAGCTTTTTTATATATGTATACATTTATTTAATTATTAGTTGAAGGATAATCGCTTTACAGAATTGTGCAGTGTTCTGTCAAAGATCAACATGCATCAGGCTGAGTATACGTATGTCCCCTCCCCCTTGAACCCCCCTCCCCCTTGAACCTCCCTCCCAAGCCCTTTAGGTTTTAAAAGTGAGGAGTATATGTGTGGGCTTGTCCAGAAATGGAGCGAAGAGCTTCATATTTCCAAAAGAAACTATATTCAATGGCCTGGGATAAGCCATAACCGGAAAGAACACATATATACATTCTGGGCTATATATATGTATATATTGGCCTTCCCTCATGGCTCAGATGGTAAAGAATTCGCCTGCAATGTAGGAGACCTGGGTTCATTTCCTGGGTTGGGAAGATCCCCTGGAGAACGGAAAAGCCACCCACTCCAGTATTCTCGCCTGGAGAATCCCATGCACAGAGGAGATTGGTGGGCTACAGTCCATGGGGTCGCAAGGAGTCGGACACGACTGGGCGACTAAGCGTTTCCCTTTCTTTCTCGGAGGCGTGGGGAGAGAGGAACATGGGCACAGGAGGTGTCAGGTCACCTCTGGAGCACGCAGCCCACTGCAGATCTCAAACCTGTGTGTTTCTCAGGGACCGTGGAGAAAGGTGAGGTCGTTGGTTGGAAGGACCCCACTCTGAGAGCCATCACGTCGGCCAGGACGTCCCAGGGAAGCCACGGCGGGCATCTGATACCCTTTGCTTCTTCACAGCATCTTCGTCCCCTGTCAGACCACTCGGACCACCCACACTCAGCCCTGCCCCTGACATTCCCTGCCTCGGTTTGCAGTCAAAAGCTATCGGCGATGTTTTCCTAAATCTGGATGTGTCAACTGTGCCTGCTCTGAGGTTGGAGGGGTTCAAGAGGGGCTTTTGAAAAAAAATGTTTTGTTGCTCTTAAAAAAAATAAAAGGAAGAGCAACATTTTACCATTTGCAACAGCATGGATGGACCTGAAGGGGATGAGGCTGAGTGAAACAGATCAGAGAAAGGCAAATACTGGAGAGTATCCCCTATATGTGGAATTTAAAAAAAATACGCAAACTAGTGAATATAACAAAAAGAGAAGCTGACTCACAGGGGATGTTCCCCACCCAGGGATGAAACCTGGGTCTCTCACATTGTAGGCAGATTCCTTACCACTGAGCCTCCAGGGAAGCCCAGTGACTCACAGATACAGAGAACAAGCGGATGGAGATCAGTGGGGAAAGGGGAGGCGGGAGAGGCCGCTGTGGGAGGGGAGGAAGATGGACAAACTGTTATCTTTGTCATAAATAAGCTACAAGGATGTATGGTGCAGCCCACGGAGTATAGCCAATATTTTATCATAACTATAAACGGAGTATCAGTTTTAAAAACCGTGGATTACCAGGTTGTGCAGCTGAAACGAAAGCAATATTGTACAGCAACTATTCGTCAATTTTGTTGTTGCTCAGTCACTCAGTCGTGTCCAACTCTTTCTGACCCCATGGACTGCAGCACGCCAGGCCTCCCTGTCCATCACCAACTCCCGGAGTTTACTCAAACTCATGTCCATCGAGGTGGGTGATGCCATCCAACCATCTCATCCTCTGTCGTCCCCTTCTCCTCCTGCCCTCAATCTTTCCCAGCATCAGGGTCTTTTCAAATGAGTCAGCTCTTTGCATCAGGTGGCCAAAGGACTGGAGTTTCAGCTTCAGCATCCGTCCTTCCAATGAACACCCAGGACTGATTTCCTTTAGGATGGACTGGTTGGATCTCCTTGCAGTCCAAGGGACTCTCAAGAGTCTTCTCCAGCACCACAGTTCAAAAGCATCAATTCTTCAGCACTCAGCTTTCTTTACGGTCCAACTCTCACATCTGTACATGACTCCTGGAAAAAAACATAGGTTTAACTGTATGGACCTTTGTTGGCAAGGTGAGGTCTCTGCTGTTTAATACACTGTCTAGGTTTGTCACAGCTTTCCCTCCAAGGAGCGTGTTTTTTGTATATTTTGTTTGGTTTCTGTATGTGCCTGTGTTAAACAGGTTTTGATAGGCAGATTGACAGGTGAATACATAGATGATAGATGGAAGGTGCTTGCGTGTACTAAGCCACTTCAGTCGTGTCCGACTCTCTGTGACCCCCTGGACTGCAGCCCCCGCCAGGCTCCTCTGTCCGTGGGATTCTCCAGGCAAGAACACTGGAGTGGGTTGCCATGCCCTTCTCCAGGGGATCTTCAGACCCAGGGATTGAGCCCGGGTTTCCCACACTGCAGGCAGGTTCTTTACCATCTGAGCCCCCAGGGAAGCCCACGGTGGGGTGGAGTAAGGACAACGCAGCCGGTTAAAATGGACTCTGAAGCCTGAGATGCTCAGTCACTCAACTGTGTCCGACTCTCTGTGACCCCATGGACTGCAGCCCGCCAGGCTCCTCTGTCCGTGGGATTCTCCAGGCAAGAACACTGGAGTGGGTTGCCACGCCCTCCTCCGGAGGATCTTCCCGACCCAGGGGTTGAACCCGCATCTCCTGCATTGGCAGGTGGGTTCTTTACCACTAGCACCACCTGGGAAGGTGGATAGATAGAAATTATGTTCAGATATTTATTGTATAATGAGAAGACAAATTAGATAGATAGATAGATGGAGTTGGGGGGAGGAGGCCAAATTTGTCTTTTTAAATTTGGCTACAGTGTTCTCTTTGTTAAAATTTCTATTGTTTTTTAACTGATATCCTTGCTTTCACCAAGTCTTAGTCATGGCTTGCGGGACCTAGGTCCCTGACCAGGAATCGAGCCCAGGCCCCCAGCATTGGAAGCATGGAGTCTTAGCCACTGGACCACCAGGGAAATCCCCTGCAATTGTCATTTTTTTGGAGGGGAAAAAAAACCTGTAAAATTTATTTGTCTCCGTTTAAATAATCTTAACTAATGATTCTACTGACTTAACTAGTAGCCAGGTATCTGCCCTCTGACAATATAACTCGATTAAGTATTTTATCCTGACAGGGTGTGTTAGGGAGGCGGACAGGCTCCTTATGCTCTCAGAAACTCTCCAGTTTGAAAGAGGCTCCGTTGAGGGAAGCTGAAACATTTCCATAGAAGATAGTGCAGCTAGAAATCCCATCAGAAACCACAGTGCTCCAAACTAACCAACCAATCACTTAATCAAACAATTTTTTTCTCTTCATAGTGGGAGACTCAGGTTCGATCCCTGGGTCGGGGAGATCCCCTGGAGAAGGAAATGGCCACCCACTCCAGTATTATTGCCTGGAGAATCCCCTGCATAGAGGAGCCTCGTTAGGCTACAGTCCATGGGGTCACAAAGAGTCGGACAGGACTGAGCAACTTCACTTTCTTTATAATTGAAATATAGTTGGCTAACAATGTTTCAGGTGCATAGCAAGGTGATTCAGTTACACATATATATTATTTTGGGATTGTTTTGCATTATAGATTACTCTGGGCTTCCCTGGTGGCTCTGAGGGTAAAGAATCCGCCTGTCAAAAGAGAAGACACAAGTTCAATCCCTGGGTTCAGGGAAGATCCCCTGGAGGAGGGCATGGCAACCCACTCCAGTATTCTTGCCTGGAGAACCCCATGGACAGAGGAGCCTGGTGAGCTACGGTGCATGGGGTCGCAAAGATTTGGACACAACTGAGTGATGGACGCTTTCACGTTCCCTTCAAGTGAACAGCTTAAAATGAGGTTGAAGCCAGGTGATGATGACTCTCAAGAAATACTTCGACACTGGTGCTGATTTTTGAGGCATCTTAAAATGTTTCAGGGACTTCCCTGCAAGTTCAGTGGCCAGAACTTCACCTTCCAATGCAAAGGCTGCAGGTCCAATTCCCGGGTAGGGGAGCTAAGATTCCCCCATGTCTCCAGGCCAAAATACCAAAATGTAAAATGTAGGAGCTGACCACCCCTGAGGCGTCCGTGGACACACCCATATTCTTTTGCTTCTTGGTGTTTGGTTTAAATGGAGCCATCGGACTTAGAGGGAGAAAGGATGTTCCTTCTATGGAATTCTGATCTTATCTGTCTGATGAGTCTCTGCCTTTCCTGGGGGTTGAGAGGGTTTATGTCAGCTGACCTTACTGTTCCTAACATTAGGGCTTATCTCACAGTGATTCAGAAGGGAAAATCTAGGGTCAGGAGTCTGACTCAGCAGTTGTTGATTGACCTGGAGGTCCTTTTAACAATGGACAAAAAAAAAAAAAGAAAAATGGAGAAAGTCCAGTTGTATGAACAAAGAGATGGACTGGATACTCTTTCCGATTCTTTGGACTCTATCTGAATCTGTGGACTGTAGCCCACCAGGCTCCTCTGTCCATGGGATTCTCCAGGCAAGAATACTGGAGTGGGTTGCCAAACCCTCCTCCAGGGGATCTTCCCGACCCAGGGACCGAACTGGGATCTCCTGAATTGCAGGCAGATTCTTTACTGTCTGAGCCACAAGGGAAAAATGCCACTAGCTTTCTCTTTTATACACGGAAATGTAAACAGTTTTTAAAAGGAAGGAGAATCAGACATGTTGTGTTGACTGTTTTCATAAAGGATTTTTAAAAACATGAACCAATATATCAGTACATCTGTACTATTTAAGTGGAATTTTATGAAGACACAGGTGAGCTGGATGTTTCCCTAAGCATTATTGTTACTGTTGTTCAGTCACTAAGTCGTGTCCGACTCTTTGCGACCTCATGGACGGCAGCACACCAGGCCTCCCTGTCCATCACCAACTCCCGGAGTTTGCTCAAACTCATGTCCACGGAGTTGGTGATGCCATCCAACCATCTCATCCTCTGTCGTCCCCTTTTCCTCCCGCCTTCAATCTTTCCCAGCATCAGGATCTTTTCCAGTGAGTCAGTTCTTTGCATCAGGTGGCCAAAGCAGAATTAGCAACTAAAATGAAACCTCTTTATTGATTGAAGTTGGAATTGAAATATGCTGTCATTTCAATGCTGAGTTTAGCTTTCATCCTCCCCAATTTTCCTGAGATACCTGAGATTGCTGTGTTTATTCCATCGCATCAAAATAGCCTCTGATTCTCCTAAGAGGTTTGGTCTTCTATTTTTACCTAGAGAAATATAGTCATGAGCTCTACCCCCGAGGCACTTATTTGTATTACAAAAACACATTGGCAAACCCAAATGCATTTCCTAAAATACAGTTTGGATATTGGAGTGGAATAAAATGCTTCAAACAAATGAAGCCAAAAAGAATTTTAAAAGATCTAAAGTGTAAAGGACAGGGAAGCCTGCAGTCCACGGGGTCGCAAAGAGTTGGACACGACTGAGCAACTGAACTGAACTGAACTGGATGGATGGATGGGTTGATGGATGGATGGATGGCTAGATATATATAGATAGATAGACAGATGGATGGAAAGATAGACTCAGGGGATAGATAATTAAACAATCTCTTCTGCTAGTTCAGCATTTCTCAACCTCACTCTGATGGATGGATGGATAGATAGATGGATTGAATAAGTAGATAGATAATGAGACAGTCTCTTATGCTAACTCCAGATTTCTCAACTTTATTCTGAGGGATGGATGGATAGAGAGATGGATGGATAAATGGATAGATAGATGGATACATGGATGGATGGGTGGATGGGTGGGTCGGTGGACGGATAGTTATATGGATGGATGGATGGATAGACAGATGGATACATGGATGGATGGGTGGATGGGTGGGTCGGTGGATGGATAGTTATATGGATGGATGCATGCATGCATGAATGGATAGATGGATGGATAGATAGATAGATGGATGGATGGATGGATGGACTGATAGAATAAATGTTGTGCTTAGTCGCTCAGTCATGTTGGATTCTTTGCAACCCCATTGACTGTAGCCCGCCAGGCTCCTCTGTCCAGAGGATTCTCCAGGCTAGAATACTAGAGTGGGTTGCCATGCGCTTGTCCAGGGGATCTTCCCAACCCAGGGATCAAACCCAGGTCTCCCACATTGCAGGTGGATTCTTTACCATCTGAGCCACCAGAATAAGTAGATAGATGATTCGACAGTCTCTCATGCTATGTCAGGGCTTTTCAGCCTCACTCTGAAGGATGGATGGATAAATGGATGGATGGATAGAGTTGGACATGACTTAGTGACAGAACAACAACATGCTTTTCCAAGAAAGGCAACTCTGAGCTACATGTCAATTCTTTTTAAATAGCTGTTTTTTTCCAGAAACAACCACGCTTGAAAAGGACTTTTAAAGGACATGGAGGAGAACTGACTTAACATCTATGTGTTTCAAGGAACATCGGCTCTGTGTTCTGTAACCCAGCCCCACCAAGCAATTGCATGGTTTTGATACAGACTGAACCGGTTGCTATAATTATGCTAACCATCTAATCCAATGCATAATAAAAGTGCCATTACAAGCCTAATTACTATACAGTTAAGTATAATCTGAACTTTTCCAGCTAATGGGACCACATTCTTTGCAAGGAAAGGAGTGTGTGTGTGTGTGTTTGCATTAGTAATTATAGTGCTGTTACAGTGGTTTGGAAAAGAGAAGGTGGGTTTTGTTTTACTTTGTGTGTGTGCTAAGTTGCTTCAGCTGTGTCCAAGTCTTTGTGACCCTGGGGACTGTAGCCCACCAGGCTCCTCTGTCCATGGGATTCTGCAAGCAAGAATGCTGGAGTGGGTTGCCATGCCCTCATCCAGGGGATCTTCGTGAACCAGGGATCGAACTTGTGTCTCTTATGTCTCTTGCATTGGCACACGGGTTCTCTACCACTAGTGCCACCTGGAAAGTCCTTTATTTTACTTTAGGTACCTTTTATTAAATTATGCTAGTAGTAAAGAGCTTGACTGCCAGTGCAGGAGACGTAAGAGACTTGGGTTCGATCCCTGGGTCGGGAAGATCCCCTGGAGGAGGACACGGCAACCCACTCCAGTACTCTTGCCTGGAGAATCCCATGGACAGAGGAGCCTGGCGGGCTAGAGTCCATGGGGTCACAAAAGACTTGGGCACAACTTAGCGACTTTCACTTTACTTCATATTGTACATCTGAGACTTAGATTGTACACTAACTATTTTGTTGTTGTTGTTCAGTCACTCAGTTGTGTCTGACTCTTTGCGACCCCATGGACTGCAGCACGCCAGGCTTCCCTGTCCATGACCATCTCCCTGAGTTTGCCCAAGTTCATGTCAACTGCATGCTCCATCCAACATTAACTATACCTTGATAAAATATATATATCTATTTTTAAAGACAAGACAAGACCCAAGGGGGCTTGGGCGGGGCGGGACACTGTCTCCATCACCCTCTCTCTTCAAAATCAGCACGAACAAGCCACCATCTCTTCCACCCAGAAGGTGCTCAGAGGCTTATAGTATCTTTCATGAATCATGCCATCTATGTGCAAAGACACAGGCATGAAAGCGAATTCCCTTCCATGCTTTCCCTCTGGGTCTTGTTTGCGCTATTTTGGGTCACCTAGTCATACACTCCGGAGAAGGCAATGGCACCCCACTCCAGTACTCTTGCCTGGAAAATCCCATGGATGGAGGAGCCTGGTAGGCTACAGTCCATGGGGTCGGTAAGAGTCGGACGACTGAGCGACTTCACTTTCACTTTTCCCTTTCATGCACTGCAGAAGGAAACGGCAACCCACTCCAGTGTTCTTGCCTGGAGAATCCCAGGGACGGGGAAGCCTGGTGGGCTGCCGTCTATGGGGTCGCACAGGGTCGGACACGACTGAAGCGACTTAGCAGCAGCAGCAGCAGTCACACGGTCACAGATGCTTTTAGGGCAGGCAAAAGGAACGGAGATCTGTCTGCCTGCTTCTTTTGTTCAAACGACACAAGTCTCTCCTAAGGGGCTCGGGGAATGTTGTCGATTCAAAGTGTGGTGCTGGAGAAGACTCTTGAGAGTCCCTTGGTCTGCGAGGAGATCAAGCCAGTTCATCCTAGAGGACATCAGTCCTGAATATTCATTGGAAGGACTGATGCTGAAGCTGAAACTCCAATACTTTGGCCACCCGATGCATAGAGTCGACTCACTGGGAAAGACTGATGCTGGGAAAGATTGAAGGCAGGAGGAGAAGGGGACGACAGAGGATGAGATGGTTGGATGGCATCGCTGACTCGATGGACATGAGTTTGAGCAATCTTCGGGAGACAGTGAATGACCAGGAAGCCTGGCGTACTGCAGGGGTCACAAAGAGTCGGGACAAGACCGAGCAACTGAACAACAACACATCTCTTATAGTGATGCCTTTCTATTATAGAAACGAAAAAAGTATCTGTTCTTTCCAAACTCACTGCCGAGAAGAGAGAAGAGAGTGACCCTCACGTGGGGCAAATGTTTGTCTTTGAAACTCAACTGCTTCCCATCTGTTTACCGCGACAACCTCGTTTTCCTGAGAAGACGTTTGGGAGTTCCATTTTCGGCTACCTGGTGTTCACGTGAATGGCTTAGAAGCCGTGGGACGCACAGAGGTCCCGTGGAAAGGTCCAGGGTTTGTGTCAGGAAGGGAGAACTGGTATCAGCAAGAAAAAGGGGAAGAGTCTGACCGGTGAGGTTACAAAGAGTACCATAGAACATACACCGCGGGAACAGAAAGGAAAGGAGACAGCGGTGTACGTTACATTAAAAAAATAAAATAAAATAAAACCAAGGGGAGGAAGCAGATGGGACTAAAGGAGAGAGTAACATGAAAGCATATTCACTACCACAGGTGAAGCAGAGAACCAGTGGGAACTTGCCGTTTGACTCAGGGACCTCAAACGGAGCTCTGTGACCACCAAGAGGGGTGGGATGGGGTGGGAGGTGGGAGGCAGGGGCAAGAGACCGAAGACACACATGTGGCTGTGGCTGACTCATCCTGATGCACGTCAGAGGCCAACAGCACACTGTGGAGGAGTTATTCTTCAGTAAGTAAATTTAAAAAAAAATAAAAAGCACAAGATCCACGTGGTCAACATTAAAAGCATTTAAAAATTTTTACTAACATCCATTGAAAGTGAACATTGAATTTTGCTAACATTACTGTTCTTTAAGAGTGAACTTGTAACACATTCGTTTAAAGTTTTATCTATTTATATACTATTTTGGTGGCACCACACGACTTGCAGGATCTTAGTTCCCCAAAAAAGGATCCAACCTGATATCCCTGCATTGGAAGCAAAGAGTCCTAACCAACCCCTGGGCTACTAGGGAAGTCCCTCCAATAAAATTTAAAACAATAATAGTAATAAAGGCAATCTCAGATAATGCAGATCAATAAATGAAACAGGTACATGTATCTTGAAGTCAGCATGATTTGTTAATTCTTATTACTTCCTTGTAAAAGACCGAAGTCTAGAGTAAGGATCACAAAAATAACAAGTGAATTCCTTTCTACCACACGCCCCCACCATTCAAGCTGGTAGTTCCCTTTTTTCAATATTAAAAAAAATACACATTTCCGTTCAATCCTGCCGGGTCCTAAAGGGGACGTTATCTGTGCCTTTGTTCTCTTTTTTCCGAACGCTGGTCATCGCCACATCCTGTTGACTGTGGTCTTATCAGGTCCTTCAGATGGAAACCTTTTCCCCCTAATCTCTGCCATCAGCCTCCCAGCCGGGACCACGAGGGGCTCATACCTGTGTGCTGGCCACAGCCGTCCTCTGGGGTTCTGTTTGGACTGTCACACGCCCTGATGAAACAGACTGAATGATTTTTGTTAGATAGTGCTATGCCGTCCATGGATGGATAGGTGCTCATCCATCCATCCACCCATCATCCATCCATCCATCCATCCATCCATCCATCAACTCATCCATCCACCTATCCATCATCCATCCACCATCCATACACCCACCTATCCATCTAGCAACCCATCCATTGATCTATCCACCTATCCGTCCATCTATCCATCCATCCACCAACCTATTCATCCATCCATTCACCCACTTATCCACTCATCCATCCATCCATCCACCCATCCACCCATCCACCCATCCATCCATCCACCCATCCACCCACCCATCCATCCACCCATCAATCCATCCATCCATCCATCCATCCATCATCCATCCATCATCCACCTATCCATCCGTCATCCATCCATCCATCCATCCACCCACCTATCCACTCATCCATCCATCTATCCACCCATCCATGCATCCATCTATCCATTCATCCACTCACCCACCCATCCATCCACACATCCATCCATCATCTATCCATCCATCATCCATCCATCCACCCATCATCCACCCATCCATCCATTCTTCCATACATCCACCCACCTATCTACTCATCCACCCATCCATGCATCCATCTATCCATTCATCCACCCACCTATCCATCCATCATCCGTTCACCCACCCATCCATCCACCCACCCACCCATCCTTCCATCTATCCATCTTTTATTCTCTGTTTGTCTTTGTGTATCTTGAAGCCAAAATTGAATTTAATGCTCCTTTTTTTTCTGCTGACCAGAGAAGGTGGAGATAGTTTACAATGGAGAAATGAGAAGAGCTGACTCATTAGAAAAGACCTTGATGCTGGGAAAGATTGAAGGTGGGAGGAGAAGGGGACGACAGAGGATGAGATGGTTGGATGGCATCACCGACTCAATGGACATGAGTTTGAGTAAGCCCCGGGAGTTGGTGATGGACAGAGAATCGTGGCGTGCTGTGGTCCATGGGGTCACAAAGAGTCAGACATGACTAAGAGACTGAACAACAACCACCTCTTAAAATAGGTGTAGTTATAAATACATGCGTGCATGCGTACTCAGTTGTGTCAGACTCTTTGCGGCCCCAAGGACTGTAGCCCACCAGGCTCCTCTGTCCATGGGATTCTCCAGGCAAGAATACTGGAGTGGGTTGCCATTTCCTTCTCCAGGGGATCTTCCTGACCCAGCGATCGAACTCAGGATGGATTGCAGCATTTTTTTTTTTCTTTTTTAAATCTTTTGACATGGAGGATCTTAGTTTCCTGAGCAGGTATTGAACCCATGACCCCTGTATTGACAGCCCAGAGTCTAAACCATTGGACTGTCGGGGAAGTCCCAAATAGCAGCATGTTTTACATTGAATGTTTATCTCTTTATCAGACTGTCAATGTTAAGAAAACTGGCCTTCAAGCCCAACCGCCCTGACGTTGCATCCTGGCTATGCCTAAATAACAGACCCATGTGATAAAAGCAGCACAAGATATTTCCTGTAAGGAGCTTATGATAACGTCTGACGTCTAGTGAGTAACCAAAAATAAGCGTTGCTTAATGATAACAATAATAATCAGTTTTGTGGTGCTTTGCATACTGAATGATATTTATTATAATAAATTTTATGTTTGGTACACTGCTTGATGGGCTTCCCTGGTGGCTCAGTGGGAGAGAATCCGCCTGCCAATGCAGGAGATGCGGGTTGGATCCCTGGGTCGGGAAGATTCCTATGGAGGAGGGAATAGCAACCCACTCCAGGATTCTTGCCTGGAGAATCCCACGGATGGAAGAGCCTGGCGGGCTACAGTCCATGGGGTCGCACAGAGTCAGACATGACTGAGTGACTAAGCTCATACACACACTGCATGGGTTCAGACTGTGTATGTATTTTTTAAATTTAATTTTTGTTTCATATTGGAGCAGAGTTTAATGTACAACGTTTCGTCAGTTTCAGGCGTGCAGCAAAGTGAACCAGTTATGCATAGACCTATATTCATTCTTTCTGTATGCATTTTAGGAAGCAGAATCCAAAGGACTTCCCAGGAGGTCCAGTGGTTAAGACTGCTCCTTCCAAAGCAGGTGGGTGGGGGTTCGATCCCTGGTCCGGGAATGAGATCCCACAGGCATTGCAGTCAAAACACCAAAACGTAAAACAGAAGCAATATTGTAACAAATGCAATAAGTGGTGGTGGTTTAGTTGCTAAGTCCTGTCTGACTCTTGCAACTCCCTGGACTGTAGCCCTCCAGGCTCCTCTGTCCATGGGATTTCCCAGGCAAGGATACCGCAGTGGGTTGCCATTCCCTTCTCCAGGGTATCGTTCCAACCCGGGGATTGAACCCAGATCTCTTGAACTGCCAGCAGATTCGTCACCATCTGAGCCACCTGGGAAGCCCCAACAAATTCAATAAAGATTAAAAAAAAAAAAAATTGGAAACAGACCTGACCACAGGCAAGGTTCCCTTTGATGGGTTTTACTTTAATTGCTCTGTACAAAAAGCTTAGAGCTGGAAAGTTCAACTGCTGGTGATGATCAGGGCGTTGTCCTGGGAGGCTTCCGTGGTCACTAATGCAGAAGGCAAAGAGCACAGCAAAGTGCTTCCTTGAGAATCTCCAGAATTTTCCATATTAAGAATTTAAATGGATTTGTGATCAGGCTCTGGTGTGCAGGCAGAGATTCGTACTTTGAAGATAAAATGGAAAAAGTAACTGAGTGTCTGGGAAACAGATGCTCTACGTGAAGCTCACGTATCAGCTGTAAGCTCTCTTAGAAGTGGCTGCATTGCTCTATGTCAAGCATCCACAGGCTATGAACCGTGGGCCAAGTCCGGCCCTCGGTCTGCTTTTATAAATAAAGTTTTATTGGGACACTGCTGCATACTTTCATTTGTATATGGGTATGCAATAACCTGTGGCTCTTTCCTGTTACAATGACAGAGTTGGATATTTTTGAAGGAGACGGTATGGTCCACAAAACCCAAAGTGTTTATTCCCCATTTTTTTTTTTTTCTGTTTGTTTTGTTGTTGCAGAAAATGTCTGCTGGGACTTCCTTGGGGTCTACTAGTTGAGAATTCACCTTCCAAAGCAGGGGGTATGGGTTTGATCCCTGGCCAGGGAACTAAGAACCCACGTTCGTCCCGCCCAAAAAACCAGAACATAGACAACAGAAGCAATATTGTAACAAGCTCAATAAAGACTTCAAAGAAAAAAAAAAAAAGAAGAAAGAAAGAAAACATTTGCCAACATTTCTCTATTTGATCTAACTTCACTGCCTTTCAGACTGAACCCTCTGTGTTCACGGCTTTGGAGGTAAAAATGACCAGTTGGGAAATCTTCACATTCTGTGTGTAAAGCTTGAACAATATTCACCTTCCCTACTCCACTCCCAATATTTCCCACTCCTACTTGGCTGCAATGAGACACTGTTATAATGCAATGGCTAAATGCCAAGAAACATGGAAAGTGCAACTGAAGGGCTGAGTCGTTTAAGTGCTTCGTTCCAGATGGAAATACCTAAAATATCCATTAATTTTTGCCAACATGCAAGGCTTCCTTTCGCAAATCAACCTCTTTAAGTAGCAGCTTTGCTACTAAAGGACGTTAAGAAGTCAACATCCTCGGGATGCTTCAGTTTGCACAGTCTTAAATATCTCATGATACAGGGAGAGTTCTCCTAGGTACCCTTGGCTTGGTTCAAAACTTGCCAGTCCTGGGACTTCCCTGCTGGTCCAGTACTTAAGACTTTGCCTTCCAATTCAGGCGAGTGTGGGTTTGGTCCCTGGTCAGGGAGCTAAGATTCCACATTCCTTGCTGCCAAAAAAACAAAACACAGCGTTGAAGCAATATGGTAACAAATTCAATAAAGACTTTAAAAATGATCCACATAAAAAAAATCTTAAAAAAAAAAAAAAAGAAAATTGCAACTCGCTGCCTGTGACCCATTGGTCTTAAAAACCAAAGAGCAAAACTGTAGAAATTGTTCTTTATTTCCTGCAGTGAGCATTGTCCTATCAATTCTATTCATAATTACAGGTTTCACACAGCATGGAAATAATGCACGGGGCTGTCTGCGTCCATCAGACCTTAAGTCCTTTTCTCATAGAGAGTCTCCTGTAAGTCATTTGAAATCCACTCTTCAGACACCATTTCAAATCACCTAAGGGCGTTTCTGTGGTCGTTTAGATAATCACAAGGAAACTGCTGTCAACAGGCTCACCCGCAAACGGGGCAGAAAATGAACATGTTGACAGCAGGTGGGTTTCGTGTTACGGGGTTTTGGCCACGCAGGGCAGTCGGCGTCTAAACACGGAAGCCAGCCAGCAGGTTTCCTTCCAAACGTGGGGGACAGTAAAGAGGGTGGTCCCGGGTGGGCATACACGGGAGCCTTGAGTTTTGCGATCTGAGCATGACTTGTAACTAGGAAACTCATTTCAAAAGTCTGGGAAAGGCACAGGCAAGAAGGCATGAGACTTCCCCGGTGGTCCGGCGGTTAGGAATCTGCCTTGCAACGCAGCGGAAGCGGGTTCAATCCCTGGTCAGTGAGCTAAGATCCCACATGCTCCCCCGAACAATGAAGCCTGTGTACCACAACTAGAGGAGTACGTGCCACCAGCAAAGATCCCGCCTGTGATGCAATGAAGACGCCGTGAGGTGCAAATAAGACCCGAAAAGCCAAATAAATTAAAAAAAAAAGGGGGGGAGTCACAGTACAAACAAGGGGAGGCGTAGATAATCCAACCTGAGTGTGGGTTTGAAATGAGTTATGAGACGTGTAAAAGGAAAAGGTAAATGTGTATCAGGGAATAACCAACGGTTAAAAAAAAAAAAGAATGCAAAAGTCTGCCTCACGAAGGACTTTGTCTTCCTGGGAGGGAGAAGGCTTCCCAGAACCTTGGGGCTTAGAGGGCTGTGTGGTCAACACCTCCACCCCCCACAATCTGCTCTCCCCTTCCTCTCTGCTGCTGCGAAACCCCTCCGTTCTGACTCACTGGAAACCAGAGGGCAGGAAATCTCTCCATGCTGTCCACCCAGGTCACTCTGTGTTGCTGTTCAGTAGCTCCATCGTGTCCGACTCTGCGACCCCATGGACTGCAGCACGCCAGGCCTCGCTGTCCATCACCAACTCCTGGAGTTTACTCAAACTCATCTCCATCGAGTCGGGGATGCCATCCAACCATCTCATCCTCTGTCGTCCCCCTCTCCTCCCGCCCTCAATCTTTCCCAGCATCAGGGGCTTTTCCAGTGAGTCAGTTCTTCGCATCAGGGGGCCAGAGTATTGGAGCTTCAGCTTCAGCATCAGTCCTCCCAGTGAATAGACAGGGTTGACTTCCTTTAGGACTAAACTGGTTTGATCTGCTTGCAGTCCAAGTGACTGTCACTCTTTAGGGCCTTGGAAAAGGGTGGACGAAGTTGACCTGGGTCTGAGTGCATCAGGAGAGCAGGAGATACCCAACGAAAGAGGTTACGTCCGTTTTCACATGGATATTTGCCTTCTTTTTGTTGATAACACCATTATCATTTGCTGGGCATGGGGAAGTGCCTGAAATCTACTCTTAGCCATTTCCCAGGGTACAATACAATACAGTACCTGGTGGCTCAGCGGTAAAGAATCCGCCTGCCAATGCAAGAGTCACAGGTTCGATCTCTGGGTGGGGAAGATCCCCTGGAGAAGGAAATGGCAGCCCACTCCAGTATTCTTGCCTGGAAAATCCCACGGACAGAGGAGCCTGGTGGGCTACAGTCCATGGGGTCACAAAGAGTCAGATATGACTGAGCGACTACATAATAGCAACATTGTTAACTAGAGTCACTATGCTATCCTTTAGCTCCTTCTATCGATCAGAACATCTTCATGAGATGAAACCACTTCCCCCAATCCCTCAGCCCCTGATGGCTAGAATTCTCCTGTCTGCAATTCCATGTGTTAATGGCTTATGTTAATAATGCAGTGGGGACTTCCCTGCTGGGACAGTGGATAAGAATCTGCCCGCGGGTTCAATCTTAATCAATCAAGTTCGATCCCCGGTCCTCAGAAGATTCCACCTGCCACGGAACAGCTGAGCCTGAGAGCCACAGCTCGTGCTCTAGAGCCTGTGATCTGCAGCAAGAGAAGCTGCTGCGAGAAAAACCTAGAAAAACTAGAAAGCTAGAGAGAGCCCAGGGGCGGCAAGGAAGACCCAGGGCAGCCAAAAATAAACAAACCAATGATGCTGAAACGGATATCAGAATGCAGAAATCCCTTTGAGACACACATTTCACTTTGCTTGGGGATGTGCATGTGTTAGTTGCTCAGCCGTGTCTGATTCTTCGTGACCCCGTGGACTGTAGCCCACCAGGCTCCTCTGTCCTTGGAACTCTCCAAGCAAGAACAGCGGAGTGGGTCGCTATTCCCACCTCCAGGGGATCTTCCTGACCCAGGTATGGAACCCAGGTCTTCTGTGTTAGCAGGCAGATTCTTTACCACCTGAGCCACCAGGGAAGACCTTCCTTGGGGACTGTCCACTTTCATTCATTTAAAATGAGGGACGGTCACCCACTGTCGAGTTAGGAAAACCACACCAGGTGAGGTCTGAGGGTTAGCCAAGATACAGGCAGCATCAGCAAAGCCGGGGAGACAACGGCATAAAGGAGGTCGTATCCATGACCGTACCTGATAACCCTCCACCCTCCAAATCCCCTCATAGGCAAGTTCAAGGCAGACATGTCATTTTCAAGATGATGCTCTGTACCAGAAAGGCTATTTCTCTTGTCCCAGGATTAGAGACAAGCTCATCCATCTTTACCTAAAAGCCTTGGCTCCCTGCTGGCAGTCTGTTTTTTTCGTGGTTTTTTTTTTGCCTCATCTCATTAGACACACAGACGTCTGAGCCATTATCTCCAGAACAGCTTCTGCTGATTGTGGCTTCTGCTGTGTGGGAACAGTAATGTGATTCCGGAAACCAGACCCCAAATATGGTAGGAACCTACTTACGAGAAGGGGACGCCTGACGCCGTGGTTCTCGAATGTCAGGGTGGTTCAGAAAGATGCAAGATGTGTGAAAAGCTTTGTTTTGTTTTTTTCTTAAGTCATTTTAATTACTGATTTTTTGGCCGTGTACTTGTTGACTTAGTTTTGGCTGCAATGTGCCTTGGTTTCTGGGTATAAGCTTTTCTGTAGTTGCAACGAGCGGGGGCTCATTGTCATGGGTTCACTGTTCATAGCTGTGGTTCCTCGCTGCAGTGGCTCCTGTTGCTGCAGAGCACAGACGCCAGGGCACACCACATTCAGTAGTTGTGACTCCCAGGCTCTACAGCACAGGCTCAGGAATCGTGGCATACGGGCTGAGTTACTCCAAGGCATGTGGGATCTTTCCAGCCCAGGGATCGAACCTGTGTCTCCTGCATTGCTAAGCATCTTCTTTACCACTGAGCCACCAGGGAAACCCCCAAAACAGTTTTGGTTTCAGGGGGTCTTGGGAGGTGGTTTGTATTTGGCTTGAAGACTTGCATGTAGATCAAGTTCCTAGGTTGCGTTGATGCTGTTGGTACAAGAACTGGCTTTGAAAACTGCTTAGAAGGGTTTGTGATTCTTCTTTAAGCACTATGTTGGGATTATTCAATGAGCTCATGATTGGGTGGGTTTTGTTGTTGCTGATGCTTAGCTCAGTCGTGTCTGACTCTGCGACCTAATGGACTGCAGCTCACTAGGCCTCCCTGTCCTTCACCAACTCCTGGAGTTTGCTCAAACTCATGTCCATCGAGTTGGTGATGCCATACAACCATCTCATCCTCTGTCGTCCCCTTCTCCTCCTGCCCTCAATCTTTCCCAGCATCAGGGTCTTTTCTAATGAGTCAGCTCTTCCCATCAGATGGCCAAAGTATTTGAGCTTCAGCTTCAGCATCAGTCCTTCCAAAGAATATTCAGGGTTGATTTCCTTTAGGATGGACTGTGGTGGGTTTTGGTTCTCACCAATAATGAAAATACACCCATCTGTGATAGAAAAGTTTCCCAAACAACAGTATTTGATGGTGCTGACATTGTGTTTCCCTTCTGGTATGTTCTCTACAGTGTTGTATACAACAAACTCACATTTAGAATCTGAGCTTTTATTTCTTTAACTTTTATTTTGTATTGGAGTACAGCTGATTAAAAATGTGATAGTTTCAGGTGGACAGCAAAGGGACTCAGCTATACATATACATGTATCCATTCTCCCCCAAACTCCCCTCCCATCCAGGCTGCCACGTGACATTGAGCAGAGTTCCCTGTGCTGTCCAGCAGGTCCTTGCTGGTTCTCCATGCTAAATACAGCAGTGTGTCCATGTCCATCCCAAACTCCCTGACAATCCCTTCCCCTTGGTGACCATAAGGTTATTACAGAGTATTGAGCAGAGTTCCCTGTGCTGTCCAGCAGGTCCTTGCTGGTTCTCCATGTTAAACACAGCAGTGTGTCCGTGTCCATCCCAGACTCCCTGACTATCCCTTCCCCCATCCTTCCCCCTGGAACCATAAGGTTATTACAGAATATTGAGCAGAGTTTCCTGTGTTGTCCAGCAGGTCCTTGCTGGTTCTCCATGTTAAATACAGCAGTGTGTCCATGTCCATCCCAAACTCCCTGACTATACCTTCCCCCATCCTTCCCCCTGGGAACCATAAGGTTATTACAGAGTATTGAGCAGAGTTCCCTGTGCTGTCCAGCAGGTCCTTGCTGGTTCTCCATGTTCAATACAGCAGTGTGTCCATGTTCTTCTGTTGACTTTATTCTGAGAGGCTCAGCTGTGTCGACTATGGTGATGTTTAGGAAACGTTTCTCTTTTTATGCACTGGGCATTCTGACTTGGGAATTAACACTTGTTCTTTATGGGTGTGTATGTGATTCAGTGTTCCGCTGTGAACATTCAGGTGAAATAAAAAGATTTCTCAGGGACTTTCCTTGCTGATCCAGTGGTTAAGACTGTGCTTCCAAAATAGGAGGTGGGGGGAAGGTGGTCCATCCCTTGTCAGGGAGCTAAGACCGAACTTGACTTGCAGCTAAAAAGCCAAAATGTAAAAGAGAAGCAATATTGTAACACATTCAGTAAAGACTTTGCAAATGGTCCACATCAAAAAAAAAAAAATCTTAAAAAAAAATAAAAGATTTCTCAACAACTCATACTGCTGTGTAGACATCAAGGAAGGCAGACTTCCAAATGCTTCCCTGTGAACATGTAGGTGAACTAAAATGGTTTCTGAGGGACTTGCCTGGTGGTCCAGAGGTTAAGACTTCACCTTCCAATGCCAGGGGTGTGGGTTCCATCCTTGGTCGGGGACCTAAGATCCCACACGCCTTGAGAACAAAGAATCAAAACATAAAACAGAACCAATATTGTTACAAATTCAATAAAGACTTTAGAAATGGTCCACATTAAAAAAATCTTAAAAAAAAAAAGAAAAGATTTCTCAGCAACTCATACTGGTGTGTAGATATCAAAGGATGCAAAACAGAGAATGCTCCCTGCGGACACATTTCATTCAGGAGCTGATGGCTGTCCAGGCATTAAGCTTCTGGTTTCCACTGCAGAAAGAGCGTGGGTTCCATCTCTGGTCTGGGAGGTAAGATACCAATGCCTCGTTTGTTGTTGTTTTTCAGCCTCTCAGTCGTGTCCAGCTCTTGGTGATCCCTTGGACTGCAGCACGCCAGGCCTCCCTGTCCTTCACGATGTCCCACAGTTTGCTCAAACTCACGTCCATCGAGTCGGTGATGCCATCCAACCATCTCATTGACCTCTGTCATCCCCTTCTCCTCCTGCCTTCAATCTTTCCCAGCATCAGGGTCTTTTCCAAGGAGTCAGCTCTTCCCATCAGGTGGCCAGAGTATTGGAGCTTCAGCTTCAGCATCAGTCCTTCCAATGAATATTCAGGACTGATCTCCTCTAGGATGGACTGGTTGGATCTCCTTGCGGTCCAAGGGACTCTCAAGAGCCTTCTCCAACACCACAGTTCAAAAGCATCAGTTCTTGGGCATTCATATTTCTTTATAGTCCAACTCTCACATCCATACATGACTACTGGAAAAACCACAGCTTTGACTCTACGGACCTGTGTTGGCAAAGTACTGACTCTGTTTCTTAATACAGTCTAGGTTTGTTATAAAAACAAGAAAAAAAATCTACTTATTAAAAAAAAAAAAGGAGGAATAGCAACATCGTATACAGAAGACAGGAAGGAGTGCTTTCATCTCTTACTCATGATTCTCCAACGTTACAGTTCTTAGTAGGAAAAAGGCAGATCCGCCCAGGGAGCTTTTATGAAACGATGTTTGCCACAAACCTCTTCCTCCTCCATTTGGTTCAGAGTATGTTCACCCACAGCACAATACACACAAAAATCAATAAAGTGAAGGAAATCTTAATTATCATCTGCTTCCTGTGGAGGACCCTCCTTGTCTCCACAATTCTGCCCTGATGACCAGGGTGGCTGGACTCTACTAAATGGACAAAAGAGAATTTCTCTTGACGTGCGCTCTGAAAAACACAGGAGAAATTAAATTTCTCTCTAGAAGAAGCAGCGATGGATCAAACCGGTCGTCAACTCGATGCATCTCTGTAATTGCCAGGAAAGAGCTGTCTCTATGAAAGTGTATCATGAGTAAGTAATCATCTTGGTTTCTTCACTGTTCCCATTATAAACAGAGTGGCATTTGTACCAACTGGAAGGTATGCCGAAGATGCAGATTTTAAACGAAATTTTGAAAATGTGCGTTATACTCATCTTGGATTTCTCACCAACATAATTGGTCCTGATTCTCTGTGTCTTCTTTCCTTGACTGTAAAAAGCCAAGCAAGGTTCCCAGGGACAGGGAGACCTTTATTTGGGGTTTGGGTTTCAGTGAAAACAAGAGAGAAACAATGAAATAGATAAACGTTACCTGTGAGGTTGGGCTTCCGGGTGGCCCTACTGGTAAAGGACTTGCCTGCCGATGCAGGAGATGCAAGAGACGTGGATTCAAACCCTGGGCTGCGAAGATCCCTTGGAGGAGGGCATGGCAACCGACTCCAGTACTTTTCACTTTCTTTTTCAAACTACTATATGTAGCATGGATAAACAACGTTCTACTGTATAGTGTGAGGGCTTCCCTAGTGGCTCAGTGTTTACAAGAATCCGCCTGCAACGCAAGAGACACGGGAAACACGGGGTTCGATTCCCGGGTCTGGAAGATCCCCTGGAGGAGGGCATGGCAACCCACTCCAGCATTCTTGCCTGGAGAATCCCCACGGACAGAAGAGCCTGGCGGGCTACAGTCCATGGGGTCACAAAGAGTCGGACACGACTGAGCGACTCACACACCCCCTGTGTAGCGCAGGGAACTACATCTGACATCCTACAAGAAACCATCATGGGAAGGAATGTGAAAGAGAATGTGTACACAGAAAAGGGAATCCCTCTGTTGTAAATCAACTACACTTCAATCAAATAAATCAAAACTTAAAAACAAAAGATGCAAACAAACAAACACTAGAAGAAACGAGACGCTGGAGACGGAAGACAACAGGGACTCTAGGTTCAGAAGATTTCATGCACGAGTCTCCCCACGGGCTGTGCTCACACGCCATTAGAGGCCCCGCAGCACAGCGAGAGACCACGGGTCTTAGTCTCGAAGCAAGGAAGATGACCACCTAAGATATACTTAGGCTTCAGAGAATAAAATGTTCTTTGGAAGGACTGACACTGAAGCTAAAGCTCCAGTCCTTTGGCCACCTGTTGAGAAGAACTGACCCATTGGAAAAGACCCTGATGCTGGGCAAGATTGAAGGCAGGAGGAGACAGGGAAGACAGAGATGGTTGGATGGCATCACCGACTCAACGGACATCAATTTGAGCAAATTCCAGGAGACAGTGAAAGACACTATCTTGTTTGGGGTTGCCAAGAGTCGATATGACTGGTCGACCGAACACAAAGTTTCCACCACCCTCCTCTGGTATGTCCTGGGTTAGGTCTTCCAGGGCCATAAAGTGAATTCAACTTTATTCTTTCCCCGAAGAGACAAGATGCTCAACCCGTGACCACTGTCACCCAACGACTGCTTCAAATGCCATTGTTCTGAGGCTTGCTAATTTTTTTTTTTAAGCTACCATTTAATCCCCGTGGTTGTATTTTGAACAAGGAAGGGAGTCAGGGTGCTTATGCATTTGGAGATCTTGTTTCCTGCTCCTGGGGCTGGGTGAGTGTTTCAGCTCTTAACAGTTTTCTGAGGTTTTTTGTTTTTCCTCAGTTCTTAGAAATTATCTGGGACAGAGATATCAAGGCTTATCTCTGGACAAAGAATGACTTTGGGACGGCATGGCTCTGCTTTTAACGTCTGGGCAAAATGACAGGAAAAAAAAGGCTGGTTTCTGTTGGATTGCAATTAGTTTAAGAGTTTGCATTTATCATATACACATTCAGTCAGTTCAGTTGCTCAGTCGTGTCCGACTCTCTGTGACCCCATGGACTGCAGCACGCCAGGCTTCCCTGTCCATCACCAACTCCCGGAGCTCGCTCAAAGTCATGTCCATCGAGTCGGTGATGCCATCCAACCATCCCATCCTCTGTCGTCCCCTTCTCCTCCTGCCTTCAGTCTCTCCCAGCATCAGGGTCTTTTCCAGTGAGTCGGCTTTTCCCATCAGGTGGCCAAAGTATTGGAGCTTCAGTTTTAGCATAAGTCCTTCCAGTGAATATTCGGGGTTGATTTCCTTTAGGATAGACTGGTCTGATCTCCTTGCTAGTCCAAGAGAGTCTCAAGAGTCTTCTCCAACACCACAGTCTGAAAGCATCAATTCTTTGGTGCTCAGCCTTCCTTATGGCCCAACTCTCACGTCCATACACGACCACTGAAAAGAAACCTTGACTTTGTATGGACCTTTGTCGGCAAAGTGACGTCTCTGCTTTTTCATACGTTGTCTAGATACGGCAGGAGATGTTCCATTTCTCAAATCCCATTTGAAGCTTAACATGAAACAAGACCTTTTATGCAGGATTGATGTCCCATGACAAAGCCAATTTTAAATATGGGAGCCATTTGAAAGACACTTTAGAACCAGCCAGGAAAGCACTTTCTGGTGTCTGTAATCGACGATGAGCTTGACTTTTTTTTTTTTCCCCTCTCCTCCCCTCTCGCCATGCCCGTAAGTCTATTGTCTACATCTGTTTCTCCATTGCTGCCCTGTAAATAAGTTCTTCAGTCCCATTACAAACGGAATGCAGAAAAATGGTACTGAACTTGACTTTGACGTTACCAATAGGAAGGGTGAGTCAATAGAAGAGGAGGCGCCAGGGACCAGAGCGGCTTTGTCCCCTTCGACATCTCCACGTGCCCTGGAAGGCTTGCTTAATTTGCAAAGAGGGACGTGGGTGTGAATCGTGCCTGGAGTGACCCCTGGGCGAGCTGAGTGCTTCGCTGGAGGAATTGTCCACACGCGTTGGCCTGTTCCCCGTCCTAGGAGACAAACAGATAAGAGAAAGGAGCTTCAGGGTTAGCTCAGATCTAAGGTCTGGCCCTCGAGAGCAGCTCAGGAGTGAGCGGTCCCATTTGTCTGACTTCCGGGGGAGGGGCGCGTGCCTGGTTCTGCCTTTCATTTCTGCCCCATTGCACAAGATGAACGGGGAAGACACACCAGCCTGAGCTCCTGTTTTCCCTGAAGTGTTTTTTCACCTTCTCTTTCTCTCCAGCGCTCGGTAAATTGATGCCACGGTGGCGCCTCCCTTGGAGACCTCTCCAAAGGCCTGGAAAATAAAAGAGACAGGAGGGACTGTGGGAGAGACCTGGTTCCTCTGAGCCCCTTAGGAGTCCGCCCAACAAAGCTGGGGCCCCCTGGATGCAGTCCAAACCCATGGGGATCCTGAAAAGGGGGAGCTGTGACCCCACCCCCCCACCTTTCAGGCTGATCCTTTTGAAGCCTGACTCCAATGCATCTGCCTGCTAAAGGCTCTGCCCCAGATGGGGCCACAGGAGGTTTTGCAGACAGGCGTCCTCCCACCCCCTCATCCCTGCCCCCCAGGGCTGTGAAGGGAACATTGACCCCCCTCTGGCAGGTGAGGGGGCAAGGCCAGCTCCCCTCCCCCACCCCTGGCCCCCACCCCCACCCCCTCAGGCTTGTAAGGTGAGTTTTCTTTGGCTCTGAGCCATGGCTGTAAGGGGTTCTTTTTTCAGGTGGATTTTCTTGTAGTGGAGGAAAGGGGCAATTTGGGGGCAATTTGGGCTTCCCTGGTGGTTCAGCGGTACAGAACCTGCCTGCCAATGCAGGAGACACAAGGTAGATCCCTGGGTCGGGAAGATCCCCTGGAGGAGGAAGTGGCAACCCACTCCAGTATTCTTGCCTGGAGAATCCCATGGACAGAGGAGCCTGGAGGGCTACAGTCCACGGGGTCACAGAGAGTCGGACACGACTGAGCAGCTGAGCACGGAGGCATAAGGCAGGAAGCTGTGGACTTAAAAAGTGTTCACAACATGAAAGCTGAGAGTTATGGTTTTTTCTTTATATATATGTGTGTGTGTATATATATATTATTGAGGGATAGTTGACTCAGTGTTTCAATTGCACAGCAAGGTGATCCAGTTATACATCTGGTGCTGGTGTAGTCGCTAAGTCATGTCTGATTCTTGCAACCTCATGGACTGTAACCCCGCCAGGCTCCCGTGTCCATGGGATTCTCCAGGCAAGAGTACTTGAGTGGGTTGCCATTTCCTCCTCCAGGAACTCTTCCCGACCCAGAGATTGAACCCAGGTCTCCTGTATTGCAAGCAGATTCTTTACCTCTGAGCCACCAGGGAAGTCCCAGTTATACATACACGCATATATTATTTTTCAGATTATTTTCCTTTTGCAGGTTATTACAAGATATTGACTGTAGTTCCTGGTGCTATACAGTAAAACTTTGTCGCTTGGTGTGCGTTAATTTTTTTAAAATTAGATATCTAGCATTCTATTCATACTAAGCCAAACAAGTGGAATCAAAGTGTCATACATTTTTTAGCTAGCTTGGACCACGGTCAGATTTCATGCTGTGTGACATGTAATAAACAGAGAGGTAGGTTGGAGGCAGAACCGAGGTAGAATCACAGGCTGTTTCCCTTCCCCCTCCTTTAGAAAAAGGACATCAAAATGACTGCTTATTCCCCAATGTCATATTCTTTTGGGTGGGGGAATTCCTCGGGTGCTCCTTCAATGCAACTCCTTGGGTGGCTACATATTTTCATCAGGACCTCCTCTCTCCAATATGGCACAGCTAACCTCATGTTCTTCTCCAAAAGGCAGTTTTCTTGTTGAAAGAAAGGGTGAAAGGTGAAAGCGTTCGTCGCTCAGTCGCGTCCTGACTCTCTGCGACCCCATGGACTGCAGCCCGCCAGGCTTCCCTACCTGTGGAAGTCTCCAGGCAAAAACACCGGAGCGGGTTGCCATTTCCTTCTCCAGGGGTTTTTCCTTTTCTGACCCAGGGTCGAACCCGCATCTCTGGTATTGCAAGCAGATTCTTTATCCTGTTTGAGCCACCAGAAAAGGAGAGGGGGCCCCAAGGGTTGAACTTGGATCAGCTCTTCTTAGCGTGTTTCCAGCATCATTCCGATTGCCTTTTTCTGCACAAGGTAGAAGAAGAGAATGAGAATTTCCTTACGCCGAGTGTGTGCATCCTAAAAATCTAATCATTTAACCCTTGAAGTGTTGGTTTGTCAAGCGGTTTTTGATCACTTTTGAAAAGTACCAGGGTGCCATGTTTTCAGTCTCCCCACGTGCACACATATCTCTGATCACCCTGGAAGTATTTGCTGCTCTTCAGTCGCTCAGTCATGTCCGACTCTTTGCGACCCCATGGACTGCAGCACGCCAGCCTTCTCTGTCCTTCACCGTCTCGTGGAGTTTGCTCAAACTCATGTCCATTGAATCGGTGATGCCATCCAACCATCTCATTGACCTCTGTCGCCCCTTTCTCCTCCTGCCTTCAATCTTTCCCAGCATCAGGGTCTTTTCCAATGAGTTGGCTCTTCACCTGGAGCGCCATATTTTAAAGCTTTCTGCATAGAGATTGGTTTCTGATCACCCTTGAGGTATTGGACTGACATATTTCAAATCTTCCCACGTGGTCACAGGCCTCTGATAACCCTTGAAGAATTGGGGTGCCGTGTTTTCAACCTCCCCACATGGACACAGGTCTCTAATCACTTTCGATGTGTTAGGGTACCATCTTTTAAATCTTCCCACGTGGTCACAGGTCTCTGATCACCCTTGAAGAATTGGGGTACCGTGTTTTCAACCTCCCCACATGGACACAGATCTCTAATCACTTTCGATGTGTTAGGGTACCATCTTTTACATCTTCCCATGCGGTCACAGGTCTCTGATCACCCTTGAAGAACTGGGGTGCCGTGTTTTTAAGCTCTCTGTATGGAGACAGGTTCTGATACGGGGACTGTGTTTATTTCACGTGTAAGCTAATCATGAGGTTTGCCTGAGAGCCCTGAGGGATTAAGAAGGAAAATCACACCCATTTCATCCTCCTGGAGGGGAGAGAGCATCCCCGCTCCCAGGAGAGACCCTCTGCTTGGAGACTCAATTATCAGACCGACCGATGATGTAGTATCAGCCATCTGAGCCCTGGGGTTTTTGCCAGTATTGGAGCTGCCAGATGCCAGCTCCTGTTAGCCCAGGAAGGCTTTCCACCCAGTTTCAGATAGAAGCAGTTCCTTCCAGTCACCAAAGAAACTGACTTATATGGTCTTGCTGCAGAACACGGCTTCCTGGTTAACAAGAAGGGATGGTTGAAACAAAAAAATAATTATTTAAGGGGTTTGGGGGAAGAAGACAAATAACATGAAGGAGGTGTGTGTCACCCAGCTTGTGATCTGATCGGGGCATTGCAGAGGGGGACGTGATAAGACAGGACAATTTCCCGAGAATGCCTGAAATCAGAGGTCAAGGATAAATCCAACTCTGCAAGTATTTGTGTTTTAATTGAGTTAAGATATACTTGACTGCAACTTCCACGTCAGCCCTTTTTTTGGTGCACAGTGTGGAGGAGGCATTAAGCATGTTTACATGGTTGTGCAACCATCAGCACCATCATCTCCAGAACTTTTTCATCTTCACAACTAAAAGTGTAAAAGCATGCATGTCTGCATACTCAGTCGTTCAGTCGTGTCCGACTCTTTGCGACCCCATGGACTGTAGCCCACCAGGCTCCTCTGTCCATGGGATTCTCCAGGCAAGAACACTGGAGTGGGTTGCCGTTTCCACCTTCATGGGATCTTCCCGACCCAGGGATCCAACCCACATGTTCTGCACTGGCAGGTGGGTTCATTACCACTGAGCCACCTGGGAAGCCAAGTCTGTCCGTGGCAAACACCAGCTCTCCATTCCCTCTTCCCCCCAGCCTCTGGGAACCAGAATTGTACTTTCTATGTCTATGAATTTGCCTATTCCGGCACCTCCTGAGTTGATTTACTTTAGACCTGTTATATGTACATTTGCAAATACGATGCTAACATCTGCTGGGCATTTATCATGACGATGGTGGTGATGATGGTGGTAGTGAGGATGGTGGTGATGATGGTGGTAGTGATGGAGGTGATAGTGGTGATCATGATGGTGGAGATCATGAAATGACGGTGCTGATGATGGCCATGATGATAACGGTAAAAGTAATGATGGTGATGATGATAGTAATGATGGGGATGGTAATGATGGTAATGCTGATGATCATGTGGTGATGATGACGGTGATGACAAGATGATGGTGTTTATGAGATGATGGTGATAATGATGATGTGATGATGATGGTGGTGATGGTGGTGAAGGTGATTATGGTGGCAATGATGACGAGATGATGGCGAGGAGGATGCTGGTGATGATGATGGTAGTGGTGATGGTGATGGTGCTGTTGCTGATGGTGGTGATGGTACGGATGATGATGAAATGATGGTGATGATAATGATAGTAGTGTTGGTGGTGATGGTGGTGGTGATGAGTAGTTCTGATAATGGTGATGGTGGTGATGATGGCGATGATGATGGTGATGATAATGATGGTAGTGTTAATGATGATGATGTGATGATGATGGTGGTGACGATGGCAATGATGATAATGGTAATAATAATGATGGTGATGATGATAGTGATGATGGTGATGATGATGAGAATGATGGTAATGGTGATGATGGTGGTGATGACTATGGTGGTGATGACGGTATGGATGAGATGATTATGAGCACGGTGATGGTGTTGATGACAGAAGCTGCTTCTCTGCTCTGTGCTCTGGGACCTGTGTGTGTGCACACAGCTGAGTCTCCATTTGCCTGAGGCACCTCCTGGCTGCTGCGTGGGGGAAGAACACTGCTTGGCTTTCTGCCTTTCCTGTGTAGGATTCATCACGTTCTCTTTACATTCATAAAAATCCTTCAGTAATCATCTCAAATGTTAGCTTCATTCTCCTTTCTCTCTGAGAAAACAATAAGGGTTTTACTACCAAAGAAGTCCTAACACTGCAAGAAAACAAAGTCTTTAATCAGCTGCTCTCTCCACAGTCAAAGAGAGAGCGATATTGTGACAACAATATCCCTTGGGTCCCCCACACAGGACCACTTCGCTTGGTCAACATAGTTTAACTACAGAAGCATAATGAACACAAAAGCACCAGATTTTCCCAAGGAGGGCTTCCTGGGTGGCTCAGACAGTGAAGAATCTGGCTGCAAGGCAGGAGACCCAGGTTCAATCCCTGGATCAGGATTACCTCAAGGAGAAGGGAACCCACCCCAGTATTCTTGCCTGGAGAATCCCATGGACAGAGGAGCCTGGCGGGCTACAGTCCATGGGGTCACAAAGAGCTGGACATGACTGAGAAACTAACACTTTCACTTCCTTCTTTTCTCCAAGGAGTAAGATCCAAATGTTTCGTCTGTACGCATCCAACCTGTATGCAAGGAGATCCAACCAGTCCATCCTAAAAGAAATCAGTCCTGAATATTCACTGGAAGGTCTGATGCTGAAGCTGAAACTCTAATCCTTTGGCCACCCGATGGGAAGAACTGACTCATGGGAAAAGACCCTGATGCTGGGAAAGACTGAAGGTGTGAAGAGAAGGGGACGACAGAGGATGAGATGGTTGAATGGCATCCTGACTCGATGGACATGAGTTTGAGTAAACTCCAGGAGTTGGCGGTGGACAGGGAGACCTGGCAGTCCATGGGGTGGTGCAGTCCATGGGGTCGCAAAGAGTCGGACACAACTGAGCGACTGAACTGAACTGAACTGACTGGAAGTTCCATCCCCTTGAGGACATGGAAGGGAATGCAACTTTGCAGAGTTCATTTGGCACTATGCTTAGTCACTCAGTCATGTCAGCCTCTCTGTGACCCCATGGACTGTAGCCCACCAGGCTTCTCAGTCCATGAGATTCTCCAGGCAAGAACACTAGAGTGGGTTGCTGTGCCCTCCTGCAGGGGATCTTCCCGACCCAGGAATCGAGCCCGGGTCTTCTGCTTTGCAGGCAGATTGTTTACCAACTGAGCTAGAAGGGAAGCCCATATTGTCTCTAAATGGCCCCATTTCCACAACTGCCCTCACGATGAAAGTTCAAAGGAATTTCTAAGGTTTTGATGTTTACGCCTTGATTCTGAAGGCTCGGTCACTGTGTACTTTTTTTTTCTATCCCTGATTTGGTATTCTCTATGCAGAGGCTGCTCGCACAAAGACTCGCCTGATTCTCAGGAAGCTCTGGTTAGTCTCAGTAGCGGTGTTGCTGCCAGTCAGAATTAAACGTTAGTTAATGGAAACACAGAGGGAAATGCTAGCAACGCAATTGAATTTGTGGACTCCTCACAGCGTCCGGGGCTGTTTAGGAACAGTGACATCACCAGCCCACGAAGCCGTCAGTCTCTTGAAGGGCCAAGGGAGAGGACTCTATGACAAAGCAGATGTTCAGGGTCCGACACTGCTCATAAGGGAAGGGCCGACTGAAGGGGGTCATATCCTTGTGGGCTGAGAAGGGTGCTCATGGAGACCTGTGCTTATCTATAGGGCTCTCTCTTGCCACCATCAACGGAAAGAGTCCACTGTTGTTCAGTTGTGTCCGATTCTTTGCGACCCCATGGACCGCAGCACGCCAGGCCTCCCTGACCATCGCCAACTCCCGGAGCTGGCTCAGACTCCTGTCCATCGGGTCGATGATGCCATCCACCCATCTCATCCTCTGTCTTCCCCTTCTCCTCCCACCTTCAATCGTTCCCAGCATCAGGGTCTTTTCCAAGGAGTCAGCTCTTTCCATCAGGTGGCCATCCAGCCATCTCCTCCTGTGAATTCCTGAGTTACTCAGTTTCCATTCTTTTCTGCGGGGACTATCATACCTGGAACACTGCTCTGCAGAGTGGTAATACTTTTGTGACGGTCACTGCCTGCTTTGTGGGCGCTCTTGCCCTGTTAGAGAAGTTTTATCCAGAATTGTTTTGGTCCACAGTCCAAGGATTCCTTTTGAAACTCTCTACCTCAGATTGGAATGAGATGAGATAGTCAGCATCCCCGACTCAACGGACATGAGTCTGAGCAAGCTCCAGGAGTTGGTGATGGACAGGGAGGCCTGGTGTGCTGCAGTCCATGGGGTTGCAAAGAGTCAGGCACGACAGAGCGACTGAATTGACTGACCTCAGATGGGGACTTGAACCTATGTGGCTGGGACTCAAACCTGGCCTAAACCCATGGTCTTCCAACTGAGATCACAGACGTGTTTTCAGGGCAAAATGAAGCTCGGGTTCATGATGTCTCATCGTGGAAAGAATTCAGTGAGACACAAAGTGATAGGTAAAAGTGGATTTATTCAGAGAGCAACATACTCTACAGACAGAGTGGAGGCCATCGCAGAGGGCCAGCCCAGAGGCTGCAAAACGTGGTGTGGTTAGTTTTCATGGGCTGGGTAATTCCATAGGCTAATGAGTGGGAGGATTATTCCAACTATTTGGGGGAAGGGGTGGAGATTTCCAGGAAGGCAGCCACCCGCCCACTCTTTGCTCTTTTGACAGTGCCTCGGAAGTGCTTTGGAATCTGCCTGCAACACAGGAGAGCCAGGTTTGATTCCTGGGTCGGGAAGATCTGCTGGAGAAGGAAATGGCTACCCACTCCAGTATTCTTGGGCTTCCCTTGTGGCTCAGCTGGTAAAGAATCTGACTGCAATGTGGAAAACCTGGGCTAGATCCCTGGGTTGGGAAGATCCCCTGGAGCAGGAAATGGCTACCCACTCCAGTGTTCTGGCCTGGAGAATTCCATGGACTGTATAGTCCATGGGGTCGCAAAGAGTCAGACACGACTGAGAGACTTTGACCCCACTTGGAAGTGTCATGGAGCCCCTGGATGTGGCATTGAGCTTGCTGACTGAGGATCAAGGTCTAGTCACGTTGACTTGGCTGCCATCTTGGACCCTTTTGATTCTTATCAGTTTATGCTTTGTGCTCAGGCTGTGTGGTTCTTTTAAAAGTTGTGCCCTGCCCTCTTCCTTCCGGTTTCACTTTGCATAATCTCAGGAGTCTGAGGGAACGGTTTTTCATCACCCACCAGTTTCTAGGTCATGGGGAACCCAGCCTGGCTTCCCAGGGAGGACGCCAGAGCGCGAAAAGAAGCACATCGGGGCTGTTTATAGTCAAAACGCAAACCATATCGCTGCCACCAGCATTCAGAAACGACCTTCACGTCTCAATAAGGAGGTCCCTTGAGGCCACACTAGCACAAGAAGGTTCTTCAGGCAGACGGGCCAGGGGACATCCAAGAATACATGGACCCAGGGGCATAGAAAGCCCTTGAACTCCCTTTCTGTCCAAAGAGAATGGCTTGCATTACTTCAGCTGAACTGAAGTAAGTACTGTCCTGGCTTGAAGATGTGTAACTGACAAAAGTGAAAGGGTTAGTCCCTCAGCTGTATTCAACTCTTTGCGACCCCACGGACTGCAGCCCACCAGGCTCCTCCGTCCTCCAGGCAAGAGTACTGGAGTGGGGTGCCTCTTCCTTTTCCAGGGGATCTTCCCCACCCAGGGAGCGAAGCCAGGTCTCCTGCATTGGCAGGTAGATTCTTTACCATCTGAGGCACCAGGAATTGTGATATACATCAGATAGGTCTTCCCAGGTGGTTCTTCTGGTGAAGAACAATCCGCCCGCCAATGCCGGAAACTGGTATTCTTACCTGGCAAATTCCATGGACAGAGGGGCCTGGCAGGCTACAGTCCATGGGGTCGCACGAGTCGGCACGACTGAATGACTTAGCATGTACAACGCATCAATATTAAATTCCAGTAACTCCCTCCTGAATATTCATTGGAAGGACTGATGCTGAAGCTGAAGCTCCAATGCTTTGGCCACGTGATGCAAAGAACTGACTCATTGGAAAAGACCCCGATGCTGGGAAAGATTGAAGGTGGGAAGAGAAGGGGATGACAGAGGATGAGATGGTTGGATGGCATCACCGACTCGATGGACATGAGTTTGAGCGAGCTCCGGGAGTTGGTGATGGCCAGGGAGGCCTGGTGTGCTGCAGTCCATGGGGTCGCACAGAGTCTGACACGACTGAGCGACTGAGCTGAACTGAAACAACGGATGTTGCCGCTAACAGCCACTGATGCAAACGCGCACCCTTAGGGCACTCTGGATGACAAAGAACAGGAAACTGGCCCCAGACAGCTGAAGCGCATATCAAAGGAATGAGTTCAGTGAGCAACGACTTCCCACTTTTCCAAACTTGTTGTTCAGTGGTTCAGCCCTGTCTGTCTCTTTGCAGCCCCACGGACTGTAGCACATTAGGCTTCTTTGTCTCTCACCATCTCCCGGAATTTGCTAAAATTCACGTGATACTATCCAGCCTTCTCATCCCCTGCAGCCCCCTTCTCCTCCCACCTTCAATCTTTCAAGCATCAGGGTCTTTTCCAATGAGTCAGTTCTTCGCATCAGGTGGCCCAAGTATCGGAGTTTCAGCTTCATCATCAGTCCTTCCAATGAATACCCAGGATTTCCTCTTAGGAGCAGTCCCTCAGAGCTATCTGAGAGGCTGCCTCCTGGGCTTGAATTTGAGTCCTCAGAATGCTCGCAGAATAAAACATAATTCTCCACTTTTAGGCTGTGCACTTTTCTCAGTGGACACCATTAAACCAGATATTATTTTAATTAGAAAAAAAATGCTAGTGTCCATATTTCGAGCGCGGGTTCCACGATCATTTCTGAAAAAAAAAAAAACCCTTAAAAAATTTTTTTCTTGCTTTCCTTCTCTTAATAGTTAAGTGGCGTCATAGCAAAACACACCCGCTAGGTGGCGTCCAAACACCAGCATTTTTTTCCCCCCCTCTATTCAGTCAGAAACATTATTTTGGACACATCTTTTAAAAGCCCTTAGGAGACAGCAGGTAGGTGGAAATGTGCGTTGCTAAGAATTTGGAATGGGAAGCTCCGCCTGGCTCACGGACCCCACCTACGGCCTGTTTATCATCACATTAGAGGTCCCGTGGGTGCGCTTAGAATATGAGAATAAACAGCCTTAACGCCTCCAAGGGAGGTCAAGCCAAGGGTGAGTAAAGGCTTTATGACCGCCTGCCGGGGGCGATTCTGTGCAGGAAAGAGAGGAGGACGGTGGGAAGCTGGAAGGCACAGGTGTAACGGGACTTCCCAGGTAACCAGCAGCGGTAGAGGACCCGTCTGCCAATGCAGGAGACATAAGAGACCCGGGTTCGACCCCTGGGTGGGGAAGATGCCCTGGAGGAGGGCATGGCAGCCCACTCCAGTGTTCTCGCCTGGAGAATCCCATGGACAGAGGAGCCTGGCGGGCTACATTCCTTGTGGTTGCAGAGTCGGACAAGACAAGAATCAGTTAGCACACATACACAGCTGTAATCAGAATGTATCCCTTCCTATGTTTTTGCGGGGGACTTCCACGGTGGTCCAGTGGCTCAGACTTTGCCTTCCAATTCAGGGGGTGTGAGTTCAACCCCTGGTTGGGGAGCTAAGATCTCAGGTGCCGTGCATCAAAAACAAAACAAAACAAAACTTCAAACAGGAGCAACATTGTCATAAACTTAATAAAGACTCTAAAAAAGCCAACAAATAAATAAAAAACATTTTTGTGTGTGTGTGTGTGATGCTTGTGCTGACCTTCGTTTGTATAACCAATTTATCTGTTTGGCTATTATGCATGAAAGTGAAAGTGTTAGTTGCTCAGTCGTGTCCTGAATCTTTGTGACCCTGTGGACTGTAGCCCGCCAGGCTCCTCTGTCCATGGGATTCTCCAGGCAAGAATACTGGGGTGGGTTGTCATGTCCTCCTCCAGGGGATCTTCCCGACCCAGAGACTGAGTATGAAACTGCAATAACATTAGTACAGAAGTCTTTTTTTATTTTTGTACTAAAAAAGTCCTCTTTTCCCCCCCTTGGTTCCATACTTAGGAGTGAAATTTCTGATTCCTATGCCAGCCTGCTATTTTTCATAAGTATTATCATTTCATACCCCACCCAGGAAGGCATGAAAATTCCACTGGGTCCACATGCATTGCTTGTTATTGTCAGGCTTTTAAATTTTGTCTATTCTAGTGTTTGGGTGGAGGTATCTCACTGTCATTTTGTCTTAGTTATTTTTTATTTTATTTTAAATTGAAGTAATCCTATGTCCAATATCACATAAGGTACCAGTGTATGATACCCTGATTCACAATTTTTAAAGGTTATCTTTCATCTATAGTTATCTGAAAATATTGGCTATATTTCCTGTGCTGTACAATATATCCTTGTAGCGGTTTTATGGGCTTCCCAGGTGGCTTGGTGGTAAAGAATCCGCCTGCCAGTGCAGTAGACGAAAGAGAGTCGGTTTCCATCCCTGGGTCGAGCACATGCCTTGGAGGAGAAATGACAACCCACTCCCGTATTCAAAGCTGATCATTGTAGGTCTCACTTTCATTTTAATTTGCTTCACTGCAACGACTAACGACTGAGTATCTTTGTTTCTATGTCTACTGGCCCCAGGTATACAATACACAACCAATACTCTGGTCACCTGATGAGAAGAGCTGACTCATTGGAAAAGACCCTGATGCTGGGAAAGATTGAAGGCGGGAGGAGAAGGGGACGACAGAGGGTGAGATGGTTGGATGGCATCACCGACTCGATGGCCATGAGTTTGAGCAAACTCTGGGAGCTGGTGATGGACAGGGAGGCCTGGCGTGCTGCAGTCCACGGGGTCACAGAGAGTCGGACACGAACGAAGCGACTTAGCATGCGTGCAGGAGCTCACCGTATAGACATCTCAAGAAGCGAATTAATCCGGAGCTCTTAGAGAACGCAAGGCCTTCACTAAACCCAGCCACGTGTGAGCCCTTAAAGATCCCACGGCAGCAAAACAGGATTTTAAAAAAATGTTCAGGTCCCAGGCAATCATTGCGTGCCCGTATGACTTGTATCTTGAGACTCAGCGAGATGCGAAGGAGGAAATGACAGCTTCTCGAAAAGGAACGCTTGCCGCTGAGGGGGAAGCTTTCATGGGAAGGCGTTTGGTTCGGGATGGAAGCCAGGTCAGCACTCAGAACAGATGTTCAGGGACCGTCCGCGCTCACAGAAGGTGACCTGAGACCCAAGGTTAGGGCTCCCAACTGTGCTTCCCCGCCCCCTCCGTCTGCTGTCTGCACTGCACGCGTCTCCTTCCTTCCTTCCTCCCTGTCTCTCTCTCTCTCCCTCCACCCCTTCCTCTCTCTCTCTGTCTCCCTCTTTCTTCCTCCTTTCTTCTTTCTGAGCCGTTCCCCTCCCTCCCCACCCCCCACCCCATCACCTCTTTCTGGGAACCTCCAATCTGTTCTCTGCGTCTGTGTATTTGGTGGTTGCTTCTAGGTTCCAGACACAAGTGGTGTCATATCACCTCGGTTCGGTTCAGTTCAGTCGCTCAGTCGTGTCCGACTCTTTGCAATCCCGTGAACCGCAGCACGCCAGGCCTCCCTGTCCATCACCAACTCCCAGAGCTCGCTCACACTCATGTCCATCGAGTCGGTGATGCCATCCAACCACCTCATCCTCTGCCGTCCCCTTCTCCTCCCACCTTCAATCTTTCCCACCGTCAGGGTCTTTTCCAGTGAGTCAAGTTCTTCCCATCAGGTGGCCAAAGTGTTGGAGCTTCAGCTTCAGCATCAGTCCTTCCAATGAATATTCAGGACTGATCTCCTTTAGGATGGACTGGGTGGATCTCCTTGCCGTCCAAGGGACTCTCAAGAGTCTTCTCCAACACCACAGTTCAAAAGCATTGAACATCCATTCTTCGGCGCTCAGCTTTCTTTATGGTCCAACTCTGACATCCGTACACGACCACTGGGAAAACCATAGCTTTGCTTTGTCTTTCTCTGTCTGACTCACCGTTCTTAGCCTAAGCCCCTCGAGTCCACCCGTGTTGTTGCAAATGGCAGGATGTCCTTCTGTTTATGGCCCAATGATATTCCATTACACACATTACACACACACACACACACACACACACTCCTCTCAGGCAAGGTCAGGACCCTCTGCATAAGGCCGCGCCTGATTAGACCAGGCCCACCCTAGTTCATGTCTCCGTTTCATTAGCTCCCAGTGACCAGATCAGGGACCTTAATTAAAAATTTTTTAAATTTCTTTTCCCCTTGGTGTATGCTGGCTGAATGTGCTCAGCTGCATCTGACTTGTCGCAACTGCATGGACTGTAGCCCACCAAGCTCCTTGGTCCATGGGATTTCACAGGCAAGAATACCGGACAGCATTGCCACTTCTTTCTGCAGGGGATCTTCCCGACCCAGGGATCGAACCCGGGTCTCCTGCATTGGCAGACGGGTTCTCTGCAACTGAGCCACCAGGGAAGCCCCCCTCCCCCCAACCCTGGCATATAATGTAACCCAATTAAGAGACTGACTAGCTCATTATATACGCAAAAGGCATTCGTACTATACATCAAGAATTATAAAGATCATCTTAAAAAGCCTGTTTCTAGGGACTTCCCTGGTGGTCCACTGGCTAAGGTGGTCCAGCTCCCAGTGTAGGGGGCCTGGGTTCAAGTCCTGATCGGGGAACTAGTCTCCACATGACTCAACCAAAGAGCCCGCGTGCTGCGAGGAAGATTGAAAATGCCCGATGCTGCAACTGAGACCCAGTGCAGCCAAATAAGTAACTAAATAAATATTAAAGTGGTAATAGGTAATAGGAAAAATAGATGTTAGAAAACAAACATCTTTAGATAAATAAATAAATATTAGAAATATTTAGATAATATTTAGATAAATAAATATTAGAAAAAAAGGCTCTCAGGAGGCAGAATAAATAATAGAACAGGGAGAGTCATCTAAACCACGTTCTCAAATAATTCAGAAATGTTGAAATTGTATCATCTTAGGATATGATACTATTTTAACAGATGCTAATAAAATTATAATATATGCAGCATATCAAGGAGAAAGAAAGGTGCCGTTTGAGACGGGATATTCTTGGAGCATCAGAAACTTCAGGGCTGAGACAGTCTCCAGGTTGCTCATTGGTTAAGAATCCGCCTGCAATGCGGGAGATCCAGGTTCAATCCCTGTGTCAGGAAGATCCCCTGGAGGAGGAGATGGCAACCCATTCCAGTATTCTTGCCTGGAGAATCCCACGGACAGAGGAGCCTGGTGGGCTACAGTCCGTGGGGTCACAGAGAGTCGGACGCAACTTAGCAACTGGACAACTACAACATAAGAAAATGCAGGTTGAACAACTTAGCAGCCACACAACAACAACATAAGAAAATGCAGGTTGAATATCTCTCGGGCTGGGGGCATTAAAACCTGTGATACGGAGGAAAATCCTACAGCGGGCGTGAGATTGAAATTCACCCACCCTCTCTGCAGCCCGGCCCATCTGATCAGATACGTTTGTGCCTTTCCAAGGTCCCAAGAAGCAAGCGAAGCTGTCCTTGGACAGGTTCATTACCATTTCTTCTCTTTCCATTCACGTGGATAAACATCACAGCAGTAGGGGGAGCTGTGTTTCCATGGAAGCCCGACGGCCAATCCAGGGAGCTCCAATACCTCTCCTTTCTCACTTGAACAAAGAAATGCAAAGGAAAAGCAAGCGGGACCTGAAGCCAGGAAGAGCTACGACTGTTCTCGGGGGACATAATGAGCAGGTTCTGCGATGCTGGCCGTGGGGAGGCTTCCGAGGCTGTACCGCCCGGAAGGCACACCCTGCTTGTAAATGTCGAAGCCGGAAGCGCTCCAGGAGTCTCAGAGGCTTGCAGTGTGTAGCTTACGGCTCATTCATTAGCTGCCACGGGAAATTCAGACTCGCTTCTTGCTGGGGCCACAACGTGTGCGGAGGGCTTCCCTGGGGATCTAGTAAAGAACCCGCCCGACGGTACAGGAGTTGCAGGTTCAATCCCCGGTCCGGGCAGATCGCACACGTGTTGGAGCAACGAAGCTCGTCCGCCACAACGACTGAGCCTGTCCTCTCGAGTCTGGGGGCCGCAACGACTGAGCCCGTGGGCTGCAACTCCTGAAACCCGAGCACCCTAGAGCCGGTGCTCTGCACCAAGAGAAGCCACCGCAATCAGAAGTCCGTGCAGCAGACTAGAGAGGAGCCCCCGATCGCCAAAAATCAATTAAAAAAATAATTGTTTTAAAAAAATGTCCTGCCCGGGTACAGGGTCCCAGGCTAGCACCGGTAAGGGTGTGCTGGTTTTGTTTGGCGGCTAAACAACAGGCGAGCATCTAAGAGACTTTTTTTTTTTCTGCTTCATGGCTCCTTTGCCGTTCCAGCTGTGTAGATTCAGAAACTCAAAAGACTTTTTGTCTCCCCACGAGGCATTTATCTTCCTTGTAAGACGTTTCGTGACCTCGGATGGGGAGAGGGCTGTCGAAGACACGGGTGGACGCTGTCGGCTTTCCAACAAAGTGGCTTGCGTTTTGGTGGAGACCTGGAGGCCACGGTGGTGTTGACGTGTGTCCTTCGGTATTAAAGAAACCCAGGGAAACATTCAAAGCTCCTTTGTCTACGGCAGAAAGCCAGACCCACGGCTTGAGCAAAGATGATTCAGGTGAAAAATAGGAATTTGAGGCACCCCAGGTGAACATAAAGAGGGGACCCGTGTCTTTATTTTTTTTTTCAACTAGGAAAAGGCCTTTATCCATTGAAGATATTGGATCTAATTTAAAATGTTACCAAGGACAGTTGGGTTTTTGTTGTTGTTGTTCAGTCACTAAGTGATGTTTGACTGTTTCTGACCCCACGGACTGCAGCACGCCAGGCTTCCCTGTCCTTCACCATCTCCCAGAGCTTGTTCAGACTCACGTCCATCGAGTCGGTGATGCCACCCAATCATCTCATCCTCTGTCGTCCCCTTCGCCTCCCACCTTCAATCTTTCCCAGCATCAGGGTCTTTTCCAATGAGTCAGCTCTTCACATCAGGTGGCCAAAGTATCAGAGCTTCAGCACCAGTCCTTCCAATGAATACTCAAGACTGACATTTACCAGTGAGTTTTACAAAACCATTAGGAAAAAAAAAATAACATCAATCGTACACACTTTTCCAGAAAACGGAAAATGAGAGGACATTTTTCCAATTCATTATATGAAGGCAGTGTACATGTTTAATAAAAATCTGAGAAGGATCTTATAAGAATAAAATTACAGGCTAATTGTTATCATGAACATTGAAGCAAAATGCTAAAGGTTGCATTATCAGATTAAACTATTATGAGTTGGTTGGGGGAGAATGGATACATGTTTATGTATGGCTGAGTCCCTTTGATGTTTACCTGAAACTATCATGACATTGTTCATTGGCTATACCCTACTACAAAACAAAAAGTTTAAAAATTTATGAGCTGGAGAAAAGGAAATTTTGTTCATAACTGACATGTTTGTATATACAGAAAATTTGAAATAATTTTTATACCCTTTAAATTTATAAGTGATTGTGGCACAGTTACTGACTGCAAAGACTGGATAAAAATCTGTTTCTTTTTAAAATTTTTACTTATTATTTATCTACTCTTTTTATTGAACTATAGTTAACATTATATTCATTTCAAGTGTGCAACCTCAGTGGTTCAACATTTATGTACATAAAAATCTTAATATAGATTTGCATATCAACAAATAGAAAATGCAACGAAAATACCATTTACAATAGCATCAACAAAGTTGGTTTAGAATTTTAGCAAAAATTGCAAAAGGATTCTACACTAGAGACTATTAAACACTAAGAAAAACAAAGATTGATTTCAATAAATACAGGAATATAACATGTTCATAATTGAAAATTTCATATTTTAAAGATGCCATTTTTGCTCAACTTTGTCTTGAACTGATAATCGTGTGGTTCTATTCATAGTCATAAAAGAAAAAGGAACAATAAATGAAGATTTATCATAGGAATCCAAGCAAGGTCAGGCGTAGCATATTTCCATAAGAAACATCCTGTAAAGTCTTTCTGACACAATGTGTATGAAAAAAAGTAGTTCCTTATGCACAAGATACCATGAAAAGTGAAAGTGTTAGTCACTCAGTTGTGTCCGACTCTGTGATCCCAAGGACTGTAGCCTGCCAGGCTCCTCTGTCCGTGGGATTCTCCAGGCAAGAATACTGGAGTGGGTTGCCGTGCTCTCCTCCAGGGGATCATTCCAACCCAGAGATCGAAGCCAGGTCTCCTGCATTGGAAGCAAATTCTTTACATCTGAGCCACCAGGGAAGCCCCTATTCCCTCTTTATGGGTTGAAGAATTGTCAATGTAGACACTTATCATTTAACCAAAAAGGTCTGGCAGAGTGTTTAGCAAGTGTTCATCACCTGAAGTGGGTGATCCCGCTGAGCAGAACCTTGGTCAGACTAAGTAGACCTCATCTCTTCTTGTTCACATCCTTTCTTGGTCCTTGTTTGGAACCGTGATACAAAATCTCAGCCAGGCAGCGCCAAGGTAGAACGTCTTTGTGAGAGAAGGGTGTACAGGATGTGTGTTTGAGTCCCAGGCAGGGCAGGGTATCTGCCTTAAAATTTTGATTGCAGAGTTCAGGAAGCATTTTAATCCCCATGTGACAAGTCACAGAGCTTCTCATCTACACAAGGCGGGGGTTGAAAAAGATGTTATCACAGAGAGCGTCTCCAAAGCCTCACTTTGTGTTATTTCACATAGCTCGGCTGGTAAAGAATCTGCCTGCAATGCAGGAGACCTGGGTTCGATCCCTGGGTTGGGAAGATCCCCTGGAGAAGGGAAAGGCTACCCACTCCAGTATTCTGGCCTGGAGAATCCCATGGACTGTAGAGTCCATGGGGTCGGAAAGAGTTGGACACGACTGAGCGACTTTCACTTTTCATCAACGCGTGGTCCTCAGAACTTCATCAGGGCTAGGATGAATATTCCCCTTTCAAGTTGGGGAATATTCTGGACTGCTTCCCCACCTGGTTTGTATGAGAGGGTTGGGGCTGCCAGCACCTGCTGTCAGGGTGATTGGCTGGAAGATGATTCCCCCAGCTTTGGTCTTGGCCTCATCAGTGTCTAAGGAGCAGTAGGCATCTCTTCCCCAAGATGTCAAAAAGGACAGATGTTCAGGACTTTCTACTGTCTTTAATCAGTCGCATCTGACTCCCCTTTAATCAAATGCGTGATCTCAAGCATATTTTTCTTGGCTTGGTACTCCCTACACAGGTGGGCTCACGCAGCACAAAATAAAGTAATTAACGTTTCTTACTGAAAGCGTTCAAACTCACTATTCCACACAGGAATGCAAATCAGATGGAGCGTCTGCTCTGTGGAGTTGAAAACCCCAAACGCCGGCTACAAAAGTGACTGGTGAGTGAGACGTCATGTTGAGTGAAGTGGAAAGACCACAGAGTCGTGACATTCAGTGATGAAAACAAAGTGATATATATATATATACCCATGGCTGATTCATGCGGATGTTTGGCAGAAACCAACACGATTCTGTAAAGCAACTGTCCTTCAATTAAAAAATATCAAACAAATAAAAAAGAAACCAAAACTATATTCATCGTCTATAAGTTGACTGGTACAACCACAGCGTTCCCCCGGTCCAGTGCACACGTTGGCAGCTATGTTATTTAAGATGACCCTTGGCAACCAGTTTTACAGTGAGCGTTCCGCGGCGATCTGTTTTTTTCCAAGGGCAGGTTTTCCAGTCTCCGGGCCTTGTGTGTGGTCACTGGCTTCAAAGGCCAGCACGCTCAACAGGATGTTGTTTGAGAGAAGGGACAAGATGTGGGACTTGAGCCAGGAGAAAGAGAGCTCTGAGTCTCTTACGGACTGAGCATCCGTGCGGGGTGATGCTCGCGGGCGCCTGGCGACGCTCCCGCATGCGCCGGGTGAGGCGCAGCTACACCTGCATCCCGGAAGCCTGGCTGGACCACTCTCGGGTGGGATGCTTCCAGAGCGCACGCCCCCTTTGCTGCTCTTGCTGGAACTGACTTTGCTTTATGGTGTTTAAAGTTCTTGTGTTTCTCTCATTAGGACAGAAGAGTCGGGGAGGTCCCTGTTGTGTGTGTGTGCGTGTGTGTGTGTGTGTGTGTGTGTGTGTGTGTATATGTTAGTCACTCAATCATGTCTAACTCTTTGCAATGTGGTAGACTGTAGCCCACCAGGCTCCTCTGTCCATGGGATTCTCCAGGCAAGAATACTGGAGCCAGTAGCCATTCCCTTCTCCAGGGGAATCTTCCTGACCCGGAGATCGAATCCAGGTCTCCCGCACTGCAGGCAGAGTCTTTACCGTCTGAGCCACCAGGGAAGCCCTTGGCTCTTTCCTAAACTCTCATTTCAGAAGGGCGCAGGTAGGCACACGCGGCCCCCCTCCTTTATGGGAAAAGGGGTCTTGAACGCATCTCTGGGCTGAAGTGTGAGAAGGCAGCAAGGCATTGTTGGGGGGATTTCATTGCTTGCGAATACGTGTTCTTGTAGGTAATAATACATATTAAAATATTCTAAATTACGCATATGTATTCGTCACTCTAAAGTATATTTGTTATATAGTAAGTATGATTTATGTATCCTGCGTGCTTGCATGCTAAGTTGCCTCAGTCGTGTCCGACTCTTTGCGACCCCCTGGACTGCAGCCCACCAGGCTCCTCTGTCCATGGGATGCTCCAGGCAAGAATACTGGAGTGGGTTGCCATGCCCTCCTCATGTAGATTGTATTTGTATTTTACTATATATATTTATATAAGCAAAACGTTTACTATCATTAAATTTATATGTTAATAGAAATATAGTCCTTTAGTACCATAGAGTGCATATTTTATCATATCTATATTATATGCACATATTATTACAGGTAGACTACTACATGTAAAGATATTGAAGCATATATCTACATCACATGTATAATTACACATTACACACAATATAATACAATTAAAATTACATTTGTATCAATTGTATTTATATTAATATAGCGTTGTATATTCAAATACATAGTGCTATAGAGTGCATATATTATTATATGTATATACAGGCATATATTATTACATGCATACTTCTACCTGTAAAGATATTGTATCGTATGTCCATATCACATGTATAATTGCACATTACACACAATATAATACAATTTAAATTATATTTGTATCAATTTTGTATGTATATTAGTATAGTTTTGTATAGACAAATGCATAGTACTATAGAGTATATATATTATTATATGCATATTATATGCGCATATTATTACATGTATAATAATGTACATGTAAAATATATATGTAAAGACATTGTATCCTATGCCCATATCACATGTATAATTACATATTACACACAATATAATACAATTTAAGTTATAGCTCTATCAATTTTTGTATTTATATTAATATAGTTTCGAATAGACGAATATCACATTGTATCACATACGTGGAAACTAAAAATATGATACAAATGAACTTATTCATAAAACTGAGACAGATTCATAGACATAGAAAGCAAACTTACGGTTACTAAAGAGGAAAGGTGAGGAGGGATACGTTAAGAGTTTGGGATTAGCATACACAGACTATATAAATAGATTAAACAAAGGTCCTACTACACAGCAGAGGGAACCGTATTCAACGTCTTGTAATATCTACAATGGAAAAGAATATGAAGGATGGGTGGACCTAGAGATTTGTCATACTGATGGAGGTAAGTCAAACAGAAACGCAAATATCATATAATGCCCCTTACACCTGAAATCTTAAAAAGGATACAAGCGAACTTATCTACAAGGTAGAAATAGACTCACAGAGGGAGAACAGACTTGTGGTTGCCAAGGGGAGGGAGGGTGGGGGGAAGGCGTGGGAGTTTGGGGTGAGAAGGTGTAAACTATTACATATAGGAGGGATAAACAAGAAGCTGGTATTGCACGGTACAGGAAACTATAGTCAATACCCTGTGATAAACCTTAAAGGAAAAGAATATGAAAAAGAATAATATATATGTATATGTATAACTGAGACACTTTGCTGTACAGCAGAGATGAACATAACATTGTAAATCAACTACACCTCAGCAAAAAAAAGGAAAAAGGATCTCATCATACTTAAGCATCACACTTTACTTAACTTGAAATCTGGTTTCAAGTACTTTTGAGGGCACGCTAGTTAACTTTTGTCTGAAGGATTTCAACAGCGGGTGTTATTTTTTTGAAGATTTTCAAATACAGATGTTGAAGCGACTGAAAGTAAGTAAATAAGCCACCAATGCTTCAGGACATGTGACGCTGAAGGGGATTCACAATAACACCACAGGCTTTCTGTTTCAATGAGATTGAAAAGAAACGCAAGAGTGAGTCCTCAGTGATGCTTTTGTTAAACAAGATGCCTTAAAGAGGCTCCATTTTTTTTTAAACCGATAATTCCCTGAATTAACCCTTCATCCTTCTGTAGGTGAGATTTGACTCCATGAACAGTATTTAATGCATCACAAGGGGACGAGACACGGGAACAAATTGATTGCAAAACAATCGCGTGTCATCTGGTTGTAAAGATCTTACAGAAACAAAGGAAAACAATCACAAACGCAGGACTATAATTCTGAAAACAGTCTTCCTGAAGGATGTTTATAACTTGGCTTACTCCTACACAAACTCATTCATTTGAGCGGTACTCACGCACAAGGACCGAGTTGATTTTTATAAATGAAATGGAAAGTGTTAGTCGCTCAGTCGTGTCCGACTCTTTGCGACCCCATGGACTCTATAGCCAGCCAGGCTTCTCTGTCCGTGGGATTTTCCAGGCAAGAATACTGGAGTGGGTTGCCATTCCCTCCTCCAGGGGATCGCGTCCCAACCCAGGGATGGAACCTGGATCTCCTGCACTGCAGGAGGATTCTTTACCATGTGAGCCACCAGGGGAGCCCAAAGCAATCAAACACAGTCACTCTAGGACTTCCGTGATGGCCCAGTGGCCAAGACTCCATGCTCGCAATATGGGGGACCCAGGTTCGATAGCCGGTTGAGGAGCTAAACCCTACAGGCCAAAAGTTAAGGGTTCACATGCCTCAACTAAGACCCGATGCAGCCAAATAAATACATAAATATTTAAACACACGCACACACGATAACTCCTGTCGTGAGCACAGAAATACAACTCCTAGGTTCCTCCTCGTGAAAGAACTCGCTGTCTAGGGTCCTGACTTTCTTCCCGGAGGCAGTCCGTGTCCGGCGATGGAATCTGGGCTCTAAAGGATTGGCCGTTCTGGCTCAGCTCAGATGCGAGGAGCTTGCTGTAGAAATCAGTGCCACTCTGGCAAAGCTAGGTTGGACCTGCCCTATCGTTCTTGATTTCACAAACGCCTTGCACCAGCCGCCCCCACCCCCACCCAAGATCCATCTCAGTGTCCAGTTTTGCAGAGGTCCAGCTGGAAAAGTTGGTGCCTGGAGAGGTCTGAGAGAAGATGAGAAGATACTCTTAGGAAGCTAGTGTTTAGGGAGGGAGGTTCAAGAGGAAGGGGACATAGGTATACCTATGGCTGACTCATGTTGATGGATGGCGGAAACCAACACAGTATCGGAAAGCAATTATTCTCTAATTAAAAATAAATACATTTAAGTTAAAAGATGAATATATACATAGTTTAATTAATGACTTACACCTCAATAGAGCTGGGGAAAAAAATGTTGAGGATCCCGAAGAACTTTTGTTTATTTGAATGGTGTCTATCGATGTTTACCATGGAGGAAATGGAAAGGGATATATTTTTCAGTATTTACGAGCTGCGTCAATGATAATTTGCTGCAGTGGTGACTGACTCTTTGTGACCCTACGGACTGTAGCCTGACGGGCTCATGTCTCCACGGGATTCTCCAGGCAAGAAGACTGGAGTGGGTTGCCATGCCCTCTTCCAGGGGATCTTCCCGACCCAGGGATGGAACTCTCATCTCTTACATCTCCTGCATGGGCAGGTGGATTCTAACCACCAAGCCACCTGGGAAGTGCATTTATATGTTAATTCATCTTAAAATAACAATAAAATTATTACATGTTAATATAGTAATACTATGTTATAGTATTGTCTGTCTATAAATAGATAATTTTATGAAAAACAACTCCATTTCCCAAAATAAAAGAATTTATGAGAAGAAAAAAAAAAGGATACTGTTTAGAAGGTGAACCATCTACCACCTGTGAGCTTGGTGGGTGGCCATGTCCTTCTCAGACTGCAGGAAAAAGGCTCGGGTGAAATCTGAGCCAATAATAGATATTTGTTCCAGAATGGATTTACATATTTCTGAATATGGCATACATGGCAGAAGGGAGGGGTAAAACAGTTTTGTTCATCCAGTAGGAATTTTTTTTTAATTGATAAAAAGTGCCACTCTTTTAAAAAAAAAATATATATATATTTTCTGTTTATTCATTTGTTTGGCTGTGCCGGATCTTAATTGCAGCAAGCCAGATCTTCAGTCTTCCTTGGAGGATGCAAACTCTTAACTGTGGCGTGTGGGATATAGTTCACCGACCAGGGATGGAACCCAGACCCCCTGCCTTGGGAGCTGGGAGTCTTGGCTACTGGACTCGGTCACATACGCTGTCTCAGCTACAGGGAAGTCTGTCATCCGGTAGCATGAATTCTGTGTGTTGCGTAGATACAAGGTCTTCCCATGTGGGGCTAGTGGTAAACAACCCTCCTGCCCATGCAGGAGACAGAAGAGAGGTGGGTTCGATCCCTGGGTCGGGAAGATCCCCAGGTGGAGGGCATGGCAACCCAGTCCAGTGTTCTTGCCTGGAGAATCCCATGGACAGAGGAGCCTGGTGGGCTGCCGTCCGTAGGGTCGCAAAGAGTCGGACAGGACTGAGCGACTTGGCACACACAACACAGTGTAGATACAAGAGCCTATTTTTCACTCTCAGCGGCAACGGAGAGGCACGTTTGATGCATCCAACGCTTTTCCTGTTCTCTATTCCGTCCTTCCGGGGCAAGTATTTGTCTTCAACTTGTATCCCGCATTATCTACACCGTTCAGCCTTTTTATTGATGACCGCTGAGACCGTTAGGCTTCAGCGACATCTATCGGGGACTGTCATGACCGTCTGCCTCCTTTTCTGCCTTACTTATTCTCCGAGGCGCTTCTCAGCAGATTAATGGATCCAAACCCTCGTTTCAATTATTTTTATTATGCCTGGCTACTGCTCGCTCCTATTAAAAATGAGAGTGTACAGTTCGTTTAAGGATTCAGTATTCCTGTGAAGCGGTAACTCAATGTCGGTTTCTCCATTACCATGCTACCAACTCGAGGGGCCTGATGTATAGAAGTGGCCCCCTTTGGAAGAACCTTGGCTCTGCCCACTGAACACGGTTCGTATCACGGGAAGTCTACCTCGAAAGGCTTAATAATTACTAACGAAGTTCTCTGCAGTTTGTTCAGCTGCGTCCACCGTGATGATCAGAGCGAACTCAAGGCAAAACTATAAAGCTTTCTGCATTTCTAGGAGACGGGGTGATTTTGTGCTGAAAACAACCACAGGGTAACAAAGGTTGGGAGGGATAAACTAGGAATTTGGGATTCACGGGTACACATTACTAGATATAAAAAGTGGTGGCTCGGTGGGAAAGAATCTATTTGCCAATGCAGGAGATGCAGGTTCGATCCCTGGGTCCGGAAGATCCCCTAGAGAAGGAAATGGCAACCCACTCCAGGACTGTTGCCTGGAGAATTTCATGGACAGAGGAGCCTGATGGGCTACAGTCCACGGGGTCTCAAAGAGTCACATGACAGAGCGACTGAGCACACACATATATAAAATAGATAACCAGCAAGGACCTACTGTACAGCACAAGGAAATATATTCAATATCTTGTAATAACCTATGTGGAAAAAGAATCTGAAAAAGAATACGTATTTACATATAGGTGTGCTCTCTCGCATCCGACTATCTGCAACACTGTGGACGTAGCCCACCGGGCGCTGCCCACCCTGGGATTTTCCAGGCGAGAATACTGCAGTGGGTGGCCATTTCCTCCTCCAGGGGATCTTCCCACAACCCAGGGGTCAAACCTGCATCTCCTGCATTTGCAGCTGGGTTTTTTTCCCACTGAGACACCTGGGAAGCCCCATATTTACATATATATATGTATAATTGAATAGCTTTGTTGTACACCTGAAACTAACTCAGCATTGTAAATGGAATATATTCCAATAAAAAAGATAATGTACATTTTTTTGTGTGTTTTTGTTTTGTGTTTTTGTGTTTTGTGGGTTTTTTTTTTGTATGTTTCTTTTACAAACAAGCCACTTGGAATGAAAATATTTGCAAGGCATCAATTAATATGCAGAGGGCATTGTAATTAATAATCCATTAGCATGAAATTGTGTGACACAGTTGGAGGTCTGCAGCAGGGACGAAGCCGCTATTTATTTTAAATTAACATTTTGATGGTGTCTTCCTGTTTTTTGGTAAATTATGCACCAAACAGGGTTGCAGATATTCTGCTACCAAGGAAGTACTGTAGAAAAACATAAATTTCCAGGAGGCTTTGCTAATGTTATTTTTGCCTCTCGAATTTTTTTTTTTTTTTGCCAGATTGAATAATGGGGGCTATCATATCTCACCACCGTGTTCCACTAGAATTAGGACTTTGGTGAGCTATAAAAATAGAGGAAATTATTATTACATCATGCAGATATTGTCCCTAAGGCATTCAACCATCTATCAATGAAATGTTCTTGAGCTGTGATGGTAAAGCTTATCACTATCAGTGACAGGAATTAAAGGGAAGTCTGTGAAAAATTGGTTAATAACAACCATGAGATAAGATCTCTCTTGTATCCTGCCCTTTCCTACATTTTTCCTTCCTTCCTTCCATCCATCCATCCTTTCTCCCTGCCTCCTTCGCCCCTTCCTTCATTTCGTGTTTCCAACACTCACTGCGTAATGACCTTGGCTTGACACCAAGGACGAAGCAAGATGAATAAAAAACAGTTCCTAGCTTTAAGGAAGAGACAGAAATGTACTCTGAGAATGCAAAGTAGAGACAGAAACTTTATTAGCCTGACTGCAATATTAGTATAAATAAAGCTAATACTTTATTAGTATAAACAAAGCTTATACTTTATTAGTATAAATAAAGCTGAGCATGGAAGAATGGATGCTTTTGAACTGTGGTGCTGGCAAAGACTCTTGAGAGTCCCTTGGACTGCAAGGAGATCCAACCAGTCCATCCTAAAGGAAATCAGTCCTGAATATTCATCGGAAGGACTGATGCTGAGGCTGAAGCTCCAATACTTTGGCCACCTGATGGGAAGAAATGACTCACTGGAAAAGACCCTGATGCTGGGAAGGATTGAGGGCAGGAGGAGAAGGGGGACAACAGAGGATGAGATGGTTGGATGGCATGATTGATTCGATGGACGTGAGTTTGGGTAAACTCCGGGAGTTGGTGATGGACAGGGAGGCCTGGTGTGCTGCAGTCCATGGGGTCACAGAGAGTCAGACACGACTGAGCGACTGAACTGACCTGAATATTAGGTCCTTGTTGCTGTTGTTTAGTCCCTCAGTAGTGTCTGACTCTTTGCGACCCCCGTGGACTGCAGCCCACCAGGCTCCTCTGTCCATGGGATTCTCAGGGCAAGAATATGGGAGTGGGTTGCCATTCTCTCCTCCAGGGCATCCTCCTGACCCAGGGATCAAACCCTAGAGTCTGCTGCTTGGCAAGCAGATTCTTCACAGCTGAGGCACCAATACTGGATTATAGACTTGCAAGTTGCCAAGACAGTACGTCTTAAATGTCCTCACCACAGCAAGAGAACGGTAACTATGGGAGCTTACGGCATTAACCTGGGGATGGTGATTAGTTTGCAACATACACACGTGTCAAATCATCACAAATGCACAGCCTTAAAAGTACAGAATCTTACGTGTCAGTTATCTCTACATAAAAGCCAGAAAAATGATGGTTTATCTCATCAAACTTTCAATCTTTTGGATGGGGGTCCCCAGCCTCCAGGATCTAATGCCTGATTTGAGCTGGAGCTGATGTAAGGATAATAGAAGCAGAGTGCACCATCTTCCCTGGCGACTCAGCGGTAAATAGCCCGCCTGCCAGTGCAGGAGACGCAGGAGATGGGAGTTCGATCCCTGGGTTGGGAAGATCCCCTGGAGGAGGGAATGGCAACCCACTCCGGTATTCTTGCCTGGAGAATCCCATGGACGGAGGAGCCTGGTGGGCTTCCATCCATGGGGTTGCAAAGAGTTGGACACAAATGAGGGTCTGAGGAGGCAGGCAGGCGGTGAACAACCATTCCAAAAACCATCCCTCTAGCCTCTGCCCTAGATCCATGCAAAAACTGTCTTCCAAGACACTGGTTTCTGGTGCTGAAAAGGTTGGGGACTGCTGCTGTTGGACATTCAGGTGAGAGGGGGTGTTTTATAGAGTGGGCCATCTAGTTGAATAGAAACACCTGTATCATTCTGCAAGTAGAATAATATTCAAATACTGGGGTGGGGGGCATGTTCCAATGTTGATGGTTTCCGATATAGACCAGGGGTCCAGACGAACATGGAGCTCAAAAGGGCGAATTCCTGCTGGCCAAGCTAGTTCTTCTCTCAGGAGCGTGAGCTTCTGCCTTCTCTGGGTTTAAATAAATATGGTCCACAGGCAACCCCTCCACTATTTCAATTCCTCTCTGAGCTACTTGAGCAGTATTCTGAGAGGTGAAGAATAAGGGACGACTGGGTCTTTGAGATGACAACTCCAAGAAAGGTCAGAGCAAAAGCAACTCTGTGTGAAAAACAATTTGCATAACAAATGATGCATTAAATGATGATTCCACTTTGCCGTGATCGTAATTACGATGCTAACAGGGACACTCTCCACAAGGGTGATTGCTGGAAGCGTGGAGATAGCACACTCATAGCTCAAGACCTCACGCACAAGTCTACACACAGTACTTGTAGGAATCATCCCTTTAGATTCATTTAGAGGTCTATTTTGAGGCTTTTCCTGGAGGCTCAGCTGGTAAAGAATTCTCCTGCAATGCGGGAGACCTGGGTTCGATCCCTGGGTGGGGAAGATCCCCTGGAGAAGGGAATGGCAACCCACTCCAGTGTTTCTGCCTGGAGAATCCCATGGACAGAGGAGCCTGGCGGGCTGCAGTCCACGGGGTCTCAAAGAGTCAGACACGACTGAAGAACTAAGCACAGCATACATATGTGTAGATTTAAGACAGACTATATATGTGTATATATAGAATAGATATGCATGTATATCTATTTGATAGGTATAGTCTATGTAATATATATATATATATATTATATTTTTACATTCCCTTCCATTATAGGTTATTACACGATATTGAGTAGAGTTCCCTGTGCTGACCAGTAGGTTTGTGCTGTGTCCTTACATGCTCAGTTGTGTCCTCTTTTGCCACCCCGAGGACTGTAGCCCACCAGGCTCCTCCGTCCATGGGATTCTCCAGGCAACAACACTGGAGTGGGTTGCCATTTCCTCCTCCAGGGGATCTTCCCGACCCAGGGATCGAACCTGTGTTTCCTGCATTGGCAGGCGGATTCTTGACTATCTGAGCCACCAGGGAAGCCCATATTGGTTATATATTTAATATATAGTAGTTTTTGTCTGCTAATCCCAGCTTCATAATTTATTTCTCTCCCTCATCTCCTTTGGTAACCAAAGGCGATGTTTCTGTTTTCTATGTCTGTGAGTCTATTTCTGTTCTGTCAATGAAGTCATTCATTCTCCAAGATTCCATATATAAGTGATATTGTATGGTATTTGTCTTTCTATGTCTGACTGACTTCACTTAGCTTGATAACCTCTAGGTCCGTCTATGTTGCTGCAAATGGCAATATTTCATTCATTCTTTTTTACGTCTGAGTAATATTCCATTGTGTGTACCACATATTGTTGCTTAACAATTGGAAAGAATGGACCCTTTTAGAATCTATCAACAAGGGTGAAATTCTTTAAATAGCACCATAATGCTGTGACTTGCTGGGATAAAACGTTCCTGAAACAGAAAACTGAGGTAGGCTAATGATGGAACCAATCATCTTTAATAAGATTATTAAAGAGATCAAACCAGTCAATGGTAAAGGAAATCACTCCTGAACATTCATTGGAAGGACTGATGCTGAAGCTGAAGCTCCAATACTTTGGCCACCTGATGGGAAGAACTGACTCACTGGAAAAGACCCCGATGCTGGGAAAGATTGAAGGCGGGAGGAGAAGGGGACGACAGAGGATGAGATGGTTGGATGGCATCACCGACTCGATGGACATGAGTTTGGGTAGGCTCTGGGAGTTGGTGATGGACAGGGAGGACTGGTTTGCTGCAGTCCATGGGCTCGCAAAGAGTCAGACACGACAGAGAGACTGAACTGAATCTTTAATAATCATGGAAAGAGAATGAGCATATGTATAACTGAGTCACCCTGCTACACACCTGAAACTAACACAACATTGTAAATCAACTCTACTCCAATATAAAATAAAAACTAATTTTTTTTAAAAAAAGAAAAGTAACGCAAAACTCATTATGAAAAAGCTTGCTAAAATCATGAAGATGCCCATCAACATTTCTTGTATCTAGGGACCCCCCCTGCTGGCCAGTGGTCCAGAGGTTAAGCCTTCCACTGCAGGGGATGTAGGTTTGTTCCCTGGTGAGGGAACTAAGATCCTACACGCTGTGTTGTGTGGCAGAAAAATAGGAAACAAAGAAACTGCAACATATTTCCTGTTATCTAGATCCACCCACCATTCCATTGGTTATTCTATATTAGGCAACCATTTAGCATCTGTTACGGTTATTGTTATTTTTCAGTAACTTAGTGACTCTAAGTGACTCATGTCCAACTCTTTGTGACCCCGTGGACTGCAGCCCGCCAGGCCTCCCTGTCCATCACCAACTCCTGGAGCTTACTCAGACTCATGTCCACTGAGTCGGTGATGCCATCCAACCATCTCATCCTCGGTCGTCCCCTTCTCCTCCCGCCTTCAATCTTTCCCAGCGTCAGGGTCTTTTCCAGTGAGTCAGTTCTTCACATTAGGAGGCCAAAATATTGAAGCTTCAGCTTCAGCATCAGTCCTTCCAATGAATACTCAGGACTGATTTCCTTTAGGATGGACTGGTTTGATCTCCTTGCAGTCCAAGGGACTCTCGAGTCTTCGCCATCACCACAGTTAAAAAACATCCATTCTTCAGCGCTCAGCCTTCTTTCACGTCTGTCTGAGCATTAAAAACCCGGATTAACTCAACTGGCTTTGTTCTCAGGCTCAAGGCTGCGTCTGTTAACAAAGATCGGCCTTTCCCACTGAGAGCCTGCCTGAAAAAATAATCTATCCAATGGAGACTTCACGAAGCCGGGCCTGAAACAATACCCTCACTCTATTTGCTGACATCTCAAGCATTAAATTAATGTTCTCGAGTCTGATTCATCAGCCTCCTAACTGGTCATTGGGATTCAGTGCATGCTGATGGTTGGAGCACAGAGCAGCCGGTCCGTGGAAAAAGGCGACTTTCCATTTTGCATCCAGTCCCGGAAACGACCACGCTCAGGCCCTCACCCCAAGGCCGGCGGGGGCCGAGGCTCTAATGATGGAAGCAGGGAGAAGCAGAATTTTGCAACAAGAATTTTACAAGAAGCCTTTGTAACCTGTGAACCCCCTCCATACCTCATTTTTTAAAATTTATGTCTTAGTTTTTGTTTACCGTCCCTAATTTTTATAGACCACACATAGACCCCTCAAATTTATTTTTAATCTTTTAACCCTCCTTAATGTTTATCACACGGAGGCTTCCCCAGTGAAGGTAGCTCAGACCTGTCCGACTCTGCGACCCCATGGACTGTAGCCCTCCAAGCTCCTCTGTCAGCAGGATTCTCCAGACAAGAATACTGGAGTGGGTTGCTGTGCCCTCCTCCAGGGGATTTTCCCAACCCAGGGATTAAACCCAGGTCTCCTACATGGCAAAATTCTTAACCATCTCAGCCACCAGGAAAGTCCAAGAATACTGGCGTGGGTTGGCATTTCCTTCTCCAGGGGATCTTCCTGACCCAGGGATCGAACCCACGTCTCCTGCATTGCAGGCGGATTCTTTCCCTTCTGAGCTACCAAGGAGGCATCCTAAATGTTTATCGCATGGGCTTCCCTGGTGACTTAGTGGTAAAGAATCCGCCTGCAATCCAGAAGATGTGGGTTCGATCCCTGGGTCGGGAAGATCCCCTGGAGAAGGGAATGGCAACCCACTCCAGTATCCTTGCCTGGAGAATCCCATGGACAGAGGAGCCTGGCGGGTACAGTCCGTGGGGTCACAGAAGAGTCAGAGACGCCTGAGCAACTAAACAACGACTCAGACAAAGCGATGAAAAGTAGGCAGTCTTTGTTTCCAGCCTGGATGCATGCAGAAAATGACAGCTAGCTTGTTACAGAGTTGATACTGCAGATTACAGAAAGGCTAGAGGCTTGTTACAATATTTGAGATCGCTGACGCCTCTGTTCAGGTGTATCAACAAGCTCATGCTTAAGAAAGTCTATAGTTGGAGAGACTTCCTTGAGGTCATTATGTAAGAGAAAGCTGCAAAACAAGGTCCTTCAGGAGGAAGGCAAAATTTACTCCAGAAAGCGTTATAGAGCTTCATGAAAATCACAGAGGATGGTCTAGTCCAGACTGTTAATGCAGTCCAACTATTCTTCCCCACTGGCTGATGCGTGTGTGTGTGTGTGTGTGTGTGTGTGTGTGTGTGTCACTTGCCCCAAATCACAGAGCTTCATTAATGGGCTCTTTTTCTTTTTTTGGCTGCTGTGTGCAGAATCTTACCTCTCCAACCAGGGACTGAACCCTTGACCCTCTGTTGGAATCTTAACCACTGGACCATCAGGGACGTCCTTGGCTCTTTTTTTTTTTTAAATCGAAGTATAGTTGATTTACAATATCATGATTGTTTAGGGTGTGCAGCAAAGTTATAACTTCAGCAAAGTTATTCATCAGCAAGCCTGGCGTGCTGCAGTCCATGTGGTCACAAAGAGTTGGACACAACTGAGAGATTGAACTGATACATACATACATATATATGCATACATACGTACATATATATATGTATATATGCATACATACATACATAGAGGGGCTTCCCTGGTAGCTCAGCTGGTAAAGAATCTGCCCTGGTTCGATTCCTGGGTTGGAAAGATCCCTTAGAGAAGGGATAGGCTACCTTCTCCAGTATTCTTGGGCTTCCCTCATGGCTCTGCTGGGAAAGAATCCATCTGCAATGCCAGAGACCTGGGTTTGATCCCTGGGTCGGGAAGATCCCCTGGAGGAGGGAGTGGTTACCCACTCCAGTATTCTTGCCTGGAGAATTCCAGGGACGAGGAATACAGTCTATGGAGGGCTACAATCCACGAGGTCGCGAGGAACTGGACACGATTGAGCAGCTAACTAAGCTTAGCACGCGCACGCACACACACGCACGTTTGTTTTGCGGCTCTTTTCCTTTATATTATTACAGAATGTTGAGTAGCGTTCCCTGGGCTGTATAGTGAAGTCCTCATTTATTTGAACTATGATAGTGTGCATGCGTACATACCAGCCTCCTATTTGTCCCTGTGTGTGCGCGTGCTCACTATTGTTCAGTGGCTCAGTCCTGTGTGGGTCTTTGCGACCCCGTGGTCTATATCCTCGCCAGGCTCCTCTGCCCATGGGATTCTCCAGGCAAGAATACTGGAGTGGGTTGCCATGCCCTCCTCCAGGGGATCTTCCCGACCCAGGGATCGAACTCACGTCTCCTGCATTGCAGGCGGATTCTTGACCACTGAGCCATCATTCAGCCCTAAATCCCTCCTCCCAACTAACATCCATCTCAACAGTGAAAAGCTAGAAGCATTTCCTCTAAGATCAAATAGCAAGACAAGGATGCCCACTCTCTCCGTTTCTCCTCAGCATAGCTTTGGAAACCCTCGCTAGAGCAATCGGAGAAGAAAAAAAAAGGCGGGGTGTGCTCTTTAAGAAGCTCTTTGTCGGATCAAACTAAAGCGAGCTGGCTAAACGGTTCTAACGGTCTTTAGAGAAGAATCCAGTCGCTGTGGATGGTTTTCCTTTTGGAAATATTTGTCCAGGGATTTCAGAACAGCCGGAACAGTGGCGGAATAAATCCACTCTAAAACAAAGCCTCGGTCCATTGTCTGTAATCCATGCTAATGCCTTTCCTGGGCATTTGCGGCTTTGCTGGAGAGAGACAGACAAAGGAGCCCGTGATGTGTGGCTGCAGGCCAGGGTCTTATTTTATGTATGTCCGGTGTGGGTTTTAGAAAGCAAGGCAGGCAAGGATTCTTTGAACCTTGCAAGGCTGGAAGCTGAGACATGGTCTGGCACCCTCCTGTGTTTGAATTCCTAATAGTCACCCAGGATTCCCTGGGAGATCAGTAGTTTTAAAAAATCTGGCTGCCTATGCAGGCGATTCGGGTTCAGTCCCTGGTTCAGGAAGATCCCCTGGAGGAGGAAATGGCAACCCACTGCAGTATCCTTGCCTGGAGAATCCCACGGACAGAGGAGCCTGGGGGGCTACAGTCCACAGGGTGGCAAAGGCCCACACAGGACTGAGCCACTGAATAGCAACATAGTCTCACATCTCTGCTTTGGAGCTTCTGCCTCCTTTACAAAGAGAGTTTTCAAATCCTCTAGCCTCTAGAGCTGTCCGAATAACTCAAATAAGCACAGACAGTTGTGCTCACAACTCAGAGGATCGACACTTGAATATTTCCGAGAGCGAGTAAGGGCAAGAGGTCACACAAACAGCTTTCTTTGCATGAGGAGAGCAAAAAGATTTGGGGCTTGTTTTTCCTCTAAATAAATAACACGGTCAGGGAGGTTTATGAATTAAAAAATAAATAAATAAATAAATGAAACTTTAAAGTCACCGAGAAAGCGGACAGGCCAGTAAAACAGATTCATGATTTAGGAAGCTTGGAGCGTCAAAGAAATAGACAGTTGATGTTTTATTCGTACAGCTGTGGAGGGAGGTGGCAGATAGGTGTCTGCAGTGACAGACAGAAGGGGGTACACGTCAGTGGATTTGAGACATTTCTTTTCATAAATATCGAAAACGTAGAGCTCTTCTTCCTTATCGCTTCTAGGTACCTTCCCAATTCCTGGCATTAAAATAAAGTTGCATGCGGATAGGAAATTTCTACCAAAGCAATTGGCTAAGAGGTGCATTTCTGGGAAAGAAAAAAACCCCCCAAACTTCAGCATTTGGCAAGGGTAAAAGCTCTGCACATTCATATTTAACTGCAAGCCCAAGGGTGTTGCAGGAAAAAAAAAATAAAACAGGAAGCTCCCCAAGCACAGGGTTTGAAAATAATGCGATTACTGTGTGTTGACTTCACGCTTATCGGTCATCTCCAAGCAGTTTAGGGGTTCACAAATACCACACAGCGTTAGCCTTGTACCAGGCAAGGAATGAAACGGTCAAGAGTCCACCTGCCAATGTAGGAGACGTGGGTTCCCTCCCTGGGTTGGGCAGATGCCCTGGAGGAGGGCATGGCAACCCACTCCAGTGTGCTTGCCTGGAGAACCCCATGGACAGAAGCGATCCCAGTCCGTGGCGCTTGCCAAGAGTGGGACACGGCTGAGCGACTGAGGACAGCACATGGTGTGTTTTAGATCCCAAGAGGGAAGAGACGGTGAACGTAGGACAATGAGCAGAAAAGGCACCCCGAAACGCCAGCTACAGGGTCCCCCAACCCCTCAGGACCCCATCTGCTCAAGCTGGGTGTTTTAAATCCTCCCGCCAACCCCCTCTGGTTTAAAGCTCCAGGATTGCAACCAACACAGAGCTTGATGCTTCTGAGTTTAAATTGAGAACTCGCCTGACGCGTGGAAAATAGCTCCTGCCCCAACATGAAAGAAAATCTCTCGTAAAATGGCTCGGAAAGGGGTTTCTACATGCTGTCTCAAATCCTCCGTGAGCTTGGTCTTGGAAATCCCTAAAGCTCCTTTGGACTAGGACCCAGGAAGTTAGATTTACTCTGATTCCAAAGGAGCTGAGCTAAGGATGTTCAGAGCGGTCCTGGCAGGGTATCGCGTGCTGTCGTCTTTGTCTCTTTCGCAGCAGATGGCACGATTCTCCAGATGAAAAAGCAGGTAACGTCTAGCACTGGGCCTCCATTTCCACGGGGACTGAAATTCTGAACCAGCTCATACAACCTCACTTTGTGTAAACCCCACCTCCTTCTTCTCATTAGTCCTCCAAGAACATTAAAAGGAATTTTAATTCAGATTTTGTAAATAGGGAGAAGGCACAGATTCTATTAATATATATTTCATACCGTTGGATATTAATACCTCCGAGGGAACTTCAGTTTCCATTTCACAAAAAAAGGCAGAGAACTCGAGAAAATAATAGTCTGCGTAGCCAAGGGAAAAGAGAATCATATTCATTGTCTGTATAGTTCCAGTAAGGGAACTACGTCAGCGAAGAAGAACTAAAGAGCCTCTTGATGAAAGTGAAAGAGGAGAGTGAAAAAGCTGGCTTAAAGCTCAACATTCAGAAAACTAAGATCATGGCATCTGGTCCCATCACTTCATGGCAAATAGATGGGGAAACAGTGGAAAAAGTGGCTGCCTTTATTTCTCTGGGCTCCAAAATCACTACAGATGGTGACTGCAGCAATGAAATTAAAAGACATTACTCCTTGGAAGGAAAGTTATGACCAACCTAGACAGCATACTAAAAAGCAGAGACATTACTTTGTCAACAAAGGTCCGTCTTGTCAAGGCCATGGTTTTTCCACTGGTCATGTATGGATGTGAGAGTTGGACTATAAAGAAAGCTGAGCACCGAAGAATTGATACTTTTGAACTGTGGTGTTGGAGAAGACTCTTGACAGTCCCTTGGATGGCAAGGAGATCCAACCAGTCCATCCTAGAGGAGATCAGTCCTGAATATTCATTGGTAGGACTGATGTTGAAGCTGAAACTCCAATCCTTTGGCCACCTGATGCGAAGAGCTGCCTCATTTGAAAAAACTCTGATGTTGGGAAAGATTGAAGGCAGGAGGAGAAGGAGACGGCAGAGGATGAGATGGTTGGATGGCATCACCGACTCAATGGACATGGGTTTGAATAAAGTCCGGGAGTTGGTGATGGACAGGGAGGCCTGGCGTGCTGCGGTTCATGGGGTCGCAAAGAGTCGGACACGACTGAGCGACTGAACTGAACTGAACTGAAGAGTGGACTCCTGTTTTTCCCATAACTGTTCCCCTCCTAAAGACAAGGTCTTCTCATCTGTCTTTTCTCGCTCAGTTGACCCCAGGAATTTTCTTTTTTTTTTCATCTTCCCAAACTACAAGTCAGGTTTTGCAGCTCTGCTGTTTCATTCCTTACTGCTAACCTTAAAGTGTTTAAATGATATATTTTTAATTTTATTTTTTAACTTAGGGTGTACTTGCTTTCCAATGTTGGGTTAGTATCTGCTCTCCAGCAATGTGAACCAGCCATATGTATACATACATCTCCTCCCTCTAGAGCCTCCCTCCCACCCCCATCCACCCCTCTAGGTCATCACAGAGCCCCAAGCTGAGCTCCGTGTGATACACAGCAGTTTCCCACGAGCTATCCGTTTTATCCATGGTAGTTTTATTTAATTATTATGATTATTTTTAACGTGGCAGTTTCATACATGTCAATGCTGGTGCTTGAATGCTAATTCATGTCCCCATGGGATTTGGAAGATTTAATCCCTTTAGCGCCATCGCAGGCTGATCCGTGAGCAGCAAACTTTGTTGTCGCTGTTCAGTCGCTACGTCGTGTCTGATTGTTTGAGACCCCGTGGACCACAGCACGCCAGGCTCCTCTGTATTTCACTATTTCCTGGAGTTTGTGCAGATTCATGTCCACTGGGTCGCTGATGCCATCCAACCATCTCATCCTCTGTCATCCCCTTCTCCTCCCGCCTTCAATCTTTCCCAGCAACAGGGTCTCTTCCAATGAGTCGGCTCTTTGCATCAGGTGGCCAAAGGATTGGAGCTTCGGCATCAGTCTTTCCAATGAATATTCAGAGTTGTTTTGCTTTTAGGATGGACTGGTTTGATCTCCTTGTGGTCCAAGCGATCGTTAGGGGATGTTGCAAAAAGTTTGAGTGTCTGTATCTTCCCAAATCTTGGAAGGAACAAAAGCATCTTTTTATTTTTTCTCCATCTCTGTTAAAAACACATTCAGTTTCTCTTACCACTCTAATACTAGGATCGTCGGTAGCTGTTGTTGCTCAGTCGTGTCTGACTCTTTGTGACCCCATGGACTGTAGCCCGCCAGGCTCCTCTGTCCCTGGGATTCTCCAGGCAAGAATACTGGAGTGGGTTGCCATGCCTTCCTCCAGGGGATCTTCCCGACCCAGGGATGGAACTCGCATCTCCTGCCTTGGCAGGCGGATTCTTTACCGCTGAGCCACCGGGGAAGCCTGTCAGTAGATTTTAGCCCTTTCTTAATGGCATTTGGTCCTGTATCTCTCGCTGCTGAGGAGTCAAACGTGTCCCCATGTAGGATGCTGTATCTTTAATAAGCAGCACGGCCCCTGGATGCTTCAAAGTAACAACCCACGCCTCTACTTGGCTTTAGGGACTGAAGGGGACCTACCACTGAGACCCTGTCCCCCAGAGAAACTGACTCTAACTTTTGGACCTTTTGTACTGTTCTGGGTGTGGAATTGGCACCTTACCTTTGCTCCATTCAAACTGCCTAAATAGGGGCTTCCCTGGTGGTCTAGTGGCTGGGACTCCACACTTTCACTCTAGGGATCGTGGGTTTGATCCACAGTCTGGTAAGTAGAATCCCACACACAGTGTGACAAAAGGGAAAAAAATATCAATATCATCATAATAAATATTTTAAGAAGCAGAAACTTCAATGCTTTGGCCACCTGATGCAAAGAACTGATTCACTGGCAAAGACCCTGAAGCTGGGAAAGATTGAGGGTAGGAGAAGGGGAAGGCAGAGGATGAGAAGCTTGGATGGCATCTCTGACTCGATGGACACGAATCTGAGCAACCTCCAGGGGATGGTGAAGGACAGGGCAGCCTGCAATGCTGCAGTCCCCGGGGTCACAAAGAGTCGGACGCGACTGAGTGGATGAACAAAAACAGCAAACTTTACGTATGGGGGCTCTGCGAGATTCTTTGCCAGGAAGCTGGGAGAATTAAAAGCAGGAAAAACTAAACCCGGTCCAGATGTCAGCCTTAAGGACATGCTGTCTCTTCAGGCCAGTAAATTGAGACAGAAAAGGTTATGGAGATTTTCCATCTCATAAGGAGCTTGTGTCTGGTTATTAATATTATGCCTGAGTCCATCCTGTTATTCCAGGACCTAGGGCCACACTTCAAACTCTGATGGATATTGTATCAGTGACAGCTTGGACAGATAAATTGAGAAATGACCAGAAAGGCTAATTTATAAAAGTTTTATATGTGAGAAGGAGCATAAGATCTGACTTTTTCTGGAGGCTGAAGCCCTGTATAAAATCATGGTCTCTAAATAGCAAAAAAAATGGCAATCTGTACTCCCTTTACTGGAATTTAGACAACTATAAGAAGTGTTTCCTTTTTTTTCAAAGGCAACCTGGACACTGTAGAAAATAAGACAGCATGATTTGATGTATTTAAAATGCCTAGTGTCTTCTGAAGGTAGGAACTGGTTTCGGAATTATAATTTTTAATGCCCTAAAGTGCTCTTTGAAACTTTCCCTGCAAATTCTTTCTAAAAGCATTTCCCTGCAAATGTTTTTTTTTTTTTTTAAATCATCTCCATTTATAAAAAAGGGAACTGGCCATGCAGTTATTATTTGGTGTATATTAAAAGCCAAATCATGTACAGATGTGAGAGTTGGACCATAAAGAAGGCTGAGCACCAAAAAGAATTGATGCTTTTGAACCGTGGTGTTGGAGAAGTCTCTTGAGAGTCCTTTGGACAGCAAGGAGATCAAACCAGTCCATCCTAAAGGAGATCAGTCCTGGGTGTTCATTGGAAGGACTGATGCTGAAGCTGAAACTCCAATCCTTTGGCCACCTGATGAGAAGAGCTGGCTCATTGGAAAAGATCCTGATGCTGGGAAAGTTTGAGGGCAGGAGGAGAAGGGGACGACAGAGGATGAGATGGCTGGATGGCATCACCGACTCAATGGGCATGAGTTTGATTAAGCTCCGGGAGATGGTGATGGACAGGGAGGCTTGGCGTGCTGCAGTCCATGGGGTCACAAAGAGTCATGACTTAGTAACTAAAAGACCAAAACCAAATCGGCTTCCCAGGCAGCGCTAGTGGTAAAGTACCCGCCTACCATTACAGGAGACATAAGAGACATGTGTTCGATCCCTGGGTCAGGAAGATCCCCTGGAGAAGGAAATGGCAACCCACTGTAGTATTCTTGCCTGGGGCGTCCCACGGACAGAAGAGAGTCCATGGGGTCCCGAAAGAGTCAGACAAGACTGAAGCAACTTAGCAAGCATGCATGAAGACTAGAAGCTTACCGTGCAGGGCTTGTAAATTTATCTGGATTAAAAAGGTTGCTTCTACTTACAGAATTGAAAGAAGGGGGGGGAATAAAAGATCAGAAAGCTATTTCATGTGGGGACAAAAAAAAATTAGAAAACGGGACCTTGGGGAAATTAGAAATGTCTATGTTAAATGATTTCTGTTTAGACGGTTGTGATGAAAATATAATCAAACTTCTCTCTTTAGGAGAACAATGTTTATTATTAATGGCCATTTTAATAGAGCCCTGTTCATAGTCCTGTCTCCTTTTCCTAAATACTGAATCACTCAGGTGCATATGATCAACTTCAAGAGCCAGAGTCTGTGTTCACGTACTCTGATATTCTTGATCGCTAAATGTCTGTGCTTCTTTAAAAATTCTTCCTTAACATTGAAACTGACTCATTGGAAAAGACTTGACTCACTGGAAAAGACCCTGATGCTGGGAAGGATTGAAGGCAGGAGGAGAAGGGGGCGACAGAGGACGAGATGGTTGAATGGCATCACTGACCCAATGGGTGTGAGTTTGAGCCAGCTCCGGGAGATGGTGATGGACAGGGAGGCCTGGCGTGCTGCAGTCCACGGGGTAGCAAACAGTCAGACACGACTGAGTGACTGATCTGAACTGAACTGAAAGTTGAAATAGGAAGACACCATGAGGGGTAAATTTTAAAGCACTGGTTGGCTTGTTGGGTGAAAGATGCCCAGAGAATTCTCAATCCTTGGCATATGCAATGTTCTTAGATGTCAAGGCATTGCACCAACAGTGGGCATTCCCCATCAGTAAAATGTACTGAAACTTAGATAAGGTGGACGTCTCTGAGTTTTTCCATTGAGGTTGTCACTGTTTATCTCTACATAAATTTAAACTTATGATAAGAACTGCAAGAATGAAAGAAGGGAGTCTTATGTGTTTCTATGGAAAATCATATTTAGTGATTATCTGCTTTAGTCCTAATCTGGGTTTTGTTGCTTCTCGGGCTATTGTCTAGTTGTGATGAGGTTGGGGAGCTAATCTGTAGTTGCTGTGCTCAGCTTTTTTGTTCCCATGGATTCTCTTGTTGCAGAGCACAGGCTCTAGGCAACACTAGTGGGCTTTGGTGGCCGCATGGTATGTAGAATCTTCCCGGACTGGGGATCGAACCTGTGTCTCCCGCATTGCTAGGCGGATTCTTTACCACCGGGCCACCAGGGAAGCACAAGGCAGATACTGTTATATTTTGATAACAATTTTTATTCATCTCCTTTCATTCTGTCTATGTGATCCAGCTTGTATTTTTTTTTTCCCCTTTGTTTTACATGATAATCCTGGAACAATTATCCAGCCAAACATCTTGGTCCTAATTTCTGAATAATTAGTCTAATGAAGACTTCAGCCCTGTGGCTGAGATTATCAAGTACCCTTTTAAGCACTCGCAGTAATTAAAAAATAAAAAAAAAATCTTGTCTCACTCATTTTGAGAATTCTACAAATGTTGAATGAATAAGATATCTGTTTGAATATCATTTCTTTGAGGGTAAATCACCTTAAAAGTTTTGAGACGCTTTGGGGTTCGCTGGTGGCTCAGATGGTAAAGAATCTGCCTGCAATGCAAGAGACCCAGGTTCAATCTCTAGGTTGGGAAGATCCCCTGGAGGAGGAAATGGCAACCCACTCCAGTATTCTTGTCTGGAATATACCGTGGACAGAGGAGCCTGGTGGGCTACAGTCCATGGGGTTGCAAGGAGTCGGACACAACTGAGCGACTAAAACTTTCTAGACTTCAGGATGACGAGGTTAGAGGACGGTTTTAGTCTCCTTTCCAGTTGAATGGTTGTGATGGAAAAGAATACTTACTGATTTGAATAAAATATTTATGTTTCCCTCTCATGTAGGATCCTGTGTGAGATTCTGCGTGAATTACACGGGATCTGAGAAGTCTACTCTCTGACTTGGGCTTCCCCTGTGGCTCAGTTGGGAAAGAATCTGCCTGCAATGCAAGAGGCCTGGGTTCAATCCCTGGGTCGAGAAGATGCCCTGGAGGAGGGAAAGGCAAACCACTCCAGTATTCCTGCCTGGAGAAGCCCACGGACGGAGGAGCCTGGTGGGCTACAGTCCGTGGGGGTCACCAGAGTCTGACAACTTCGTTACTAAGCCACCACCACAATTACCACTTTCTGATTAAAAAAGATAATAATAGTAAACATGTGTGATGAGGGATGTAAGATTTTTGAAAAGAGGGACTTCCCTGATGGTCCAGTGGTCAAGACTTAACCCCCCAGTGCAGGGGGTGTGGGTTTGATCCCTGGGCTTTAAGGTAAGGTCCCATATTCCTTGTGGCCAAAAAGCCAAAATGTAAAGCAGAAGCGATATTGTAACAAATTTTGAAAGACTTAAAAAAAATCTCAAAAAAGAATTTTGAAAACATAGCTTATCACGGAAGAAATGGAGATGATGATTAATGGAAGAATGAAGTAGACTCTTTTGTGATTGTAAGACATAGTTTATTTATGCAAACACACAGAAGTTTGATTATAGACATTTAGCAGCATGAAAAATGTAACTATAGATTTTTCCAAGTCTGAAATTTTGTAATCAACGGGCTGAGTTAATTTCCCATGGGAATGTTGGCGATGGAGTCACAAAGCATGCACCAAACAGATTGACAGAGGGTAGACTTTAAATATTGGAATAGTCTGCTATTTTAACGATTATTTTTCAGACCTCATTGCCATTGGGTTTGAATCTCAAGTTCTGAAGTGAGTTTTACTACAGCCTCATTAATCACTGATGGAATAAGATTTTGGTTCTTTGTTTCAAAAAGTGTAGAGGATACAAATGAGATTTACTCAAGTTACTGAACAACTTGGCATATATCTGTGTCCCAACTTAATGATGCAGTGAAAAGAAAGTGAAAGGGTTAGTCGCTCCGTCGTGTCCGACTCTGCGTGACCCCCTGGACTGTAGCCCGCCAGCCTCCTCTGTCCATGGGATTCTCCAGGCAAGAATCCTGGAGTGGGTTGCCATGCCCTCCTCTTCCAGGGGATCTTCCCGACCCAGGGATCAAACCTGAGTCTCCAGCATCTCCTGCGTTGGCAGGCTGATTCTTTACCACTATGTCACCTGGGAAGCCCACGTATGTGCATATGCACGCGTGTGTGTGTGTGACTTCCCCACCATATATATATAACTTCCCCAGTGGTTCAAGCAGTAAAGCATCTGCTTGCAATGCAGGAGACTCAGAGATGCGAGTTCCATCCCTGGGTCAGGAAGATTCCCTGTACAAGGGAATGTCAACCCATTCCAGTATTCTTGCCTGGGAAATCCCACGGAAAGAAGAGCCTGGAGAGCTACATCCATGGGGTCACAGAGAGTCGGACACGACTGAGTATGCACGCATACATATATAACAGAAAGGATTTATAATAGTGAGGTTTATGAGTATAGGGTGTACTGATTAACAAATGAGGCTCCCCTGGAGGCTCAGATGGTAAACAATCCGCCTGCAATGCAGGAGACCTGGGTTCGATCCCTGGGTCGGGAAGATCCCCTGGAGGAGGGCATGGCAACCCACTCCAGGATTCTTGCCTGGAGAATCCCATGGACAGAGGAGCCTAGCGGGTCCCATACTATGAGAACATTATTTATGATAGCAAGTATGTATAATACTAAGGCTATATAATAGTAAGGTTTATGCATCTGGGATATATTGATTGAAAATTCTACTGTAGGACATTATATATAATAGTAAGGATACATATGCAAAGATATAATAGTAAACTTTATAATAGTAACGCTTGTTAATTTGTAATAATGATGTTTGTTATTTTATAATAATGTTTGTAAGACACAAAAGAGGAGAGAGAGAGACGCAGAGGAGCAGCCAGTGGCTTGGCCATGGACTCCCTGCCCCGTACCCACCCAGATGTCCGAGCCGGTTTGCCCCGAGCCGGCTACCCTGGGTCTCCAGTGTCTGGACAGGCTCTCTGCCCTGAGAAGAGAGAGCTGAGCTCCTGCTACACAAGGGCATCCTTTCTCTTGCCTTCCTCCCAGACCGTCCCAGGAAGCTGCCAGGCTATTTTCTGCAAACTGCTTCCAACGACGATACTGGAGACAGATATTGCCCTCTCTGCGGAATAAACCCCCTCCTTCTGCAGGCTTGGAGAGATGCATTTCTTATTTCTCCTTTGGGGGCTCCAGGTGCGGAAACGTGACCGCCGCTCACCCGGAGGGGACAGGAGCCTTGTCTTTGGAGCGGACAAACCTGTCCTGGCCTGTCCTCAGCCTTCATTATGCGTTCTTCAAAAGGTTTTTTTTTGAGTCTGGCTTCAAAAGAATGCAGATTAGCGTGGTGTCTTTGATTTCCTGGTCCCTCGGAGTCTCAGGTAAATTCCACTTTTGTATTGACTTAATTGTTCCTGTCAGCCCCAGACTGGCTGGTGTCAGATTTCCTAAACTATTACTTTTATGAGCAGGCACTGGGCATTCTGGCTCATTTGAGCAGCTCATCTGTGCTGTTTAGCTTCTTTCGAGATGTGGAAATTCTGCCCTGTGTTTCATCCAGCTGTTGCTGTTGTTCACTCTCCCAGTCCTGTCCGACTCTTTGCGACCTCATGGACTGCAGCACGCCAGGCTTCCCTGTCCATCACCACCTCCCGGAGTTTGCTCAAACTCATGTCCATCAGTGACGGCATCCAACCATCTCATCCTCTGTTGTCCCCTTCTCCTCCTGCCTTCAATCTTTCCCAGCATCAGGGTTTTTTCAAATGAATCAGTTCTTCACACCAGGTGACCAAACGATTGGAGTTTCAGCTTCAGCATCAGTCCTTCCAGTGACTATGCAGGACTGACTTCCTTTAGGATGGACTGGTTGGATCTCCTTGCAGTCCAAGGGACTCTCAAGAGTCTTCTCCAACACCACAGTTCAAAAGCATCAATTCTTCAGCGCTCAATTTCCTTATAAAGAACCCTCACATCCATACATGACTACTGGAAAAACCATAGCTTTGACTAGACAGACCTTTGTCGGTCAAGTACTGTCTCTGCTTGTTAATACACTGTCTAGATTGGTCATAGCTTTTCTTCCAGGGAGCAAGCATCTTGTAATTTCATGGCTGCAATCAACAGGCTGAGATTGTCCTAAAATGTAATGAGAGTTGCGCAAACACCATCTAAGACACTGTGTTAGTCGCTCAGTCGTGTCCAACTCTTTGCGACCCCATGGACGGTAGTCCACCAGGCTCCTTTGCCCATGAGATTCTCCAGGCAAGAATCGTGGAGTGGGTTTCCATTTCCTCCTCCAGGGGATCCTCCCGACCCAGGGATCAGACAGAGGTCTCCCGCATTGCAAGCAGATGCCTTACCGTCTGAGCCACCAGGGAAGGCCTGTCTAAGACAGGGTGGTGATATATACTTCATAATCTTATTCGGGGTACAAGTTCCAACATTATTTCTATCTGGTAGGAAAACTGAGTCATCTAGAGATTAAAAAAAAAAAAATCTCCCCAGAGCCTGCATCTAGTCAGAGACTGAATCAGAATAGATTGGCATTAGGCTTCCAGTATTTGATGAGTCCGCAAAGCGGCCACTCAACTTTGTATCCATTGATACATAGATGGGAGCCGTGTCTGCGCTCCGGGAATGAGCATGGGTGTCCAGGTGACGGTGGGTGTATTAGTTTTCATACGGTGGTTTTTATTGTGTTTTCTTTCGTTTGCTCACCAGCTGCAGGCTCCCGTGGATCACCTTGCTGGCTTGAGTCTGAAACATTTTTCTTCCCTCGAAAGCACAGATCAAGACCCGATCAAGGTAGCATTTCCTCCTGGCCAGGGAGGTAATTAGAGTCATCTTGCATGTGTGATCAGTCCTGTCTGACTCTTTGCGACCCCAAGGACTGTAGCCCTCTGAGCTGCTCTGTCCGTGGGAATCTCCAGGCGAGAATACTGGAGTGGGTTGCCATTTCCTCCTCCAGGGGATCTTTCCCATCCAGGAATCGAACCCCCGTTTCCTTGTGTCTCCTGCCTTGCAGGTGGGGATTCTTCACCACTGAGTCACCTGGGAAGCTCTACCATTTGTAATATTCTTTTTTTAAAAAATTATTTAATTAATTAATTTGTTTTTGGCTGTGCTGGGTCTTCATTGCTGTGTGGGCTTCCTCTCTAGTTGCGGTGAGGTCTTGGTCCTTTCTTATTGCAGGGCAAGAACTCTAGGGTACACGAGCTTCAGTTGTTGCGGAGAACGGGTTTAGTTGCTCCACGCCACGTGGGATCTTCCCAGTTCAGGGATCGAACCCGGGTCTCCTGCATCAGCAGGCGGATTCTTTACCACCAGACCACCAGGGAAGCCACTGTCATATACATTTCAACTCTGGCTTGATAGACTGCTGACCACGTGAAAAACCAAAGAAGCCAGGAGTGGAAATGCTCAGTGGAAAGGTCAGGAAGGATCTGAGATGATGAAGAAGCTGAAGAGGGTTGTCCATTTGGATGCAGAACAACTCACGTATTTACTGGGAAGAATTTGTTACGAGTGTCACAAGCTGCAGCTGGCATGCACTAAAAA